>NC_139720.1:70618496-71333604 GCF_964211835.1 Anser anser
TTGCCAGCTCATGTTGAGCTTCTCACCAACATCCCCAGGTCCTTCTCACCAGTGCTGCTCTCAAACCATTCTCTTCCCAGCCCATATTTGTGATCAGGATTTTTTGTTGCTGTTGTTTATTCATACAAGAGCTACATATTGATACAAGAGTTATTATTTATATTTTTACTGATACAAGACATTATTAATATTATAATTATAATTAAATAAATTACGAGATATTATTAAGATTTACAAAATATTGTTAATATATTCTTTATTGATACAAAAGCTTATGATAATATTTTGAGGTAGGAGAGCTGGATAAACCTGATTAGTTTTTCACATATTTAGAAAATTCAAAAGCCAGAAAAGAACATTAAATCATCTCTCATATGATTCACTATGTACGTCACTCCAAAGTGACGAGCTTAGTGGATGAGGGAAAGGCTGTGGATGTGATCTACCTTGACTTCAGTAAGGCTTTTGACACTGTTTCCCACAACATTCTCCTCAAGAAGCTGGCTGCTCGTGGCTTGGAATGGCGTACACTTCGTTTGGTTAAAAACTGGCTGGGTGGCTGGGCCCAAAGAGTCGTGGTGAATGGAGTCAAATCCAGTTGGAGACTGGTCACTAGTGGAACCCCCCCCAGGGCTCAGTACTGGGGCCTGTTCTCTTTAATATCTTTATCAATGACCTGGATGAGGGGATCAAGTACACCCTCAGTAAGTTTGTAGATGACACCAAGTTAGGTGCATGTGTCGATCTGCTCGAGGGCAGGAAGGCTTTGCAGGAGGATCTGGATAGGATGAACCAATAGGCTGAGGCCAACTGTATGAAGTTCAACGAGGCCAAGTGCCAGGTCCTGCACCTGGGGCACAACAACCCCAAGCAGCACTACAGGCTCAGAGATGAGTGGTTGGAAAGCTGCCTGGCAGAGAAGGACCTGGGAGTACTGGTTGGTAGTCAGCTGAATATGAGCCAGCAGTGTGCTCAGGTGGCCAAGACGGCCAACAGCATCCTGGCTTGTATAAGAAGCAGTGTGGCCAGCAGGACTAGGGAGGTGATTGTCCCCTGTACTCGGCTCTGGTGAGGCCGCACCTCGAGTACTGTTTTGGGCCCCTCGCTACAAGAAGGACATGGAGGTGCTTGAGAGAGTCCAGAGAAGGGCAACGAAGCTGGTGAGGGGTATGGAGAACAAGTCTTACGAGGAGCGGCTGAGGGAGCTGGGGTTGTTTAGCCTCGAGAAGAGGAGGCTCAGGGGAGACCTCATTGCTCTCTATAGGTACCTTAAAGGAGGCTGTAGAGAGGTGGGGATTGGTCTATTCTCCCACATGCCTGGTGACAGGACGAGGGGGAATGGGCTGAAGTTGTGCCAGGGGAGGTTTAGGTTGGATGTTAGGAAGAACTTCTTTACTGAAAGGGTTGTTAGGCATTGGAATAGGCTGCCCAGGGAAGTGGTTGAGTCACCATCCCTGGAGGTCTTTAAAAGACATTTAGATGTTGAGCTTAGTGATATGGTTTAGTGTAGGACTTGATAGTGTTAGGTCAGAGGTTGGACTCGGTGATCTTGCAGGTCTCTTCCAACCTAGATGACTGTGATTCTGTGGATCTGGTTGAAATGGAGTTAACTTCCCCCAGCAGTCCATACAGTTTTGTGCTCTGCACTTCTATCTGGAGCAGCCCTGGTATCACACCAATGTTTTGTCTGTTGCTGAGCAATGCTGGCACAGCATCAAGACTCCCTCCAAACCCTTGAACCCCAAAGCCAGTAGTCTGTGAGTGAGCAAGAGGTGTGCTGGGGGGAGACATTGCCAGGGGAGCTGACCTAAACAAACCAAAGGGATATTTACATACCACATAATGTTACACTCAGCAATAAAGGCAGAGGAAGGGGAAGGGGAAGGGGGAGCTCTTGTTATGAAAACGTTTATCCTTCTGAGCAACCACTATATGTATTTAGGCCTTGATTCCCAAGACATGGCTGAATATCACTTGGTGATAAGAAATACAGAATAATTGTTTTCTCTCTCTTTGCTTCTGTGTGGCCTTTGCTTGTTTTTCCCTTTTCCTTTAGTTAAACTATCCTTATCTCAACCCATTAGCTTTTTTTTTTTTTTTTTTTTAATCATATTTTGTGCCCCTGTTCTTTGAGGAGGGGAAGTGAGAAGTGAGAGAGCAGAGTACTGGAGTTTAGCAAGCCAACAGTGTGAAACCACCACATTGATCATTCTCTTTAAGTCAGTTAAATTCTTGTCTTTTCTGCTACTGTACTGGTGCAAAAGTGGCTTAGTGAGGACTCAAAAACAAGCTCTCCTAATTGTGAATGTTTTTACGTTACAGCATACCAGTGCAAACACTGATTTGCATGCCTATGTTCATTTACTGTTCCAGGGCAAACTTCTGCCTAACAGTCAAGGAAAAGGTGATGTACCTCCATGCATTGATTTATTACAATACCTGTAAAACTTCTATTGTATATAAATCAGGCATATTCTTACAATCAAGCAAGTATGCAAGACCTAGATCAAATAAAGACTTAATAATGTATATAAGTTATAGCAGCTTGACTTCTGAAGGGAAATACAGATGATTCTCTCACCAAGGCCTCTACAAGACTGAATGACGAAAACTTGAAGAAAATCCCAATGCTTCAAAGAGACTTGACTTATGTTGTGGTTTAACCCGGCTGGCAGCTAAACACCACACAGCCGTTCGCTCACCTTCCCCCCTCCCTCTCTGGGGTGGGGGAGAGAAACGGGAAAGTGAAGCCTGCGAGTCAAGATAAAGACAGTTTATTAAGACAGGAAAATAATAATAACAACAATAATAATAATAATAATAATAATAATAGTATTAATAATAATAATGTGTACGAAACAAGTGATGCACAATGCAATTGCTCACCACGCGCTGACTGATGCCCAGCCTATCCCCGAGCAGCCGGCCCCCCACCCCGGCCAGCCACCCCTATATATTGTTTAGCATGACGTCAGATGGTATGGAATACCCCTTTGGCCAGTTTGGGTCAGCTGTCCTGGGTCTGTCCCCTCCCAGCTCCTGCTGCACCCCTAGCCTGCTCGCTGGCAGGACAGAGCGAGAAACTGAAAAGTCCTTGGCCTGGTGTAAACACTGCTCTTTAACAATTAAAACATCAGCATGTTATCAGCGCTCTTCTCATCCTAATCCAAAACATAACACCCTACCAGCTACTAGGAGGAAAATTAACTCTGTCCTAACTGGAACCAGGACAAACATCAATCAGCTCCTCTCTGGGGCTCACTCCTCTCTGGCGTTAGCACTCTGCTGTGGCTTGACAATGCAATTGAGCATACGCTCACATTTGACACAAATGAGATCATTACAGTGCAGTTAGTACACCACTCATAGGCCTGGTGGTGCAAATATTCTTGGAAGCAGGATCTACCCATGAAGCATTTAGCCTCCCAAGTGGGTGAGTACAGCTCTAGCTGCTCCCTTGGGTTTGCACAGATATGTGGGAGTTGAGGATCTAACCCAGAAACAATACCTTTCCCACCCCTTTCTGGAACCAGGACAGATATCCACCCCTTATTCCATACCATTTATGTCATGCTCAGGTTACACTCTTTCCAATATATTCTAATTAATCACCATTTTCGCCTATGATATATAGCAATCATGGTAGTGATGACATACAGTATTATATAATAATTAACATACTGCTATTCAACTCATGGGCTATTCTCACCCAGTATTAAATCCCCTTGAGGTACACACCGGACCTCCCCATTCTTTTGCATTACCCACCAAGTGCATCCAGGTCCCTGGGCAAAAGCAATTCCACGAATGGGTTTGCCTTTTCCTGAGGCAGGAGTAGCCCAGACTGTTTTACCCAGCATGTTTCTTACGTGCACTACAGGAACTTTATCCCCTTCTACAGTACGTAACAGGTTTGATTGGGCAGGTCCAGCTCGGTTGGCAGATCCCCTAGTATTGACTAACCAGGTGGCCTTTGCCAAATGTGCATCCCAATTTTTGAATGTCCCAGCACCCATTGCTTTCAGTGTAGTCTTTAACAGTCCATTGTATCGTTCAACTTTCCCAGAGGCTGGTGCATGATAGGAGATGTGATACACCCACTCAATACCATGTTCTTTGGCCCAAGTGTCTATAAGGCTGTTTCGGAAACGAGTCCCATTGTCTGACTCAGTTCTCTCTGGGGTGCCATGTCGCCATAGGACTTGCTTTTCAAGGCCCAGGATAGTGTTCCGGGCGGTGGCATGGGGCACAGGATATTTTTCCAGCCATCCGGTGGTTGCTTCCACCATTGTAAGTACATGGCGCTTGCCGTTGCGGGTTTGAGGGAGGGTGATGTAATCAATCTGCCAGGCCTCTCCATATTTATATTTCAGCCATCGTCCTCCATACCAAAGAGGCTTTGACCGTTTGGCTTGCTTGATTGCAGCACATGTTTCACAATCATGAATAACCTGTGCTAGAGTGTGCATGGTCAGGTCCACCCCTAGATCACGAGCCCATCTGTATGTTGCATCTCTACCTTGATGGCCTGAGGTGTCATGGGCCCATCGGGCTATAGATAATTCACCTTTATGTTGCCAGTCCAGGTCCACCTGAGCCACTTCAATCTTAGCAGCCTGATCCACCTGCTGGTTGTTTTGATGTTCTTCAGTAGCCCGATTCTTGGGCACATGGGCATCTACATGGCGTACCTTTACAACCAAGTTCTCTACCCGGGCAGCAATATCTTGCCACAATGCAGCGGCCCAGATGGGCTTGCCCCTGCGCTGCCAGTTGTTCTGCTTCCATTGCTGTAACCACCCCCACAGGGCATTTGTTACCATCCATGAATCAGTGTAGAGATAGAGAACTGGCCACTTTTCTCATTCAGCAATATCTAAAGCCAGCTGAATGGCTTTCACTTCTGCAAACTGACTCGATTCACCTTCTCCCTCAGCAGCTTCTGCAACTCGTCGTGTAGGACTCCATACAGCAGCTTTCCATCTCCGATGCTTTCCCACAATACGACAGGACCCATCAGTGAACAGGGCATATTTCTTTTCATTTTCTGGTAGCTTGTTGTACAGTGGGGCTTCTTCAGCACGGACCACCTCCTCCTCTGATGATATCCCAAAGTATTTGCCTTCTGGCCAGTCCATAATCACCTCCAAGATTCCTGGGCGACTGGGGTTTCCTATTCGAGCCCGCTGAGTAATCAGTGCAACCCACTTGCTCCATGTAGCATCAGTTGCATGATGTGTAGAGGGGACCCTTCCTTTGAACATCCAGCCTAGTACCGGCAGTCGGGGTGCCAGGAGGAGCTGCGCTTCAGTACCGACCACTTCCGAAGCAGATCGAACTCCTTCATATGCTGCTAATATCTCCTTTTCGGTTGGAGTATAGCGGGCCTCAGATCCTCTGTATCCCTGACTCCAAAACCCCAGGGGTCGACCTCGAGTTTCCCCAGGTTCTTTCTGCCAGAGGCTCCAGGTGGGACCGTTCTCCCCGGCTGCGGTGTAGAGCACATTCTTTACATCTGGTCCTGTTCGGACTGGCCCAAGGGCTACTGCATGAACTATTTCCTGCTTAACTTGTTCAAAGGCTTGTCGTTGCTCAGGGCCCCATTCAAAAGCATTCTTCTTACGGGTTACTTGGTAGAGTGGGTTTACAATCAGACTGTAATTTGGAATATGCATTCTCCAAAACCCCACGACACCTAGGGAAGTTTGTGTTTCTTTTTTGCTAGTTGGTGGAGACATAGCTGTTATTTTGTTGATCACATCCATGGGGATTTGACGACGTCCATCTTGCCATTTTATTCCTAAAAACTGGATCTGTCATGCAGGTCCTTTAACTTTATTTTGTTTTATGGCAAAACCGGCCTTCAGAAGGATTTGGACTATCTTCTTCCCTTTCTCGAAAACTTCCTCTGCAGTGTCACCCCACACAATGATATTCATCGATGTACTGCAGGTGTTCAGGAGCTTCCCCCTGCTCCAGAGCAGACTGGATCAGTCCATGGCAAATGGTAGGGCTATGTTTCCACCCCTGGGGCAGCCGATTCCAAGTATATTGGACTCCCCTCCAAGTGAAAGCAAACTGTGGCCTGCACTCTTCTGCTAGAGGGATGGAGAAAAATGCATTAGCGATATCAATTGTGGCATACCACTTGGCTGCCTTTGATTCCAGTTCATACTGGAGTTCTAGCATGTCCGGCACTGCAGCACTCAGTGGTGGTGTGACTTCATTCAGGCCACGATAGTCCACTGTTAGTCTCCAGTCACCATTAGACTTTCGCACTGGCCATATGGGACTATTAAAAGGTGAATGAGTCTTGCTGATCACTCCTTGGCTCTCCAGTTGACGAATTAGCTTATGGATGGGACTCAGGGAGTCTCGGTTGGTGCAATATTGCCGCCGGTGCACAGTTGTGGTAGCAATTGGCACTTGCTGTTCTTCAGCCCTCAGCAACCCCACAACAGAAAGGTCCTCTGAGAGACCGGGCAAGGTAGATAGCTGTTTAATGTCCTCTGTCTCTAAGGCACCTATGCCAAAAGCCCACCGGAACCCTTTTGAGTCCTTGAAATATCCTCTTCTAAGATAGTCTATGCCAAGGATGCACGGGGCATCCGGGCCAGTCAAAATACGGTGCTTTTGCCACTCATTTCCGGTTAGACTCACTTCAGCCTCCAATACAGTTAACTTCTGGGATCCCCCCGTCATGCCATAAATACAGATGGGCTCTGGCCCTTTATAGCTTGATGGCATTAGGGTACATTGTGCACCAGTGTCTAATAAAGCCTTCTACTTCTGTGCATCTGACGTGCCAGGCCATCGAATCCACACAGTCCAATAAACTCGATTGTCCCTTTCCTCCCCCTGGCTGGAGGCAGGGCCCCTCTAGTCCTGGTCAGAATCTTCGTTTCTGTGATTAAAGGACTGCCTGCTGGAAGTTGGAGCAGCAAACTTTTCAGAGAACCCCTTTTTCCCAATTGTTTTCTTTTGCAACTCACGTACCCGTGCCTCTAGGGTCGCAGTAGATTTTCCATCCCATTTTCTCATGTCCTCTCCATGGTCACGTAGGTAAAACCACAGGGTGGCGCGGGGTGTGTGCCCACCGTATTGTCTTCCTTGCACAGATGAACGTTTACCCCTAATAGCTGAGACACTGGTTTGTACAGGTGGGGAGGAAAATAAACTTTCTTTAAGTTGGGGGACCTCTTCAGAAAGTTTCTCCAAGGTATTCTCTTTTAGTTGGTGGACACTGGTTCGTTCCGGTGGAGGGGAAGATAAATTCTCTTTAAGTTGGTGGAACTCCTCAGAGAGTTTCTCCACAGCCGAGACGCAGGCCTGTAGGGAAGAGGAGAGACTTTCTTCGTACTGCTGGAGTTGTTTAACCAATTCATCCACTGTGGGTCCCTCATTCTCTTTCCAGGTTATTATTGCCAATGAGCTGGCATATGATGATGCTGCACTCCGTACAAACTTCCGCCACATGGGTCGTGTACACTGGACTTCATTTGGATCTGTGGATGTTTGTGCGTCGTCTAGGTCCTTATAAATTACTTCCCGTACGGCTAATTCCCTCAGGTACTGAATTCCCTTCTCCATGGTGGTCCACTTGCCTGGTAGACATACAAGGTCTTCCTTGAATCACAGAATCACAGAATCACAGAATCATCTAGGTTGGAAGAGACATCCAAGATCATCTAGTCCAACCTCTGTCCTAACACTAACAAGTCCTACACTAAACCATATCACTAAGCTCAACATCTAAATGTCTTTTAAAGACCTCCAGGGATGGTGACTCAACCACTTCCCTGGGCAGCCCATTCCAATGCCTAACAACCCTTTCAGTAAAGAAGTTCTTCCTAACATCCAAACTAAACCTCCCCTGGCGCAACTTCAGCCCATTCCCCCTCGTCCTGTCACCAGGCATGTGGGAGAATAGACCAACCCCCACCTCTCTACAGCCTCCTTTAAGGTACCTATAGAGAGCAATGAGGTCTCCCCTGAGCCTCCTCTTCTCGAGGCTAAACAACCCCAGCTCCCTCAGCCGCTCCTCGTAAGACTTGTTCTCCAGACCCCTCACCAGCTTCGTTGCCCTTCTCTGGACTCTCTCAAGCACCTCCATGTCCTTCTTGTAGCGAGGGGCCCAAAACTGAACACAGTACTCGAGGTGCGGCCTCACCAGAGCCGAGTACAGGAGGACAATCACCTCCCTAGTCCTGCTGGCCACACTGCTTCTTATACAAGCCAGGATGCTGTTGGCCGTCTTGGCCACCTGAGCACACTGCTGGCTCATATTCAGCTGACTATCAACCAGTACTCCCAGGTCCTTCTCTGCCAGGCAGCTTTCTAACCACTCATCTCTGAGCCTGTAGTGCTGCTTGGGGTTGTTGTGCCCCAGATGCAGGACCCGGCACTTGGCCTTGTTGAACTTCATACAGTTGACCTCGGCTCATCGGTCCAGCCTATCCAAATCCTCCTGCAGAGCCTTCCTACCCTCGAGCAGATCGACACACGCACCTAACTTGGTATCATCTACAAACTTACTGAGGGTGCACTCAATCCCCTCATCCAGGTCATTGATAAAGATATTAAAGAGGACCGGCCCCAGCACTGAGCCCTGGGGGACTCCACTAGTAACCGGCCTCCAACTGGATATGGCTCCATTCACCACAACTCTTTGGGCCCGGCCATCCAGCCAGTTTTTAACCCAACAGAGCGTACGCCATTCCAAGCCACGAGCAGCCAGCTCCTTGAGGAGAATGTTGTGGGAAACAGTGTCAAAAGCCTTACTGAAGTCAAGGTAGATCACATCCACAGCCTTCCCCTCATCCACCAAGCGCGTCACTTGGTCATAGAAGGAGATCAGGTTCGTCAAGCAGGACCTACCTTTCATAAACCCATGCTGACTGGGCCTGATCGCTTGAAGGGATACCCTTACTTCAGAGCTGACTGGAGACACCTCCAGAGGCTGTGAGATCGTGCTCCATCTCCAATTGCTTTGTCAATGTCTGCATCCCTAGCAAGGGATCCCAGCCACCTGGCTTCCCTGCCCTCTAATTCCACACAATTGGCTCTGGTGTCCCAGCACCGGAGCACCCAGGTGACAAGCTGCTCACCTATACAGCGACCAAAATCGTTTCGCACATCTTGTAGCTCACTCTGGTATAGGGTTCGGGTAGTTACTGTTGATTTTTCGACATCATCATCCTCATCTTCATCCTCCTGCACCTCTGATGGCCCAGCCTCGTCTTCTCTATACCCAGACCTAGCAGAAGACTGTCTGCATTCTAAATGACCTCAATCTCTATACCATTTTTTCACCTTGTCTACAGGGGCAACTTGCACTGCTACAGCTCGTTTCTCTGACCCAGCCACAGGGTCTGCCACAGGGGTTGGAATACCCTCTGCAGGGGCAACTTGCACTGCTACAGCTCGCTTCTCTGACCCAGCCACAGGAGCAGGAGCAGCTGCAGGAGCTGGAGCTGCTGCAGGGGCTGGAGTGGCTGCGGGAGCTGGAGCTGGAGCGGCTGCAGGGGCTGGAGTGGCTGCGGGAGCTGGAATTGGAACGGCTGCAGGAGCTGGAGCTGCAGCGGCTGCAGGAGCTGGAGCTGGAGCGGCTGCAGGATCTGGAACTGGAACAGCTGCAGGAGCTGGAACTGGAGTGGCTGCAGGAGCTGGAACTGGAGCGGCTGCAGGAGCTGGAGCGGCTGCAGGAGCTGGAACTGGAGCGGCTGCAGGAGCTGGAACTGGAACAGCTGCAGGAGCTGGAACTGGGACGGCTGCAGGAGCTGGAGCGGCTGCAGGAGCTGGAACTGGAACAGCTGCAGGAGCTGGAACTGGAGCGGCTGCAGGGTCTGTCGCTAGGTTGATAGTAGCATCAGTTGCAGCTCGATAGGCACAAGCCAGACCCCAGCACGCTACAGGGATTTGTGTCACTTTGGAACTGCCAGAGTCATGACACCTTTTTTTCAAGCATTCTGCCAGCTTTTTAGGATTTTGCCAGCTTTTTAGGTTCAGGGGTGAATGTCCAAAACACTGGAGGTGACCACTGCTCTAGAAACCTGCCCATATCCTCCCACACTCCCTGCCACTCACAACTATCCCGCCTCAAGACAGATCTCTGGATGAGATTCCTAAGTAGTTGTTTAATCTTAAACAAAACCTGAAGCGTATTCAGGAGACGTAACAACAAGAACATGCTGGTCTGAGTATCCCAAGGATATTCAACATCTCGGAGAACCACCGTAACTAGCTCGGGGGATAAGAGGGTGGTGAAGGAGAAAGGGAGAGTGAACAGGTAGGGAAAAATGTCTTCCCCTGTCCCCTCCACAGATTGGCTCCCTGATGAAAAAAGGCAATAGGTGTAATTGCTAATAGTTTCCGAGACATGGTTTCCAAAGCATAGAGTCGACGACAGTGCTGAGTACAAATACCAGGTTAGAGTCATGACCAGAAATCTCATCATTTCATAAGCCATTGTTACACCGCACAGTACCATAACAATCTTAAACCAGGGCCCAGAAAGGATAAACAGTGCAACAGGGAGCACATACAGAAAGTAACGTGCTATAAAACTCGATTTGGAAAACAGGCACAACAGACTGGAGATTAAGGCAATCAACATCGTGACTAGCAACTATTAAGCAGGTCCAACACTTATACCAATTTTAGTTTAACACACTCTGGTCAAATCTGTTGTTATCTCAATCCTTCGGGCCCCACATTGGGCGCCAAAAGGACTGTTGTGGTTTAACCCGGCCGGCAGCTAAACACCACACAGCCATTCGCTCACCTTCCCCCCTCCCTCTCTGGGATGGGGGAGAGAAACGGGAAAGTGAAGCCTGTGAGTCAAGATAAAGACAGTTTATTAAGACAGGAAAATAATAATAACAATAATAATAATAATAATAATAGTATTAATAATAATAATGTGTAAGAAAACAAGTGATGCACAATGCAATTGCTCACCACCCGCTGACCGATGCCCAGCCTATTCCCGAGCAGCCGGCCCCCCCACCCCGGCCAGCCACCCCTATATATTGTTTAGCATGACGTCAGATGGTATGGAATACCCCTTTGGCCAGTTTGGGTCAGCTGTCCTGGGTCTGTCCCCTCCCAGCTCCTGCTGCACCCCCAGCCTGCTCGCTGGCAGGACAGAGCGAGAAGCCGAAAAGTCCTTGGCCTGGTGTAAACACTGCTCTGCAACAATTAAAACATCAGCATGTTATCAGCGCTCTTCTCATCCTAATCCAAAACATAGCACCCTACCAGCTACTAGGAGGAAAATTAACTCTGTCCTAACTGGAACCAGGACAACTTATTATATGCAGACATTTAGGGATAGCAATAACAAGACCTCATTGTAAATAATTCTTCCAATGACACTCAGTCCCCAAGATTCTTAAAAAGAATATCATCAGGGCAAATAATTTTGTGTGAAGGACCTTTGGTTTCATAATGGTAATGTCTATACGTATACCTCAATTTGTCCTCTACAACTGGTATGCATGCACATGTAAAGGTTTCTAATTCCCATAAAAGTTCAGTCCACTGTACAAATTCTCATTTTTCCATAAAATAGTAGGTACTAGAATCCCATAATTTCACCATTTATCAGTGACCTAGAGGAGAAGAGGAAATGCAGCCTCACAAAGCTGATGAAATTATACAGTCCTTATGCAATGCTGATGGGAACCTTCTGAAATTCAAGAAGGGCAATTGCAAAATCCTGTACTTGGATGGACTAACCCCATGCATTTATAAAGCCTAAGGACTACATGGGTAGAAGCTCTGCTGAAAATGGCCTGGAAGTCATGTGGTCCTGGTGAACTGAAGGTCAGGAAAGAAGAAGGAAACAGAATTACACCCTGGCAACAAAGAAGGCTAACACTATCATGACTGATACCAACACGAGTGTAGCCAGTTGATGAAGGGAAGTAATTATTCCCCTGTACTCAGCACTTCCTTGGCCACATTTGAAATACTGCACCTGGGTTTTTCCCCATATCTCCCTACCCCACTCATAGACTCCCAAACAAGAAAGATAATTCTAAACTTGAGTAAGTCCAGAAGGCCACCAAGATAATCACAGAGCTGAGACCCATGAACCCATGAGGAGAGGATGAGAGAACATGACTTATTTAGTCTGAAGAGAATCTTGGTTCAGGGAGGGGAAGACGTAATACCCCCATAACTACAAGTTATTAGGAAAGTAGAGCCAAGCCTTTATGGAGGTGCATAGCTCAAAAATGAGAAACTATGATCATAAATTGGAAATAAGGTTTCAGATGGATGTAATGAGAAAAAAGTATATATTAATGGTAAGGACAATTAATCAATCACTGGAACAGCTGCCCAGCAAGGTTGTGGAATATCTGACCTTGGAGGGTTTCAGGACCCAACTAGACAAAATCTTTAGCAACCTCATTAGAATTCAGAGTTGATTTTGCTTGAAGAAAGTTGGATTAGATGACTCTCTTTTCATTCTAAATGATTGTGGGTTTATGACTGCAATACACAAATGGAATAGGCAAAATCATGAGCTCTAAGCAGAAAACATCTAAACATCTAATCAGTCTGTGTTCATGACGAGGATGGCAATGGGAACCAACTTCGGTAAAAGAAGATATTCAAACAATTTTCCAGCATACTTTGTCAGAATTCTTGACTCAGACTTTCATTTGAATTTCCAGCCTTCCAAACCTGTCCTGGTTCTTCTTGATTTCTGAAGGAGAGGACCTATCCCAGAGTAGAAGGTGAAATGGTATGCTTTCTGGAAGCATAGCTGTAGCCAGAGAAGCAAATCTCAAAATCTTTCAATTTACAGAAAGGAAGGAAAATGAAAAATATAGTCTGAGGCTGGGAAAAAAAGGGAAAACAACACTTTTTTTTTCTTATTCTGTGGTTGTGTTATTTCACATTCTATGGAAATTAAAGTACATGAACACAGTAGATTCCCATCCCTCCCTCCCACCCGGGTTTTGTAAAGGTGGGAAATTCAAATTCTTGAAAACAGCAACCCACCCCCTCTACCAACATTACTTCCCATCCATCTCTTTTCTTCCCTGGGCAAGTGGTGAGCAAGTGTTTACATGTGATCGTCCTTCAGAACCTGGAAAAAGGTCCAGCTGCCTCTTACAGGGACAGAGCAAAATGCTTTCAGTGTCATGGTGTCATACGAATAAAATTCATGTTCTACAAAAGAGCTGAAGGTTTTTTGAGCCAATTATTCTAAGCCCTTTGTAAGGCACTCTTATATCCTTTATCCCTCTTCTACTTAAAAAAAAAAAAAAAAGGTGCAACAACAAAAATGACACTCAAGAAGAGTTTTCTGTGGAGATTGCCATGAGGGGAACTGGATTGTTAATACTAGAGCATGGTCTGCAATCTGAATGTCTTTCATAAGAAATATTACAAATTTGTGTCACTTACTCCAGTGCTAAAATGCAGGTCAAATTTACCAAAAGCTGTGCCCATGTAGGCATATCCAGAGTACATACCTCTCAGAAGGGAAAGCATAGTTATGACAAAAAAAGACACAATGTTTACTATCAGGAGATATCTGAGTTGGACTGTATCTGATTTACTGAGTATTTGTATGCCTTTATTACAGGAAGGCAAATAGACCTGCACTAACCGACAAAAATGGCACTTTTATGGAACTGGTTTTTCCTCCAAGCATACAAGTGACATATTTCACTTTGATGATGTTGCTTTAACCAAAACAAATTTTATTCCATATGTTGCTCTTAAAGTTTAGATAATAGTGAGTTATTTTTTATTACTTTTTCCTTATTGCACAACAGAGTTTTGATAACATTAGAGTTTTCTAATTATTATCAACCTTCAGACCACAAACAAGGTTAGGGAGTGGTTTGTAAACAAATAAATATGAAATATGTTGGGAGGTGTCGTACCACTATTTCTGATATCAAAGGTTGATAATCATGCACTAAACTTCTAAATCCCAAAGTCTGTCTGTGGAACAGTTCACTTTCAAGAGTTTTTAAGTATTATGCTTGGGGATTAAGGATATTTCTTTTTCTGTTTGATCTTTCTGAAATATTTTTTTCAAGCTATTTTTGGATGATGAAAATTAAATATGTACTTATTTATATACTCATATGAAAAAAAACCAACAGATGATGCTGGAAGGAGTATTCTTAACTAATTCTGCTAAAACAAGAACTACAATTGTCTGACACTCAGAAAGACACTACACTGTCTTCACTGAGCAAAGTCCTTCATATCTGTCAAGTATTACATTAAATAAACAAGTCAGATACCTTATTTGTCAAGATCCACCCATTTGAAAACAATTTTGTAGAACTTCAAAACACTTTTTCCATTGAAAATGATATCTAAGATTTAAAACAGTTTTCAATTAAATTTTTCAAAATAAAAAATAAAATTATCAGTCTTCCTTGAAAGCTGGTAAAGTATATGCAGTTCTATGATCTTTCTATAGAAGATTTTTGTTGTGATTTGAACACTCAGTTTATCAGCAACTTATATGTTGGTGAAGAGTTATAATCAGTGCAAGTTCAAAAGAAATCTTGGTAAACACACCTTTTGTGTGAAACAACTTCTTTTATTGGTCTTAAGAGTTAGAAGATCAAATATTTCATTTCAAATATTTTTACACCAGAATTATATTCAAACAAGCCTTCGTATAGATGGCAACAACTGATGCACCATCTATTTTTGATCTCACACTTCTTCTTTGAAGAAGGTGGAAATGTTTTATAAGGGAAAAACTTTCTGAAAAATCTTTCCTAGATTAAGTATGTGTACTTAAACACAGTGTTTTGCAAGCTGCACAGAAAGCTGTCATACAGTTTACACTCATTTTTATGAAGCCAGGCATCTAAATACCCCAAGTGTATTTGAAAAATGCATTCAGACTTTTAACTCAAGACCTGAAGGCACAGTTTTTATTGTTTGGTATGGAATATTGCAAGTTATACCAGTGTAGATAGCTATAGTCTTAGAGTCTGGGATTATAAAAAGAAACAGATTACAGAAGTAATTACTGAAAAGTGCCACATAATTAAAATAATATTTACTTCATTAGAAAATCTCATATAAAATGCAAGTAAATACATGAAAATATTTGCTAGAACACTTGTACAAAACTCTTACAAACAGGAAAGAGAAAATAATGGAACCAGTTAATCCCCAGGTTGACTCAATGGCTCATGCAGCATGCACATCTTTTGAAGCAAATGGCATGCTTTTAACTACACTGCCTAGAACAGTTTTCTTCTAGCATGTCTTTACAGGTAGCAGTATGATGGTTAGGCAGGAGCCAAATATTTTTCACATATCAGAGTGAAAAAAGTGTCAGTTTCAGCCACGCAGACTTGATTTTCAAATTTGAACCATTTTCTCTGTGTTTGCAACATTCTTTCTGTGATGACCAGAGTCTTGCTATGGTGTGGGAAGAAGTATTGTTACCTCATTGTATGCAATAAAAGATTTGTGTCAAGGCTTCCCCATTTTCCCCTTGATGTGCATTATGATTTCATGACACTCTGGAATGATCCTTCTCTGAGACTCTGCATTACTTTTTTTGTGGTGTACAAGGGTTGTGTTGTTCCCTTGAAATTCTGTTGGACAGCCTAGTAGTAACCTTTGGATAGGGCCCCTTAGCAAATGTGTCTTTCAGACATCTTGAAAATGTCTCTTGTTTCTGGATATACTCTGGATATACTCTGCCTATACTGCCTGCCCTAGCTTTGTCAACTCTTCCATCTGGTGCAGAAAAGTTCTTTTACTGGCTTTCATTTGGTGGCCACTAGAAAGTTAAATAAAGTCACAAGACCAAGACTGAGCTACTTCTTAGAAGCGCTTAGTGGAAAGCTATGAACTCCATCTGTTTCTAGAAAGTTTTGGCTTACTGACAAGGACAGAGATATATGCCCCTTGGAGCAAAATAACTTCTTGCTCTTCCTGAATTTGTTTGCAGAACAAAGATAGATGTAACTAATGTCTTGACATTAATATTGTGGGAACTATCCTTTTTAGTCTACAAGGGAACACCTGGGAAGCAGTTCTGGCATACAAGGTTCTGGTATGAGTAAGTTTGTAAAACCTCATGAATGGACCTGAGATACTTTTGAACCTTTGGTTATGAAAATGAACCTTTGACATGTTGGAAGGCAGAGGATCCTCAGTGACATCTGTGACCTCCTGCATAATAGCATACTGAGATGTCACCCTTCCTTTCGGTGGGACACTGGAACAATAGACAATCAATCAATCAATCAATCAATCAATAAATCCCACCTTTTAAAAACCTAGTCCCTACAGTTTATTGCAGGATTATTTTCTGATACCTCTGACTGTATCCCATCTTTCATACTAGGGGTGGGATTCTTTTTACCAGGCTTCAAAAGCAAGGTGCCTCACTGGAACACAATGACTTTGTGTCAAAGAACAGACCTATACGTCCCAGAGCCCTTTTAGCTGAGTGAAGTATTCTAAGACATGAAGAAGTACTTCCTGAGAATAACAATTTCTCCTCACTGAGCATAGAAAGACTCCAGGCAACTTATCTAGAAAAGATTCCTAACATAAAAATGGCAAAGTTTAGGCCACATGAACCATGTCTTTGACTTGAAGTGTGTTTCCACATTACTTATACCAATATATTTCATCTTCTAGCGGAAGAGGCTGTGGCATTTTTTTTTTTTTTTTTGCACAACCATAATTTCTCTCTGGGTGTATTTTTTTTGCTAGAAGGGCATTATCAAGATCTGTTCTGCCTCTTGACAGAGAACCTCTGACTAGAGGGTAGAAGGACCAGCTATACAGGGCCCAGAGTAAGAACAATCATCAAAATTAATTATTCTGTAGTGCCTGAGAAGTACTCCTTCACCTCTCATTCAGCAAAGGTCCTTCCAATGGGAGGAAGAAACTAATGGATGGAAATAGCAAACTTAGTACTGCCTCTCTAAAAGGTTTTTGACAGTGCCCCTAATTTAAGGTGACATGACTTTGTAAGCATGTGCATTTGGTGAGCATCAACACCCTTACTATGCCCCCTATGGTTGGATCTATTCAAAGACTGGTACAAGGTGCAAGGAGTGCCCCACTGGGAAGACCTCACCCTGAAGACTTTTCTGGTAAGCCAGCTCCTCAAGGCCAGTTCAATCTGCTTGCTGTCAAAGAATCAGCTCAGTAGCCAGACTGATCCCAGCACATACCTGTGAAATGATTAAGAGCACTGGTAACTGAAAAAAACATCTACAATAAAGGGCTGTCAAAATTTGAAAAGATCCAAATACTTACAAGGTGGGTGGTCTCTTTTTTCCTCAGTTATATCAGGGGGACTAGGGGCTGCAGGATCTGGCCTTACATAGGTAACAGCCTTTTTAATTTCCATTTTTTAAAAGAGGACTAAATAGTTTGGTCTTTTCCTCCCCATGCAAAACCATGATTCATCCATCATGTCAATAGCATCATATTCATAAATATACCACCATGCCTGGTGTTTTCCACTGAAATTGGCAAATGTGCTTAGAACGAAGTGAAATGAAAATTTCAGGAATTTCCAATTGGGCTTAGCAAGTTGTGAAAGAAGAGTGATGACTGCTATCGATGTAAAGAGTTATGAGCTGCCTGGTTCTTCTGTTTTATGGAACAGTTTAGCCATAGAACATACCTACTTCACTGTGACTGTGGCCTGGTCCTGGCCACGGCCTTAATTTTTCTGAGGATGTTATTCATAAATGTTCTCTTAATCAAGCTCAGGCCCAGAATTTTACTGTTCAGACCAAACTAATTGCCAGGATACATGAGATGCCAAACCCTAGAAGGTAAAGCTAAAATTTGTGTGTCCTGGCTCAGAGAGCCGCTATGTTTCAAACTTGAAATAAAAAAGTGGGTTTTTACATTTCTTAAATAGTTGATTTTTCCATTCCAACAATTAGAACTCTGTGCTTCTCAAAGAATTTACACTATATGTACATCTCCTTCATTTTTTAATTTTACTAAAACAAAAATCTATCTCTCTTTTTAAAGGCTTTTTTTTTTTTTTTCCCTAAGAGAAAAAAAGTAAAGATTATCCCTTTTCAAATTCAAAATTATCCCTGGCTAGTGTGCATGGTTGCCACACTGAAGCAGACGGCAGTTTTCTGGGTGAAATGACATCGCCACAGGTGCCAAGACCCACAAGGAAGGTATGCCAAGGACTGTGAAGATTTTATGTCTCTCCTGCCATCATAAACAGGAATGTTATATCTTTCAACCAGGCAACTGGCAGGTTCTCCATTGATTACATCCTTTTATTGAAAAAGAGAGAGATGAATGATTTTCTTTATTCTTTTCAGATGAAAAAGCCTCTAGAGAATTAGGAATCCCTTGGTTCTTGATCTAAACACAGACTCCAAAACAAAATGTTGTGAAACCTTATAATATCTTAATATTATTTTCACTCACTATTCATAATAATCTTATATCATAATAATCTTAACCTCAGTACCACCAAGGAACTGAAATGTTTCAGTGAATTCAACAAGCAACATAACAACGATCCTATTTTTTTTTAAGTTCAACATCTGCTAGCCCTCACTTCTTTGACTGTGGGAAGCAGCATTTCACTTTGCCATTCTTAATCACAGGAGTAGGAAGAAGTGAGACAAGGTGAGGTGAGATGCAGTGTGTGGACAGAAATGTTGATGAACCTGAAAGTTTGTACATTTTTTTCTGTTTGTATCATCATGTGATTTGATTTGATAAATGAAGGCTGTGGCTCCTTAAAAGCCTTGTGTCAGGACCCTGAGTACATCTCCCCATCCCAAAGAGTTTCACTGCTTGGGTTGACAGGCAGGTCAGATATATGCATGATATATATTAGAACCATGTAATCCACTTGTTCAGGCTTGTGAAAGAACAGCTTTAGAGAAGGAGCTGTCTAGCCTTGTGGAGCCTTATTAGGGCTTGCCTCTCCTTTGCTTGGGGGCTGCTTCTAGGATCAGGCCATTTCCCTTGCTGCTCACCTGAGCTATGTTTTTGGTACACCTGTGTCCAGTCTACCACTCACTGATTCTGGCCGTGATCTCAACCCACTGACTTGACTTTCTGATTTGATCTCAGACCTTCCTCATCACTATGGACTTGTTGATCAGGACTGTTGTCTGCCTGTGGTTACCAATGCTGGGCTTGCTTGGGAACAGTGGGGCAGCTTGCTGGTCAGTGAGATCAGTGTTCCTGTCTGCCTTGCTTTGACTCTTGACTCTTGGCTCACCTTGGCTCCCCTTCCCTTCACAGAGGAGGCTGTTCTTGCTGCTCCCTAAAGCTTTGCATCATTTTGTGCTTTGGTCACCATGGTTATAAAAAACTGCTATGAAAGTGTGTGGGATTCTGTGACCTTTAATAATTGAATGTTACAGAAGTTTCAGTAGTAAACATACACATACCGGCAATCTACCAGAAAAATGTGTTAGGTTTTTATCTACTACCATTTCTTCTGATCTTCACCTCAAATGAATTACTCCCACCTGCCCCATTCCTCCACAAGGTACACATGAAATATTACACTTGTCCTTCAGATTCCTGAAAGAGATTCTGTTGTGCTGGGCAGGAAATTTAAGACTCTGAAAGCTGGGTCAGATGACGAAATACTGGAAGAGCTGTCACTCAAGGTCAGTGAAGGAAATAAAATCTATTAAGAAAACCACAAAAAACACACCAACAGAAAACAATACTGATTTCATTCCATTAATATAAAAGCCCAAAGGAATTTTGCCCTAGACTTGACTAAGAACTGTTGAGTGTAGCAGTATGTTCTTGTCAGCAATTCCTAATTCATTCTTGCCAGTATTCCAGAGCAGTCATCTAACATCTTAACACTAGGTGCAGGATTGAGTACCACAAGCCATTTGCAGCAGGCATGAATTAGACTTGCTATGTGTCAGAAGCAGACCATGTCTGAGTTAGATCCAAAGCACTCATATTTAAGATTATGTTCTACAAAAAGGTCACTCAATGTAGCATAGTTTTTCACTGTCCTGTTTATGATGAGCCATGGTATCCAAATCTGAAATACAAGTTCAGCACTGATTTTAAAGAGAAGAATATCAAAATTGCACCTCCTTATTTCCCTTTGCCAATTTAGGGTCTAGGGATGACCAAAGCCTAGTTCTAGTGCCTTAAGGCATGTTCAAATCAAACTTCTCTGCAGCAGAGCCAGGATCCTGTTCAGCTCTGCTTCTACAGAATTCCCACTGCTGGAGGGTCATAAAGACAGAGAGGAATCAAATCAGGAAAAAGATGCAGATCAAAAATATTCCATCAGGATAAAAAGAGTTGACTGAAAAGGATTAATCAAGAAACTGCATCACTAGTTGTGTCAGAACAGTTGAAAGGGCAGTGAGGGAGTAGAAATTAGCAGCTGGTGGTGTAAGGAAGGGCAAGGGACATCTTAAATTGATTTTGTCACTAAGAAAAATGCCTGTGGAATTGTGACACAACCTAAACATCATTTACTTCTTCATGGCTTGCAAATTCAGGCACTGTTTTTGACAACAGAAAGCTATGGATCCTCATTTTCTTAATAGGGTCTGAAATGTATTACCATCCCCCCTCTCCCCCCAAAGTAAAGATATATATTTGAGCTTCCTATGCAAATTGCAATAAACCCATTAAACAATCAATTTACCTATTGCCATTTTTCAACATGCCTGAGGACAGTTTACAAAATCTTCATCTCTGCTTTAATTCAAAACATTTGTGAATGTCTTTGATAGACTATTACTGCAGTGAAGTACTGTACGCAATATACATCACCTTCATGTACAGTTACATACCTAATTAGCATCAGTGCACAGTACAAACTGCACATTTGAATGTAAAATTGAAAAGTCACATTGCTTTTGACAATTCATCTGAAGCTTTGGGAAGGTAGTTCGAAATTCAAACTAAAACAAAATTAATGCATTTTCCACAAGAACTCTTCTAAGAAGGTCAGACAACTCAATTCATTAAAAGTCTAAAATGAGTGAAATGAAACACACTTTTGAAGTTAAATGAATAGCTACATGGAAGATAATTGTTTGCTTTATTCACGTAGGTCTGTAAACATATATTATAATAATGGATGAATAAGAAAATTACTGCCTTGTGATTCTGGATAAGCACTCAGAACTGTCAGTTCTTGTCCAAATTATCTGGATCCTTTGGGCATGGAAAAACTAGGTGGAGAATTACATGAGATCAGGGAAGAAAAAAAAGGAAATCTCATGAGAAAAGAACTACAAGGATTGCCACTCATGGTATTTTGGCAGTTTCTCAACCCAGAAGTACAAAGCAAATGAAAAACAGCAATAACAAGTTCCAGATATTGTCGAGAATTAACTGAACCTCCAAGAACCTCCAAGTTTCTGGGACCCTACCACAGATAGAGAGGGTTTATGGAATGCCACCCTCTCCTCAGAGGCTCACAAAATTGCACAGGGATAGTGTTTACAGCTGAGTCATGCTGGCAGACAGACCGTATTGATTCCAAGCATGATATAAGAGGATTTGGAGTGTGTTGTTGGAGCAGAAGAAACTTGCAGATGCAACAGAGGATTCCCCCAGAGAAAGATCCAAGAACAGTTAAGCTTGAGAATAGTTAGGTTCTCTCCACAATGCAGCTATTGAAAAGCCAGAAGGCAGTGAGGAGGTATGTTTCAACCTGCAACACACTGAGTGTACTCAGAGCAGGGTGGTAGTTTTAGCTGTTTACAAGTGCTTTCCTGACCTGTGTCACTCATGTTTAACAAAAATAGATGAGTCACTTACAGAAGATGAGTCTTCTTGTTTGTTGTCTCCTCTAACATTCTTCATCATGCCAGCATTGATTTTATTAGCCTGATTGCTCTTTTTCTTAGACAATATTTTATATTTCTGGAAAGGGAACTTCAAACACATACATTCTCCTTTTTATACCATTTTATACATGTCCTGCATAGAGTATAAATGATTACAAGAACTACAGGACAGGGATACTCAGAGTCCAAAAGTGTCAACTCACAATCTAGTAACCTAAAAAGAATAAAAATAAAAATAAAAATAAAAATATAAAAATAAAAATAAAAATAAAAATAAAAATAAAAATAAAAATAAAAATAAAATAAAAATAAAAAGAAAAAGAAAAAGAAAAAGAAAAAGAAAAAGAAAAAGAAAAAGAAAAAGAAAAAGAAAAAGAAAAAGAAAAGGAAAAGGAAAAGGAAAAGGAAAAGGGAAAGGGAAAGAGAAAGGGAAAGGGAAAGGGAAAGGGAAAGGGAAAGGAAAAGGAAAAGGAAAAGGAAAAGGAAAAGGAAAAGGACAAGAAAAAAGAAAAAGAAAAGAACAAGAACAAGGAACAGGAACAGGAACAGGAACAGGAACAGGAACAGGAACAGGAAAAGAAAAAGAAAAAGAAAAAGAAAAAGAAAAAGAAAAAGAAAAAGAAAAAGAAAAAGAAAAAGAAAAAGAAAAAGAAAAAGAAAAAGAAAAAGAAAAAGAAAAAGAAAAAGAAAAAGAAAAAGAAAAAGAAAAAGAAAAAGAAAAAGAAAAAGAAAAAGAAAAAGAAAAAGAAAAAGAAAAAGAAAAAGAAAAAGAAAAAGAAAAAGAAGAAGAAGAAGAAGAAGAAGAAGAAGAAAAAAGAAAAAAAGGAAAAGGAAACGGAAACGGAAAAGGAAACGGAAAAGGAAAAGGAAAAGGAAAAGGAAAAGGAAAAGGAAAAGGAAAAGGAAAAGGAACAAGAACAAGAACAAGAAAAGGAACAAGAACAAGAACAAGAACAAGAACAAGAACAAGAACAAGAACAAGAAAAGGAACAAGAACAAGAACAAGAACAAGAACAAGAACAAGAACAAGAACAAGAACAAGAACAAGAACAAGAACAAGAACAAGAACAAGAACAAGAACAAGAAAAGGAACAAGAACAAGAACAAGAACAAGAACAAGAACAAGAACAAGAAAAGGAACAAGAACAAGAACAAGAACAAGAACAAGAACAAGAACAAGAACAAGAACAAGAACAAGAACAAGAACAAGAACAAGAACAAGAACAAGAACAAGAACAAGAACAAGAACAAGAAAAAAAATAATTTGTCCTTTCATTGGGTCATACACTTAAGTGGCACAGACTGGCACAGCCCCAGTAATTCAGATGGAGCTACCCGATTTACACCAGGTGTGCAGTCCAGTAAGTTTTGAAGTACATTAAAGAACACCCACTAACAACATGAGAACATATGTTGGCACAGTTGCAGAAAGTAAAAGATCTAGAAGGTCAAGCTGACATGTTACACCACATTACAATGAATAATGGAACTCTCTGTTTAGTGAACAGCTAGCAAATACATATAAATAAGATGGACAGACTTCCACGGGCCATCTGTATGCTCTTCTTCCTGTACCATCAAACATCACCAACAGAGGCAGAACCATTAGTGTCAGAGGCCAGCAAGATTGAGGCAGCTCTGCAGGAGAGGACAAAACCAGAGTCATAGAAGACTCCAGTGATGGTGTCCTCACATACCAAGGCACAGTCCCAGAGTGTCTGAACAGGCTAGGCGGAGCAGGATGCTGATAGCAGGGTCCACTGACATCCTGAGGCAAGGTCAGGAGATGAGGTTCCACCTAGGAACTCCAGTCAAAAATAGCATGACAGGGCCAGAGACAGGAGTGAAAATGAAGCTACCTACAACTTTCATCTAGAGTCCTTCAAGAAAGTCCCATGAGTAAACAAGCACAGACAGGACAGGACACAAAGGACAATTAATTTAAATGGACCTCCTGGGGTAATGGGCAGCAGGAAGGTGGAATGGGGGAGGTGGGGGGCTGATGAGATGGTTCGTGGTGGTTAAGGTGTACTTGTTCCCTCAAGGCACAGACACTGAGTTTACAACAGTAAAGAAATCTTCATTTGAAACTCGACACAAACATAAAGCAAGCCAGCAAAAATATGATTCTGAAAATGTCTTTCTCCAGAAAGATTAAAGTGTAACTTTTGCACACTGTAGGAGAAGATAAGGCTTGGGAACTTCTAAGGAATTTTAAGGTGCACAAGTCCATGGGACCTGATGAAATACATCTGTGGGTCCTGAGTGAACTTGCAGATGAAGTTTTAAGCTACTGTCGATCATACTGGAGAAGTCGTGGCAGTCTGGTAAGGTTCCCACTGCTTGGAAGAGGTTCCGGAAACATAACCCCCATTTCTACAAAGGGAAGAAAGGAAGCCCTGGGGAACTACAAGACAGTCAGTCTCACCTCTGTGCTTGGCAAGATCATGGAGCAGACCCTTCTGGAAACTATGTTAATGCATATGGAAAATAATGAGGTGCTTGCTGACAGCCAACATGGCTTCACTAAGGGCAGATTGTGCCCAGCAAGTCTGGTGGTCTTCTACGGCAGGATTGCAGCACTGGTGGATAGGGAAAGAGCAGCTGACATCATCTACCTGGACTTGTTCAAAGCTTTGGCACTGTCCCACACAACATCCTTGTCTCTAACTTGGAGAGACATGGATTTGACAGATGGACCACCCAGTGGGTTAGGAATTGGCAGGATGGTCACACTCAAAGTGTTGCAGTCAATGGCTCAATGTCCAGGTGGAGATCAGTGATGAGTGGTGTTCCTCAGGGGTCAGTACTGGGACTGGCGCTGTTTAATATCTTTGTCAGTGACATGCACAGTGGGATTGAGTGTACCCTCAGCAAGTTTGCCAACGATACCACAGTGTGCGGTGCAGTCAACACACTGGAGGGGTGGCATCTTTAGGCACCTGGACAGATTTGAGAGGTGTGCCTGTGTGAACCTCATGAAGTTTAACAACATCAAGTGCAAGGTCCTGCACCTGCGTCAGGACAATCCCAAACACAAATATGGGCTGGGAAGAGAATGGTTTGAGAGCAGCACTGGTGAGAAGGACCTGGGGATGTTGGTTGGTGAGAAGCTCAACATGAGCTGGCAACTTGCAGCCCAGAAAGACAACCATATCCTGGGCAGCATGAAAAGAAGTGTGGCCAGCAGGTCGATGGAGGTGGTTCTCCCCTTCTACTCTGCTCTTATGAGTACCCCACCTGGAGTACTGCATTCAGCTCTGGGCACAAGAAGGACACGGAGCTGCTGGAGCACATTTAGAGCAGGGCCACAAAGATGATCAGAGGGCTGGAGCCCCTTTGCTATGAAGACAGGCTGAGGGAGTTGGGGTTGTTCAGCCTGGAAAAGAGAAGGCTCCAAGGAGACCTTATAGTGGCCTTCCAGTACCTAAAGGGGGCCTACAGGAAAGCTGGGAAGGGACTCTTCACCATTGAGTGAAGTGATATGACAAGGAGAAATGGTTTTAAACTAAAAGAGGGTAGATTTAGATTAGATATTAGGAAGAAATTCTTCACTCAGAGGGTGGTGAGGCACTTGCATAGGTTGCCCAGAGAAGTTGAGGCTGCCCCATCCCTTGAGGTGTTCAAGGCCAGGTTGGATGGGGCTTTGAGCAACCTGGTCTGGAAGGTGTCCCTGCCCATGTCAGGGAGGCTGGAATTAGATGATTTTTAAGGTCCCTTCCTTAAGGAAAAAACATTAAAGTTATAAAAACACAAAACCATTCTATGATTCTATGATCCTCTGTTCTGCTCCTATATATGAAGTAAGTTTCAGAGTTTAGAAATGCGTTACACAAAATGTAATTCATTTGCAAATTTTAGCCACAGCTAAAACCATGTTAGTTTTAGGCCATGAAACACATACCTTAGTCAATCAGCACATAAACGGCATGGAGCAGCAGACAGTCTATGCATTTACACTGAGCTTCCAGGATTTGACACTTTTTTCTTTTATCTAATTAAAATCAAGTAGAGTCTAATGAGATAGTAATTTGTTGAAATTTGACATCCACTTCTATTCTTTAGATCTTAAAATGAAGATTTTCTCATAGTTATGAATAGGTATTTTAAGAATAGGCAATATCTTCAGATGAGAGAATATTGGTCTGTAAATTAATTATCACTATTTTTAAATGTGTGATAAATTAATTTATTATGAAATAAAACTTGAATGCTATTTCATGATAGTAGCCAGTACTTAAGAGACAAAAGTCCAAATTTCGGTTTTATCTTCGGGCAAAGTCAGAATGCCATCCTTCCAATGTCAAACAAGATTCCCCATATTAAAGGGGAAATGGGAATCTAAAGGTCTTTCCTGTTACTGGTATGAAATCATTCTCTTCAGCAGGCTACCCTCTTCCTTTCAGATATTGTAATTTATATATTTATTTAGGTATCAGTAAGTAATAAAAAAAGAAATGGAATGAAATGATAAATAACAAAATAAATGAAATGAAATGAAATGAAATGAAATGAAATGAAATGAAATGAAATGAAATGAAATGAAATAAATAATAAAAGATTCTCAATCTCTTCTGACATTAATCTAAAATAAATGCTAAAAGGCCTACTAATCTTCCAATTAGTGGTTGTTTATCCACCACTCCTATTAAAAGAGAAAGTCTCCTGCTTGTGGTCAAACCAGAAAGACAGAGGTCCAGAAAGCATCTCCCCTGCCAGAAGGTGGGCTGTTTGGGCTCAGGGTCAACCTGGTGGCAATGCAGCTAAATGTCTTCTCTGGGTGACACATGGGAGCAGGTCCCAGATGACCTTGCTGGCAGGGAGCACAGCTGATCCCTTTCCTGTGGTTTTAAGATGGTTTTAAGCTGAAACTCCAGTTCCTGAACCCTGCTTTAGCTACTGCTCCAGCTTAGACATTTTTTCCAATTTATGAAAAGGAACTGACTATGGATAAAATGCTGATAGATTTTTCCATTTCCAAAGTGATCTTACCTAACAGGCATTTATATAACTTTGTACTTGTAGATGGACATAGTCGTCCCTGTGACATGATCAAAGCACAATTGCTTCAAATATTGTAAAGTTGCAATGGGAGAAGAAACAGATAAACCAGATTTTGAGAGAAATGATGAGGGATTAAATGAGTTTATAAAGAGAAAATCAAAGGAAAATGTGATTCATGGACAATGTAGGCCAAGGAAGAGAAATACAAAGAAGAGATGAAGGGAGAAAAGGTGTGGGAGATACCAGTTAAAAATGAACTTATCAAGGAAGTAGAATATGGAGAGAAAGAAAACAAAACTAAACAAGACAACAACAAAACAAAGAAAACGAAAAAGTGTATTTGCTCTTCTTATAGCCAAGAGATATATCTTGGGATCAGGACTCTTCGTCTGGCCCTCTTTTATGTGGGCCAGATGCTTGCCTTTTGTATTCATCTCTGTACAGCAGTTTATTGGCATTTCAGGATCTAATTGTCTGAAGACACGCTAGAAAACCTACAAATTCAGCTGAAGCCTAGCTGAGGTCTCTTGTCTACCAGAGCCACCCTGTCATATAGACAAACCCAATAAGAATACGATGTGAAAGAGGTGTGCTAAAGTAATTTTCTTGCTCTGTCTTTCTAAACTGAGTGAGGAGAGGAGGGGAGGAGAGACAATACTCAGGATTAGGATGAAGAAATTACATTTTTTTCTGTTGTTTAAGTACACTATTTTCTGAAATCAAAGAAACATTTTTCATTATGGATTTAGTTCTCACCACCACCCACACACAACCCAATTAATAAGCATTTTATTTTGAAGTGTTCTGTAAGATGTTGACTCGTCAAAAACAAACGTTTTCATGCAAAGTTTAGGAAGAGGAGATTTCTCAGATTAAGGGTAAATTTTCCGGATAGGACTAACCAAATGCACAAGTATCCAATAGCACAGTACCTCTTCATTAAATCAGTTTCTGTATGGGCAGGCTGGTTCCAGACTTGTGCTCCAGTGAATAAATAACTGTTCATCCTCTATGATGATCAAGACATCTATCATGCAGAAGTTTTTAGAGTGGAATTGACATTTTATCTGAAATTTACCTCCTGGTTGATTCCTTTATCCCCTTGATTACTATGATTTTGTGCTCTCACATCTAAAGAAAGTAAAAAATAGAAAAAGATTTTGTCCCTCTCAGGAATACTGTGGAAATCTCAAGCATATTTCCAGGTCAGGAATACCACTTTCTATTCTGTACTACATTTACCCCTCTCAGTTTTATTTCCCCACCTTGATTTGAACCTGGAATGTTTTGCTTAAAACATTGATATGACCTTGCCAGATATGATGACCAAGACTGATTTGCCTCCTTTGTTGCCAGTTGCTGTGTCTCACTGAAGACTGTAATTCTATTGAATGCCTGGCCTGGAGCCCAAAGACCCCCTGTTATCCCTCCCCTGAGTGGAATAGAGCTAATTGCTATTCTGCAGAACAATAGGAAACACACAAAAATTCTTACAATGAGAAATAATAATAATTTTACCATCTGAGGAAGCTTTTTGAGCTATGGCAGTCCAAATGCAAGACTTCTGATGCAAACCCACCAGGTATTCACAATTTTTATTTAATTGAAAACCACGCAATCTTTTACTTCACTAGGTCTGGGCTTGAGAAAAGCTAAATTACTCATGCTTTCAAAACATAGAAAGATCAAACAAATTTCAGGTTGTCATGGAAGCAGATTGTTGTGCCAATAGTAGATCTTTGTAGTCGCAGATAATTAACCTTAATTACCCTGATGTGCTGTTACTGAAAATATTTGGTTACCTATGATGCTTTCAGTGTGTAAGATTGACAATTATGCTCATTTGGGCTGTGTGGTTTGATAGCAAAATGCATTTCACCGGTAGAGTTGACACAGAATTTTATTGTGTAGCATGATAGCATTTTAGCAGCCATGCTTGGTCTAACAGTCCACTCTCTAATATCCTGCATCTGGACAAATAGAACTCTATGGGCTGAGGCAAAATACTAAGAAAAGAAATGATAGCTTAATTTAATATTATTGACGTATTTTGCCAACAGTTATACTGTACTCATAGCCTAGTTCTTTTTCTATACTAGGCTGGCAGAAAGAGGAGAAAAATAATTGTTTCATGTTCCAAACACCAACATGAAAAGCCTGACAATCAAAACCCTTATTTCTTTAATATGAAAAAAAAAATAATAAAAAAATCTATTTTACATTTAAATAATAGTAGGACAGTGACACAAAAACAAACAAACAAACAAACAAGAAAAACAAGAACTAACACAAAGGCCACCAAGTTCCCAGCTAAGGCCAACAGCTTTCCTAAATCAACTCTGAAGATCTCTTTTCTTTTCTTTTTTTTCTTTTCTTTTTCTTTTTTTTACTTCAAAATGAACATAACTGATGGTTAGTTGCTATCCAGGTGAAAGTGTTGATGAGAATAAAGAATATTTATTATTGTACTCTGAGTTAAACATTGAATATGGCTTGCCTTTGTCTATGCTTGCAGTGAAATTATCTTCAGCATTGGTTTTGATGTAACTTGCCAAAGACAGACAAAATTGAGAAAGATAGTAAATAATGGTGAAAGACCCTGAAATCCATTCAAGAATCTAACGGTAAAGCTGTACTCATGACATTTTGATTTTGATCTTTGCTACTTTCTTGGGGAAAAAAAATCACACAGTATTGTAGTCTATCACTTCTGTGGTCACATCAAATATTTTATATGAGGAAAGGTCACAAGGTCATTAGAACCCAGTCTTAATCCATTACTCTAATACTTCTTCCTCAGAAACAACCAGGGTTAGAGTACGAATAACTGGCTGCAGAATCTAACCCTTATTTGGGTCTTCTACCAACTTATTCCCCATATTCTCAATTCTTTAATCCACAACACAGCTCTTTATTTACAGGAAGAGGAAAAATTATATAGTTTAAAGTCTTGTGCATGATTTTTGACACAAACAAAGCAGTCATGTTTACAGAGGAAAATTAGCAGTTACTTTGACATAAATTACTCTGTGATACCATAATATTTTAAAGTAGATGTCATTCTGAAACAAAAGACACTATATCCCTTAAGAATTGATGTGCTTCTAAAATAGAATAATTATTTGAAAGAAAGACCTCTTAGCCAGAATGGTTTAGAAATGGTCATTGAAGAAACAGTTTTTCTGTTTTTGTTATTTCAGCCAATGTCCTGTGAAGATAAGCACTTCCATAAATAAGAATAATGTCTGTAGTATGCAATATACTATCAAAGATCTTTATCTCAGACTTTCTTGGCCTGATTCCTGGTTCTGCTATAACAGTGTAGCTGTAGAGACTCAATGGTTTAAAATAAATAAAACAGATTGATGAATATCTCTGCAGTGAAACATCTTGGCAGCAATAATCTTTTCATTGTTTAACATCATATAGTAGTGGGGAATACAGGCATTTGGATCAGAATAAAAGAGTGGTAATCAAAATCTGAAATAAGTAATATTTATGCATATAAAATTATTTGTGTTGGGTGTGGTGCTGCTCATTTTTTTCTTTCACATGAATGTCCATATGAACATAATTTTCTGCCAGGAATGTTCTCAATAAATTTTAGGGAACTCTAAGACCGTATTTGTAAGAAGCAAACTGCTGAATGAATTTAGAATGAATTCAGGATTCTCACTCAGTACAGATCTACTCCAGGCCATATAATGCCATGTGACTCATGCACCCAGATAAAACTGAACAACACAGATCAAATTTCTAGTTTTAACAAGATCCATTTATAGATGTAGCTTTATAAATTTACTAAACATCAAATTAAATGAAGAACATTCAAAGTTTCCCATGGATGAGCCATAAACATTAAGAGAGACAAAATTAGTCCATTAGAGATTTTTTACATAAGAATAATAAACCAGTTTACAGCAAGATGTTGTTTCAGATAAATAGAATTGGAGGTTGAGAAAAATGTAGATTTGTGTGGAGAGAAACAAGGAAAGCCCAGTTTCCTGCAGCCTTGTGTCTCATGGTTGAATTCCTTGGTGTTTGAAAAGGGAGGAGCTCACAATGCATCTACTGCTAGTCTGTGTCTGCTCTGACTTCGTAAGAAGACTTCTTAACTAAATTAAAAGAGCACTGGGAATGTAACGGGGGTAAACAAATCTATACTTTTGAAGCTGGACTCCAGTGCACCAATGAATAGCGCAAAGCATAGGAGAGACCTGGTTTAAGTGATATCCCTCCCAGGGATACCTCGGGTCAAGGCAGACTTCAGATGCCTTGCATTTGCTTGACACAGATCTTATTTGTGCTGACACACAGTAATACATGAACCTTCCATACTTTTTGAGAAGTACAATTCATTCTAAAGGAATAAGAAGGAGATGAACTAAGGTGTAAAAAACAACAATAACAATAAAATACATCTAAAAACAAACAAACAAACATGTACTTTAGGTAAATTTATGGATCTGAACTCTGAGCTGGTATGACCACAAGTCTGGGAATGAGATATTACTACTTGGGAGTGAGACACTGTTGATTTTCTGTTAGGTATTTCTAAGCATTTATGCTCCAGGCAGCAGAGTCTTTCATAGTTATTCATTAGGTTTGTTACTTCTTGGGAGGACAGTTAATCCCTCCCTCACTTCCATGTTCCCTCTCTTCCTCTTAGCCTCCTGTAGAGCTGTCTCCAGCCAGCCAGGATGCTCTGCTTGGGTGTTACCAGAGGAAAAGTCATGGAATTCACATATTTTTATGTAAAAACATAGAGAAGAGCAGGCATGATGTCTCAGGAGCGGGAGAGGTATGGTAGAGCAGTTTTGCTCTTGAAGGTGGTTAGAAGTATGCTTTATAACACCTACCAGAGTCATGCTGGGGTATCCTGTCTTTTCCAATGTCAGGTTCCATTTTCTTTAATATGTGCTTCCATAACATTTATAAGGCCACCAGAGGCCTGTTAGCTAGAAACATATCTCAAATCATTATGATGCTACAGCTCTTTGCTCTTTATTATGGAAATAAATCAAAAGCAGACTTTCAGCAAAGAAAGTCATGGCTGGAGTAACATTTGCCAGGTTCCTGAAGATGCCAATGCCTCAATGTCTTTAGCATTTCAGTGTATGTTTTGGCCACTAGAGGCTCAGTTTTTCAATTAAGGATCAAAAAAAACAAAAAACAAACAAACAACAACAAAAAAAAAAAAAAACAAAACAAACAAACAAAAAAAAACCAGCTTCATGTAAATTTGCCAACCCAGACAATGGGACTCTTGTCCTTCATGAAAAATTGTATTTATTTAAGCTTTAAATTTGTGCTCATATTTACTTTTAAAGAGCACAGTGATACTGGAACTGGGCTGTATCGTATTTACACAAAAATTAAGAATACCTGGTTGGAAATGGAGCAAAAGCTTTACATGAAGATACTGAAGATTATGTATCATAGGACAGGTAGTCCCAAGGGAAGAGGAAAGTTCAACTCAGATGGAAGCAAGGTCTCTTTTGTTTTTCTGCAGCCCTGTTTGCTGGGCTAAGGAAAAACAAATCGCTAGCTTTTTGCAACCTATTGCTTTGTCTCCCTGTCATTGGCAAACACAGAATATATTGGGAGATGCTTTTTGGAGCAGGTAATGGGACAACAGCAAAAGTACTCCTATCAGTCAGAAAAGTAAGTATAATCAGAAATCCACATTAGAACTGCTCTTTGGAGCCATATTCTGTGTTTAGGAATAGAAAGGTTTCACTGTAGTTTATTCAGTTTCTTGTGAAGTAAACCAGGCTTTCGTTAACTCTACTGTAATGAATGCAGGTCACCTCCCTTCAGAGGAATGCTAATAGTGCTCTATGAACTGCAAACTATTCAGTTTATTTTGACAGGTTTTCAGGATGTCTCTTCCAGTTCACAGAGAAACCTCTGCTGCCCTCCCCAAGCCCTTACCAATTTGCAGCAGAAAGTTGAACCAATTATCTCTCTTTTTTCTCTTTTCACATAAATGAACTTTTACAGTCATTTTACAGTAATAACTGGAATACTGCAGTGCCAAGAGAGCATTGTCTCACACAGGGGCTCTGGTCAAAAGTGGAAAAGACAGAAGCTAATTTATTTACAAATATGTTGAGAGCCCATGATATCAGTGGGTGTAATACAATTGCATTAGGAAAAGATATTTTCACCTCCGTTTTAAACTCAGTTAACACGATTTTAAGTTAAATCTGAGTATGCTCATGTTTACAAAACTGAATAAAAATAGACAAAAATATGTGTACTGGTTAATTCTAAGATTTATTAAATCCCATTAACACTTTCCTATCTTGAAATATTCAGCCTGTTTGTAACCAAAATACTTTGCTCAGCTTTGGCAAATATTGTTAGACTCCATTTATATGGGATTTCTAGCCCTGCTTCTTTGGAAGAATGACTGATATCTCAAATATCATAACATGTAAAGAATTTTCCTCACTTCTAGGCACTCAGGGATTCCAGGTCCTTTACATACTTTCCACCATCCATGCAAACTGGTCCAGTATTCATATGAAATAAATAAAGAGATTATTGCTACAGAGAAGTCAGTGTTGAATGACCAGAAGTCAATGGTCTGTATTTAATATCCGTCTTCACAAGAAAGTATTATCTGCATCATTGATTACACTTTGTCTAACTACATGTTAATGAGGCAGGCACATTAATGTGTAATTTATTACACTTTAAAAACAAGATCCTTGTGGAGATATATTAATTTCACTGGAACATGGAATATGCTAAAAAATAAACAAGAAATGTCAGAGTATAAACTATATAGGTAAGCTTCCTTTCAGTTCAGACTTCTTCTGGGGGGAAGGAGCTTGCTAAAGGTTTTTTATTCTTGACTATATTATATCAAACATGGTGAAAAATATCAGAATACTGAAAAAAGAAATTATGCTTTTGGAAACAGTGAGCAAGACAGAAACATAATACCCTGATCTGTACAATAAGCTTATTCAATGTTCAGGTAATTCCCCTGCATATTTACAGTGTCCTCTCACTTTTCAAAACATCTTAATTTTGCTTGGAATTTTCAGAAAGGTAGATAATTTATTTAGAATTCTATAGTACACTGAAACTTGTACACCATCCATAATATGATTTTAAATGTAAAAACTTAGCAAGGTCAAAGAAATATTTTAATTGCATTACAGTTTAATTTCCTATGTCAAAAAAGTCTACATACATGATCTCAACACAGCTTTGATGAGTCTTCCTAACAAAGTGATGGTAAACATGAATTTACTGTGAATGTGGATTAGAAAAACAAGCCTCAAATCGACTCTTAGTTTCTATATTAGTTCATATTTTATTGGTACATGTTGTTGTTTTTTTTTTTTTTTCTTAGTTGACTGCAGGTTTTTGATCCCAAATATTTCAATCTTATATTTGAAATTTATGTCTCATATACATAACAGGTACAGTAAAGAAGTATGATGCAATGAATTTATCCTCTTTTGCTCTCATTTCCAAAATATAAAACCTAATAATATATTTAGGGATAATTCTTCTTTCTATCCTAGTCTCTTGATTCTTATGGTTTAAAACCCATTGCTTTTAAAGTTGCTTAATATTCTTACCAGATGTTATAAATCACTATTCAGTTGGTTGAGTATATGTCCTATGCATTAAAATGTTTGCTGGTTATTTAAACTTAATAGCAAGTCTAACCTACTGAGAAACCTCAGGGAAACAGAGATGTTTTCTTTATAATATTTATATTTTAAAATAATTTAAGAATTTAAAATTTAAGAATTTAAAATAATTTAAGAATCATTTCAAAGTTAGTCCACTTTTTAGTGATGGTCCTGATTTAAATACATAAAATTCCTGATTGTCAACAGCATTATGAGATTTGCTGCACACCTTCCTTCCTTCCTTCCTTCCTTCCTTCCGTCCGTCCGTCCGTCCGTCATTCCCTTCTTTTTTTGTTGTTTTTCCTGTATCTTGTAACTACACATTATTCAGCTATCTTGGAAAGAAGGAATAAAATATGAGAAAAGTTAGGAAGTACCTGACTTATTCTTAAAAGAAGGAGCTAGTGGTAAATGCAGCAATAGATACAAGGTGGATTCAAACACTACAGCTGTTTGTTTGCTTTGGTGTTTAGTGATTTTCACAAAGGAGCGATTTGCAAAGGAAGAAGCAAACTCCAAAACAGAAAGCACATTTCATACACTTCATTGTAAAATTCACAGCTCTGTTCAGCAGATATGATAAGTGTCTAAGAGGTCTGCCACTGAGCACGAGGCCTAAGAGGTTGGAGCACTGCTGTTATTTACTTGGAAGCTCATGGATCCAATTTGTGGTTTCCTTCTCTTCTCCAATGCCCCCATTTGACAGGATAGAGAAATAAATCAGAAAGGATTGAAAGACTAAATTAGCTGAAAATTTACTGGTTAACACTGGAGTCCAACAAACTATTTGCCAAAATTTCAATTTCATTATACAAACAACAACAAAAAAAGTTACAATCTAAAATAAGCCAGATATTAATATTAAAATGGTTGGAATTGAAGAGCTTACAATATAATAAGAGTCCACAATATAATACTTCTCTGATTACTGGTGGAAATAATTGAATGAGCAGTGATCAGATTTGGATTATGTAGTATAAAAAGGATTTAATTGGTATGGGAGTGCCATTGTGTGAGGAGCTGTACAAACAGGGAGGTAAACAGTAACATATCGGCATATTCTACTTATACTATTCAAGAAAAAATATTTGTGTCTTGTTTTCTTCTGAAAAAAAGTGTTGCTGATTGTATATGGTTGATAATCTGTGCCAGTTCTTCAAACTAAAACAAGAATTTCCAGAGCAGTATAATCCTGAGCCCACGGAATGACGGGAGTCCATGTTCTACATCTTTTCTCATCAAAATATATTGGAAAAGCACTAAAATAGATTTTAAAAACAGAAATTAAATGATTGTGTTGCTAGGTCTTACACAATGCATTAGTGTCATCATATAGGCATGGATAAATAGGTGCTTAGTGTTCCTATTGTTTTTAATTGTGGCTGAAGCTGAGGAACGTAAAATGGTACCTGATTTTATGATGTGCCTTAGCTCCTGGAGGTATGACAGATTTTTTGTGAACATTACACACACTCCTGCTCTCCTACTCCATTATTTGAAGGTAACAATACTAAAAGTCTAAGAAAAAAAATGATAAAAACATAGAATCATAGAATTAAAGAATGGTTTGGATTCAAACCTTAAAGATCTGCTGAGAATAGTTTACATAGTCACCAATAAATTGTTTGCGTTTCTTCAGTTTTTCTTTCTTAATTATTTAAGGGCCAGTTCTTAAGTACTGTACAGACTTAGATATTGAAATGCATTAAAATATGGAAATGCACTGGGACACTCAAAGTTCAACTGCTTTCTGTATAGACATAGTGAAGTGGGGCAAGGAAAAGCAAAAATGAGAGTCTGAGATACTGAGAGAGTACCAGTTTAAATAAATCTTGAAAACAATCATTCCAGTGTTATAATCCTAATATCATCATTGAGTGCTCTAATCCCAGCACAGAGCTGTTTGGAGGCTATTCCTGGCATTTCTGTAATATAATCTGTTTGGCTACCTTTCAAGGTTAATGTGCAGCTTGAATTTCCTGTGTTCATGTGTCTAATTAAGGAATATTTATTACCTCATCATAATATGATTTGTCTTACATTATTAATGTTACATTTACAATTTCAGATCCCTCAATGCCTTTTTTGGGGAAGGGAAGTGATAACACATCAAGGACTGTCAATCCAGCTGGTAAACAGACGGTTTCATTTGAAACAATTCAATGTCAATTCCTTCAGGTTTCACTGTGGACTGACATATGACTGCACAGTGAACAATCAGAACTAGAGACTGTTGGCCTTAAACATGACAAAAGTCTAAGTTTTTGTAAAGATTTTTTACCCACAAGCTAATGGAGTATTTACATGATTTTGATTTTACTCCAATAATCATTAAAAAAATTGCCTCCAAGCATTGCCTCCTGAAATCTGAAATCCAGAACTTGAAGCACTGAGGAATCAAAGTGAAATAGCCTCAAGCTACTACAAATTGGGTTGATTTTTTTCTCACTCAAATCTATGCAGACATAAAAAGGAAGAAAAAATATTTAAAAATAAATAGACAAACAATAAAAAAGAGTGAGCAGCAGCATGGCTAGGACTTCGCAGTGATAAACACAGATCTGTGCCTTTTTTTTTTTTTTTTTTCCTGTACGGCTATGAACATGTAAGAAGGCATGGGTCAAATCACAGCCACACATGGATCCTGTTTCATCTGTGTTCTGTTCAACATAAAACCAATGCCTCTGACTCACACTGATAATAACTTCTCACTCATTCACATCATAAACAAGGTCTAAATCCCAATTTTTATAATAAAAATGAAATTAACACTGAGCATTTGCACAGATCTATGTTAAATGAATTATCTTTCTACTTAGCCTGACACCAAGTAGACGTGCACCTTATTTGTGCACCAAAGACAAGATGGGCTATCTTGGATCAAGTATGATCACTTTTCACATCTCCAAGAAGAAAATCACTATTTATTGTAAAGGAGTGATATATTTAATGTAGAACTACCACTCATTTCTCCCAATAGTTTAGGGGCAAGTTATATTGTATCTTATTACCAAATAGGCCATAATAAGAATGGCATAAGTATAGGTTATCAGCTGTAATAATTAAATAGTCAGTTATGGATAGTTCATTATCAAAATCAGCCTACATATTTCTGTGCTAGTACTCCACCAATGTTTCTTCATGTAAAATAATACTCTTTCAGCCAAAGAATGCTACAACACATATGTATTGTGCAGACAACCTGTGCCATGCCTCAAGTAGTCGAGTACATTGAGTTTACATAGCTATGGGGCAATATAGAGCATTCTGCCTCACTCCCAGCAGGCATCAAGTACTATGTATCTCATGTCACATTTGCATGAGATTGCTTGGGTACTTGTATGTAGGAATGATGTCCTTATCACGGGGGTTATAAGGTCTCCAGGGAAAAAAGTTTCCTTATTCCAGATAGTACTTATACAATAATATTGTCTGTTGAAATGCAACAGCTTCTGGGATGGGAAAGCAACAAAGAAAAAAACAACAAGTTGATGAATTACCTGTATTAGTTGTTAAGATTTTTGATACAGACACCGTAGTGAAGCTGTTGGTATGCAAAGATTTTAAATCCTTGTATAGATTCTTATTGGATTCCTATTGCTCTCTGTACTTCATTAAAAAATAAATTCAGACTGTGTGGCCAAGTGGATGGATTACTTCTTTTTCTCTCACATTCTCTCTCACTGTTAAAGATGAAAGGCTGAAACAACCCTGGTGGGATTGGCACCTATTTCTTCCAAGCAACTTTTTATTTTGAAGTGGATGCTTAGAGAGCTGAAGCCAACCATTTAAGTGAGCTGTTAGGGATATCTAACACGGTATCCTAGGAAACCGACTCTCATTCTACAGCCATCAGCATGCAGACTCACAATTTTACTTATACAGTTGGAGATATGTGGATTATTCCTGAAACAATCCTTCTCAACCTCCCCTGCTCCCACTTTCAGTATAATTGCTTTAAGAAATAAAATAATTTTTAAAATCTCACAATCCTTTGCTCAATTGCTATCCAATTCAGTCTGGCAGCAAGAAACATACTTCATATAAGAGTAGTCCAAATGTGAATAATGAATTCAGAAATATTTTCTTTCGGAGCTGCATTTTTTGGTTGTGTATATTAAAAATAAAAATATAAAAATAGATAAAATCTTGTCTATCTTGGCTGTGAACCTAATGAAGAATTTCTTTAAAGTTTTCCTAAACTAATGATTTCTTATAGACAAAAGAGTTGGGCCTGCAGACATATAGGGCTGCATAGCTAGATATTCCTGCTTATAGAGCACACTCAGTTGGTCTCTTTCCTTGGCCACAGAACCATAGAATGACACAAAGCAGACCTTCTTTTTGCAACCTAGAGGGACATGTTAATTATTTATATCTTTCCTTAATGTACTACCACCATGGTTAAGCTATGAAGCAAGCTGTGAAAACATCATTGATTCATATTAAACTCATGTTTAGACAGTGGAAGATGTAATTTTTAATAAGCTTTACCTTGTCTGTGTTTTTTATTTATTAATGTCACTTCAGTAGCTATAAGTCTATCACTTGGAGCTGTAGAAGCTGTGCTCTGTGTAACTTCAAGTGAAACACTGACTCTACTATCTGCATTTCTTACACTCCAATTTCCAAAATAGTAAAATATTTCCAAGTAAATGCAAAACACAGTTGGTTATCATCTGGAAAAGGCTTTCCTCTGGATATATGGCTTATTCTGAGCATAAAATAATGCTGGCACAGGAAACCTGTAAGTGAAGTTCAAGATGTGAAAAATCTCTTTTTCATTACAAATGTACTTGTCTGTCTTCTAGCAGTGGAATGCCAACAATGAGAACAATTAGGGTCCCTCTGGCTGTTTTCCAGAATGAAATGGATGAATGGAAGCAGCAAAGAATCTTCTGAGTGAGGAGGAATGAATTCATAGCTGTCAGAAACAGGGAGCTTAACTTTGGAAAATAGAAGTATGACCTAAACACCTGCTTTTAAGCCCAAATCTCATTAAGAATGGAAGCTAGGGGGAAGAGATGCAAGAATCAGAGAAAATCTTATTCATTGCAACACTTTCAAAGACAAGCGTAGGAAGGCAAAGCTCTCTAAGTAAAACTTCGGCTCAGATGAAGTCAAATCAAATGCTGCAGTTCTCCTTACCTTCACTCCTGGAATATAGGTCCTCTTGGACAAGTTTAGAGCAGTAAGAACTGGAACAGGGCATGCTGAGTTAAATTTAGGCAAAAGTCTCAAAAAACGCACTATATTAAAAGAATATTATCTTCATGACTCTAGCAGACTTACCTCAAAGGAAGCTTAATTTAATTTGTATTCCTTTCAGTAAAATCAATGCTTTCAAGTGGAGAATTCCCTGCCTTTTCTGCAGCTGCTGTGACAAAGCAACTTTTTAAGAGGGGGTATGTGCCATAAAGGCCTAAATGGCAAAGATTTCAGAGAGAGAGTGCTGCTTTTTGGCCCTTGCATTTGGATAAAAGAAAGCCGCCTTGTTTTATTCAGGGTAGCTGGGAGTGAGTAAGGTAGTCTGATTAAGAAAAGTATAGGCCTGAATCTCAGCTTAAAAATCAGAATCCATATTACTGTGGTATCTCTGAACTTCCTGGCTGAAGTAAGAAGCTAAAGTGAAAACCTCTCAGACAAATCCCTTCTTTGGAAAGCTCTTTATGTTGAAAGCTCAGTGAGAGTAAACCATTGTTGTGGTATAACCCAGCAGGCAGCTAAACAACACACAACCATTTACCTACTCCCCACTTCCACTCAGTGGGATGGGGGATACAATCAAAAAGAAAAATGCAAGAACTCACAGGCTGAGAAAAGGACAACTTAATAAGGGGGAAAAAAAAAAAAAAAAGATACAGAAAAAAAACAAAACACAACACAATAAACAAAACAAGTGATGCACAATGTAATTGCTCACTACCAGCTGACCGATGACCAGCCAGTCCCCAAGCAATGGCAGGCCCAAACTGTTCCCCAGAGCTGTGTTGTTCAGCATGATGTCATATGGTATGGAATATCCTTTTGGTTGGTTTGGGTCAGCTGTCCTGGTTCCGTCCCCTTCCAGCTTCTTGTGCACCCCCAGCTTCCTTGCTAGCAGGGCAGCATGAGAAGCTGAAAAATCCTTGACTTGGTGTAAGCACTGCTCAACAACAACTAGAACACCAGTGTGTTATCAAGATTATTTTCATCCTAAATCCAAAAGAGCAGCAAAACACAGCAACATTCCAGCTACTAGGAAGAAAATTAACTCTATCCCAGCAGGAACCAGGACAGCCAATGTAAATTTGCCAGACAATTAGGGTGCTCTCAGGTGATCTCTGTTTTTAGAAATGTGTACTGGGTCTGGTTGGGATGGAGTTAATTTTTTTCATAACAGTTCATATAGTGCTCTGTTTTAGCTTGATGACCAAAACAATGTTGATAATACTGGTGTTTTAGCTGTTCCTGAACAGCACTTGCCCAACATCAAGGCCTTCTGGTTCTCTCTTTGTCCCCTAGTGAGTAGCCTGGTTGCAGGCAAGCCCCGTAAGGGTGCAAAACCAACAGGGGTATTATGTCATGAACAATAGAACGTGGGGGGCGGCAGTTTCTCCAAAGTAGCTGTTGCTTGGAGATTGACTGGGCAATAGGCTGTTGCTGGTGTGTGATTGCTTTTGCACTACTTGTTTCTTCTTCCATTTTTTCCCCTTCACTTATTAAACTCTTCATCTCAGTACGTGGGTTCTTTTTCTTGCTTTTTCCCTTGCAGTTCCCTCATCCTACTGTGGGGAAGTGAGTGAGCAGTTGGGTGGGTGTTTACCTGCCAGACAGGGTCAACCCATCACAAAGCTGAAAATTCATAAAAGCTTCTTTTAACAGTACTAAATGATTTGGGTGTGCAAAACAATGTTTATCTGGCCTCTTATTGATTTAAGGTTAGGTTAGGCAGTAAGCCAAATTGCACAGATCACAAGGTGAGTAGTGTTTTAACAGTACCTGAACTCATTTCAGCAGAGGTTCACTTGCCTGTGCAATTTTAAGGATGATTAGGAATAATTTCAGTAGATGTCATTGTTATTACTATTGCTAGACAGCTAGATGACCTCTGGGGCTGGCTCAGGAATGACAACATTCAGTGCAGAAATCTTCCTTTCATCACAGGTTTAAAACAGTGACAATTCCAGTACTGAGCTGAGTCTTTCAACATGAATGTACACCTTGCTGAACAGGATAGCCATGTCCTCTTCTTACCTATAGAACTGACAAATCTGGGACAACACTTGTGCAAATCATCTCTAGTTTTTTTTGTTTTTTTTTTTACTGATGACCTGAATGGTGAAGTTTCAAAGATGGTAGGCCAACCCCATCCATCAGATGGAAGCACCTTTCAGTTGCTCTCTCCTGAACCACATTTAAACCAGGCAGTAAAAAGTTCCTTACTTCATGGCTCCTCTGATGACTTTTGTTTTTTGCCCCTTTGATATTAGCAACATCAACAACGTATTCCCCTCCTTAAAGCAGAATTAAAACCTTTATTATTAATATATTTTTTAGAACAACAAAGAACACATGCCAGCAGTGGATAAGACACCAGCCAAAGTCTACAGGCTTCTGGCACTGCGGCTCTGTTTCTTCCAGCTGAGGAGTAATAATTTGACACCTCTGAAGCAGCAGGACCTCATACCCTGACAACTGCAGCCTTGTTCTACAGCTCTAAGCCATTCAAATACATGACAAAAATCACAGTCAGCAATATCCATAGTGGATTTTTTCCCACCTTAGCAGTTCTTTCTCTCCTCTGATGTGGGCTTGGAGATATACTCTGCGGTATCACTGTTAAGCTTTTCATTTATTTTTCCACGCTTACCTACACAGAATGAAACACTCCCTTTTAAATGCCAGTCCAAATTATTCAAGAATACTTTTGACAGCTGCCAAGTAATTTAGACCGATACCTTCTTAACACCTTCTCAAAACAGACCTGACAACCCAGAAGAGTAAAGCTTTCCCTCACTTATAATTATTCTGTGCTTGCTGAATTTACCAAGGATATTTATTTCATTGAAGCATGGGCTTTTTTCCTCTTAGTTGGATGAAGGGACTTCATGGTACTCTGAGTTGGAATGCTCATTTTGCCATTTACAAATTGCTAGTTTTCCTTCACTTGTCACCACCAAATCCACACTTTTGCTGATGAGACTTTAACAGAATGTGGAGTGTTTTGAAAGATACAATTACATTCAGATAGTGGCCTATGAAAATACTTAATAGGTTCTGCAAAAAATATACAAGTTACTGAATTGATCAACCAAAATTCTTGCTTTCAAGGGCTTCCTTGTACCATTCTTATGTTTGCAGTACATCAAATAATGACAATATGAAATCACCCAAATAGTTTGAATCACCCGTCTTTCCAGGTTACAGATCATTTTGAGAATATTTTTTCTTGCACCAATCCAGAATATTCTACCAGAAAATTTAGGTGTGATGCTGGTTGACTCTTTTTGCAAGGCTGAGAAGTGGTCCAAGGGCAGAACAGGAAAAACCTGGAACATGTTTAAAATGAAGGTTGAGTCACAAAGGGTGGCACACTACGATTAAAAATTAAAAAAAAATTGTAACTCCAAATGGAGCTCTTACAAAGATACAGTTAGAGGGCATATAGCCAGGAATCCTTTCAGATATGTGGCCTTCATTTAATGCATGTAGCTATGAGCAGAAACCCTTGGGGATATGGGTTTTTGATTCAGGAAACTCCCTCAAAGTTTTTAAAAAAGCTGCATCACTTACTTACTTAAAACAATATGTCCCTGTGAAATGTACAGATATATAATACCTAGGCAGCATACACCATGTGTTCGTCATTATGGATAAATACATCTCTCAGCACTAGACATTCTAGAAAGTAGAGTAAAAAAGAAAGTCCCGAGCAGTGTCCAAAAAAAAAAAAAAAAAAAAAAGGCAGGAAGGACCTGTCATTGCTGTAGCAATTAACCCTTATCCCTCAGTCCTAAGTCCACATTTACTATGAGTCCAAGAATTTAAAAATAAATAATAAAAAAATAGTAATGTGGAGCAGGATCAGGCAGGCTTAGGTTTAATTTTTGGCATAGTCGTTGCTTACTGAGCAGGACTCTTCCCTGAAGACAGTTGTCATGGAGGTGTTAGAAGACCAAGGCAGTAGCTTGCCCTTCAGTCCAGGTCTTGAGAGCCTCATATTCCATTTCTCAAACAAAAACACAACTATCCTTTACTACAAAGGTTGATACAACCAGAAATGCATCACAGATTGTCCAGAACTCCCAGACTATACAAACCGCACCTACAGAAAGACCAGAGACAAATAAGAATCTTCAAATGCTCCATTGGAACAGATGTGTCTGGGATCTGCTATTGACCTGTCTCCCTTCCCTGCTCTCTATGAAATGAAGCTGTTAGAAATTACAGGATTTCTCTTGTTTCACACATTCAGCTTCAGGGATCTTTTTCAGAGATGTACAACATAGTTCCATTTGGTTGATACTTGACCTTCATAAAACAGATGTGGTAAGATGAGGAAAGGAATAAGGTTAACCATTCAGCAGGTGGCACCCTTTCCCTCTTTTTTTTGGTCCTCAACAGCCTTGTAGGTGTGGTGTTGTCAGTCTACAAGACATGGTGTTAGATGTTTTAAAAGCACACAGAGATCATGAATAATGATGTCGGGATCTGCTTCCCTTTCTAATCTTACTTGCTGATAAAGTCATAATAAGTGATTAGGTAACTCCTATCATTAAAGAACACTGAAAGCTTGACTAAACAGGCTTCTTCATGGTCACTGTCTCCCAGGAACATGTCTTCCTTTCCCATTAACAGTTGGCATGATAAAAGCCAATCCAGACTTTACCTTTTCCTTTATGTCATTTTTATTGTTGATGTTGTTTCTTTCCTTTGTAAACTGTGAATATGAAACCTAGAGACCTCACTATTTGGAAAAGCAAATTTGTTATTGTTGTTGTCTTTGGCAAAAGGTAGATTACTCTCTCTACAGACACATGTCCTAGTTTGTGGCTCCTAATTGTTAAAGGTCACAAGTAGGTTTATTTGCCCTGACTTCTTGGTTGTGTCATAGCATGCTGTTAACTGTATAAGCTGTTCTTTGCTGTATGCTTCCAGATGTTGCATTCATGATCACTGCAGTTCAATAGACTCTTCTTCAAAATCCACTGATTTCAGTAACAAAGTGAATCAGTTTTTTTTAAAAAATGTACTTTCTTGTTCTTCCTATAGTCGCCATCCCTCATGACTGCCACACACATACTCACCAAAACCTGACACAAGGTGGTAGTGGAGAGAAGGGAACGAGAAGGGTGAAAGTATTTAGAAGTACTGTAGATACCAAATAAGTTATTTGTTTTCCCTGCAGAAGGCTTCCTGTGAAAGGCTGAAAATTAAGAGTACAACAATATGAATAATGAAAATGTTAAATGCCTTTTAAAGTATGGTAAAAACTGGAAGAGGTTGAACCAGAAAAAATATATTGATTAAGGAATGGAGTGGGAGTTAACATTCTGGACATTCCCAGGAAGTGGCTTTGGGGAAGAATGAAAACCATGTTTACAGAGAACTAGGAAATAAAAAGCTAAATCCACACAGTCACAATTGGTATAAATTCTCCATGATACTAAAGGTGGAATCACTTTGGTAAAAGAATGTGGAGGAAATAGGGAAGTGACGGAGTGGGAAGAGAAAAAAAGGAAGGAAATCCACAGCAGAAGAAGGGGAGTATCTCAGCAATGCCATTAGTAGCTTTCCCAAACTAGTCATCACGTTGGAATAGCAACACACTGCTTAGAACAGTGAACCAATGCAAACAGAAGTCAAAGCACATCACCTTCACAGAAATCCAAGTAAATGTGTGTGAAAGAGAAAATTCTGTTTATGCAACCTAGTTAGGTACACGGGGATTTCCTAACCAAGTTAGGGAATAAAGATACCTGAGACTGATTTCATAGGATTCTAAAAAAGATCTGATAGGGTCTAACATCTTCCTATGCAAAGTAATGGGGAAGTTCTACTGAATCCCTTGAAGAGCATTACTCAGTGCTCCTCCAGCAAGGAGCAATGCTGAAGTAATTCATGGACTTTCTATGCCTTTGTTTTCAATACAGAGATGTTGTTAGAGAAGGAAGGTGAAAGCAATGGACTTTGCACTTGAAGCAGAATATAATTATGTTGATGATAAGTTAATGTTCTTCAGTCCATCTGATGTTTAACTCACTGTCTTGGGGTAGGTTCCAAGAAAGCTCTATGTCTTGCTTAAACCAAGCTAGTTCTGCTGTTTCAGAGCAGAATGGTTTCTGATATACATGCAACCTAGCTTTAACTAGTTTGCTTGAGAAGAGCTATTCATACAGGTTTGGCACCCCAGATCTCCAGATAAATTATCAGCAGGTTGCTTAAACACGTTGGGGTTTGTTTGTTTGTTATTTTTCCCAGCCTTTGCTAAAATCCTTGCTCTTGCTCATGCCCTGGTAACAGCATACATGCTGACTTTAATGTAATTAAAGTACACCTACAGTAAGTACATTATTTGAAGTGAACGTTGTTTAGCTCTTCCCTCAGATGCTCAAGACTTTGAAAATGGCTAGAAATGCACAGGAAGAATAAAGAGCAGGCAACAGTTTGGAGGAACTCAGTGTAGCCAGTTCCTGTGAAGACTCAGCATCTTTCTCTCTGCTAGTCCTTACAGTGTATAGCAGATATGTAGAAATCCTTGTCAGACAGGGTTGCTCATGCAGAGTTCAAATGAACTCAAAGTTCAGGGGTTCAAAGGAAACCTGATAAAGTGTACAGAGGAGAACTCCTTTACTAAATGGAAAAAACACATAAGGGTCAGGATCTATCTTAAGCTGAAAATAGTCAGAAACTGGGAGAGGATTTGGAGAAAGTATAGCACAATTCAGTCTTGGCTTGGCTACAGTTTGGTTTCTGCTTATGGCCATACTGGAGACTGGGTCTTTGTTAGACTGTCTCAGATGACGTTCTGACGTTGTTAGACAAACTTGAAAAGCAACTTGAATTATCTGGGGGAAAAAAAGAAAAAAAAAAAAGATTACTGTACAGACAGTGCTTAGGGAAGCAGGGTTTGACTTGAGACTGAGTGTAGTTCATGCAGAAACAATCCTCACCAGGTGTAAATCTTCAGGATCTCAATGACATGAAGGAGCTTCAGTAGTTTACCACAGTCTTGTGTAAAATAGGTAAAAATATACTGCTTAAAACACTTAATGTTCTGAACTACACTAAGCAGATGAATATATTTAATAGATTATTTGAATCATGGCTTTGGCATCCCCAGTAAACATTTAAAATGGTTAATGGAAGTGCTTTTTACTTCTGGATAAAAACTACTAAAAGGGCTGACTCTGAAATATTTGAGAAGTTTGGTTTGTATTAATGTTTAAAGGTTGGATTCTTATCCCAAACTTTTTGGATATTTTTGGGCAGTGAATCGTAATGTGAAAAAGCTTTCCTGTGTGGTTTGTAGGCCTTATGCTTGGCAGTGTTAAAATTACCACAGGAAGAGCTTTTTCTCATGGCATTTTGGCTTCCGGTCACAAGCATAGCCTGGAAGTCAAGAGGCGTGGGAAATTAAAATAAGAGTAGAAACAGTTAACCAAAATTCTGTGAAAAGGGTTTGGATTCACCAGAAGTTATGGGAAGGTCAGTCCTTATTGTATCCAGATCCATTCTTCCATGCACCATAAATTACAGGATTAGTCAACAAAGTTAGACATCTAAAGAGACACTAAAATATCTCAGGCTTTTCTATTTGCCAGTTAAGTGCTTTTCTCACATTCTGTAGCCTCCAAACCAGGTGGAACAAAAAGTTAATTTACCAGTTAATAGAATCCTAATTGCTTCTCTTGGGAACCTTGCCATAACTAATAGTTCATATTGCCTTGATTTTTTTTCCTGGTATATAGCAATATTAGTTCATTTCACCCCCTTCATGTAAGTCTGATTATTGTTTAATCTAGTTACTCCTCTGAACCCCTTCCGATCTTCAGTGGATATAGCCTATTCCATCTCTCTAAAGTAGCAAAACATAACTAACCCCCATTTACAAAAATAGCATAAAATGAAAATATGACATTCTATAAACTATACACAGAGTCTGAGCCAAAGCATATAACAGACCCAGTTTTTGGACAGTTTTTTTTTAACTCCAAATTTATCCATGCTCTGTTGGAAGTGAAGCAGTCAGTTCCCCTCTCCCTGACCCTTCTGTGTATAGATACACAGCCCCTGATTTTTAATCAAACTTCTCTCACTCCTGCCATACTCTAACCTGTTGATTTTCCCTTGATATTGCACCCTTCAATTCTATACATTTTCTTGAGAGAAGATTCTCTTCTTTAGTGTTGATCTTCTTCATATATTCAAAATTTGTCACAGAATAGCTTTTCCATCAGGGTCCGGATTGTTCTGGGTTTTCCCTTTATAATCTCCCACCTCTGCCTTTTACTGAGGAAAGAAAAAACAGTCTCATGATAGGAGGAGAGACACAGAGGCAGCTCAACCTTCAAGTTTGATTGAAACTTCATCTAACAAAAACTGTGAAAGTATCATAGCAATTTGTATGTCTGCCTACTGGACTTATTGCAATGACCATCCTTTAAGAAAGATTTTCAGGGTGACAGGATATTGGTCACAGGATACAAGTGAGATAATTAGGTTTTCTCAGTTGGGGAGAAGGTGAGAAAGAGTGAAGGTTTACTAAATGGTTCTAGTGATCTGTGGCAGCTGGAACTGTCAGTGTGCAAGAAGAAATCTCAACTGAGATTTCAATCTTTACAATGGCATTGGCAGTTTAGGAGAGATATCCTTTCAAGCCAAGCTGTCAAAGATCAAATTTCAGTGTATGTAAAGAGCATTTGATTAAAAACTAACTACTTTTCTTGAGCAGACATAGGGGCTCTGGCTTCAGAGCATCCCTCTTGATCTGATTATCTTCACAAGCAACCAGAAGGTTTTACTACAGGAAACTGATATGCAGAGATCAAATAATTTTTGCAAAATCATATAGAAGTCTGTGACAGAGCAAAGAAATGAACCCAGGTCTTCTGATTCCTTGGCTACCATCTTAGCCACTTCTTTTCTGCAAAACAAATCTTAGGTTAGAATTTAAATTTCTGGGTGCATTTCAAGTCTCACTGGAAATCCAGCTCCATACATTTAGTAGGCCCACTGCAGAATTTCTCCAAAGCTCTTCTGACTCGGAAAGTGGAAAAATAAAGTATGTCTTTTATGTAACTATGTCAAGAGGCAACATAGACAGTGGCCAAGCCTTTCAAGAAAAGTGGTTTTTCCTTGTGTGTTCTGGTTTATAAAGCCTGTCTTCTTTATTTTCAGAATATAATTGTTGCACCTTCCAAAACAACACACAAGAAGCCAACTGCAACAGTTAGTGTCTTGTGTGCCTGTGAATTATCTTGGCCAATACAAGGAAGGAGGAGTTGATATCAAATTAATGAAAAGGAAAGTCAGAAAAACGAAGCAAATAGTGCAAATAACTCAGTTTTGGCAAGAAATCATCAATTGGATATATATTAATGAATAATTTTTTTTTCCTCTATGCTCTCTATGAACAAAGGGGAGAAGTAGATCCTTCCAGATGCTGATTCAGTCCTCCTGAGAGAGGTTTCTAAAACCAGTGTGATGAGTCATTTTCTAGCATCTCCTGTTTCCCTCCACTGACTTTTGAGGCGCTTATAGTGGATACAAGACTGATGAATGAAGGTATTTGAGAGGAAACTTAAACATTACATCTCTTATGTATATGTAAGTTGCAAAGCTATTCTTAAGACATGTAGGTAGAGCAGCTAAGGCATCTCCTTATTTATTTGCTCCAATCACATATCCATCTCCATATATTGCTTAAGATACTGCAAAACAAGATCACAAGGGAGCTTCCATACACTCTAAAGCAAGCAGGAAGCAAACATTTTCCTATACTTAAAGATAACTTCTTGAATCTATGTACAGCTAAAATTCCTGATAAAAATGAAATCTTTTGAATCATTTATTTGTATTTCTTCTTCAGGCTGGTCCCGAGAACACTATCAGTCAAATAATGAAGGAAAATTATAAACATGAAGTCAAACACAAACCTTCCTTGAAAAGACAGTGCATAAAATATTTTTTCTTCTCCAGAGATCCCTGCTTGTCACTTGTCAACACGGAGAAAGAACAACAAAAGAATAACAGATCAGTTATTGCATCCTCTGACCAGTGTCCAGCTGCTTCTGCTGCCTAAGGTAAAAGAGTTGTTTTAACATGATCTGAAAATGAAAGGAGCAGTGGCATTTAATTTCCTTCCTCTTTCCTTTCTTTTATCCTCAGGTCATCTTTCTCCCAAAAACATGTTTTATAAGTTGTCCAATTAAGAGGTTTTTAATGTCAGAACCTTTTTTTTTCTATCTTTCTTTCATTCTAACACTTTCTAACACTCTCTAACATCTAACAAGACAGTGTCTGGCTATTTCTGAGTGCTACATTCACATAATTTAGTAAAATAACAATAGGAAAATAAAAATCTGCTTCTCTCTCTGAGTTAAAGTTCCTGCCTAGAATAGAAATCTTTCCAATCAAATGATTATCATTACATGGGTGCATGTATGATCCAAGAAAACAAGGCTGTGAATTTGAGTATACACAGTTCATACACATACATGCATGTGCACATGTAGAAAAAGAATAGAGTCTCTAGACATAAAGCAAGTAACAAGCCTAACTGATAACTGTACCTGCAAGACAAGAACCTAACTTTTGCAACATCAAAAGCTAATTTGTATCTTGTGGCACTACAGATCTAGCCCCTGTTTGAAAGTTTGAATGTTTTTTTTAGGGATTCAAAATTAAAGTAACCTTTCAAAATATTCCTGCAGAAAGATACTGAAGAAGAATAGGATTCCTCCAGTTTAAATTCTGGAGAGAACTGAAAAACAAAAAAACAACTGAATTTTCACAGAATTGTGTAGCTGTATAATAATCATATTCTTTGCTACTAGTTGTTTATTTTGCAGCAACCCTTTTCTGTGCTCCTAAAGAGCTCTTTCTACTTTTATTTATTTATTATTTAATATTGCTTATAGTTTTCAAACTTCCTATCTTAACTGCTCTATCAGCAGCACTAGAAGCCATCCGGACATCCATGCTGCCTCTGATGAATTCACCAGTCAAAGTGCCGACCCCCAAACATTCTCCAGCCTCAGGATTCCCTTCTGGCAGTACAAGAGCTGAACTCATGTCATTGGGCAAAGACCAAAGCAGGATTCTTGCTTAAAATAGTAGATGATGACATATAGATTGTCTGGGGTTTTATTTTTAGCTAGGTCAAACTTGTGCCAGTAACAGTGATGGCTTAGGTGTCCAATTAAAGTCATAAAGTGATTAGAGCTTGCTGGTGATCATTAACTTCCCCTGGACAGTGCCAGGGTAACCCAGTATGGAGCTACTTCAGACTCTGACCTTCCATTCATTCTCTAATGCCTCTCTGTGTTTTACTTTTACCATGTCTGCTATAGTCTTTGCAACATACCTCAGCCCCAGCTCATACTGTCTGTCTGCTGTTCCTGTCCTGGCTGTCTCCCAAGTCCCATCTACTCCCTGCTAATTCAGTATAGCACTCATAGAACTATATGAAGGCACTTATTCCATTGTGGGGTCATTTGGAAGAAATAACACTCAGTTATTTGCTCTGCAGCAAATTAGATCTTTCAGAGATTAAACTGAAACATTATAATGCTGAAAGGGGCTGGTAAATTATCAAGCCCGGTGAAGAAAAAGCAGATGTGTATAATGCATACAATGTATCTGTCTTTTATTCATTAAGAAAGCAACAGGCTGCCCAGGGAAGAAGTTGAGTCACCATCCCTGGAGGTCTTCAAAAAACACATAGATTTAGAGTTTAGGGACATGGTTTAATGGTGGACTTAGCAGCGCTAGGTTAAAGGACCAGATGATCTTAGAGGTCTTTTCCAACCCAAATAATTCTATTATTCTATCATTCTGTAAAAGGCTTAGGTTTGTTTTCTGATGATTTCCTTTCTATTAAAGACTACAGATGTGACGGTTAAAAATATTGGGAAGACATAATATTTTAGTACTGTCTAAAGCATTTGGAAGAGCCTTGAGCTACTACATTGTCAGCTAAAAAATGAGTAAATACTGGTAGTAAAAGTATCTGTGTACTTCATGTTAAACATATCAAAGGTTAACAGATTAGAATATTTAATTGTAAAAAAGGAGATCATCACCAAGTGTTGTTTCTACCACTGTTCTGTGGTCTCTCTTTTCTGGATGAATGTTAATATCTTTATTACTGATCTCAAAGAATATTATATACATATATATAATATATATAAAACAATGATAAATAATGTTATTATATATATAAAGTTATTAGAACTACAAACAATGTCAGAGGAAGATCATATTAACCCAAAGAAAAAATAGCAGAGATCAAAAGATAAAGTGGGCTCACTTAAGACATATGAATTTTAAAACCTGTGAACAAAGAATGGAGATCATGACTTTAAAATGAGCAAACAAGTACCGCAAAGTAGTAGCTCTGAAAAACATGATGATTGAAGCAAATGATCATTTGTAAATTCTGGTGAGATGTGATTGTCAAGGTAGGTATAATTTTTGGTTAAAAAAGGAGGAGACTATTGAGTAGAAAAAAAAAGAAAAGGAATATTACTTTTCTATCTCACACCAAGGAGAGTTTTCTTGGAATCTTCTATCCAAATTAATGACAAAAGAATATAGAAGGATTAGAAGCTGTTTAGAAAGAGACGAGAGAATGACCTGATATTACTAGTACATGTCTCACAGTCTGAGACTAGTTTGGAAATATCACAGACTAAATTTCAGATCAGAGATAGCTTTCTAATCTAACAGAATAAGACAGAAATAAGATTCAGTGACCAGAAGCTGCATTTAGACATAGTGCAGGCTGTGAGTCTTTTGAACAGGGAATTAAATCATCCATTGGGATTAAGGTGCTTTCTTTCTCAGCTAGAACTTGAAATCCAACCCAGATCTGGACATATGGCATCAGTCAGCTAGAGCTCCAAGCTTGAAGCAGAAATTTCTGGGTGAGATGCTATAGCCTGCATTATGTAAGAGTCAGATTAATTGTCCCAAGTGTTTTTAGAAATCTGTGAAAAACTGACTTTACTCATAGAAAACAAGATCAGAGTTCTTGTGTCTCCAGATTGATGGCCATCCACTGAAGTGCAATCTGCAGACTAAGAGATGTGAAATAGTTAGATGAAAAGGGTGCTCCACTGGATTGTTTATACTCACTACATCTGTGGCAGACCTGAATGAGGTTTTAATGTACATTAAAATTATTCCATAGGCAGTTATATACTGTGAAGCCAAAACATTTCCTTTCCTCCCCCTCCCAACTCACTAGACCTCAGGCTTTCATTTACAGTAGAGAAATGGAGCCAGTAAACCTATACTGTTCTATAAACAGGGCAGCATAATGTCTGTTAAAATTCTGGGCAATTTCTTGTAATCATATGTACTTAAGTAAAATTTACATGATTATTATGAGCTGCTCTTGGGCAATGGCTCTTTGTCAGCCTATAGTGATTAGCACATTGGTGCTGCCAGGACAAAATTCTGTCAGCACCACAAGAAGCAATTTCATCAGGTTTCCTTTTACACAGCTCACAGTGGCTTTGCAGCCTGCTAGACTTTCTTCTTTTCCCTAACCATGCAGTCTGACTCTTCAGATGGAAATTAAAACGATTTCAAGAATGAAGAGTTCTAGCTTATTTCTAAAAATAGCCCTGATCTTCAGCAGAGGATATGATTCCTTAGCCATGTGCAACAAAGATGACCTCTTTGTAAGGTCTAGCCTGCAGCAGGAGGTGTCTGCTCTTGGTCTACTTTTATATTGGTTCAAAAATAAACAGCAAGTTCCTCTGGCTGGCCTCCCTCACCAAACGCAAGCAAGGAACATTCTGTACAAGGAAGCACTCACAATCATTTGAGGGGCCAACTCTAAAGAAGTTAATTGATGCATCAACGATGTGTGTTGAGCATTAATGTTTTCTTAATATGTTCATGGCTTGCACAGCTGCATATTAGTGCACAGTAAAGACAGTACTGTACATTTGGGATATCCTACAGACGTGAGTTGAAAGAGAATGCATTTATTTTTGCAAAATGGAGTCTTTGTGCTCAGATCTTAAACTTACATAACATGTCAGGGACACCAGAATATATTACATATTTTTCTTATAGAAAGTTGAATAAGCCAGAAATGTGTGTGATATTTTACAGAAAAAAAGTATCCCAATAAAAATAAACAAATAAATAAGATCACTTGTGTCCTATACAAATTACATCTTTTAGAAAAAAAATAGGGAAGGCAAAATTCAAACAGGAAAGTTGAAAATTGACCCCTGTTTTAACTATCTTTAGTATCTAGGAATTATAAAAGTACACTACAGTGTAGAGTCATTCAAAGAGTGAAACTTTAGATAAAGAATAGGGTCCCAGGTTCCTTTTCCTGCAACATAAAAGACTTGGGATAAAAACAATATGTATACTAAAACATATTTTCATTGTGAGAATGATGTACTATGTTGTTAGAATAAGAATCTAGACTAATATCTTTGACCTTGAAGCAACACGTACCCCAAGGAGCCATGTGAGGTGCAAACACTGCACACCCTTCACCTTGTCCCAGCTGTATGGCCAAGCTGTAATTAACTAATTCAGAGGTATGACATAACACTACTAATAATGTCTGGGCTGGAGAGACATCATTTGGTTTCAGCAGAGAAACATAAGAGAGGCAGCGCAATGCCTCTCTGTAATGGTCTTCTTTTGGCACAAGTAATCAATAGTTTATCTATGTACAGTATGAAGGCCTCCATAACACTGGGCAAAGAAACAAAGTGCCTTGGAAGAGAGAACAGGATCTCAAGACAGAGCATTATTTCATATGTTACATCTGTTAGCTCCTTTAAAACAAGTAGTAGCACTAAAAATGTTTTATTCCTGTTGTCAGGTTATGTGATAAAAGCTCTTCTCCACAGACATGAAGATGCACAAAGAGGCAAAGAACTGTGGGGAAACCCAACTAACACACTGACATGGCTGCTCCCAGGCCCATATCTGGAGTCATCAGCCCATCAGGGGCTCATGCCCACATGCATGAAGGAGCAGAGAGGCACAGTGGCAGGTGGAGACACCCCAAAAAGAACAATCAGAAAAAGAAGCCCTCATCCCGGGGCTGTCACAGGAAAGCATCAGCCATACGGTCCAGCACTGATACTCATTAATGTGTGTCAATGGAAACGTCTTTCTGGATCACCTCACAGACTGGAAGTACAGCGCGTATTACAGAAGCAGGGGAAGAGTTTCTTTGGATTGCACAAATTTACCATAGAACGTTTAATGGAGGAAACAAAGGCTGAGAAAGGGAGAGGTCAAGGTGGCTTGGGGGGGGAGTAGTATGGAAAATAGAGGAAAAAGGAGATAAAAGCGACTCATCGTGTAACAATTGCATGTCAGTACACTTGTCCAGCCATTCCCTGTACTTAATCAGTACAGTCTGTCTTACCTTCTTCATAACTCCACTTAGGGGTGACACACTTTGTATTTTGCGTGCATGTTTGTGTATGGAGGTCCGCATGCCAGCCACTGGGGAGGGGACAACATGTCAGAAGGTCTGTGTGTCAGTGGTGCTGGCAACTAAAGCAAGTCAGGGTTCATGTGGTAGTGTGTGATCACTAGTGAATAATACAAGTTAGATTAACCAGAGAGTGGGTGAAGTGGCCTGGGAGCCAGCGGTGTGTGTGCATGTTTCTCTGAGGTGATAGGAAGAGGCACCTTGAACAGTTGTCTGTCAGAAAATCCCACCCGTGTGTACACATGTCTCTGTGCAGAAGGCAGCCAGTGAGAGGATTGCCAGGGACAGGACCAGCTGCTAGGTGGACTGTGGGTGTTGCAAGTCTAGACAAAAGGTCTGTAAAGACAGGGTGGGCACACATGGATGCAGTCATAAATTGAATGGGCAAGAATAACGCTGATCTTTCCTCAGAATATGGGAATCCATCTATTGGATATGAAATGAAACCTTTTGTTGCTACACACAACGCACTACCTTGGGGAGCTCAGAACCACAGTGTATTATTGAGGATAAGCAGTTACTGAAAAGCTAAAAATAAAGAGAAAAAGGTATTAAGACTATGGATTCTCTGTATTCCAGGTGTAAAGGTTGACCTTTAGCTGCCTAAAGCCAGGAAAAATATTTTCTCTCTCAGTGTGGTACACCATAATTCTCCATTATGAGATGTCTTGACTTGCTCTCAGGATTACCTGGCACTACTAATAGTGAAAAGCAAAATCTACTCTCCCTATGGGTAGCAGGGCATCTATCTTCTTTAACAACGTCAAAATCTAATATAAATCATTCCAGTGCTTGATTTTCTGAAGAACTGAATAAGTAAAGAACTTGACCATGAACTTTAGTGAAAGACTGTAAAAGAAGGGATGTAGAGAACTGTACCCAGAAGAGTGTGACTAAACATGTAATCTGTTGGATCTTGGTAAGTACCAACTTCTAATATAAACAGATCTTGGATGATGAACATTACTAGGCAAGCTGAACACTGTCAAGTGGACCCTAAAATGAAAAAGCTACAACCAGGTCATATGTCCCTCTTGAGATGAGCATTGGGCATACAACATCAGAAACATTTGCACCATCACTCAGATTGACACCATCACTCAGACATTTGTATAGAGGGACAGGGATAGTGAATTCCTATTCTGCCACAGTCTTCTAGTGTGACTTAGGTCTGTTGTTTAATTTCTCCACAATGGTTTTCCCATTTGTAAAGGGAATAGTTAAAGTCCTTCTTTCATTCAGAGGGCTTTTTCTGAGCCTAAAAAATGACAGGGTGAGATGTTAAAAGCTGTGCCACTTGAATGACCTGTGTAGGTAGGCAAAACGACAGTCTACATAGAAAATAAATTATTTGCTAGTGAATTTTGCAGAGGGAGTTGTTTGGACAGATTGGACAGACAAAAAGCTAGCTCCTTCATTGCAGATAGTTATTTAGCAGGTTTTCTTACCACTTGTTCCAATTAGGGTTTCTATTTATCTCCTACCTCATCTTTCTGTCATTGAAGCCACCATTAGACATGAATTTTAGCCAAAGAATCCTAGATCCGAACTTTTTCAAAAACTTTAAGATATAAGATGAAAACAGAGCTTTGGCTCCTAATATGTAAGTTCATCTGGGGATTCAAATTCCACCTAGTTTAGGGTTGTGTTATTGTGAGAATCCAGTCCAAGCCCATCTTTTCAGTCATAAGGTGGAAATCATGACATTCAAATTCTTTCCACAGCACAAAAAGGATGTCATCATAAACACATTATGACTTCCCTACAGGTTGCTGGAGAAGAAGAGACTAGCTCAGGAACAGCAGAGACCTTTAAAAAACAGCATGACCTTTCAGTTACAGAAAACATGGGAAAATCTAAGTCTTAGAAATACTCATTTGACTCTGGCTTGGTCCTCTCTGCAAATCCCTGCATAAAGAGAAGTTTAGGGCAAGGATTTCTATGCTGCCTCCTTAACTGCAGGCACAGTTTTGCTCATAAATATTCTAAGATCTTGATGTATCCTAAACCAGGCACTGATGCTTCTAAAGTGTAGGGATTAATTATGAGAGTGTCATTGTGAGAAAGGCAACCACAGTGACATCTAAGCCCTGAATTTGGATATGGAAAAAATAACAAAGCAGAAACAAAAACAAAGAAAAGGAACAGAGTCTGTGTTGGAGTCTTTCTAAAAATCATATGCAAGAATCCAGATGGAGAGAGTTCAGGATGCTGTTCATGCCTAACATGATCAGCAGATAGCTGAGTGGCTTGGAGACAGGAGAAGTGAGCTAGAGAAAGTGCCAGACTGCTAGCTGGGATTTCAATGAGTGTTTGTGGCAAGCCATGCCTCAGATCTTTTTTGCTGTGGCCTGAGCGCTGTCTTAGAGACCATGAATGGAAACTTAAGGACCAATCATTTTGGGGCTGGTTGTTATTTCATGATAGTGATCCCATTTTCCAACCTGTAAGTTATTTCCCTCTCAAGACTTGTGAGTGCCATTAGATCAAAACCATGCCTTCAGGACAAGCCAGTCACACTTCACCAAAAGATATATAGCATGAAGACCACAGTAGTAGTAAAGGAAAGGACTATAGAAGTATTATCCTCTCCCTAAGCTTTAAGCTTTCCCTGCAATTTTTTTTTTCAGTTCTCCTCATCCTTAACCACTCCATTTTTGGGGGTGGGGAAATTCTGTGTATCAATCACTCTATATCTCCCTCCCTCTGCCCCCTCCCTGCTCCTACTGACAACATCATCAGGCTCCCATCTTCTTCTCCAAATGGAAATTTTATGTTTCAACGGCCACTTTCAATATGTGAAATTCAGCCCAGTCTTGTCCAAGTGGTTTAGAGTCTTTCCTTTTCCCTTTCACCACTGCTGTTATGTAAGGAGGCAGCATTTGCTGCTTTCCTGAAAAACAAACCCTGTAAAATTCCTGCTGTGAACATGTGTGGTCAGGCTTTTGTGGACAGAAGTGGTGGTTTCCTATTCTCAGAGCTGTTGGAGTGAAGAGTAAAAAGGATGAAAGCCCAAAATGACAAGCAATGTTTATGCTAGGCAAACCATCTCAATTCTTTTGTTGGAGTCAGGTGCATTGACTCAGCAACAGACCTTTTTTCTTACTTGCTCGAAAAGATTAGCTTCAACTATCCTTTGAGAGATGACAATGATATATTTCTTTCTTCCTCTGTTCTCTGGACTATCCAATATTGCTTCCTTAGACTCTAAAGACCTAACTTATCCTTTGCTACGCAGTCTGTCCCAGTTTCTCAGCACTAGAGTAAGGTCTGAAAAGAGTTATTTGCTGTTCTGATTTGCAGCAGAACCTGAACTAACACAGCAAGAGAGGACCCAATTGGCCTGAGGCTTATGCTTTTTAATCTGTTAAAAAACATATATCAAATGGGAAACACCAAGAAAGAGAAGGTTTCCAGATGTTAGAATGGTGTTCTGGAGCCTCAGGGAAAAAAGGAAAAAAGGTTCATGAAGGCCTAAGTATGTACTGCAGATGTCAGGTTGTTTTATAGGCTTGATTCAAAGTCCAGTAAAGTCAAAGAGAATCTTTACATTGGCTTTGATGGGTTTTGGATGAGACCTATAGATACAGAGAGGTCCTAAGTGACAATTAGCCTGTGTAAGACTGAGAGAAAGTCATTAGAAACTGACTATCATATAAAAGGATTTTCAATAGAATATTCATGGAATATGTCTGTATCTCTACACATACTGCAGGTTAATACGTCATCTACTCCAGAAAAGTGCCCAGCACTCTGCCTCTTACTGGTCCAGCACAAGGTACAAACTGGTTAGGGAGAAAAGCCCTTTTCTGGTTGGATTTCCCCTTTAGCACAACTTTATGTGCTTGTATAATACAAAACAGCCTTTTCTATTTCTGTTCAAGCTCTGGAGGCTTGGATTCCTCCCAGAATTTTTGATTAACAGCTGAGCCTAAATCAGAGCTGCCTGGGGTCTCCTTTGCCTTACTGACACATCATAATATCCTTTAATCTGCTATTTCAAGACAGTTCCTTGTTTTGTCAAGCAGTTCACTCCCTCTAAGAGAGACCATGATGATTCCTCTTCCTTTCTAAGATTTTACTGAGCTGTTTCAAAGGACTTCCATTACACCAGGGAAAACTTCTTTTTTGGACAGAGTCAGAACTGGACTGCAAAGGACACTGGATTATGGACTGAAGGCCAGAGGGTGGATTTTGCTAAAGGTGGTCAGCTTCTGTATGCTCAGAACCACTTCAGGCTTTACCCAGCTGGTTCAGGGCCCTAATCAGTACAGCCACAGTCTCACAGCATCTCATGCAAATTAAAACATTTTGACAGCATCAGCTAGAGTCTGTGTGTTACTGGCTGTCACCAGTCACACAGAGAAAAAAAACTCTCTGTGGCTCAACTGGTGAATATATTGAATTCCTGGAGGTGGAGGAAGTGACACTAAAGCTGATAAAAATAGTTTATAGTCTGGTCTGCCATTTAACCATCAATGAACTAACTGAATCACAACAAACCTTCTTTTTTTTTATTTTGTCTTCTTTTTCTGGAGACTCAGTGTGGTTTGATAACATAAACAGCAAAAAAAAATGTAAATGGTAGATGGCAAAAAGGTACGATTACACATGCACTGTGTGCATCAGCTTTACGAATAGGAATGGAGTCATGCCACAGGCAAAGCCTACCTGAAGTTGCAACCAACAAGGAAGATAAAAGACAGCTATTCCTATCTGTGCGTTGGTGGAATAAAGGCCAAAAACAGTGTGGGTCCATTGCTCAGTGGATCAAGGGACTCACTGATAAGCTGTAGGCAAAAAGATGAGGCATTCAGTGCATGTTGTGGCTTAGGTTTCACATTGAGGACTTGTTCTTAGGCCTCCCAGGTACAATATAAGAGCATCCTAATACAGTCTGTTGTCATGAAGCAGTACCCACAGCAGAGGAAAAAGGGTTAGGGATCACTTAACCCACTTGGACATGCACAAATTCATCAGATTAGATAGGACATCCAAGGATACTAAAGGAGCTAACTGATGTCATTGCAAGGCTGAATTCTGTTACCTTTGAAATGTTATGGCAATTAGGGAAGGTTCCTAATGCCTGAAAAAACCAAACCAAACCAAACCAAAACAAACAAAAAAAAACAGTTAAAAAAACAGTTGTTGCACCTATCTCCAAGTGTAAGAAGGATCCAGGGAACAAGCTGGTCATAGAATCATAGAATGGCTCGGGTTGGAAGTGACAGCATATTAGATTATCTAGTTCCAACCCCCCTGCCATAGGCAGCATAACCTCAGTCCTTCTCACTCCTTGAGAAGGTTACAGATCTTCTCAGACTCCACTCTTCTAAACACATGAAGGTTAAGAAGGTGATTAGTGGGAACCAGGATGGATTTATCAAGGGAAAAATCACACCTGACCAACTTCATTGCTTTCTATGATGATGTGCTTGAAACTGGGGGCAAGGAGAGGGTGGTGAATGTTAAATACCTTCATTTCTGTAAGATCTTTTAGACAATCTCCTAATCATCACATTGGTGAGATATGTATTGGTTGAGTGCGGTGAAAAATTGTCTGGCTTGTCAGGCTCAAGGAGTTGTGATAATGTTGCAAAGTCCAGCTAGCGGCCAGACCGAGAGGAGTAGTTTGTATCAGACACTATATGTACTGAGGGCAGAGATGCTACTCAAAGGGCATCTGTGATTAAACAGCAGGGACAGGCTGATGAATTGGGTTGATGAAATACTCACAAGGTTCAGCAAGAACAAGCACAAAATATTGCACCGGGGACAGAACAACCTCATGCAATGATATGGACTGACTATTATGAAACAGCTCTGCAGAAAATAAACTGTGGGTCATAGAGGACAGCATTCATTTCTGAGTGTGTGTAATGCCGGTACTGGACATTTATACTCTGCTGATATTATTAGGAGATTCTCATTCCTTTCAAAGACTCTAGTCTTCTGGAGAGAGAAAAGAAAAAAAAAAAAAAAAAGTGTAGTGGGTTTACATGGCAAGGTTTTGGTAGCAGGGCGCCATAGGGGTGGCTTCTGTGAGAAGGATCTAGAAGCTGCCCCATGCTTGGTAAAGGCCCCACTGTTGACCAGAGCTGAGCCAATAAATGATGTTGTTTTGCGCCTCTGTGAGAGCACATTTAATACAGGGAAAAACAAACAAACAAACAAACAAAAAAAACCCAAACTGCTGTGACACACAGCAGCTGGGAGAGTAAGAGGAGTGAGGAACAACCTTGCAGGCACCAAGGTCAGTGAAGAAGGAGGGGGAGAGGTGCTCCATGTGCCAGAGCAGAAGTCCCCTGCAGCCTGTGGGGAGGACCATGGTGAAGCAGGTTCTCCCCCTGCAGCCCATGGAGTACCACAGTGGAGCAGGGTTCCACACTGCAGCCCGTGGAGGAGACCACGGTGGAGCAGGTGGACCTGCACTGAAGGAGACTGCGGCCTGTGGAGGACCCCTGCTGGAGCAGATTCCAGGCTAGAGCTGTAGCCCGTGGAGAGGAGACCACGCAGGAGCAGGTGACCTGGCAGGAACTGCGGCCCGTGGGGGACCCAGGTTGGAGCAATTCGCTGCTGAGGGATGGACCCTGTAGTACGGACCCATATCTAGAGCAGTTCTTGAAGAGCTGCTGCCTGTGGGAAGCCCATGCCGGATCAGTTTGGCAAGGACTGCATCCCGTGGGAGGGACCCCACAGCACAGGGGACGAGAGTGATCAAGAAGGAGCAGCGGCGAAGAAGCGCTATAGACTGACCATAACCCCCATTCCCCCGTTCCCCTGCGCCACTTGGGGGGAGGAGGCGGAAGAGGGCAGATGGGGGGGAAGGTGCTTTTGGTTTCTTTCCTTTGTTTCTCATTTCTCTAGCTTGTTAGTAATAGGCAATAAATCTTACTATCTCCCTATGCTGAGTCTGTTTTGCCCATCACGATAATTACTGTGCGATCTCCTCATCCTTATCTCAACCCTTCAGCCCTTTTCATCGTATTTTCTCCCCGTTCCTCTTTGAGGAGGGGGAGTGAGAGAGCGGTTGTGGTGGAGCTCAGCCGCCCACCCGAGTAAAACCACCACAAAAGGAGAGGGAGAGAGAGAGATTTGCACACTTGATACTTCCTTCACCAATGTTAAGGGTAAATTTATGACTCTTCCTCAACACCCACCCCTTCTTTCAAAAACAAACAACAACAACGACAAACACACAAACAAACCAAAAACACCAGAATACCTCTCCATGGCAATTCCTGACAAATATCTACTGGATTTTAGAAACTGTAACCAAAGACAACGTTCAAAAGTGAAAAATTAGAACGAAACCAAGAAACAGAGATTCAGTGAAATAGGGAGTGCCTTTAGAAACTGTTTTATAAACTTATAATCATGTTCAACATTGAAAGTGAGCAAAAATCTATGGACCACAGCAGAAGTCATTAGAATCAAACTTTGTAATCAAATGTTCCCCATAAGTAGGAGTATATCTTCTCTAATTTAAATTTTGGGGGATTACTTCAAATTCTTAGAAGGTCAGAGATTAAAACCAATTCCCAAGAAGTGATGGGAGTTCCACCATTCCCTTTTCATTCCCTTTTTTTTTTTCCCTTACCTCACTACCTTGCATGCTAAGCATTTTTTCTCTGCTTCCAACAGGGGGTTTGACCATGAAACTGCCTCAACCAACCCTTCCTTTGTTACCCTATTTCCTGCAGCATAAAGGCAATGATCGTTTCATGCACTTTCTATGATCCTTTGAATCAACACTTGACAAATATTTGTAAACCATTGGTCAGAGAGATCTGAATTCCTCTCTGGGCATGAGATCATTCTTTAGATTCCCAGTGTTAACAATACAAATATTATATGTTATTGAGGTATTAGTGAAGTATGGCTGACTATGAAACGTAAGTAAGCTTTCATTATTGCTCTCTACCCTTGCTGGTTTCAAACTTAACATATCAGACCCCGACCAACATGCTAGAACAGTCCCCTTTTCAATGTTGCCCTTCGTGGAACAAGATGGACAGTAGTTGCTCTAAGGAAAGCTAAGGCCTTCCCACAAACAAAGTCATTAATGGAGAACCTATCAGACTTGCCAGCTAGGTGGAGTCATGTGGATACAGCAGTGGATGAGACTAGAAATAGAAGGGCATTAAAGCACATTGCCTTCTGACTATCCTCAGCAGACACCAAAAAGGGCATTTGCACCAAAATAATTCAACAAAACTTTTAAGCTGCTCTAAATGTCATACAAACTCATTCCTACCCCCACATAAGTATCACTTAAAGCTGGGGGTACATGAAGATGGAGAGCCTCCTTCTTCCCACTCTAGTATCTCAAGTTTGTCCTTAAGTATAGCTCAGCCAACCCTAGAGCTGTTATCCCCATTGCATATTCTTCCAGAATGTCAGATTTATGCAACCATATTTTCTGATGTTTTTCTCTATGTATACACAAGATGGTAAGCAATCCTGCAGCATGCGTAGGATGCCTGGTAATGACTCTTGGAAGTTTAAGATGTTTCATTAATAAATCAGTATTTTATAATTATACTGCTGTTTTTAGACTAAAAGGACAATGAGGCAATTGACTTTCACCACAAGCTAACCCAAATTAACTGGAATGTAAACACAGAAGCATAGGACAGAACTATGGAAATGAAAAGAGGAATATAGCATTAATGCAGTGTTAAATTTTGTCTGGTTAGTATAAACAAAAATGGGTGTTTTGTTTTGTTTTGTTTTTTAAATGACTTTCACTTCCTATTATTTCACTTCCATTACATAATGTAAATATGTCAAAACATCTCTAGATTCCTTCATGCTGGAAATCAGATCATATTTAAACAAAGTTTGTGTGTGTTCTCCTCTGGCAGCTACCAATTAAATGTCACTGTTTTAAATATCATTTTTTGAATCGTCTTTTATACTTTGCCAGATGAAGTCACAACTGCATCCTGTTAATTGATAGAAGTTTTACTAAAATGCAGAATTGACAGGATACGTATTTTCTGTCATTTGGTTGGTTGGTTGATTTAAAAAGAAGTGTGTGGGGAAGAGGAGAAGCTATTGGGGCATGATCATGAGACGACAGAGAAATTTGCATCCTCTAAGCAAACCTTCCAACAGAAGATATTTTCAGTCACTCCATCCTCCCAAACAAACTACCATTTTATGTCAAATGAGGGTTTTTCAGGATGTCAGGGTGCTTTATCACCAATGACAGCCCTTACCCCACAGTACAGGTTTCACACAAGTTCTTTGCCCAGTATTTAACAGGATATAATTCCAGCTTTATTCCAGGGACAAAGTACTAGAGAAAAATTGTAATCTTGTGGTGCTAGTATGCCCTCAGGGTATGACCCTGGGATACTGCCAGGGGTCTCCAATCTCCCTCTCAGCAAGACTGCAGCACCCCATTATTCTCAGAGCGGACAGCAGGAGAGACCCCAGCGTTTTCCCACCGATACTTTCCAAGATCTTTTCACATGAAGACTTTCTGTTTATTCTCTGGAGTCCTTATGTAAACCAACACTAACTCATGATCTCTTGTAACCCTGGCAGGTCATAACTCTAACAGGTCTTGGAATGAGCATTAGGAGAGCATTTGCCATCTGAACCAGCTGATATCTAATGTCAAGCCCATGCTGTAACTGCCAGACCAGGTTAAGTGCAATACTGGCATCTGCTACACCTGCAAAGTTTGTCACAATGTTTTAAGTAATCAAAACCATAAAGATTAGTCCTAGTCAACAGCATAAAGAAGAAATAGCATTTTTAAAAGACAAAAGAAAAATTAATCCTTTCGAAAAATATGCACTATTTTCACTGGAAAATGGAGTGGTTCTTTCCCCAGTACTTTATCACCTGAAAAGGACAGTTAATCAAAATACACTTCCTGGAATAATGTAAAAATCGAAGCTTCTCTGAAAACAATGCCTATAAGAGCAACTCAATATGAACGATAACCTGAAATAACCTCTCAGTGAAAACTGTTTAAGCCAGCAGGTAAATAGAAATAACATAAACTGATTTGAGGACCACCTGATCTAAATCAATCCAACTAGATTAGATGTTGTGTGATGCTATTGTGGAGTCAGAAGATTTCCTATCTGGAAGCAGAGGTAGCAGAGGCCTAGTAGGACTACAATAGTCTGCTGTTTAGTCCTAAAGCCTGTCCAGCAGGCAGTCAGGCATGTAGTTAGATGTAGGAGGGGTCTGAGTCTAAGAAGCTGACTCAGGGTGATACCTATTTCTGTGCATGCTAAAGAGCATCCCAGGCCTTGATGCCTCCCGTGCTGTTGGAGCTCTCCTCTTCCTCCGTTCAAATAGGCACCATGGACCAGCACAAACCCCAATTCACCATCACTCCAGGATTTGTTAACCAAAAGGATCTGGCAGTTTGGATACTATGGAGTTTTAGGTCAGACACACCAGCCCCATGTTTCTTCCAACCCTCCTTCATTTTCGGACTGCACAGAGTTTTTGGCAGGAGTATTTTGGCAGGAGTTTTGGCTGTTGAAGGACCACAGCTGGATGGCTGTTTAAGGATCTAGCAAATGATAAATCGTATTGAGCCTCCTCTGCCTCCAGTATGTCCCAGGCTTTTCAAAAACTCCACTAAAGTATATTTACACCTCATGAATCTGGGATTTTGAAAATATCAGGGATTGTTATGTCATGCCTTTTACTTACTGACTTCCTTGACAGCATCTCCTAAAATAGATCTGGACCTCTCACTGACCCTTTCCTGTGACCAGTCAGCAGAAACATTGATCTGTTCACTTTTTCATAGGGCCTTTGGATGTACTGGAAATGTCCTCTTGTTCTGAATATTCCTGTCTTGAATTTGTCTTTACATTCACTTCAGTTGCCATTGAATCTGGCCCCAAGTTCACCTTGGAAGAATATGCAGGGGGAATGAAGGAAACACCCCTGCTTGTCTGAACATCTGCTAAATGTGAGCAAAACAACAGAGAAAGTTCAAATTACCCCTCTTAAAAAAATGACAGATATGAGTAAGAGATACCACTTATGAGACACCTCTGTGGAGTAAACATTTTGGACTAGTATTCCAGGCAGCAACTACAGAGGCTCTAACAACAGACTGACCAGCCATTTATTACATTTCAAACAAAGTGACTCAAAGGAAAATCTTCCAAACAGGCACCACTGGGCATTTGACTCAGCCCAAGCAATGTTTAACTATTGCCTTGCCACGAAGAGTACACGTGACTTCTGTAAACCTTGCCCTGGCAGCTACTTTTGAATAAATGCATAGTGCACCTCACCATTTTTTTCTCCAGCTTCCTACAGTGAGTAGCCATTTCAGGGTGCTGATGTTTTTCCTCTGAGCATGCCATGTCAGGTTCAAATTAATTAAGATATTTTAAACCTTTTTCTATTTTTTTCCTCCTTAAATAACAGTAATGTTCTGGTTTAGTTGAAGGCCTAAAAGCTGGTTTTAATTTAAATATAAATAATACCCAGACTGTGTTATTGTTCTAAAAATAGGGTGTTTTCTGTTCTAAATGTTTTGCTGATCTTAAAACTGGGGGGAGGTGAGGAGGGGACAGGATATCCAGACTCTTTCAGATTGACTGCCTCAAACCTGTGGCATTCAGTCTGTAGAGAAGTAGGTCATTTCTGAGATACCAACATTTTATCTGGAAATGTATTTACCACGCTTTAGTACCAGCACATCTATTCAGAATGTGGTTCACAAATCACAAGGGGAAATCACATCCTGTTAAGACTAAACATTCTTGAGTGAGCCTCAGCTATGGCAAATTCAGCGGCAGAAAAAGAAACTGTGGTGAGTGAGTGCTGTTACTGATATTTTCCAAATAAATAAAGCAAACAAGTTGCTCCAGGAAGCAAGTCATACCTATATGATTTATAATATTGGGATTTAGTCCATGAAGGCAAGATGAACCTGGTAGATTAGAAGTTACAGGCCACCCATGGATGTCAGCATTGCCTGTAGTACCTTTATTCATACTAACCAGTCTGCAACAACTGGTATGGACCTCATTTGTTCTTAAGATTGTGTGGTTTCTAGCAATACTCAGCAACTTCTGTTGGCTTAAAGGTTGCCAATGAGCTCCAAAATGTGTTAGTATCAACAAGGAAAAATATAAGGATCCCATTTACAGCCTATTGGCAGCAGGCAGGTAAGAAAAAAAAAGAAAAAAAAAACCACAAACAAACAAAAAAACACTCCAAAATCAATGTTTGTTTTACTGAGGGCCTCCTTAGGTGTACATTGGAAACAATTCTGTCTGTCTTCTACCACAGTTAAGTCACCCTCTAGTTTGGTGTGCCAGCCAGTAGTAGATAACAGTCCCGAATCAACAGGTTTCTGCTGTTGAGCAGTACCAGACCATATGGCCAAAAGCAGATGGAAAATATTAAGTGTGACACGGCACCTGATGAATGATGATAATGAACAAAAAGTAAAGCGGGGACTGGTGCGCATCTTGGCTCTTTTGCACCCTACTTGTGACATGACATAAAGGCTGGTACCACTTATGTAAGGGGTAATTTTTAGCAGCAGGACTCCACCCATCCAGCATGAGCCAGCCCCTCCTCTCATTCCCCGTCACCACTCTCTGCAAAAAGGAGTTCACAGAATGGGTCTGCTTGTCTAGCCACCAGCACCCTGTGCAGTCATCCCACCTCAGGCTATAAAACAAAATCAATGAAATATTTAATTTACTTTGATAGGAGGAACTTTACACCCTCTGTTCAAAATTATGGTGAGCCATCCAATGCACAAAGCAATGAGAAGAAAAAAGTGCAGCTTCTGAAGACAGGTGTAAAGCAGCAGACCACATGAACTTTGGCAACTTTTTGACTGTCCTGTTTAGGTGTAGTTCTTCACGCCTTGCTTTCTGCACAAGAATTTTTCTTTCAAATCCAGAAATTGGGTGTTACCAAGTCCCAGTTTAAGACTAAAGTCATTCCTTCTCTCTTCACCACTTCATGCCAAGTGGTAGGATTCAAGTCTTACATATTCCCTGTCCATTCTGACCTCATCCTTGTGGATTCTAGGTGCCTGAGGAAGGCTATTATGAAAGCTCTTTCTACAGGGTGTCTGTTTTTTCTCATAAAGTCAATAGAGTGACATTTCCAGAATCACACACTGCTGTGTCAGATTTGCCACTCAGCTTTCTAAGCAGCAGATAGAGGCTGTTCCTTGGATAGTGCATTCTGTAACAGCATTTCAGGCAGGCACCACAGTCTCGGTGGCTAACACAACAGTACGAACCAGCAAAGTGTCTGAGAACCAAACAGCTTTGACAGTGTTAGAGATGCTGTGTTCTTCCTTCTGTTGCGTAGTTCGGTGGGGCTACATGATATTATTCTCTAGATGAATACAGGGAATAAAACAGATGATGGATTTCTGTGGCAGATCATGAAGCCAATGAGATCTAGGCAATGAAGGCAAGTGCTGACTTTTGTTGACGTGATTTCATTAAAAGCAGAAGGGAAAAAACAGTCACTTTTTACCTAAAAGCTATTTGCCAGCATTAATTTCCCAGCCCTACTGTCTTTTCTAGGGCTAGTGGATATATATGTGCCATCTTGGACGTTGAGTGAAGTCAATGGCACCCTGCTTCAGTACAAATCTATCCTTGGGCAGAGGCAATTGCAAGGTCCGGCCAAAAGAGGGGAAGGATGCTTATGCCAATTGGCTTCAGTGCAGGAGGGTGGAACTTAAGTCCATCAAGCAAGGAACAATCCAAACAATGCAGGTTGTCTTTTACGAATAGCTTCCTCCTCTGTACTTGAAAAAAACCATCCTCCTCTACAACGTACCACCAAAGAAGCAAAAATATGTTCCTGGGGACAGAGATGTGGTACTGCTTAAAGTTATTTCATCTTGTAACAACTGATGGCACTGCACACACCATTCTCCTGGTGTTCTGCTAGAGACACTGCTAACAAACAACATACATTTCAGGGTTTGACCTTCTGCAGGCTTGCCAGTTCTGCCAGGGTTTCATTTACATACTTGGCACATACTTCAATGAGCCATACCGGAGCAGGCAGCTAAATTTGTTTGTTTGTTTGTTTGTTTTCTGTGCTTTTTTTTTTTTTTTCTCCTTAAAAACAGAAGTCTACATCTAGACAGAAGTTTCAGGACTATCAGAACCCTTTCTCCCACTCCACTCCAAATCTTATCAAAAAGAATCTCCAACGTTCTTACAACCATTCCATGCTGTCATAATTATATCCTTAAAAGAGTGCAAAATGTTTTTTTCCACATAATTTACAGTTTTCCTGTGATTCATGAAACCTCTTTTCACATGAATAATTGGTCACTTCTTGTTTATGTATCACCACGGAGTAGCTCTGAGCAGGTCAAAAATAGACATGAAACTAAAGTTTAATAATTACATCCACATACAACCTACCCCTTAAATCCCTTGCTTTTTACCTTCCCCAGTAAAAAGAAGACGCAAAATTTTTGATGGAGAAAATGTTTCCCAAAGAAGACTTGGACAGTTTTACCTTTCTTAACACTCACTAACAAATTATCTTGCTTCAATGGTGTTTTGTACTTCATATTTTACAGTTTAAACAAAACAAGAAAGTCCCTTAAAATCAACCTAAGATGGTGGAGAAGAAGGGTACTGTTGGTGGGAGTGGCAGCTTCCCAAACATGAATTAGTTTATTTCTCAGGGGAGACAGTCAAAATGATGATTATCAATAGTCACCTAAATTAGAAAGCACCTCATTATGTTCTCAGAATACCGTTTCAGCTTCTAAACACTTGAATGAACTTCTACTTTTACAGCAGAGTAAACTGAGGCACAAATTAGTCTGTTTACAATGACTACCCACTGAGTCACTGCTCAAGTGAGTCTACAGAGAAGCTTTGATTTGCAAAACTCCTCCTCTGTCTTCAACTACGGCTTTCTGAATGGACTGCATGATTAGCTCAATGTGACAACAACTATGACAGATGAATGTGTATCTCTGCGTGTGTGTATATATTTGTGCTTCCTGTGTTTAAAGCTCAGGGCCACCTTGTGAAGTTTTTTGACAGTATATGGAAATAAAATCAAACAATTATATTTTTGCTTGACAGCATTGTACCATAGCAATCCAAAAACATGTCACAAAACAGAAGTCAGCAGGAACACTTCAAAACATAGGAAAAAAACATGCTGGCTTAAGACCAGCTATCAATCTAGCCCGGTAGATTTAGTCTAACAGTGGCCAGAATCAATGCAAAAACTGAATGCAACAGAAAAAGAAAAGAAAATGTTTGTTATTGAGAATACACAAGGACATTAATCTCCTTTTTACCACAAAACCAAAGCAACATCATTTTTTTAAGACTGAGGAAGAAAAAAAAAAAAAAAAAAGTGGAGTGGTTTTTACCTCAAATATACTTGAGTCAAAACTAAAGCCTCAAAATCTGATCTTATTAAAAACCAGAAGGGTGAACTGTTTCTTTTCTCTCTCTCTCTCTTTTTTTTTTTTTTTTGGCAGTGAGTTATAGACTGGACGGAGTGAAACCTTGGCAAGTTGTGGGGGTTAAGACATGGGAGGAGAGAAGAGGACAAAGGAGAGAGAAAAACAACTGCTGCGAGTCTAATCTTCTGATTCAAATGCACCTTAACAGCACTGGTTGGAAAGAAGACTAAAAAGTGGAAGGAATTTCTGGATCCAGATCAAGACAGCAGAAATACCTTAATCTTTGCTGGGCCATAATCTCTTGAGAAGGCTTGTGAGAATTTGATCCTGTAATTTCCAAACTAGAATCTTAAAACTGATTTGGACTAGAACTACAGTTGGTTTGAAAAATGTTATTACTTCTTCCTGTGGAAAAACAAAACAAAACTAAACTAAACTAAACTTAAAAAATAAAAAAATAAAAAAAAAATCAGCCAAACCCAAAGTGCATGGGCTCATTACAAGCTCAGGAAATCAACTCTATTTAAATCTCTTTCAGCACCACTCTCCAACTTTAATAGAGTGTGTGTTGAAACAAATGTTACATGGAAGTTTGTCCTCCCCTCCTGAGCCCTAGCTCTACACACGAATGGTCCCTACTTGTGTTTTCTTTCTGATAAGTCTTCTCAAGATTTTATTTCACTAGCCATCATTTTTGTTCTTTTCAGTGTTCCTTATTCCTATATCTCTGTTTCTGATCTTCATTATCACACCCTTGCACTCCTGTGTTTAGTTCAGTCCCTACTTTTCTGATTTCTGTGGTACCAGCTCCCAATGTTACTCATTCCTCTCTTAGCAGCTGCTTTGCTACCCCCTTTTTCTGTGCTCTCTCATGCAGTCTTCTAACATTGCAGTATCTGAAAGCTAGTTGAGTTCACTCCATTTTCTGTAAGTTTGCCATTCTCTCACACTGCTGGAACTCTCATAAGCAAAGTATGTGCATCCTGAGAGCAGTCTTTCCTCACCACTGCAACTACACACCAACCTCTTCCTCTAGACTATGGTCTTTCTCTCATCTCCCCCTTCCTTCCATTCTTATGCTTCTCGGTCTTGCTGACAATAACAAAGTTTTGAGATGAGGAAAGTGCGTGGGAGACCTGCATTGATTTTCCAGCTCCACTGACATGACTGGAGTGGGCATCCACTTAAACAAGTTCTGTCAAAGAGGCTCCAAATTCAGTGCTGAACTCTCTCTACAGATTTTCTCTCTGATGGGTTGATCCTGGCTAGCTGCCAGATGACCACCAAGTTATTCTCTCACTCCCTCTCCTGAACAGAATGGAGGTAGAAAAAAAAAATGAAAAAATCTGTGTGCCAAGATAAAGACAGGTACTGTCATGAGCAAGCCAGACTTGACCTGGGAAATAAATTATTGCAAATTAAAATTGCTTTCGATGTTGAGAAACAGAGACAAAAAATAAAACATCTTCCACACCACCACCTCCTTCCCAAGCTGTTTCACTCTTTCATTTCCTCCTCCACTAAAGAGAGCAGGGGTATGGGTTTAGGTGTTGTGCCTTGATTCTCTAATAGCTCCTTTCTGCCTCTCCCTCTTTAGACTTTCCTCTGCTGCAGTGTGGGTCCTTCTATGGTCTGCAGTCCTTCAAGACAAACCTGCTCCACTGCGGGTTCATGGATGACAATTCCTTCAGCAAATACCCATATAGCAAATACCTCTGGCATGGGGATACTCCACAGGCTTCAGTGTGGCTGTATACTCCAACATTATCCTCTCTATGGAGAAATATCTTCTCTGGCACCTGGAACATACTGTCCTACTCCTTATCATTGAATTGTAGAATATCCGAGTTGGAAGGGACCCACATGGATCATTGAATCCAACTCCTGGGTCTCCAAAGGACCACCCAAAAAAAAACAGATCATGTGTCTGAGAGCGTTGTACCAATGCTTCTTGAACTCCGGCAGTCTTAGTGCTGTGACCACTGCCTTGGGGAGCCTACCCCAGTGCCCGACCACCCTCTGGGTACAGAACCTTTCCCTTACACCCAGCCTGACCCTCCCCTGTCCCAGATCCATGCCATTCCCTCGGGTCCTGTCGCTGTCCCCAGAGAGCAGAGCTCAGCGCCTGCCCCTCCACTCCCCTCGTGAGGGAGCTGCAGGCTGCCACGAGGCCTCCCCTCAGCCTGTTCTGCTCAGGGCTGAACAAACCAAGGGACATCAGCCACTCCTCATGTCTTCCCCTCTAAACCCTTTACCATCTTTGTTACCCTCCTTTGGATACTCTCTAACAGCTTTATATCTTTCTTATATTGTGGTGCCAAAACCACACACAGTACTGAAGGTGAGGCCATGCCAGCAGAGAGTAGAGCGGGACAATCCCTTCCCTCGACCAACTAGCAATGCCGTACTTGATGCAACCCAGGATACTCTTGGCCCTTTTGGCTGCCAAGGCACACTGCTGGCTCACATTCAACTTGTTGTTGACCAAACCCCCCAGACCCCTTTCTGTGGGGCTGCTCTCCAGCATCTCATCCCCTGGTCTGTATGTATAGCCAGGGTTGTCCCTTCCCAGGTGCAGAATCTGACACTTGCTCTTGTTAAACTTCATATTGTTGATGACTACTCAGCTCTCTAATTGGTCAAGATCTCTCTGCAAGGCTTAACCACCCTTGACAGAGTCAACAGCTCCACCCGATTTGGCATCGTCTGCAAACTTGCTCAAAAACCTTTCAAGTTCCTTCATCCAAATTGTTTATGAAAACATTGAAGAGGACTGGCCTTAAAATGGAGCCCCAGGGAACCCCACTAGTGAGAGTTCACCAGCCTGATATTACCCCAGTTACAAGAACCCTCTGGGCCCGACCTGTCAACCAGCTGTTCAGCCATCTTATTTATCCAACTGTATTCTTGTCATTTTGTCCAGAAGGATACTGTGAGAGACAGTATTGAAAGCTTTACTGAAATCCAGAAAGATTACATCAACTGGCTTCCTTTGGTCAACTAGCTGGGTGATCTTGTCATAAAAGGAAATTAAGTTTTTTAGACATAACCTTCCTTTAGTGAACCCATGTTGGCTCTGACCAATGACTGCATTCAGGTGTTTTTCAATAACTCCCAGAATAATCTTCTCCATAATTTTATCAGGCACTGAAGTGAGACTGACAGGCCTGTAATTGCCAGGATCTTCTTCTTGCACTTCTTGAAAATTGGGACCAAATTTTCCAGCTTCCACTCAACTGGGACCTCTCTGGATTCCCAAGACCATTGAAAAATAATTGAGAGGAGTCCCATGATGACATCAGACAGCTCTCTGAGTACTCTGGGATGAATCCCATCAGGACCAATGGACTTACATGAGTCCAGGTGGAGCAGCAAATCCTGCACAAGTCTGGGGTTAACTGGGAGTTTATCATTCCTTCAGTCATGGTCCTCCAACTCAGGGCAGCTGGGGCCTCAGGGCCCATCACTAGTGTTGAAGAGAGATGTTTTCCCAGCGTGCCACCAGCTTGGCTGATGGCTTCAGCTGTGTCCTGCAATGGCTCCACTGGAATCAGCTGTGTTCAGCATAAGCACAAAGCAGATCCTGGCCTCTTCTCACAGAGGCAACCCCTGCAGCCACCCCACTGCCAACACCTTGACTCCTACATCTAGTAGAGCATGCACTTACTACCATTACTAGCCCTAACTCCAGCATCTTGAAGTGCATTTTTTTTTCCTGAATCACTACAGTTAGCTATATCTTCTACAGGTGGATGCACTGATCTATTTCTCTGGATGAGATCAAAAGAATAAATAATAAGCTTGCAAAATATCAAGGGCTTTATTTTATTTATTTATTTATTTGGGAAGCCTAGAAGCATATTTCTTATTTTGGCTACAGTTGTATAACATATGTTCATTGCAAACAGTATTATCCTGTTCTGTTTGTAGGCTCAATATGAGGCACCAGCGTACCTTGGTAACAGAGAGGGCAAACTACGTTTTGGGGTGCATTAAACTCAGCATAGCCATCCAGTAAAAAGGATTCTCCCACTAAATTTAGCATTGGTGCAGTGTCACCTCAATTATTGTGTGCAGTTCTGGTCTCCACTATACAAAAAGGGCGCTAAGTTACTTGATAGCACCCAGGGGAGGGCAACAAAGCTGGTATGAGGGCTGGCAGACATGTCCTATCAGGAGAGGCTGAGGACACTTGGGTTGCCTAGTCCGGAGAAAAGGAGCTGAGAGGCGACCTCCCTGCTCCCTGCAGCTCCCAGAGGAGGGGAGTGCAGAGGGAGGTGCTGGTCTCTGCTCCTGGTAACCGATGACAGGATGTGAAGGAACAGCACAAAGCTGTGCCAGGGGAGGATCAGACTGGACATTAGAAAAAAATTATTTACCGTGAGGGTGGTCAAACACTGGGACAGGCTTCCAGGTGAGGTGGTTGATGCTCCCATGCCTGTCAGTGTTCAAAAAGCATTTGGATAATGACCTCAGTAACATGCTTTAACTTTTGGCTAGCCCTGAAGTGGTCAGGAAGTTGGACTTGATGATCATTGTAGGTGCCTTCCAACTGAACTATTCTGTTCTGTTCTGTTCTATTGTTCTATTCCGTTCTATGATTGGACCACACATGTGTGCAAAATTCACATGGATTAGAATTATTATGCCAGTCCAGAGTCTTATCTGGAAATTGTGAAGACACAACTTTTCCAAGGGAAACTAAAAACCTAATTGTTCTAAACAAATATATCTAGTATATTTTATTTCCCTGTAAGATCACTAATGATGCTGGGCCATTTTCTCCATCTGCTTCCTGATATCTGCTATGCTTCTTGTTTTGGGAAACCCACAGCAGCAAAGCTTTTTGACATTGCAATAAAAGTGACAAGGTATGGTACAGTGATTTACTAATTTGCAATGTCTTATGTGTCAAATATTTTAAGGTTGGAAAAAAGAGCCTCCATACTTAATAAACAACTTAGTCTTATTTCAGTATTAAACCATTATTTATTTGCTACACTAAATGGGGACTTCTTATAATGTCATTGGATCATTACTCTTCCATGATCTAAGATCTCACAAAGGGGAATGATAAGAACCATTAATTTTTTACTTGTTTCCAGTTAAGTAAAAGACATTGTATACGCTATGCTTTTAAATACTGTTTGGGTAGGTCAAAGTGCATTGTATTGTCTTTGCTTTATTTAACATTTACAAGATCCATAATAATGCACTTGTAATATTTTAATCTTGCTGCGAACCTCTGATTCACCATTTTTATTTATGTTCTTTATTTTTAATTTAATTTAGATGTATCCACAGGATGGTCAACAGGGGATATAATTACTTTCTTTCCTCATTGTTATCAAGTTCTTCTCTAGTTGTTGCCAATCATATTTAAAATATAATTGCCAAGATTCGAATCACAGGTGCTGCAAATATGTTTTGATTGTATCTGCACATTGTTACTATGTTAATTTTGTATTAAAATGATGTAAAACTTAGCCTTTATAATGTGAAGAATTTTTTCCTTTAAATAGGATGATCGACATAATACGGACACATTGAGCACAGTTGTTGGTTTCCATATTTTTGCCTTATCTGTGTCCAAGCTGCCTAGCAGCCTGTCAGTTTGGTATGTAATAAGCCAAATATTGTGGGAGTGATTATTCTGGGGTCTGCATGACTTTATGCACTGTGGCAGACTGTCAACGGGAACTAGTGAGAACTATATACTCTCTTTAAACACAGAGGCTACTGCTCCAGTGGGTGAGCAAGTAACACAGAGGCATCAGAAGCAGTCTACCAATTCAGATGCATTGGGATTTACAGTTCCAAACACAAGATTAAGTCCCTCTGTTTTCTAGCACGTCCCACAGTGGTGACATTTGTTCAAGGAAGGAGATAGATCCTTTTGTTCCTGAATAATCTTAATGAAAAATGTTTATCAAGAGGTTAGAGTTTATATAACGTAGGAAAACTTGACAGAACAGCATGATGCTTTTTCTCATTTGTAGCAGAAGACCGCAGGATTACAAATGAAACCAACATTAGTGTAAAGTCAACCTGAAATCTAAACACAAACCTTCACCCTGGGGTGCAAGTGAAGTTATGACTGTGTAACTGAGGTTAACAGCAAGATGGGAGAAGCAGGGCAGAAGGGTAACATAACTTCATGTGAACCACTGATCCATCCTAGGTAGGGCTGCTCCTCTGGTGATTTGATCAGAGGTTATATAATAATGGATGTTTTCCTTAACACTTCATCTCCTAGGATCACGTACATCTCATAAAGGGTGTGTGTGTGTGAAGACTTCCTAGCACCTGCATTTACAGTGGAGAGCTTAGAAATAAGTATGTTAAGAATGTTAAGGGTTCAAAACTATAAGGCACATTAAAAAGATTAAAAATTTAGTATTAAAAGACGATTGAAGACAAACACTTTATGACTATCAAAAACATCTGAAGATCTTGGAATACTTGACCATAATGTCTGAATATTTAGAATTTTATAGCAATGTCAAGCAATTACATATATAGGCATGAGTATATTGGCTCTCTAATGAGAAACATTAGAAAGTAGTCAATTCCTAAAACATGTAAAGAGAGCTGTATTCATCAGCTCTGTACCAAACCAGAGCCTAAAACAAAATGATACAATACTATTTCTGTAGGATATGTTGATGTCGGCTGTGACCAAAGCTTGGCAGCAATGATGGCAACTAGCATTTAGCTCATTTGCTGATACATGTTTATACCTTGTTAACAATCTGCTCCCACTTTGTAGCAACATAGGACAATATGGCATAGGAAAGTATGAAAGGAGGAGAACTGGATTATATAGGCATTGTATCTGCCTATGCAAAGGCAAGCAAAGGCCTTTGTTTTTCTTACACTCATGGATTAGGTGGAAACAGATCCATAGGACTTCCATAAAGAACAGAATGAGTTTACTTCATTATCTCCTCTGTGTGAACATTGAAGTGGTTGTGGATGGAGAATCCTTTTTGCTGTTTTTAACAGGTAGTTGTTTCACATGCTTTGGAGGTAATCAAGCTTGATTTGAAATGAAACAAACACCTATCTTAAAGAGGATGATGAAAACCATTCTTCCGAGTAATTCTGTCTCATCAGCCAATCTTAAGTGTTAAGGTCACTGGACTCTTGATTAAAGCCACAGTTAGATAAAAAGAATACCTTTCATTAAAACAATACTGAAAATCTTCTTGTGCTAGCCATCTCCTTTTTTTATGCAGAGACATATCAATAGTTTTCACTGATGCAACAGAAAATAATATTCAAGATCTTGTAACATAGTCATTTTCTTTTCAGTACAGTATTGTAAGTGTCTGTGATATAATCCATAACAGGCAGCTACATATAGTTTGAGACTAATTTGCCAATGCACTAGCAGAGCATCTCAGGAAACCATTCTGGGCACAAGATGTTCTGTCACTATGAAAGTGTGGTAACGTTTTCCTCCAAGACTCAGAACACATTGTCATTGTTACAAGTAGAAGAGGTCTCCCCCAAAACGTTGAGCAGGCTGACAGATTAGGTGAGAGAAATCGGCAGGAAGAGGTCTTTGGAGATGGATGCACTATATTCCCAGCTGGACTCCAGCCTGGAATGCTTTTCAGGGTCTCTTTCCTTGTCAGAGAGTCCTTTCTGACTGTGGCATTGCTGATGTTCCCTCAAAGCTTCATTGCCAAGAAGGGAAGATATATGTAAGAAATAGAGACTAAAATTCTGGCTTCACTGAACATTCTCTTTTAATTCAAGAAGAAAAAAATTTCATCCAAATCCTCAATATGTTCATCATCCAAATTCTCAATATGTTGATAACAACAGAATGGTGCACAGATAATTTCCCTTTTAGTTTCTGCCCTAAGGTTGCTGCATGAGATGGTGTTACTCACTTCACTAATATCACTGATGGGGAGACAAAATAAAATATAGCTCACTCTACCTAAACTCTTCTGTCTCTAAAGGATTAAATTAAGAGTGAAATCCAATAAAAAACTTACTTGATTTGCAAGTCACCAAAGAATATATCTGGTTTTGCTGATTTCTGGAAACTTTAATTGTATATATTTTGCTGATCACTATAGAAACCATTACTGACAAACAGCCTCTCTTAATTAAAAAAAAAAAAAAAAAGCGAATGTGCCACCCCAATTTTGTCTGTTTTAAAGGAAAACAGTATCCATCTCACTGAGCTCAACAACAAAAAGTCTAGAAAGTGCGAATCAATTCTTACTATAATGTACAAAATCTATTTTAAGCTTGTTAATTTCTGAGCTTTGTTCTGGAGGCAGCAGCAGTGAAATCATTCATGACACTAATAGTATATACAGCACATAAATAACTTTAATCCACCTTCCAGCTTGACTTCTTGAAGTGTAACCAACAGGAAAAATATAATTAAGATACCTCATTGGTCTAGACTACTGTGATATATGATTGCTTTGTGAAAACCAACACGCACTTCTGGATGCTTATGCATTAGAATAGGTATTAACAATTGGCTCAAAAAATCTAATAAACCAATCAAACACTTGGGTCCTTCTTAAAAACACTCAAGGACTTGTCATCACCTCCTTGAACTCATTTGTTCTTTAAAAATGCCTGAGAATGTGCTGAAGAAAAAAACGTCTTGAAAACTAGGTAGACACACTGTAACCACGATATTTGTATTATATATTGATGAAATCAAATTAAGTGCAATTTAATTCTGATCCCACAATCAGTTATTTGTATTCTTCAGAGTATTCTTGTCATTCATGAACTGTGTAGCTACTAGTCTTTTGCAGACATTATTCATTGTTGTCTTGAGCTAACATGCTTTTTTTATTCCAATATCTGTAACATGTTCAAATCAAAAAGTATTTCACCTGAGAGAGACCTAAACACATTCCCAAAAAGATGAATAGATGATATATAAACTTGTAACACAATGTCTGGATTTCTTTCCATTTTATCTAGCAGACATTTAAAGACATCTCTGTTGTTTATATAATTTGGTTTTTAATATTAGCATAAAAACTAAACAAGAGTATCTTCATCATCCTGATACAGTTGTACGCCCAGCAAGCATCATTCCTCCAAAACATTCTGTTTAGGAATCCCTCTTGACATTTCTCAGACTAACATATGACTAACATATTTGAATCTCTACGTGTTAGCATTGAAATGCTTTTAAGTTTTGCAAAGTTTTTTTTTTTTTTTGCTTTGTTTTGTTTTGTTTTTTAATGTTGTTTTGAAGTACAGGTTCTCATCTAGTACCATTTTTTAAGAGATGAGATCTCCTGGTTAAAATGGCAAGTCCTGACAGAAACTGCTCAGGTGGCTTGGGAACCACATAGGTTCTTCACTGAGAGGGTGGTCACACGCTGGAACAAGCTCCCCAGGGACATAGTCATGGCATCAAGCCTGTCAGAGTTTAAGAAGCATTTGGACTCTGCACTTAGTCATATGGTCTGATTTTTTGGGTCTGAATTTTTGTGGAGCCAGGAGCTGGACTCGATGATTCTTATGGGTCCCTTCCAACTCAGGATATTCTATGATTCTATGAACCTATGATTCTACGAACATATGATTCTACGATTCATTCTGCAAACTGCACAGGAAACTCATGAATCTTCACCTTTTTTCTTCATTTTCTTGAATACATCTGAGTTTTCCTCAGTATCAAAAGAGTATGCAGAAAATACATTCCACCTAGCTTACAGCTTCTCATTTTGTTCCATCATCATGTTCATAAACATTTATGAAAACACTGCTTCTTTTGCCCTGTTTGCATGGAACATTTGACATATACACAAAAACAAACAAACAAACAAACAAACAAAAACACAAAAAAGAACCTTAAAGACACAAGTTGGAAAATTGCATACAGGCAGGTTTCTGAAATAATTATGCTTTCCAATGTTAATGTTATTGTTTCAAACAGACCAAATGCAGTTTTGTAGTTTTATTGTGTTCAGGCACAGCACCTGCTGAAATCCTTGGCCACTGACACTCCAGGACAGATTTGGACCTATTCTAGCAATAATCCATAAATTAAAGCAAGATGTTGTCATTTATATGACTTTTTGACCCTGACAAAGTTATTAAGACTCATCCTGGTTCAACTGAGATTTTTATCAAAAAACCCATCTAGCTGTATACATCATAGGCTTGTTATATTTGCAGGTGATATAGCATTTCAGAATGTCCCCATTTTCTCTTCCAAGTAAAAGTAGTAATAATAGGGATATATAACAAATAGCAGCACCTTACATTTACCTTCATGTTTTCTACTACTGTCAAGCCTCATGCTACAATACCTTGATTTATGCCTTTGTGATAGGGACTTTGTTGATATACCTCAACGCGGGGTTTTTTTGGTAGGCTTTTTAGTAGGGAATACGAGAGTATTCTAGCTAGTATGCTATTAGTTCTGAAGTACCAAGGGAGAAACAAACTATTTCAATAAGAATATGGAGATATATTCTTCTTAGTAGTAAAAATAAGATGCACCCGCTCACCAAAGTCTCAGCCGGCAGCTCCTCTTCCTCACTATGAGCAGAACAAATACTGACATTTTCCTCAAAGAATCAGTCATGAAATGTGCTCTTGAAACAACTTCTCAGTATGTTTCCAGACCCATACAGACCCATTCCAGACCCTAAAGCTGTTTGCATAATGTTCATTGCAGATGCAAAAAAATATGAAGAAGGATGACATTCCAAGCTGGAAATAGCAAACAGCAGAATTCTTGCTGAATTCCTGGGAGCCAAAACTTCACTATCACTCTCTAAGCATGTTCTCTAATCTATGTTCAAAATAAAAAAGTGGGATGTTTAAATAATTGAATTTTTAAAATTATTGCCACAGAAATAGAGACTGGCCGTGTACCATGGTGACCAGTTATTTTTCAGAAAATTTATGTAGAAAGATTGATGTGAAGTCTCAAGTGCTGCCCTAATATGGTAGTAGTACAGGAACAGAAACATCCTTCAAAGTTCACTCAGCAAAAACAATTCTGTTTCTCCTTTGGCTAAAGGGCCTCCTACCATTGTAATGTAGAGGCGATCCATGAAGCTTATTTTTAAATCCAGAGAGGTGCAAATCCCTATGACTCTTGTGAGAAGAGAAAATATTTTAATTTAAAGAAAGAGAATGAATATCCATGACTTGCCATCTGATGGTGATGTTTATCCACTGATACAGATTTATTACCAAATGTGGAAAAAAAAAAAAAAAAGATAAATTTATAACTTTTTTTTTGATAATTGTATTTTTATGATAATGTGTATTAATCAACCTTTTTTTTTTTTAAGTTTATTTTTCCCCAGCATTTCCTGTCAAACTGCTTAGAAATACCACTGGAAAAAAGTAGAAGGCCCTGAGTGTTTATTCAATAATACCTTCTTTGTCTATCCATCTTTTGTCTACCCATACTGGACAATGGGAAGCATCTGAAAAATGCTGGTTTTGTAACTCTGAAATGCAAGGAATTAAAGTCAACATAAATGAATGTGAATCTCTGACGCATATTAAAATAGTTGAAATTACACAGTGTGAAGGACATGGATAAAATCCCGATATCACATCTATTACAGGAAATGATTGTCCTAAAAGGTGATAGAAAAAATGTAAAACACACACTGTACAAAAAAATGAGATCAGAAGAAAAAAAAAATCACATTTATTTTGTGTTACTAAATACTGTGCTGCCACCAGCACCTAGTGTTAACTCTTAGCACTTCCAGAAGATTACTGTAAGTCTTTATAATAAATATAATGCTAGTAATGCCTCCCATAGATATGTAATCATCATAACCTACCATGAGTGTCTGTTGTAAATGGTATAAAGTAAGATTGACCTTATGCTCCTCATACAACAGAGCCTGATGAGGGCATTTTTACCTACTCCATCACCATGGCAAGTGAACTGCTTAGGTAATGTCTACAATGAGAAGTCTACACATTTCAGTCCTGTCCTTCAGCTAACAAGGCAAATACTTTCAAATGCAAACACAAACCCTGAGCAGTTCAGCAACTCTGTCAGTTTCTCCATCAAGTTCAATTACACAGTATCACAGTATCACAGATTTCTAGGTTGGAAGAGACCTCAAGATCATCGAGTCCAACCTCCGACCTAACACTAAGTACTCCACTAAACCATATCGCTAAGCTCTACATCTAAATGTCTTTTAAAGACCTCCAGGGATGGTGACTCCACCACCTCCCTGGGCAGCCCGTTCCAATGCTTAATAACCCTTTCGGTAAAGAAGTACTTCCTAACATCCAACCTAAAACTCCCCTGTCGCAACTTTAGCCCATTCCCCCTCGTCCTGTCACCAGGCACGTGGGAGAACAGACCAATCCCCACCTCTCTACAGCCTCCTTTAAGGTAACTGTAGAGAGCGATAAGGTCACCCCTGAGCCTCCTCTTCTCCAGGCTGAACAACCCCAGCTCCCTCAGCCGCTCCTCGTAAGACTTGTTCTCCAGACCCCTCACCAGCTTGGTCGCCCTTCTCTGGACTCGCTCGAGCACGTCCATGTCCTTCCTGTAGCGAGGGGCCCAAAACTGAACACAGTACTCAAGGTGCGGCCTCACCAGAGCCGAGTACAGGGGCACAATCACTTCCTTAGACCTGCTGGCCACACTGCTTCTTATACAGGCCAGGATGCTGTTGGCTTTCTTGGCCACCTGGGCACACTGCTGGCTCATATTCAGCCAACTATCAACCAATACTCCCAGGTCCTTCTCTGCCAGGCAGCTTTCCAGCCACTCATCTCCCAGCCTGTAGCTCTGCTTGGGGTTGTTGCGCCCCAGGTGCAGGACCCGGCACTTGTCCTTGTTGAACTTCATACAGTTGACCTCAGCCCATCGCTCCAGCCTATCCAGATCCTCCTGCAGAGCCTTCCTGCCCTCGAGCAGATCGACACACGCACTTAGCTTGGTGTCATCTGCAAACCTACTGAGGGTGCACTGGACGCCCTCATCCAGATCATCGATAAAGATATTAAAGAGGACCGGCCCCAGTACCGAGCCCTGGGGGACACCACTAGTGACCAGCCTCCAACCAGATTTGACTCCATTCACCACAACTCTTTGGGCCCGGCTATCCAGCCAGTTTCTAACCCAGCGAAGCGTACGCCAGTCCGAGCCACGAGCAGCCAGCTTCTTGAGGAGAATGTTGTGGGGAACGGTGTCAAAAGCCTTACTGAGGTCAAGGTAAACCACATCCACAGCCTTTCCCTCATCCACCAAGCGCGTCACTTTGTCATAGAAGGAGATCAGGTTCATCAAGCAGGACCTGCCTTTCATAAACCCATGCTGACTGGGCCTGATCGCCTGCTTGCCCTGCAAGTGCCGTGTGATGACCCTCAAGATAATCTGCTCCATGAGCTTTCCTGGCACTGAGGTCAAACTGACAGGCCTATAGTTCCCCGGGTCTGCCCTCCGGCCCTTCTTATAGATGGGCGTCACATTGGCTAGCCGCCAGTCAACTGGGACCTCCCCCGATAGCCAGGACTGCCGATAAATGATGGAAAGCGGCTCGGCCAGCTCCTCCGCCAGTTCTTTCAGTACCCTCAGGTGCATCCCATCCGGCCCCATCGACTTGCGCACATCCAAGCTCCGTAGCAGGTCGCCAACCATTTCCTCATGGATAGCGAATTGTCCAAGTATGACCCTGATTTAGCAGCATTGTTATTAATTTTATGTGGGGTTTAAAATAATTAAACTGTGGTTAAGCTATACTAGCAGATAGGTGACTAATTCTTGAATCCTTAGAACAATATTTTTTGACAGATCAAAGAAAAGGAAAACATCCATTTAGACTGTTTCTGAAGGCATATAAATATTTATGGCCCAAATTATACCCATGTAAAAACTGTTTTCCAGACCAATGTTTCTTTGTCACTTTTAAAATTATTTGATAAAGGAATAACAGATGTTATAAACTCTTTCTAGACAGTATTCAGAATGGCCATGAAACATTTTTCAAAACAATGTTTTCCACAAGTTAGTCACTCCTGCATCAAAACTTACAGTACCTAAACTAGTTAAAGCAAATTATGTATTTCAGGTAGATCAGCGTTGGCTGCAATACAGCTAGGGACAGAAAGATGTAAATGACTATTAGACCATGTTTTAACACCTACCCATCTGGCATCAAGACGGCTAACTGGCTGGAAGCTAGATTGGGTATACTTGCACTATGGACTTTCAAAGCTTATTTTACATTTGCACTAAGTCCATTTGTTACTGCATTGACACTATACGTGATCTGAAAGTGAGTATAAATTATATGTGTTCACTTGAACAATTTCTAATCAGTGGCTATTACCCGTTAGGAAACAAGATGAAATCTCTCCATCCAAGGGGAGGGGAAAGTTTTGCAATCCCAAATATGTGCACATAAATCCGCGGTGGAAGAGGAGGGTCTGGTGTACTATAAGGGAGCTTCAGTGTGAATAGGAATTAGGCCCTTTAAGGTCATGTCTATGTGGATAATTTCAGACAGTCAGGAATTAACTGCCATTTACTGAGCTGGCAGGACATGAGGCAACTTTTGACCAAAAGCCAATGTAAAGATGCACAAAAATCTTAAAACACTAATGCAATCTCAGCCTCTGAAATAACTACTATATAGTTATAGTACTATATAGTGAAGGAATGTAATGCTTAGACAAATAACATTTTTATTTAACAAAGACTTTCCTAGAGCAAGGCAAAACTTGAAATACTTTTTCATCTCAGTTATTGATAGTATACAAAGATGCGTGGAAATTGATTTCTTCTTTGCTAATGACTTGTACATACATAGTCTCAGAGCTGATCTAGAATTCTGTAATGGAAGCAGACAGGGAGCCAAAAGAAACATAGAGAAATACAACGAGAACGTGTAGGACAGTATGATACCACAATACCCATTACTAACATTAAATTATTGCTTAGACACCCCACTGTTCTGATCTTTTCTGCTTTAGATCATCAGGTCATCAAGTGGTGAAATAGAGCGAGCCTTACTGATGCTAATGAAAGATATAATTATGTACACTGGATCTATTATCACCTTTCAGGTAGCTTTTAATATACACAACTGATTAAGTCATATGTTTATGTAACAAGATTTATAGCTCATTTCTAATATAAAGCATATAATCATATATAATGTATGTTATATGAGCTTTTCATGTTCTAGACTGCAGACTCATGAGTTTGAACATTTTAGTTTTGTGTTTGTTGTGTCTAAGGATTAGTTCTAGGGCTTCTTGTTTCTCCCATTACATATCAGTCTTGCCAAAATTATTTTATGTTATCATGAATATAAAGAATACCGATACTTCACTATAGAAGTGAAAAATTACATTAAATGCCATGCTTCAGTGGCAAAGTTCTACCCTGTAGGCTTTCAAACTTATTATTTTCTCTTAAATTCCATTATTTAGTTCATCATAAATAAATTTATTTATATAATAAAATAAAAAAAATTGTGATGTCACCTGCCATGAGCTAGACTGGCTTTTGTAAACTTCTCCCTGCCTTCCCTCTTCCCAAATTTCCACAAACTATTGATGACAGGCAGACATGATTAGGCAGAAATAATGAAAACTAAAAATAATCTCTAAAGCTTTGGATGTGATGTGGAGAAGATGGAGTTTATTGCATATTGCAAAGCTTGCAAACTATATATCTCTTCTGCTGCTGGATATCTGAACTTCTGCTCTGAGACTTTTAGTTTTGAATGTAATCCAAGCTCCCAGTATGATTTCATATGTCTGTGGTCTAATTCTGCACTTTTGTTCACAGATAGAGAGGTAGAGCAGGGTAGCAGGGTAGAGAGAAAACCTAGTGGACTAAAACTGTCAAAAGTAAGAAGAAGAAAAAAACCACCACCCTACAGTTCCCTGTGGTAATCACAATATTCAAGAGCTGAGATTAACACATGATGTTACACTGGGGAAGACACACCATAGCTGCCAGTGAAATCTTACTGACTCCAGTCATAAATTTCTTCTTCTCCATAATCACACACTGTGGAAATGCAACAAATCTCTTTCATAGCGAAACTGACGACAAGGACAGATGGTCAAAACAAAGCAAAACAAAATTCTCATTACCCTATAATTTGTTTATTTCACCTAGGTAAAAAAGATTGGACTAAGTAACACTAAAGTAGCTTTTGGTCTGCCAAATGAATAGGAAACTGGTCAGTCAAGAAATATCAACAAGATGCCTGGATTTTCATACATTTGGAGGAAGAGATCATCACCTAGTAAAAAGTGCATTATTTACTTTTTCAGTAAATCTCTGCAGTCATACAGAAGACAAAAACTATGGTTTAATTACAAAAATTGAGCATAGAAAAAAAATAAATGAAAGGAAACACTCTGCAATACATATTTCATACTGCCAAATACTTAGGCAACTATTTAGAGTTTCTTTATTGCTATAAGAAAGTGATTTATGAAAAGTGACTGCCAGTGGAAAAAAACAACCAAACAAAAAAAATCACAACCACCACAGAATAGAACTACACTAAACAATGTCCATGAGTCCCCACTGAATCACAAACTCAGCATTAGAAGTATCATTCTCTGTTTACTTATATTCAGTATTATAAAAGTATTTTTATTTTCCTTTATTTCAATCAGAACTCTTTTAATTAAGGATCCAAATCTACAATCAAAAGAGTGTAGGCACAGAATTTCCCAGTCACAGACCTGTGACTTGATCCAAAGCCCACTAAACAGATGTCAGTGGGCAGTATTTCTACTTCCTTCAATGGGTTTGAAAAGGGCATCTGAGGTCAGCATGCTGCACTCCTTATATTGTCAGAAATTCCACTGAGGCAGTGCAATATCAGTCTCCACATAATTACATACATCTTCTTCCTGAAACTGAGGTCAGTCACTTTAATCATACTTTCATGAGAAAATGAATTTTGGAATCAGACTAGCTTTGTAGAACAGAAATAAAAATACATACTATACATTGGTTACAGCAATGCTCTACACTAACAAATTGCACTGTTTAGTTTTTAAACTTTTCTATTACTAGAGCTGGAGTTGTTTATAAATGCCTGAAGAAATGACTGTCAAAACTTATGTTTCAGTACTGATTCTTCTATTACACATCTAAAGTAATGAGAAGTGATAAGCTTCTCAGGCTCACTCAAGGCAATGCACTTGGGCATATCCTTGAGAAACAGAGATGGACTTGTACCTATATTTAACTGTTTTTCTCCATTTCTTTAAGTATGAAAATAATAATCAATCACATCAAGACGTGATACCACCTTTAAACCAGGCATAACAGGGAATCTTTTTCATCATTGCTGCCATTACCTAGAACTTCAGTCATGGGCTAATAGAAACCACAATGAAAATAAAATCACAAATAAAAAATATTTTTCATGTGATTTTTTTCTTCCTATTTTTTTTCACTCTGATAATAGTAGTCAAAAAACAAACAAACAAACAAAAAAAACCACAGATACTTCTATCAAGTATAGTTTCAGATCAGTCTTGAACCAATGATACAAATTCAAATGATTAGGAGACGTTTGTTATTTGCCTGACCAAGATTTGCAGCTTCACAAATCACACTGTACCAGTGGCACAGCAACTGTCAGTCTCTCTTTTCCTCTGTAGCTGTGGGATCTTCATTTAATAAAATGCTTAACTGTTTCTGTGCACATGAGAGGAAAAGTTCCAAACTAGACAGATTCCTCTGACGAACAACTTGATCAAGCTGTTGAAATAAGAAAAGAAAGAAAGAATAAGAGAACCTAGAAATAAATTTAGGGTTTAATCAGCAAAAATTCAACCGTATTCATTAATAAAATTCAACAACCAAATTCAACAACCACTACAAAACAAAGCAGTCTTTTGTGCATGCTATTTAGTAACAACTTTTTCACAAGGTATTTGTGCCTCTCCAAAATAAAATGTACATTAAGTCTAAAAGTAACTTGCCAACAGCTATCAAATCCTAAATGGTAAGAAGTTTGAGAAACCTTAACAGCCTAATTGCCACAGTAGACAAATCCCCATAGCATCTTTTAAAATTGCTGCTGTTAAAAGATACTGCTTCTATTGTAAAATAAATGCTACATATGGCTGCATATTTCAAAAATTCAAAGTCTACTTTTAATTAAAATAGCAACATGTTTAAATAGTTACCAGAGGAAAAGTAATATTTTCTGCCTACTTTGTTTATTCCAACTTTTTTTTTTTTTTTTTGGAATCCTATACTGTCAGACAAACACAAACTATATACTTACTTTCAGTACAGAAAATGTTCCTTTCTTTCCCTCCAAAAAAGATAAGAACACAATGACAAGATTTGCTGGGTTACATGCAAATTAGATAGAAATATGGTTTACCAAAAGGTATTTGAATTTGCTAAATAGTGTAACAATAGTAAATAAAATGCACAGCAGTTCAAATATCAAATGAATAATATTGCAACTGCGCAATGTTTTCCACATGACCTCACTTTAATTGGCTACAAATTTAACTAAATACTTATACAGTACTGACACAGGGTGAAACTAAAAGGTAGTGGTATGAAGCTTTGTACTCACATTTTTAATTATAGCTTTCAATAAAAACTCAGATTCTATGGTATCTCTCTGCATATGTATGCAGGCAGCTCATTACTTGGCAGTTCAGTTAGTTGTATGAATGGACATTTTGTTTTGGAACAGAAATCCACTTTTTAAAATTAATAAGACTATAAGGCAAAGTTAGCGATATCTTCCTGCTTCATTTTGAAGATGTCTTTATGACATAGCTGCAGCAGTGTGACTGAATATACAAAGGGAAACATTGTTATGAGCCTGTGCTTCGCTGCTCTTTATGCTACCCTGAAATGCAAAACCAGGCTCAAGTAGTTTGAATATTTTGGCGTTTTCTTTCAATGATGATGGATGTGTCAATTACACTCACAAGCACAATGCACACCTATTTTCTAGAAGCCACACAACCATAAAACTCTTGTTTAGTAATATACATCTGCTTGTATATATATTCTATTTATTGTCCTACAAATTTCCAGCTGTTGTTCAAATTTTTGCATCTCTTAGTCTGATGTGAACCTAGCCCACTGATTTACAGCAGATTTTAAAGTGGATCTAGTTCAAATAAATTTCAGAAAGTCTACTCTTGATATACTTAAGTAATAGTTGCTATTGAAAAGAACATGACAGATTTGGAAACAACAAACCAAACTCTAAAAAAGATGTATCTAGAAAAGACAGTCAGGAACAAAGAACAATATTAACACACTGTTGTGACGGTGCATCTCTTCTGTTTTGAAAGGTATCTTACCACTTTCCTCCTCTCTGGTCCAAAATATAAAGAGCATTTTGCATAGAGAAGCTTGTAGATGTTTTTGTGCTTATGACCTATATTTCTTTGGGAATGGGTAGATATAGTCCAATTCACATAAAAGCATGTTATGTCTTAAGAAAGAACATGGGAAACCTACTTCTCTAAACATATTATGTCATCAAACTCTATTACTTTTTGTAGATGTATCAGTTGGACAAGCTTAGCATGAAAGTGACTTTCAAAGGTCTTCCTTTTATGGCATATTTAATCATCTGTATCCTTAGATAAGAGTTCTTTATTAAGCTTTGACCAAGAGTTTTGTCTAAGCCGTCCATTTTCTTTTCGTGTAGCCTTTCCCTGCAGATTCTGCTTTAAAGAGATCAAAGTAGCTCACCTGATGTGTGTTCTGATATGGCGTTTATAACTTTACCAAGGCATCAATCTCCAACTGTATGCTGTTACATTTATTTCACCAAATACTAATGTACTTTTAATGTGAATAGCAATTGGCTACAATATGAACAAAACAATTTCATGAAGCTAGAGAGACATTTTAAAAGTCTCATATGAATTAAGAACACGTTTGGGTAGTCTTTGTTGAGCTCAAGTGGTTAGTTGGTAGTCTCCCTTTGTCCATTAGAAAAGTTTATGGCTTGTTAGAAGTCTATGTAAATTCAATAACATAAAAGTTCAGAACTCAGTCACCCCTTAAGCTTTACCTTGACAGTACATTTTAAAACTCTTCCATGACAAAATGGAAATGACAAAACACTCTAAAAGACAGGATCTTCACATGACACAACAACAACAAAAAACAGTGAAATGATGCTGGCTTTGAAAATAGTACATTTAAATGTGTTCAGAAGGAGAACATTCCCATTCATGGAGAAATTGACTGAGAAACTGAAAAAATCCAGTGAAGCTTCATTATATAATATATTGTTTAATGAAGTGTTTGGAACAGACAATTTTTTTGAACAGTGCCTTAACACTAATGTGTTGCTGCTTGCATAACATACCATTAGATGTGGAAGTATGTAAGACATTTTTGTTTTTCTAAACAGTCTTCCCTCTATATTTTTAGGTCCTGTTCACTTCATAGAATGATCTCTATTTAAATAAACATAAATGGACATCTGGCAAATTCAAACTAAATGTGACTCATATGCAAATGTAATCAGTGTGAATAACGTATTAGGGATGGAGCATTCACACAACCAAACCAACTCAAATGTTTTAATTCTGTAGACACTTAAAAATTTACTGTTGGTCCAGATCCACCACACAAGAGATTTTCTACATCACACCATCGCTGTTTTAAGTATTAATAAATGTTTTTCTTCCATCATATGAAATCTATCCAGTTCAAAGTTCCCAATTCTGTATGTTTTGTCCCATTGGCATAACTTTATTAAAAAATTTTTAATGCCCCTGGCATTAAAGGTCTATCTGAACTTCTTTAGTTTAAGATACTCAATACTATATTCTTATCTTTTTACAGTTTTATTATTATTATTATTATTATTCAGAAAGGAAGAAAGGAAGAAAGGAAGAGAGAGAAAGGAAGAGAGAGAAAGGAAGAGAGAGAAAGGAAGAGAGAGAAAGGAAGAGAGAGAAAGGAAGAGAGAGAAAGGAAGAGAGAGAAAGGAAGAGAGAGAAAGGAAGAGAGAGAGAGAGAAAGAGAGAGAGAGAGAGAGAGAGAAAGAGAGAGAAAGAGAGAGAAAGAGAGAGAAAGAGAGAGAAAGAGAGAGAAAGAGAGAGAAAGAGAGAGAAAGAGAGAGAAAGAGAGAGAAAGAGAGAGAAAGAGAGAGAAAGAGAGAGAAAGAGAGAGAAAGAGAGAGAAAGAGAGAGGAGAAAAAAAGAACCAGAATTTGCCTGGCTATGTACTCATATGGAACCTACTGACAAATTGGCTATATATAGTTTGGAAAAGGAGTTCCTCAACTCCACAGAGTCTATACCACTCCCGAAAATCCCACAATCATTAAGACACATTCATTTGCCTAGAATAAAACACCTTTAGTCCACTTTCGAGGTCTTTGGTGTTATTCCACCATCTTTCTGGCCAAAAGGTGACTGGATGAGACTGTGAGACTCCATGTGGGGTTCCACCTCAGTCATATCCTTAGACCACCCAGAATGATGTGCCTTGAGCCACACAAGGCATGCCCTGAAGGGAGGCATAGGCCTCAACAGTACTCATATATCAATGGAAGCGAGAATTTGGGAAATTAAACTAAAGGCTCATATGCAGATGTGAAGAATACTGCCACCAGGTGACTGCTTTCATTCTGGACTGCTCTATTTTATTTTAAGTCAATCCACCTTGCCCTGAATCACTTCATAAATACATAGCTCAAACCAAAGTTAAGAATTATTCTTGGCTCCACATTTTCTTAGCCTTTGTCATGAAGTTCAAATTTTCTGAAAGAAAATCTGTGTGTCTGATGCCTTAAGTAAAAAATACTGTTTCTTACACACACACACACACAAAAAGCAAAAAAACAAAAACAAACAAACAAACAAAAAAAGAGCATTCACTTAATTTCCCTAATATAATAACCCACAAAGAAAGAGACTTTTATGGCATAAGTTTTTAGCTTCCTCTATCAACTATTCTCCAACCATTTAAACATTTCGAATTGCTAGAAGAGAAACACAGTCAGAACTCTATAAATAATTACTATATATCAGAATTATATTATCATTACTAGTAAATAATAAAATATTTTCTGGAAAGTGCAAGATGAAGATTTAAGGATAAAATTCTAATTTCATCATAGTAAAGACATATTTTATTATTATTCTCACAGTAGCTCTAAGTTCACCCAGAAAAGTGAAGAAAGCAAATTTTTTACAAATAGATCCTTCACTTTTCCCTTTGGTATAAATATTAAGATGTTTACAAGAATATTTTTCAAAACTATTTCTCAAGCTTTATCTTTTTCCAACACCAAATAGCTTTGTATCTGTAGAAAATGGTAGACACCTTTCTAAAAAAAAAAAAAAAAAAGTGTATTGAATAATTTATCTGTACTCAAATGATAGCCAAATGCAATTCCACTCATTATTCTGGCTTTGTAATACTAACAAACTCCCTGAAGTTGCAATCTTCTTTTTATCATAAGATTCAACATGTACCATGACCAGAGATTTAAAAAGAATGAAGATTATTGAGTACAAAGTTGTTAATTTCTTATTTATAACTGGTATTTTTTATAGTTGATCACACGTACATTATAAATATAAAGAATAATCATTAAATATAAAGAATAATCATTATGTTACAATTTCAATGAAGCATAGCAGCTTCTCTTAAACATCATAAAATCAGAAATCAGCTTTTTAGTCCTGATAATTTTTTAAGAAACTCATTAATAATATGATACAAGTCATACAAAGTATTGCAAACATAAAGAAATCATTTTAGTACGGTGATATACACGTTGTTATTAATCCATAGAGGAGAAAAAAAAAAACACTTAAAATCCTGAAAAGTACTCTTGTCACCCAAAGAAAATTATGTCCATGCAAATTCAAATGTTAAATTAATGTTTTGGGGAACTGAAAACACTAAGATTGATGTGTAAGAGAATGCGTTCTGAAGATCAAGCTTGGCAGGTCTAGATTAATGGGGGTGACATAAAGGCTTTCAGTTTATTTAGTTTTACTAGTAGCTGCTTATTAGTTGTTGAATAGAATTCATTGCCAAGGTGATTCTTTGCAACTGATTAGCCACAAGTAATTATTTATAGACACCATCGTGGCATCATTACACACATTTTTTTAAAAGTGACTAGTAATATGAACTACATATTTCAGCATCTTCCTTTCCTCTTTCTAAGTAATATTCAGTAGAAAGAGGACATTTCAACATTGTAGGTAAAAGCAATCAAGATCTTGGTGTAGTATTTCTTGCAAGTTTATCTGCTTTTATTTAGTCCTGATTTCTCTACATATTTTCGTTATTGATAATATAAAAAAGCTTTGTCTATTCACTGATTGTGAACTATAACTTCTATTTCCTGTTTTGTATTTGGTTTTGTATTATATGTATTTACTAAATAAAGAACTTAAAAAAGCAATAACTATAAAACAATTAATGAGGATTAACTTATTTCTGATTACAATTTTTTGATAATTTCATTAAATGTCCTTTTCTTTGCAGAAAGCTAATACAAGCCTAAACTAACAATAAATTGAACTAATATTTTTCATTAAAAGATTGGATTTTTTTTTTTTAATTCTGTAGTTTTACCATAATATTGTTTACTCAACACTTCGAGGGATATCTCCATGAACAATACAATATTAGTGAAATGTGCTCATGATGAAAGAATATTTCTTCTAAATATTTATGTACTTAACAATTAAGGTCCAAAGGAAAAAAAATCTAGTCCCATAAGAATCAGGAATATAATTTAGTGACCCATTCTATACAATGCATTTTTAATGTAATATTGGCTGGGTTGTACATGGAGCAGTTATTCCAGATGTAACGCAAATTCTTGGTTGTAATCAACTGTTGGTGTTGTGATCAAATTAAAATTTAGGTATTTTTCTTATGCCTAATTATATGTACATCTGTAATAATATGTAATGTCTTCATTAAAGCATTTTAACAATAATCTGCATTATGAAATACGGGTAATGGACTTTCTAAAGAATGGTCCAAACTTCAGTGAGAAGTGGATGAAGACCTGTATTTTAAATCCATTTTAACTGTAGCTACTTTTTATGAATGAGAACAAATAATTTCTGAAACATTATAGGTTTTCTTGTATAATTAAAACCTTAGGTTTTACAGTTTCATCCTGCCCCCATTCACAGTGAGAAAAACAAACAAACAAACAAACAAAAAAAAACAACATTGAAATGGACTACTTAAACTTAGTGCAAAGATTCTTTGCATATGCGGTACTGTATGTTGACTAACAAACCTAGAGTTCAGCAGAATATTACACTGTAATTACAGGCTCATAAATGTCTTCTCACAATTGTATCTGCCGACATTTCTCCTTGAAGAAAAATGAAAAGTTTGTTTGGTGCAATTTTTATGATTTTTTTTCCACAACTAGCCCACACTAGTGAATTAGCCTGACATGATTCTGAAAAATTCCATGGTTACAGAAGTTCAGCTATGTGATTATATTTTCTAGTAAAACTATGGGCTCAGAAAGCTTTCCCAGTGCACTAACATGAACTTCTCCCCATAGGTTCAACAGAAGGCTTTAAAAATTTCCCTAGCACATTAAAAATACCATATAAAAATTTATTACCTTGAGGAACCTGCAAATCTGTGAGTTGGATGAGGAAACAATGAACTACTTCCTCTAATTCCTTTACTGGATGAGAAGGAAAACAGATCCATATGGTACATATGTGCAGCAGAGCTTATTTTAGAGTTAATCCCAGAACAGGACATTTTTTGTCTGTCCACCTGTGAATTTCTACTATTGATAACATGTACTAAGTATATAAAAACAAGGTGCTTCATGGCTGTAATTTATACAGTATCTGCTACACATTAGAATGCTATCAGTGTTCCAGACAGAACCTCTAGAAAGAGTGATGTTTAACAAATTACATTGCCATGTGAGAATGTTTCTTCTTCCTTAAATAAATAATGCTGGAACTTCTAAACCTTAAGGATTTTATACTCTAAACTTGATCAGTGAAACCATTAAAATAATACCATATGTTGGAGACATCTTTAAAACAGATTTGCCTAGTCTGCTGAAGGTGGTGAGAAAACACCCTGTCAACCCTCTCAGGCTCTCTCCACTGTCTCCCAGCTGGACACAAGAATGTAAGAAAATACCAACTTTCTTTCATATAAATCAGAGAAAGAAATTTGCTTTCAATTAAGGAAGCTAGACTCAGTGCATAAAGGAACTAAAATGGTTGCAGCACCTGCTTGGACTACTGTAAAAGGTGAAAAATAGGCATTATCTAAAAAGACAATAATAGAAATATTAATGTGTAGAAATGCATGATAAACCTCTGGTTTGACCTACCTACTTAATAGATTAGGAGCATAGGATTTCTTTACTGAGCTATTTAAAGACTATTGCCATACGCTAAATATAGAGAGCTACCAAAATTGCTACTATAATTGCTGATGGGAATAGCAATCAGATTCAACATACCTAATACAAACATACAGAAATGTATTCAAACAGTACTTAAGTATCTGGATATCTTATACAATGAAATGCACTTGTATAATCTTACAAATTTAGGCCCTGAAGCTGCAAACTTCCATGTGCTTGTAAAATTTTGACCACAGTAGGGACTCTCCTGTATATTCACTCATGTATATTATGTGGATATGCACCTCATTGATTTTTAAAGGTTTCCAAAACAAAAGCTTTTAGAGAAACTTGTTGAACATGTAGAAAGCAAGCATGTTCCTTACAGCTTACTATCTGATGCATGAAAATGCTGATTATATGAAGGAAGTCAGATTATTATTTTTTAAATAATGATCTTTCTGTTCTCTCTTCATTGTTGAGGAGTGACATTCCATTGTGAATCTATCAATATGTATAGTCTTTGACTGCTTATACAATCTTTCCAAGAACACAGGATTTTGTAATGCTGACATAATAGCTACTAGGAATAGTGAAGTTCTTACAATTCCCTTCTATTTATAGACATTGAAAACAAAGTGTGCTCTGCCATTTCTAGTGCCCTGTACTAAAACGCACACAATGATCTTCAGTGTCAATATCTCCTGCTTCTATTTCTAAAGAAAAATATCCCTATATCATCATCTGCTGTTTTTCTCTGCTTGAGTTACTGCAGGGTGTCAAACAGACTACTTAAAATTAGGAAAGCATAGATCAGTTCTACTAATTAAATAGCAAAACAATTAAGTTTGGCACCTCTATACTATGTGAAAAATGCATATATTTGAATTAATAAAACAGTAGAATGGGGAATTATTTTGCAGACTGCTTCTGATGTTTTATAGTGTACAGGCTGAGTAACACTGGCTTAGACTGGGCTGGTTTCAAATAAACCCTACTTCCCATATGTTATGCCACATAAGACAGATTCGTGTTTTCTTCTGAGCACTATATTTTCTTCTACTTGTAAGGCAAGAAATTATCTGTGATGGATACAAATCACATAGATACCGATCATCCTCTAAATACTTTTACGTTATCCTCATTGATACTATGCAGCTAAACTTGTATGATAGCTCTGGGTACATCGTTACGACTGTTTCACAAGGGAAGCCATGAAAGTGAACTTATGCTATATATGTTCCTAAACTACATATGATTATACACAGCATAGAATTCAACAAAGTCTGCAAAACCTCTGAAAGAAATGTGTTTGGGAGCTGTCTGTATAGATCTTAGTATATACTAGATTACAGTCCCTGCAAGATAGGCACAAAGCAGAAGACTAATAACAAAGTAACTAAGGGGCAGATTCATCAGATCACCTTCTCTGATATGGAAGAAGGAACTAAAGATATATAACAGAACTTAAATTAAGGATATGTAAATAATTCATACTGCTTTCTATCCAGGCTTGTCAGATCCTGGGTCCTTATGGATGGTAGAAGTCCTTAACAGTTTTCAATCTTGAGCCATTTTAAGTACCCAAATCAGTCTTAAACACCATCACATCCTGTTTTAATAAGGCTACAAATGACTTGGCAGAGATTACAGATGGCTTCTATGAAGCATTATAACCACAGATTTCCATCTCTCCAGGAAAGTGCCTGAAGACTATCAGACTATCCTTACTGTAAAGCAACGAGTGCAGTACAGGGTTGAGCTCTAGATCTGGTACCAAAGATCTGCTTCATCTGTCAATATGCACAAACATTCCAAATTAACCTAGGGTAAGCATGTTCAGTTAAAAGCAACAACAATTTTCCTACATATATAAATTGCTACTGTTATCAAATCAAATGAAAAACATGTTATCCGAAAGGCTCATGGTAAGTCACAAAGAGAATTGCCTTGCAGTATTAAGATGGTATCTACAGAACTGGAATCATCCTGCCTATCTGAAAAGAGACAGAAAAAATAATAATAAGTACAATATTTTTTATTACTGAGAGAATGAATTTTACACTATCAGGGCATATATAAGCAAAATAGAAATAATCATTGCATCATTAGTGTTTGTAGCAGATTCAAACTGAAAAACCTACCCTAATAAGGTGCATGACTGGGCAACCAGAGGGTAAATCTCCCCACTGCTATTCCACTGCCATGAGGGCTTTCTAAATACTGTATCAAATGTGATTCTTCATTAATAAGGCATTCACCAGGACCACAATTCCTTTGTTTCCAAGAAGGAATGTAACAGGTGGTTAACAACAGACAGCAAAAGAAAATCACCGTTTTAGACTGGGATGTGAAAAATGATGCTATATACAATGCTGAAACTACAGATAACATCACAAGGCAGAATGTAGTTATTCTACTTAGGGATTTATTTAGATTCTACTTAGGGATCAAGAAGACTATATCATGATTATCTGAAGTTTCCTGTGAAATTGTGATACTATATGCCACTAAAACATAGCTACTTGTAAAGCAAAGTGATCCCCAACAACACTCTGGAGTTTAGTGCATACTAAAGTAGTAGGAAATAAATAGTCCTACCTCTTAATCTTGATGACTGCTTGATTTAACTGTTAGGTTTACAGTTTTCATTTTAATGAGACTTTGATTATAAGATGTGATAGGATGAAACAGCATATACTTGAAAGCAGAAGCAAAGATGATATCATATGAAATACCTATATCTTTCTAAAATTATGTTACCATTGTAGATTAAAGTTGATGGATTCACATGAAGAAATTCAATAAGCAAAATTATCCTGCAGTAGATCTGTGGTAAATTCAGCTTTAAGTCAGTGGTAATCATATATGTATTAAAATAAGTAATCAAGCTTTAAGGTTTGGGAAACAGAAAATTAATTTTCTACAATCCAGACAGGCATTTCTGAGACCACACGTAAAGGACTTCTTCAGTATTGATAGGACTGCAGCTTTTGCTAATGCTTTTTACTGTCAGACCCATTTTACTGGAAATCTCAGTTTGAAATTTGAAGCCAAAATACTGCAGCAAAATTCAGGGCAGCTGCTGGAGAAGCACTTCATAAAGTTGCAGCTGCAACAGCATCATCAAAGAAAAGACCTCCTTATTTCAAAACATACACAGATTGAGTACCCACAGCTCTCAGCAGGTCATCACTTAAACACCACAAGGAGAAGATTCTAAAGAAGAAGGAAAGAAACAACAGCGAAAGATAAATATCTGCAGGCTCTATGCTCTATCAAACCACGAATTACTTTTGCAACTGCTAGCCAGCAGAAACTTCTCAACAACACAAGTAAAGCATATTCCCCAAAGCAGCTTTCCTTGTTTACTAGACAAGCTGCTTTGCTTCTTTTCCAGATGCAGATTTACGGATTAAGGCTTTATACTGAAAAAACAACATCAGGTACATACAACTTCAAATAGCTTGACAGGCTTCTTTGTTGTTGTTTCTGTTTTGTTTTTGTTTGTTTTTAACCTTGGTATTCCTTATTTTACATAAAAATAGGCAAAATAGAAATACCTTGTAAGCTGTAGGGGGTGGGGAAGAAAGGGAAAAGCAACCTTGACCACAAAATGAGTCAATAGTTTGCAGCCAAGGCAGAAAAACAGCATACATACGCATATGCATATGTTAACAATATCCACAGTTAAGACACTGAAACGTCTTGCTAAAATTCTAACAAATTAGAAAACACATCCTAGTGTTTTGTTTGTTTGTTTGTTGTTTTGTGTTGTTATTAAAGCTGACTTGAATACAAAAAGTATACGGGAAACCACATAGTGCTTCTTCATCTATCTTATTACTGCTGTAGATAAGAACACTTACTTTTTTACATCTCTCTATAGTTTAATAGACAACTAAAATCTCAGATTTTGATCCCTCTGGATTTGTTGCAGGAATACAACTGCAGGAAATAATCAAGAAAGATTAATCAGAAGACACATGGTAAGGCCAATTTCTCAATCATTTTTTTCAAATAAAAATTCAGTAGAAAAGTAAAACAAAACAACAAAAAAAAGAAAGAAAATAAGAAAGATTAGATTAGAGCAATGAAGCTGCAAGATTTGGGATAAAAATAGCTTGAAAATTTCTGCATATAACCAGTTCTGAAAAGCTTCTAACAATTCCTCAGCTAACTCCCCCCCACCCCCCCCCCAAAAAAAAAGAAGCAGTTAAAAATACTGAGGTTCAAGAATCTCCATACAAAAGGCCTTGGCTGTAAATGAGAATCAGTTAAAACAAACAAATGAAAACAACAACAATAACAACAACAACAACAACACAAGCAAACACACAGAGTTCAGAATATTCCTCAGCTCATGTGGAAGGCATTTAGAATCAGAATAAACTATCCTTATGCACAAAGTTATCTACCCATTTTATTTGTGAAATGAACAAAAGAAGAAATTAATTCTCTTTCAAAACTGTATGGCCAAGAGAATCTGTTAAGTAATGGGCCTTTGTGGTAGGCCCACACTTACTGTAGCCCTATCCTATGCTTGTGCATGAAGAGAGAAATTCTGCAGAAGACATTTTTTTTTTTTTTTAATTAAGATGTGTGTGAGTTCTGGAGTTTTGCATCATGAAACAAGAGACCACAATTGTGACCTTGCATGACATGGAAACACAATAGATAAAAAGGCCTTCTGTACTCTGTTCTTGCCTCTTTGGGGCCAAATTTTAATTTAATTAAAATGATATCACAGAAATTGCAAGGATGGAAGAGACCTTCTGATCTTTGCATTGAGAATTTACAACAAGGTCAATCAGTGTGGAACTTCTGCAATTTGGCAGTCTTGCAGGTACCTGCCAAAATGCCTTTGCTAAGCATGTTCATCATTATTGCTCCAAGACTCATTAGGATCCCCTTGGTGCCAACAAAATGATACAACCAGGACTAAAAAAAAAGCCAACAAGTTGGCTTATGACAACAAAAACAAAATAGCAGATGATTTAATTTTAACTTTAATTAATCCAAGTTGATCATATTGAACTGATTAAATGTCATGTCTAGTATAAAGTAATGTGGATTACACTTACAGTAATAAAATTTCTAACTGGTGCTGTGCTACCAGTATACCGTAATACATATATGCAAAAATTCTGAATTAAGAAATATCAGTGGAATACAAATCATTAGAACAGAAATTTGGTTACAAGCATGTATATGAGTTTGAAAGAAAAAGACAACAAATTAATAATGATTTTATTTTACTAGGAATATGAAAGTCCTTCGCCTCAAAATATCCATTTACTTATTCTAATATAATATTAAATGGATAACCTTCAAAATTCAATTTTACTTTCTAAATTTCTCATTAGGATGGTAAAATATGGGTATTTATGTTCATTCACACACAAAGATCCACAGTCTTTGTGTTGTGGTTTTGTTTGTTTACTTTTTATTTTATTTGTTATTAGCAGCTTTTAGTCAATCTAAAGTTCTCTTCTGAATGACTAAGGACAAGAGCCACAAGTTGCATTTAAAATGCATAATTCCACAAATCTAATTAAGAACTTTGAATTTTTACTCTACTTAATTTCAAAACAGATTTCAAGGAATATGTGCAGAACACAAAAGAACCACTCTCAAAACCAACGATCTGGTTATAACTTTCTGATTTCCAGAAACACAATTTAAAGTACTGTTCAATTATAACAGAAGAAGGATGAATCTGGAATAATACTTGTTGTGGTTTAACCCGGCTGGCAGCTAAACACCACACAGCCGTTCGCTCACCCTCCCCCCTCCCTCTCTGGGATGGGGGAGAGAAACGGGAAAGTGAAGCCGGTGAGTTGAGATAAAGACAGTTTATTAAGACAGGAAAATAATAATAACAATAATAATAATAATAGTGATAATGGTAATAGTATTAACAATAATAATGTGTAAGAAAACAAGTGATGCACAATGCAATTGCTCACCACCCGCTGACCGATGCCCAGCCTATTCCCGAGCAGCCGGCCCCCCCACCCCGGCCAGCCACCCCTATATATTGTTTAGCATGACGTCAGATGGTATGGAATACCCCTTTGGCCAGTTTGGGTCAGCTGTCCTGGGTCTGTCCCCTCCCAGCTCCTGCTGCACCCCCAGCCTGCTCGCTGGCAGGACAGAGCAAGAAGCCGAAAAGTCCTTGGCCTGGTGTAAACACTGCTCTGCAACAATTAAAACATCAGCATGTTATCAGCGCTCTTCTCATCCTAATCCAAAACATAGCACCCTACCAGCTACTATGAGCTACTTAACTCTGTCCTAACTGGAACCAGGACAGATATCCACCCCTTATTCCATACCATTTATGTCATGCTCAGGTTACACTCTGTCCAATACATTCTAATTAATCACCATTTTCATCTATGATATATAGCAATCATGGTAGTGATGACATACATTATTATATAATAATTAACATACTACAATTCAACTCATGGGCTATTCTCACCCAGTATCAAATCCCCTTGAGGTACACACCGGACCTCCCCATTCTTTTGCATTACCCACCAAGTGCATCCAGGTCCCTGAGCAAAAGCAATTCCACGAATGGGTTTGCCTTTTCCTGAGGCAGGAGTAGCCCAGACTGTTTTACCCAGCATGTTTCTTACGTGCACTACAGGAACTTTATCCCCTTCTACAGTGCGTAACAGGTTTGATTGGGCAGGTCCAGCTCGGTTGGCAGATCCCCTGGTATTGACTAACCAGGTGGCCTTTGCCAAATGTGTATCCCAATTTTTGAATGTCCCAGCACCCATTGCTTTCAGTGTAGTCTTCAACAGTCCATTGTATCGTTCAACTTTTCCAGAGGCTGGTGCATGATAGGGGATGTGATACACCCACTCAATACCATGTTCTTTGGCCCAAGTGTCTATAAGGTTGTTTCGGAAATGAGTCCCGTTGTCTGACTCAATTCTCTCTGGGGTGCCATGTCGCCATAAGACTTGCTTTTCAAGGCCCAGGATAGTGTTCCGGGCGGTGGCATGGGGCACAGGATATGTTTCCAGCCATCCGGTGGTTGCTTCCACCATTGTAAGTACGTGGCGCTTGCCGTTGCGGGTTTGAGGGAGTGTGATGTAATCAATCTGCCAGGCCTCTCCATATTTATATTTCAGCCATCGTCCTCCATACCAAAGAGGTTTTGACCGTTTGGCTTGCTTGATTGCAGCACATGTTTCACAGTCATGAATAACCTGTGCTATAGTGTCCATGGTCAGGTCCACCCCTCGATCACGAGCCCATCTGTAGGTTGCATCTCTACCTTGATGGCCTGAGGTGTCATGGGCCCATCGGGCTATAAATAATTCACCTTTATGTTGCCAGTCCAGGTCCACCTGAGCCACTTCAATCTTAGCAGCCTGATCCACCTGCTGGTTGTTTTGGTGTTCTTCAGTAGCCCGATTCTTGGGCACATGAGCATCTACATGGCGTACCTTTACAACCAGGTTCTCTACCCGGGCAGCAATATCTTGCCACAATGCCGCAGCCCAGATGGGCTTGCCCCTGCGCTGCCAGTTGTTCTGCTTCCATTGCTGTAACCACCCCCACAGGGCATTTGCTACCATCCATGAATCAGTATAGAGATAGAGAACTGGCCACTTTTCTCGTTCAGCAATATCTAAAGCCAGCTGAATGGCTTTTACTTCTGCAAACTGACTCGATTCACCTTCTCCCTCAGCAGCTTCTGCAACTCGTCGTGTAGGACTCCATACAGCAGCTTTCCATCTCCGATGCTTTCCCACAATACGACAGGACCCGTCAGTGAACAAGGCATATTTCTTCTCATTTTCCGGTAGCTTGTTGTACAGGGGGGCTTCTTCAGCACGAACCACCTCCTCCTCTGGTGATATCCCAAAGTATTTGCCTTCTGGCCAGTCCATAATCACCTCCAAGATTCCTGGGCGACTGGGGTTTCCTATTCGAGCCCGCTGAGTAATCAGTGCAACCCACTTGCTCCATGTAGCATCAGTTGCATGATGCGTAGAGGGGACCCTTCCTTTGAACATCCAGCCTAGTACCGGCAGTCGGGGTGCCAGGAGGAGCTGCGCTTCAGTACCGACCACTTCCGAAGCAGATCGAACTCCTTCATATGCTGCCAATATCTCCTTTTCAGTTGGAGTATAGCGGGCCTCAGATCCTCTGTATCCCCGACTCCAAAACCCCAGGGGTCGACCTCGAGTTTCCCCAGGTTCTTTCTGCCAGAGGCTCCAGGTGGGACCATTCTCTCCGGCTGCGGTGTAGAGCACATTCTTTACATCTGGTCCTGTTCGGACTGGCCCGAGGGCTACTGCATGAACTATTTCCTGCTTAATTTGTTCAAAGGCTTGTCGTTGCTCAGGGCCCCATTCAAAAGCATTCTTCTTACGGGTTACTTGGTAGAGCGGGTTTACAATCAGACTGTAATTTGGAATATGCATTCTCCAAAACCCCACGACACCTAGGAAAGTTTGTGTTTCTTTTTTGCTGGTTGGTGGAGACATAGCTGTTATTTTGTTGATCACATCCATTGGGATTTGACGGCGTCCATCTTGCCATTTTATTCCTAAAAACTGGATCTCTCGTGCAGGTCCTTTAACTTTATTCTGTTTTATGGCAAAACCGGCCTTCAGAAGGATTTGGACTATTTTCTTCCCTTTCTCGAAAACTTCTTCTGCAGTGTCACCCCACACAATGATGTCATCGATGTACTGCAGGTGTTCAGGAGCTTCCCCCTGCTCCAGAGCAGACTGGATCAGTCCATGGCAAATGGTAGGGCTGTGTTTCCACCCCTGGGGCAGCCGATTCCAAGTATATTGGACTCCCCTCCAAGTGAAAGCAAACTGTGGCCTGCACTGTGCTGCTAGAGGGATGGAGAAAAATGCATTAGCGATATCAATTGTGGCGTACCACTTGGCTGCCTTTGATTCCAGTTCATACTGGAGTTCTAGCATGTCCGGCACTGCAGCACTCAGTGGTGGCGTGACTTCGTTCAGGCCACGATAGTCCACTGTTAGTCTCCACTCACCATTAGACTTTCGCACTGGCCATATGGGACTATTAAAAGGTGAATGAGTCTTGCTGATCACTCCTTGGCTCTCCAGTTGACGAATTAGCTTATGGATGGGACTCAGGGAGTCTCGGTTGGTGCGATATTGCCGCCGGTGCACAGTTGTGGTAGCGATCGGCACTTGCTGTTCTTCAACCCTCAGCAACCCCACAACAGAAGGGTCCTCTGAGAGACCAGGCAAGGTAGACAACTGTTTAATGTCCTCTGTCTCCAAAGCAGCTATGCCAAAAGCCCAGCGGAACCCTTTTGGGTCCTTGAAATATCCTCTTCTAAGATAGTCTATGCCAAGGATGCACGGAGCATCTGGGCCAGTCACAATACGGTGCTTTTGCCACTCATTACCGGTTAGACTCACTTCAGCCTCCAATACAGTTAACTGCTGGGATCCCCCCGTCACACCATAAATACAGATGGGCTCTGGCCCTTTATAGCTTGATGGCATTAGAGTACATTGTGCACCGGTGTCTACCAAAGCCTTATACTTCTGTGCGTCTGACGTGCCAGGCCATCGAATCCACACAGTCCAATAAACTCGATTGTCCCTTTCCTCCCCCTGGCTGGAGGCAGGGCCCCTCTAGTCCTGGTCAGAATCTTCATTTCTGTGTTTAAAGGACTGCCTGCTGGAAGTTGGAGCAGCAAACCTTTCAGAGAACTCCTTTTTCCCAATTGTTTTCCTTTGCAATTCACGTACCCGTGCCTCTAGGGTCGCAGTAGATTTTCCATCCCATTTTCTCATGTCCTCTCCATGGTCACGTAGGTAAAACCACAGGGTGGCGCGGTGTGTGTGCCCACCATATTGTCTTCCTTGCATAGATGAACGTTTACCCCTAATAGCTGAGACACTGGTTTGTACAGGTGGGGAGGAAAATAAACTCTCTTTAAGTTGGTGGATCTCTTCAGAAAGTTTCTCCAAGGTATTCTCTTTTAGCTGGTGGACACTAGTTCGTTCAGGTGAAGGGGAAGATAATCTTTCTTCAAGTTGGTGGATCTTTTCAGAAAGTTTCTCCAAAGCATTCTCTTTTAGCTGGTGGACACTGGTTCGTTCAGGTGAAGGGGAAGATAATCTTTCTTCAAGTTGGTGGATCTTTTCAGAAAGTTTCTCTAAAGCATTCTCTTTTAGCTGGTGGACACTGGTTCGTTCAGGTGGAGGGGAAGATAAATTCTCTTTAAGTTGGTGAACCTCTTCAGAGAGTTTCTCCACAGCTGAGACACAGGCCTTTAGGGAAGAGGAGAGATTTCCTTCGTACTGCCGGAGTATTTTAGTCACTTCATTCACTGTGGGATTCTCCTCCGTTTTCCAGGCTAGTATTGCCAATGAGTTGGCATATGATGATGGTGCACTCCGTACAAACTTCCGCCACATGGGTGGTGTACACCGGACTGCATCTGGATCTGCGGATGTTTGTGCGTCGTCTAGGTCCTTATAAATTACTTCCCGTACGGCCAATTCCCTCAGGTACTGAATTCCCTTCTCCATGGTGGTCCATTTGCTTGGTAAACATACAAGTTCTTCCTTGAAGAGATACCTTTCCTTCACAGCTGACAGGAGACGCCTCCAGAGGCTGCGAGATTGTGCTCCATCTCCAATTGCTTTGTCAATGCATGCGTCCCTAGCAAGGGATCCCAGCCGCCTGGCTTCCTTGCCCTCCAATTCCACATAATTGGCTCCCGTGTCCCAGCACCGGAGCAGCCAGGTGACAAGCTGCTCGCCTATACAGCGACCAAAATCTTTTCGCACATCTCGTAGCTCACGCTGGTATAGAGTCCGGGTAATTACTGTTGATTTTTCGACATCCTCATCCTCATCTTCAGTCTCCTGCACCTTTGTTGGCCGGTGTAGAGTCCGGGTAGTTACTGTTGATTTTCCGACATCCTCATCCTCATCTTCAGTCTCCTGCACCTTTGATGGCCCAGCCTCGTCTTCACTACGCCCAGACTTAGCAGAAGACTGTCTGCGTTTTAAACGACCTGAGCCTCTATACCATTTTTTCACCTTGTCTACAGGGGCAACTTGCACTGCTACAGCTCGTTTCTCTGACCCAGCCACAGGGTCTGCCACAGGGGTTGGAATACCCTCTGCGGGGTCAACTTGCACTGCTACAGCTCGTTTCTCTGACCCAGACACAGGGTCTGCCACAGGGCTTGGAATACCCTCTGCGGGGTCAACTTGCACTGCTACAGCTCGTTTCTCTGACCCAGACACAGGGTCTGCCACAGGGCTTGGAATACCCTCTGCAGGGGCAACTTGCACTGCTACAGCTCGTTTCTCTGACCCAGCCACAGGAGTGGGAGCAGCTGCACGAGCTGGGGCAGCTGCAGGAGCTGGAACTGGAACGGCTGCAGGAGCTGGAGCGGCTGCAGGGGCTGGAGCTGGAGTAGCTGCAGGAGCTGGAACTGGAGCGGCTGCAGGAGCTGGAGCGGCTGCAGGAGCTGGAACTGGAACGGCTGCAGGAGCTGGAGCGGCTGCAGGAGCCGGAACGGCTGCAGGAGCTGGAGCTGGAGCGGCTGCAGGAGCTGGAGCTGGAGTAGCTGCAGGAGCTGGAACTGGAGCGGCTGCAGGAGCTGGAGCGGCTGCAGGAGCTGGAACTGGAACGGCTGCAGGAGCTGGAGCGGCTGCAGGAGCTGGAACTGGAGTAGCTGCAGGAGCTGGAACTGGAGCGGCTGCAGGAGCTGCAGCTGGAGCGGCTGCAGGAGCTGGAGCTAGGTTGCTAATAGCATCAATTGCAGCTCGATAGGCACAAGCCAGACCCCAGCACGCTACAGTGATTTGTGTCACTTTGGAACTGCCAGAGTCATGACACCTTTTTTTCAAGCATTCTGCCAGTTTTTTAGGATTTTGCAGTTGTTCAGGGGTGAATGTCCAAAACACTGGAGGTGACCACTGCTCTAGAAACCTGCCCATATCCTCCCACACTCCCTGCCACTCGCAACTATCCCGCCTCAAGACAGATCTCCGGATGAGATTCCTAAGTAGTTGTTTAACCCTCCACAAAATCTGAAGCGCATTCAGGAGACATAACAACAAGAGCAGGCTGGTCTGAGTATCCCAAGGATATTCAACATCTCGGAGAACCACCGTAACTAACTCGGGGGATAAGAGGGTGGTGGTGAAGGAGAAAGGGAGAGTGAACAGGTAGGGAAACATGTCTTCCCCTGTCCCCTTCACAGATTGGCTCCCTAACGAAAACAGGCAATAGGTGTAATTGCTAATAGTTTCCGAGATATGGGTTCCAAAGTATAGAGTCGACGTCAGTGCTGAGTACAAATACCAGGTTAAAGTCGTGACCAGATATTTCATCATTTCATAAGCCATTGTTACACCGCACAGTACCATAACAATCTTAAACCAGGGCCCGGAAAGGATAAACAGTGCAACAGGGAGCACATACAGAAAGTAACGCACCATAAAACTCAATTTGGAATACAGGTACAGCAGACTGGAGATTAAGGCAATCAACATCGTGACTAGCAACTATTAAGCAGGTCCAATACTTATACCAATTTTAGTTTAACACACTCTGGTCAGATTTGTCGATATCTCAACCCTTCGGGCCCCACGTTGGGCGCCAAAAAGACTGTTGTGGTTTAACCCGGCTGGCAGCTAAACACCACACAGCCGTTCGCTCACCCTCCCCCCTCCCTCTCTGGGATGGGGGAGAGAAACGGGAAAGTGAAGCCGGTGAGTTGAGATAAAGACAGTTTATTAAGACAGGAAAATAATAATAACAATAATAATAATAATAGTGATAATGGTAATAGTATTAACAATAATAATGTGTAAGAAAACAAGTGATGCACAATGCAATTGCTCACCACCCGCTGACCGATGCCCAGCCTATTCCCGAGCAGCCGGCCCCCCCACCCCGGCCAGCCACCCCTATATATTGTTTAGCATGACGTCAGATGGTATGGAATACCCCTTTGGCCAGTTTGGGTCAGCTGTCCTGGGTCTGTCCCCTCCCAGCTCCTGCTGCACCCCCAGCCTGCTCGCTGGCAGGACAGAGCAAGAAGCCGAAAAGTCCTTGGCCTGGTGTAAACACTGCTCTGCAACAATTAAAACATCAGCATGTTATCAGCGCTCTTCTCATCCTAATCCAAAACATAGCACCCTACCAGCTACTATGAGCTACTTAACTCTGTCCTAACTGGAACCAGGACAATACTGGAGAGCCTCACTTACAGAGGACAGGAGGTGTGTAAGGATGCCTTACTTCCTACCATCACACACAGCTTTCCTGATGGACAACAGAAAGAAATATGGAAGTCTCTTCCACTTCCTCATCAAATATTTGCATAATAGAGGGACCTTGAATGTCAGATGTTATATTTCCCTGGACCTCAGGTTTTGCTTAATCACCTAATGATGATTAACCACTACCCACTGATGGATACATCTGGGTGATATTAGTACTGCAAACCTTTATTAATGTGAACAGTCTACCCCATAGAGAAATTTTACTGATTACGTGATTGCAAACCAAATCCAAAGTTGATATATCTCTTACAGTAATTATATCAGTGTATGCTGGATTAAAAACAGCATGTCTAAATCACAAGCATATTTTGAAATAGTGTAATAACCAGTCATCTCGCTGTTGGACATTATAATTCATCCTGTCATTTTTTTCCCATTTGGCTTTGATATCACAGTCTTTTCTCAGCCGTATTACCACTTGAATTTGATTTCAGCTGGAATTTTGCCTGAGTAAAGAGCACAGGCATAATTTCAGTCTTTGAAGACTTACACAGTGAGGCACAAAAGGATATATGAAACAGTTCTAAGTAAAGAATTTCAAACACTTGCAATTTTACTCCACAGCAATTGCAAGATACATACAATAGGTTATGTATGTAGTTTCAACTAAATCACTTTCATCAGTATAAATGATTACTCAAGGAGTTTCAAAATTATAATTTTATTTAATAATTTCCTTTGGATTTTAATGAACCCAAGTAAGTGGCAAAGAACTTTTTCTTGTTTTGTTTTATTTTGTTTTTCTTTGCATTTTTAAAGACAGAGTAGTATAATTTACAGGAAATTAAAATTTTTCCTAAATGCATGATGCTTCAGTATTGACAAGTGGCAGAAAAATGTCCTAAGATCCTCTGATGAAAATTGTCTAATAGGACCTATTGAACAAAATACTGTATTCCTTGATCGGAAACCACCATTTCATTTTAATATTTAGAAACGATATTTTCAAATGATATAAAGACTTAAGAATTCAGGAAACAAAATATAAAGCTCATTTCTGTACCACATGAAGTACGCTGCTTCAAGATGCCTTATTCACAAAGGAAAAAAATGGACAGCCAGGTGCACCAACTCATCTTACACTACAACTTTACATAAATCCCTTACTTAATCCTTTGGATTTATACTGCTCTTTGAGTTTGGTAAAGGAGCGGTGTGAAAATGCTCCTAAAGCCTCAATGTAAATGTTTCGTTAATCCTATTAAAGCCACAAAATAGGCCCCGCTGAATGAGCGGGAAACTGAGCTAAGGAACTCTCAGTGACCCCATCATACTACTGTCTCTCTTGGCACTGACCTGTTGGTCACAAGTTCATCCTGGGCATGGCACAGATGTTCTGACATCAGGCTGATTCAGAACATCAGTATGTGGGCCCTTATAATACATACGTACATACCAGATGGTGGCATGTTTTGTAGTAATATAAAGCTTTGGACTGGTAACTTATAGCTGAATTATTAATAGTTGATACAAAAATAGATGATGTGAATAAATAGTTTTAAAAGCATCTTTGTTGCATTACACAGAATTTTGTGTTCCCCAAACATGACACTGAATTCCACCAAAAATGATATAACTTTATTGCTTTTCTTTTAGACTTGGAGGATGGGGAAAAGTTAAAATAAAAATATTCAAGGTGACACCACACTTTAAAAACTGGGAAACTGGTCTGTTAAAATGTGTTGGTGGTAACATTTAGGGTTTGGACTCCCATTAATGTGGCCCCAGGGAAAATATAAACACTCTTTCTGAAATTAAACCTTGAGTTTGCCCACCGCAGTCTTGTTTTCAGCTTTGGCTGCTGGCACTTCAGCCTGCAATTGAGGCCTTGCGTCAAATGCCAAACCAAACATTCAGGAACAAGAATAGTAATGACACCCTATTTTGTTCTAAGTCATATTAAAATACAGAAAGTATTAAAAAAATAAAAAATAAAAAAATCACTCATTTGAGACTAATAACATAGGAGAAACTGATTTTCATAACCTCTCCCACTTGCACTTGCCTTCAAATAATACATCTTCAGAAGAAAGCCATGCTTGATTCTTGAAGTCAAACAGAAAACACTTATCAAAATACTGATAATCAGCAACTATCACTGAAGAGTATGAGTTTTACCTACAGAAATTCAAAAATAAGTTGTCTGATTTTGATGCATGATTTTGCAGTTGACAATACAAAAGGATCAGTAAATGAAAGCCACCAGTCTGTAACACAAGTTCTTCAATAAGGTCCTTCATGTTCCCAGGGATGGGATGTACTAATATCATAACTCTTACAGAAACATTTTAAACCTGGATTTTAAAACCTTCTTTTCTTAAATACCTTGCCTACAAGGTGATAGTGCGCTGCTGCAGCTATTATCTTTTTTCTCTCTCTCCTGGGGCTATAGCAGTAGCCTTCTGTAATCTCACAATGGAGGTGGATTGAAAGTATCAGATAAAATGCATGATATGTTCTTTCTTCCAACTAAGGAACTGTTATCTCAGACCCAATAAGGGAATCATCATTCCTGCCTGTCCTGCCTCCAGCTTCTGTAATGCCATATGGTACAAAGACAACGTCCTCTATAAAAATTACAGTCTTTATCTACATGGGAGATATAGAGTATCTTATGTAACCACTGCCCTAATATTCTTTTCAGGGATGGAAATCTGGGTTGCAAGGTAATCTGACTGTAAGAGTTGACTTAACTCTTGACTCTAACTGACTCAAAGCACTGATTAGAGATCCCTTAACCTGACACTGGAGAAAATGAAAACCTGAAAAATGTGAAGTAATCAGTTTACCAACAAGACAGACGATAGTGAGGCAGGACTTCTAACAGAAAGTATTAGGAAACATTCTACTCCTAACGCACAGCAGTCAGCTGAAGAATATGACTTTATTATATGCTGTAGACTTCTATCCAATATACCGAGTGAATGACAAGCTTTCCCCTCCTTTTTTTTTAATTTTTTTTAAGAGCAATCAATTTGCAATATGGATGACAAACTACTACCAAACAGGTGTACAATTCACAGCCTAGCCTGCATCACTGTGCAGAAACACTTCACTTTTATTTGCAGACTACATGTATTTCAGTCTGAATGCACTGGATAAACAGATGCTGTGTGTTTGCCGTGCATCATGCAAATAACTGAGAAGAAGGCAGAGTACTGGATCCTTAATACTGTTCTAAACTATAGCTGAAAAGGGTTGGGAGCAAATAATTTTTAACAATGCAAGCACAATGAACCACATCAGCAGTCTTCTTGGAACCATAAAGTTGACTATTTTAGAAACTGCCAATTATATGTGTACAGTCTAGCTACTAAAGTTACTGTAGTAGTTTATTGCAACAGATATTTTCAGTCTAAGACATTAATGTATTTTAGAAGACTTTAGAGGCACATAATTTATCACTCACATGCAGTACATTTCTGAAAGACAGTTTTTCTTCTTTTTCTCTAGTGTTTCTAGTGTCCTCTAGTGTTTCTTCTTTTTCATTGTCATGACAGTTTTATAAATATATATTTTACAAGAGATGGTAAATAATTTTGCAAATTTACTTAAGAGTAGAAAAAAGACTGGGACTGGATGGGCAGAGCTGAAAAGTTTAGGCAATATAAATAAAGTAAAAAAAAAAAAAATCATAATCTAAACATGATCATCACTCCAAGAATCCATGCTGTTATATTGTAATTATCATGGATTTAAAGTTATATTAGGATTCAAGATTCAAGAGGAGATTTTACTGAATTTCAATGGTTACTCCAATAGATGCATCAAAAAAAAAAAAAAAAGGATACATCATGTACAGAAGCACAGAGGACAAAGCAAAGATGCAGTCAGTGAAAGAAGATCAAGGAATTCTCAGCCAAATTTAGCTGGGAGAAGTTAACTACACAATAAATGTCTAGAAAGCAACCAAGTAATTTCAGAAAAGACAAATGCACATTAAGTTCTGGCTGAACTCTGTGTCAACTTTTAGTTAGACAGAAAACCAATATACTATAATAATCGCTTGAATTACATTGTGCCACAAATATGACAATAAGCTTAAAGACTAATGTATGGATAAGATTAAAATGGTTCCAAAACTTGTGACATTTCCACAGTGGAAGAAACAACAACTACACATAGAATTTTCTATAGAGATAATGTAATCTTCCAAAGCAGGAAGTTAAAAATCTTTCACAGACATTTGTATGTCTAAAAATTGGCTTCAGTAAGACATTTTTATTTTCTCTTAATGGGATGTTTGAATATGTTTACTGATATTAATTTTGTTTGCAGATAACTATATGCAATTACAGACAGTTTCAGCTACCAGACACCTTATTTCTCTTCTATTCTGCTGATTTTCCCCATTACTTTGATCCAACTCTCAATGTAAAAAGTGTTATGAACTATATGGTCCTTATGAAGAATATATGACCTATTGCATACTAAGACATTTTTCTTATTTTTGCCAATAATGTAAAGAACTAAAATACTATTTTAATTGCAATACTAAAATATGTAAAGGGGAAACTTTTACCCTCATTTAAGAATTATGTTACTGACCATTGTCCATGATGATTTTGATTTATGAATAACAAGCAGAGCAATTTTGTACAGGTACAGACTCTCCTGAAGGCTGGCCAAATGAAAAGGTGAATTAAAGGCAGTTCTTCAGAATTTCAACAAGCAGAAGGAATTTGCTGCCTCTCCTCAACAGGGTGGATAAATCTAATTAAAGTAAACTTTTACACTGAACTTCAAGCATTCTCTTGCAATCTTTACCTTGAATAATTCTAAATGCAAGATACCATTTTCTATCAAAAAATCTCCTCCTAAAATGCTAAAGAATCATAGAATCACTCAGGTTGGAAAAGACCTCCAATATCATCAAGTGTAACTGTTAACCTAGCACTGCCAAGTCTATCTCTAAACCATGTCCCTAATCACCACATCCATACATCTTTTGAATACTTCCAAGGATGGTCACTCAACTGTTTCCCAGGGCAGCCTGTTCCAATACTTCACAACCCTTTCAGTGAACAATTTTTTCCTAATATCCAACCTAAACCTCCCCTGATGCAACTTGAGGCCATTTCTTCTTATCACTTGGTGCTTGGGAGAAGAGACCAACCTCAATGTCACTACAACCTCCTTTAAGGCAGTTGTAGAGACAGATAAGGTCTCCTCTGAGACTCCTTTTCTCTAGGCTATGTAACTTCAGTTTGTAGTCCTGCTCCTGTGGTGGTTTCAGCTGGGTGGGCAGCCAAGCTCCACCTCAGCCGCTCTCTCACTCCCCCTCCTCAAAGGGAAAGTGGGAGAAAATAGGATGCAAAGTACTCAAAGGTTGAGATAAGGACGGAGAAATTGTTAAATAATTATTGTGACAGGCAAAACAGACTCAGCATAGGGAGACAGTAAGATTTATTGCCTGTTACTAACAAGCTAGAGAAGTGAGGAACAAAAGAAAGAAAATAAAAACGCCTTCCCGCCATCCGCACTCTTCCACCTCCTCCCCCCAAGTGGCGCAAGGGAACGGGGGAATGGGGGCTGTGGTCAGTCTATAGCGCTTCATCTCCACCGCTCCTTATTGGTCACTCTCTTCCCCTGTGCTGTGGGGTCCCTCCCACTGGATGCCACCCTTCCCGAACTGATCCTGCGTGGGCTTCCCACAGGCAGCAGCTCTTCAAGAACTGCTCCAGATGTGGGTCTGTACCACAGGGTCCGTCCCTCAGGAGCGAACTGCTCCAGTCTGGGTCCCCCACGGGCAGCAGCTCCTGCCAGGTCACTTGCTCCTGCGTGGTCTCCTCTCCATGGGCTACAGCTCCGGCCCTGAATCTGCTCCAGTGGGAGTCTTCCACAGGCCGCAGCCTCTGTCCGTGCAGGTCCACCTGCTCCACTGGGGGCTCCTCCATGGGCCGTAGCGTGGAACCCTGCTCCACTGTGGGACCCATGGGCTGCAGGGGGACAACCAGCTCCACCATGGTCCTCACCACAGGCCACAGGGGACTTCTGCTCTGGCACCTGGAGCACCTCTCCCCCTCCTTCTTCACTGACATGGCACCTGCAAGGCTGTTTCTCACTCCTCTCTCTCTCCTAGTTGCTGTGTGGCCAGCTTTTTTGTTGTTGTTGTTGGTGGTGGTGTTTTTTTTTTCCCCTTTCTTAAATATGCTCTCACAAAGGTGCAAACAACATCGCTTATTAGCTCAGCTCTGGTCAGCAGCGGGGCCCTTATCTAACATGGGGCAGCTTCTAGATTCTTCTAACAGAAGGCACCCCTATGGCCCCCTGCTACCAAAACCTTACCACGTAAACCCACTACAGCTCCTCATAAGACTTGCTCTCTAGACACTTCACCAGGTTCACTGCCCTTCTTTGGACATGCTCCAGGGCCTCAATGTCCTTCTTGTACTGAGGGGCCCAATACTGAACATAGTGTTTGAGATGAGGCCTCACCAGAGCCAAGTACGGGGGAGAATCACTCCCCTAGTCCTGCTGCCCACACTATTTCTGATACAAGCCAGGATGCTGTTGGCCTTCTTGGCCACCTGAGCACACTGCTGGCTCTTATTCAGCCAGCTATCAACCAACACCCCCAGGTTCTTTTCCACCAGGCAGCTTTCCGTGAATAATGAACCTTATGGCACTGAGGACCTTATGACTACTTGCGCTTTAGGGAACATCTGTAAATGTGCATTAAGGTAAACTGTAGTATTTTCCAAACATTCCAAGTCTTTTGCACAGACGAGAAAAAATATTTCTAGTTCCTCTAGTTACACGGTAAATACCTAAGCTGACTGTCCTAGCACATACCAAGTCCCCACAGAGGTAAGCTCCCACGCACCCTTCTGGCTGGACAGAACTGCACAGAAAGCACCTGCTCAGGGAAAGAGGAAGTGGGACTCTAGTTTCCAGAAGTAACCGTAGCATTACCAAACTAATTATTTCTTCATACAAAGCCAGGAGAGAAATTTTCCGGATTTTTCTTCACTTTGCAATAAGACAGATGTAGTTTATACCAGGTTGCCAGTGATTTTTAAATACAAATAAAATACTGTTGCTGAAATAGGTCCTTAGTTTCTATAATATTGGAAAAAATGATCTATAAAATACTACACCCTCAAATATCTAACTTGGATATCTGCAATTCTTAAGTGTGCACTTATATTTTGGTAAATATTAGTCAGAGAAATGCAATGTTTAGTTATGCTGCTTCTAATGGTTATGAGGCACAGCTGCACAAATCATATGGGAACACACAGCACTACAGTGAATTTCTCTTACAATGGCTATATCTTTGCTCCCAGTTTCTGTCACTTAAATTGAGATGGGAGTGCATGTGACAAGAGTCTGTGAACTGAAGAAAGATGTCTGTCATTCAAATGATTACTCAAGTCATAACATGTAAACTTATTTCTTTCCCCTGTAAGCCAAATATGCCCTCTGAAGTTAATGAAAGCTGCATACACATAACAGAGACAATTTGACTGCTTAATATAATTTGTTATCAGAAAACAGTAAACTTTCCTGAAGGAAGATGAATGTCATTCAAATAGGAAAAAATAAAATTTGCTTGCTGACTGGCTATGTTGGTGTAGTTTAGGATCTACAACTATAGGAAATGCTTACCCTAAGTATTTCTCTCATGAAGTAAACCTTTTTCATTTAGAACACTTCTTTAAATAACCTATTCATTAGAAGAAAATTCATTTGGTAAAAACTCTTTCTTACTTTCTCCTGTGTATGCCAACTACAAGAATTCATTCCTTCTGTATGCATAGCTAATGGTCACAAAAATTAAGACATACATAAACAAAATGCACAATATTTGACCATTGCATTTTGGTCTGCTATAAACATGCAAACTATAACATTGAATGAGTTTTTTATAAAGCACTCAGTAGCAATGAATAGGCAGTAAATTACTGAACTATGAGATTTATACACAACTTTAAATCAGTAGCACTGACAATAAAAGTAGTGGAACAGAAAAACAGAATAATTTTGTAGCTCTCCATTCCATAAAACTTCCTAACATTTGTGTGATTTTAAGAGTTGAAAATGCCTGGTTTTGAACAAAAGGCAAATAACATTTCAGGTTTCTTCTACACAATCTGTAACACTGTCCATGTATTAAAATAAATAAATAAATAAATAAATATGAAGCAGAGCAAGGAATTTCCTGACCTTTCTAGCAACAAATAGTTGGAAGCAGATCTTAGTTTGAAGCACAGTAGTGACCAATTATCTGCTTTGATGACTGAAGTTTTTATAAGACATTTGGAAATATTTTGTTTTTTATTGAATTCAGCCTGACTCAGTTTCTGGGTAATTTACAAGGACACCATCAACATGGAAAATCACACTGCCATCTGAAAACTTCATAGCTACTTGTAAGTAACCCCTAAGATGACTGAAAATAAAGAGTATTGTGAAAACAACACAAAGCACTGTGCTATTTCTCTCATTTTGCCTACTTTTAACTTACCAAACATGGGTGAAGGAATGATGAAAGATGAAGATGTCTTTGTTTCCTCTGTTCAGCATGAGTCAGAACATGGGCTAACTGTTGCACAATAAATGAGTTAAATTCTGCCTTTCCCAGCTCTACATATTTGATAAGACAAATATTTTAGAAGTTATGAGACCTTACTCACTCTGAGGTAGCCACTGGCAGAGAGGCCAGCAAACACAAAACACGTAGGAAGCAAATGTGATGGGGACTTTCTTGAACCCTTCCTTACAACAGAGAGTTGTAGATACCAGGAAAAATTAAAACTTGGTCTGAACTCTCTAGGTGCCATTCTAGTCTGTATAGATGTCTCATCTGACAAATAGACATACTTGTTTAAATTGGTATTACAAAGCAATTGAAGTGATCTGATGTCGTGAGTTAGGAGCCTAGAAGAACAGGTTCTTTGAATGAGTGAGTGCAAGGAATACCACTAGGAAGATATCCTAAATATTCCAGTAGTCTCTCAAGTCTGTCTCCTGCTGTCTCAATAAAATAATTGAATGCTTTGTTGTTGCTGCTGTTGTTCTTTTTAAAGAAAGATCAAGGCAGCACTTTATGCTTTCGTCAAAGTAAGGTTGTCTTTTGTGCAACATATGAATCTCAGAAAGGAAGTATTTTGTTGGTTGTAGCACTAATCTTCTAATGAAAATAATTTTGGAAGTGGCTTCTGGGAGGGTTTTTTTTTCTCTGAAAAAATCCTCACTATTTTCCACTAATAAAACTGGTGTAAACAGATTACAGCTGCGTAGCTTGTGGGATCCACAGCATGGTAGAGGATGGATAGAGAACCAAACTGGGATAACTACAGCAAAGCTCTACTTGCTGCTGCAGTCCCTGACCATAAAAAGAAGACATGCAAGATGCATGGTGAGGCTGACAGCTTGAAATAATACCAACTCCATTTGTTCATCTAATCTTTCTACAGCTCTCTATCTTCCACGGAAAATACACAGAGTACATATGGAGTAAAATTATCGAATTCATAGGAACACTTGTGGTAATTCTCCTGAACACTGGTTCATAAAGATGGCCAGACATGTTATCGTCTCTTTCAAAGGAAATCTCGTTTACATTGCCTAACAAGATGTATGTTTCATTTAAGAATGTATTCCTGACACATCTAGTATTTCCATACTTTAAGAAACAGAAAGGATAGAAATTACCTTTCAGCCTGTCTTAAACATAATCGTATTCTAGCCTGAGTAGTTTTTTTTTTCTTTTTGTACTGAATCCCTCATGCTTGTGTTTATTCTTCTTTGCAGAAGCCATGTTGATTTAAATGATCCAACTGGTACCAAAAGAAAGTGAATGAGAAATTACAGTATGCCAAATATTAAATAGAACAAAATCAAGTTTTCTATAAAAAGAGGAAATATGGTAAAGTGTCCAAAACAAAGATATGTTGCAATTTTGTACATAGTACTATTTAGGTTCCTTTATACATGGTTGGTATGCTGAAGGCACTGAAAAAGATTAAAAATCATTCATGGTTAACTTATTCCCAAAATGTAATTTCATGAGTTTTCTACTTGAATATTCTCAGAAAGTAGCTTTATCCATTAAGTTGGGGGGTAAAACTGAGGGACTAAACAATATTTGGAACTAAACAACTGTTGGGGAATAAAATGCATTGAAGAGCATTTGTTAATATTTTTTATATTGGCTTCAGTAACATTAAATATTTAGCACTTTTGTCCTAGTGCATGGTTCAGTGTTTATAAAACTAGCGCTTTATGGTTCTGGTTAAAGCTTAACCATTTGTATTTCAAATCTTAACTGTGAACAACTACATACCAACCAAAGGTTAAAATGGCATTGTAAAAGAAGTTGTGATCCAAAGTTACCTACAGAGGACTACCTGGTTCCTGTTGAAAGGTATTTTTTTAAACATAAAAGAATTAAGACAGAATAATGATGTACAGATAGAAATACCAAAAATTGCTGGGCATCTCAGATGACAGGTGGAAAACAATTTTTAATTTATCTTCAACATTAGAAAAAAATCAAGCAAGATGTGCTCTCACCTCAGCAGAACTAAGGTGAAACTAAGTATGTGATTGACAAATGCTCAATGGACATAAATGCTCTTTATGCTCCTGCATCTACTTATTTAGGCCTTTAATTTTTAAGACAGTAAATCTATATAACTATTCAAATTAGTCAAAATTCTCTCAAGCAAAACTTGACCTTAGAATTCACATATTAGAACAGAAATTCCTAGGCTAAATATATTTTTTCACTAGTTTTCTTCTATTTGAATGTAGGCAGAATGTAAGCTACACTCTCCTCTTCCTGGGGGCTTAGTTCAAAATGATTCAGGCAAGCATAAAACATTGGTAGAAAAGGTGCCAATAAAGAAATCTGAAAAATATAGGTAATAAAGGTTTCTGCACCAAAATCTTATTTCATATCACTGAAACACTGGATCTAATTTATTCCATATTAATGTGAAGTCACCCTTTCAGAACTCAGTTCAATTATTTATTTGATAGTACTGGAAATAATTATTTTAGAACACACCATACAAGTACTGTAGACATTAAAAACTCAACCACAGGAATGGAAAAAGAAATTAAGGACAAAGGGAAAACAGTGCATAAATGTCTCACAAAATCTTGTATAAACAAGTAATCGCAAAGACAAAAAAAAAATAATCCAAGTAATTCAATTTTTTAAAATGTCAAATATCCCAACAGTCAAATCCTCAAGATGGATAATTCTAAGAGTATGAATTCCTGTGTAAAAACTAGGAAAATCCAATTAATTTTCTATGCTTCAGGATAAAGCTGACATTTTTGAAGCCTTTGTATTCATACTAAAATCAAACTGGACCTTTAGCATTTATTTAAATAGGGATACTCAAAAAAGTCCCTTATGCAAAAAGAATCATAAAATGCTTCAGTGATGATTAAACAAAGTTTCAAAAACAAACAAACAAAAAACCCCCACCAAACTCTTACGCAATTATAAACTATTACACTAACACCCCATTACATAAGAGCACAACATGTAGAAAGCCAAAAAGCTCTCTACTTCATGACCACATTTTTAATGGTTCTGTACAGATGCACACAAACTAACAAAAAATTATTACAGTATTATTTTGTCTCCTGGTACTTTTACAGATATATAAAATGTACAGAATTAACAACTATTGGGAAAGTAATAACAGCACTGCAGGACTTGATGACCCTTTACTAAAGCAAAGAGTAAAGAAGCAGAGGTGGGAAGTGATTGCTTGAATTTGTGATCAGAGGATTAGGCTATAAAACACATTAGGCAAAAGCAAAGTGCACTCAACCAAGTACAAGCCTGACCCCTAAAACATCCTTATTTGAATGATGAATTCATAAAATGACAATTTCCTACTGCTGCTCTTGCTATGAATTGGAAAAAGATTACGGTAAGTGTTTCAAGATAACACTTCTGTGACTACTTTGGAAAGGAATTATATATAATGGCAAAATATTGGTTTGAAAACCCATGAAGTCCATTCCAATCTTTTAAATAGAAAATTTGGTTATAAATAGAAGTGCACTCAGGAGCCAATCTGAATGCAAAATCAGAGTATCTGACCCAGAATGAAGAGAACCCACAAAGCCATTGCTTCATGATTTTAAACAATCCCTGGACTTGTGAAATATCATATTTTAGTTAGCAATTACTACACTGTTAAGGCAATTTTTGTGGTATATGGCTAAGCTATGCATTCTTGCTTCAATTTTCACTGGTGAAAGACTAATGGGAGACTGTGATAGAAACCTTAAGTTCACTTTTGAATCCTGAGATGCAGCAGGTTAGACTGTTTCAGGACATGTAATTTATACCTGTCAGAACAAAGAAGGTTTGAATTTGACCTTAAAAACACGTTTAAAATCAATTTAAAATCAAATGTTACATTTCCTACTGTTCTTCCACTTCCCTACAAGAACTTACTTTTAAAAATCTCCATCAGGAATGATCATAATATAAAGAAAAGAAGAAAAATGGAAGAAATCAGTAGGCTTATACTGACAATAGTATTACCTCAAACTTTTCACTGTACTAATTTGGTGCTTCCTGATGTTGGGAAACAATTGATTTTTTATTTTTTAAGTATAAAATACCTCCAGAAAAGTGAAATCCACTTGCATTTCAGTTGTTTAATATTAAAATGTGATACACCCTCTTTGAAATTAATACATTTAAAATAATTAGAACCTACACGTATACAGAAATATAAACGATCTCAGCAAGTTCACATCCACAGTTTGAGGCTCATAATGGCATTCTGAACATTGAAAATACAGCAGTGAACTGAGTGTAATAGCACTTCTATGTTCTTCATGTTCTTTCCCTGACACCAAATTCACTTTTCTGCCAACATTTTACAGATCATGATACCTAATGTAAACAAGATCAGAGCATAAAATAAAGCATGTAAGCATATTTTTTTTCAGGATCAGGACTATCAGGATATTTTCTGCTGGATAAACCACTTGGACATCTAGCCCAAAAGGTCACAGGTGAGTTACTTTTCCCTTCAAATTTATTGCAGGTGACTACAGCATACGATTTTTTTTGCTGACTACTGTAGAGCAGTCTTTTTGTGCATGAGAAGTTTAGTGATGCTAGCATTTGCAATCGACAGGAAAGAAAACCCAAAAAATCATAGAAGCTAATTAAGCATATATGTTAACAATAAACTCAATTCCTATCGTTTTCTTCATTCTACATGCAGTTTAAGTATATAAAGTCTCACAGAAATTATTAAAGGAATGTATAATTTATATAAAAATATTTACTTGCCAGTATGTTTTACTGCTAGAATGCATCTGGATCCCTGCACCATTTCACCGGTTAGAAACAGAATATGCTGTGTGACTACCTAGCTACATTACTTCTCAAAATATCCCTGAACTAACTTACTAGTTTTGATATTGAAAATCTCAACTATTTCACTAAACACTGGATAGAAAATTCCCTTATGTCAATTTTGAAGGCTTTTTGGAGTATTTTAATATTGCAATATTGTTTTTATTAAGCTGTTTTTCTTGCTTTTTGTCTGCAATTTAATAAAAAATCATCTCAGCTAGTCATATAAGGCAACTCTTTCAGGAACTGTCTTTGTGGAACAGCAGGCACTAAACTCTCTACATAAAAAGAAAAATGTGTAGTTCCATACTGCGAATTTCTTTAGGAATGGTTTCATTGCTTCAAAATAAGACTAAGATGCATAGGACCTTAATATACTTCAACATTGATTTTTATTTATTTATTTATTCAGATACTGCTTTCTTGCTGTTTTACAACTTGTTTTCAAGCTTTTTCCCTGTTCAGAAATTAACTCTTACTCCTGTTAATCAGCTGACTTGACTTCTCTCAGACCGGTGGAATCTGATAATTCACTTGTCTGCCTTACAACAATGCCTGTCTGCTACTCTACAGTTTCATAGGTTGTTGTATCTGGTGTAGGTTACACCTAGTGTGTTTTTTTCACAACTTGGATCAGTGAAAGGAGACAGTGCAAGCAAAAGACTATGACAAAGGTGTTTTCCAAACATTACTTTACACACAATCCTAACATACTTGTCTTATTCTTCTAGCCACAAAATTAGAATGCTTTCAACATACCTCCATAAAGTCTGTCACATAATTACACTGCACACAGGAGCAAACAAATGTGAATGTTCCTTGGAATTCCTTATAAAACTTGCACTGTGGGACAAAGATATGTTTTTGTTCACATACTTCATGGCTATCAAACTGAACCAGAGTGTTCATGTAATGGGCCAAAGCCCCACATGAAGTTCATACAAGAAGCCTTTTTTTTTTTTTTTAACATATGTTCCTAAAAGAGCACCATGTACTCACTAATCAAATCTTTAATCAAAAATATTAAAGTAATACAGTTCTACAGGTCAGCGTCAGGTCACCTGCCATGCCTTTGTGACTTAGTCCATGGATAACATTTTTGGAACTGCAATATTAGGCTGTAGTTAAACTCTACCATTAAACTCGATTTCTTGCCACTAGGGCTTTACTTCTTGTCATGTTCTCCAAAGAGTAAATAAATATGTATGTCTACATACACACACATGTGAGTGCCTACATACAGACATGCAAATGTATAATATCACATCAGCATCACTGAGGAAAAAACAAATAGCTATTACACCCTGAAACCCCTTCAGATATATTCAGTATGAAAACAAACACTAGAATTTTTAAAGACAATGCAAAAATGTAAAAGGCTTCTCACTCCAATCAATAACACAGGCACAATGAGTCTGAATGGCTGGCCTATGTGATTTATTATATCTTGGGGCACTTAAGATGTGGGTGCCTGTCACTGTACTGGCTATTTTCAAAGCAGTCAGATGAGCAAGGACCACAATGCAAGCCCAGAGGTGGTAGGTTTATGAACATCAAGCCACAAAAGACAACACTGGCAAATGAGTTAGCAAATCTTGGGCTTATGTCAAATGGGACAGAATGTTGATACTCATGGACGAGTGCTTGCCTACTGTTACTTCACTCTCTAACCAAACTGCAAGATATTGCTTCCCCCTGCATCTAAGTCATCCATGGATATAGGTGGCACCCAATAGCATGCTGTAACTATGAACTGGATATAATCTAAGAATAACATTTATTTTTATGATAATTAAAAGTGAACATAGTGGATTGCTATTTAATCCTACTTCAGTGCCTGTCTTCTTTTTTATATGTGTGTATCCGTGTTCACCACCGCCACCCCATTTTCCCTTACATCATCAGGAAGGTGAAACGTTGTTTTGCCTTCCTGATATTTATGTTCAAAAAAGGACCTATGTACTAAAGGGTCAAATAAACTTTCAGGAAATTAACAAAGATAATTTTCTGGACATAATGCGTGTGTGCTTTTGCTGAAAAAAGCATGCCTGGCTATTAGCAGTAGCAAGTGTATTCAAATTTGACTTAGAAGAGTTCTTCAAGGTGTTAAGGTTTATATAAACCTCTACAAGTCTGATACCTTTCAAAGATGTCTTTCAACAGATATGTCAGTCTTACTTTTTTTTCAGGTGTGAAGCACACTTGAGAACAATTGTGGTTATGAAGTAATTGCAAAATAAAGGGACAAATTCCTGTGAAAATTCCTTCACATCTAAGATATCCAGATTCTTAAGATGTTACTTGTGGCAACATAGAAAACATTTTTCTAGTATAATATTCTTCATTGAAAATGCCATAAAGAAACTAAAACTAAGACTGAAGTATATAAATCGAACCATTGTCAATATAGTTCCATATATCTTTAAAAACTTGGGATTTTATTTTAAATATAAAAAAGCACAATGACAATGTATTGTCCATCTTTCATTTATTGTCTCAAACTATATGTTGCCTTCAGAATTTCCTTCCTTTTTTTGTTTTTAGTTTGCAGTGTCCTTTAATGAGAGATGAAGAATTACTGACATTCTCCGCTTGATATAGACACTCTGTCTTGAATTCAGAGTAAATAACATTTTTTATTATCTTAGGCATTTTAGCATGATGATATTGTCGCTTTATCTTCCATTTCCCTCTCCTAACTAACTTTTATGCTCCCAATCTCTCATTTTTCGTATAACCCTCCCCCCCCCCACACACACACTTGTCGCTTGTTCATTTGCCCATGAGAAAATACAGTCAAAGAGACAAGTCACTTTTGTTTTCACTGATGTGACTCATTTGTGGGCAATGGTGTCAAACATATTATGTGTAAAACTAATTAAATATACAAAAACTAATTAAATAATGTAAAACTAATTAGATTAACTGAATTATTTATCTATGAAAGGTTTTGAAATAGGGTCTTTATAGATCCACTATAGGTACGAATAAATTTTATGTATATGACATTAAATTACTCAGAAATTTTATGAAACCTAGGACATTTAGTTTCCTCAAAGAACTTCTGTTAAAAGCATACTGATCAGGAAAGAAAGGGTTGAAAAGTACTGTGTAAGAATAAAGGAAGATCATTTTTTTATTTTTTTTTAAAGTAACTTACTACTACTTCAAAGAATCCCACACATACATACTATATATTAAGTGACTGTTAAAGTGTACATTGGATGCTGAGAAGCTGGATTTGTGAAATCTCCGAACTTGTAAATCATATGGTGCCTTGGCCTTCAAAAGTAACCACTATTATAGAAGTAGCATAGCTGGACTACAACTGAGGTCAGTTCTGGAACTGCATCAGGAGATTTTTAGTTTGTTTTCCTTGTATATATGTTATGTTGACATGAATGATCTCTACAAATAATTATCAATCTATTTTTAAAAAGATTCATTCACAGTCAATTCCTTCTAACACAAAGATTCAAACTAAGTAAATATTTACTGTTACACATAGTGTAGTATAATGTTGGACTACATGTATAATGTACTGCAAAACTTGTGGGATTGACAGATCTGACTTTTATAAATTGCTATAGAAATTCTTCTAAGAAACCAAGCATAGTAAAAGCTCATTATTACTTGAAAATATTTGTAACAGATATATAACTAGCCAAGCATGTAACTGATTTCCTAAAACTGATATCACAACTGCTAAACATTTAGTAAAAGAAAATCTAATACAATAAATGACTAAATGAGTTAAAAGCTACTTTGGAAACTGATATTTAATACATTTACCATGAGGTAAAAGTTTTTGAATATGAATTTGTTCATAAGTCTTTTCTTAAAACGCTTAACCACTGCTAAGCAGGTTCTAATATCATTGTAGCCATGTTTGAAGGATTCTGAAAATTTGTTTTCAAAACAATGATGAAATGTACAATGTGTATGCTACTTTTGCAAGAGCATAACTGGAACTCTCCCCATCATTCAGTAAAAAAAATAAAATAATAATAATAATAAAAAAAATCATTAAATCTCAGCCAAGGAAGAAAGGTGTGTTCCCTGAGTTCTTTCTAGAAATTCCTTCCAAAGGCTGCTGCTTTTTAATATAGTTCATAAGGTATATTTTATACTCTGATAGGTACATGGGCTTTGATCAAGGTCCATTTACTCTGTCTCTTACTTTTTACTCTTTTTGGAGAACTGTGACTGTATGAATGATAAACTCCCAGCCCAGCCAATCCCAAACTCGTCACCACCTGGATGCATATAAGTCTATGGGGCCTGAAGGGATTCATCCCAGGATACTCAGGGAGCTGGCTGATGTAATTGCAAAACCTCTCTCAATTATTTTTCAAATGTCTTTGGAATCTGGGGATGTCCTAGCTGACTGGAAGCTGGCAAAAATTATTCCAATTTTCAAGAAGGGAAAGAAAGAAGACCCTGGTAATTACAGGCCTGTCAGACTCACTTCAGTGCCTGGTAAAATTATGGAGAAAATTATTGTGGGAGTTACTGAAAAACACCTGAAGGACAATGAGGTCATTGGTCACAGCCAACATGGGTTCATGAGGCAAAGGTGCTACTTAACAAACCTAATTTCCTTTCCATCTAGCTGACCAAGGGAAGCCAGTTGATGTTATCATTTTGGATTTCTGTAAAGCCTTCGATACTGTTTCTCACAATATCCTTCTGGACAAAATGTCCAGCATACAACTAGAAAAATGACTTGGATGTAGGACTAGGTGTTTTTGTTTGCAGATGAAAAAGTGGGAGGAGCTGTTGACTCCATCAAAGGTGGAGAGGTCTTGCAGAGAGATCTTGACAAATCAGAAAGCTGGGCAATCACCAACAATATGAGGTTTAACAAGAGCAAGTGTCGGATTCTGCACTTGGGAAGGGACAACCCTGGCTATACGTACAGACCGGGGGACGATGCTGGACAGCAGCCCTGCAGAAAGGGATCTGGGGCTTTTGGTCAACAGCAAGTGGAATACGAGCCAACAGTGTGCTCTGGCAGCCAAGAGGATCAACTGCATCCTGGGGTGCATCAGACACAGTATTGCCAGCCAGTCAAGGGAAGTGATTGTCTGCTCTACACTGCACTGGTGCAGCCTCAACTTGAGTACTGTGTGTGATTTTAGGCACAACAGTATAAAAATGAAATAAAACTATTAGAGAGTGTCCAAAGGAGGGCTACAAAGATGGTGAAGGGTCTAGAGAGCAGGAAGTATGAGTAGCGGCTGAAATCATTCGGTTTGTTCAGCCCAGAACAGAGCAGGCTGAGGGCAGGCCTCATGGCGGCCTGCAGCTCCTTCACGAGGGGAGCAGAGGGGCAAGCGCTGAGCTCTGCTCTCTGGGGACAGTGACAGGACCCGAGGAAATGGCAGAAGCTGCAAAAGGGGAGTTTTTTTGTTTGTTTGTTTGTTTTTTTCCAGGCTTTGACCTCACATACTTTTAATATAAACAAGATTATAAAGTATGGTGTACCCGCGAAGGAGTAATAAATGATGTGCAAGTCCATTTATATACAAAGGAAAATTTACAGAAACTCTGTAGCAGGCAACTGAAGACTTTTTCTTCTGTCATTTCAAACAAAATATAGGTTTATTGTAACCAAAATCCTATTTATTTTTCTCCCAGATACAGCTGAAATAATCTGATTTGGGAAATCTAGACAATCTCACTGTCTATTCAAAATTGTGTGATCTATATATCAACAGTGAAGAGAAACATAGAATCATTAAGGTTGGAAAAGACCTCCACGATCATCTGGTCCAACCATCCCCCAACCACCAATGTCACCCACTAAACCATGTCCCTAAACACCAGGTCCAACCTTTGCTTGAACATCCCCAGGATGTTTTTTCTGTGTATTTCAAGACAGGCTTCAGGATTAATAAACTTCATCAATTTTTCACTCCAGGAAATAAAACCCTTTAGCCACTGGTAACTTACCCTTTTCTGTTCTTTAATATATTCCACCAGGTCCTCCCTCATCCTTTTCACAGCTTCTTCGATTGCCTTTTCACTTCGTTTTTGCTCCTCCATTAATGCTTCCTTGACAATTTCCTTTGTAAAAGGAAAACATGTTAAGTGTAAATATTACAAATATTTCACAAATGTAATTCAGCTCATCCTTTTCTTTCCTAGTAGAAGTTTATCAGGACTTTTTTTTTTTTTTTTTTAACTATAATAGTTACTTCCCTGCCCCAAATTAGCATGACCCTAAATCAATTCTGATTGAGTACTAGAAGTACAATATAATAGAGAAAGCTGGGAACAACTTAAAACACAAAAAATTAAAAAAAAAAAAAACATAAAAAAACTTAAATCACCTCCAGTACAACTTATTTGCATAAGTTATCAGCTAAGGAAGAATCTTCCTGGACTAAACTCACTGTCCTAAACTTTAAGTCCCAGCGTCTCAAAGTCACTCATGAAATAAGTAACAACAATATTTAGCCAAGAGTTCTGTTTTCAAAATTCAGGAACATGAGATGACAACCAAAATTCCTGAAACATAAAAAAAATTAATATTATAAGAAAATTACACAACATCCAGTAAAAATAATGGCACAGTATGTGTTAAATTATTTGGATGAGGAAAGAGAGAGGGGAAAGGAAAAAGGGAAAAGAAAGAGAGGATTATTTATTTATTTATTTTTAAGACTAATCAGAAAAGTCACGGGATTCACCATACATTATCTTTGAAAGTGGATACAGAATAATAGATTGAATAAATAGTGGACCTCAGCTGAAATTTCATGTCTGACATAGGGCCTTGGGAACAGGTAGTTAATTAAAGTAGAATTCCGATGTTTGATTGTTTGAAGCAATTTTCATTTCTCAGAAGTCAAATAATGGCATTTGTAATTCCTATGCTTTTACGCTAGACATTCAAAAGTGGATGTAGCAGAAATACTATCAGCGCACCTGCAGAACGAAGCAGGGATGTGATGTACTTCCACTAATCAGTATCAACAGACTTAAGCTTGCTTACTGCATTCACTGTTAGTGAATAAATAGTAAGCTGCAATCAAAATTTAATAGGATGGAATTTATTTTTTGTTTTTATAGAACAGAAACATAACATATAACAATATAACTATTCAGAAATATTACTTTAGTTGCATTTTTTTTTGCATGAAGTTCTAGTCCTTAAAAATACAGAGGTGAAAAAAAATTGAAAGCTGTTTCAAATACTCATAGAAATTATAAGGTTATCACATTTTTTTCTTCTACAAACCACAATTCATATCCTCAATTCATATCAGATATGATCCATTATCAACTAAATCTTCTACCAGAATAATGCTTACTAAGCAACACAGTTTGTACACAGAAAGCAAAGCTAAAAACTGTTAAAAACAAACAAAAAACACAACCCCCACATTTTTTATCACTTCAATAAAAACATAAAAATCAATGATGGATTAATTTATTTTTTAATTTAATTATTAACAGGCTTCAAGCTCTTGTCAGAATGACTGAGTCTACCTTGTACATACATTGTCTGGTTCAGAAGAAAAAAAAAATACTTTGCTGCAAAACTTACAGTATTTGATTTAAAGTATTCAGTTAAAACATGATACTTATTTATACAGGGATAATGGCTAAAATAAGGAGAAATACATAACGATAAATGTTTGAGAGCTTACATGACAAGCATTTTATTGCTTTGTTTACTTTATTGGTTTAAGAAACATTTGTCAAACTGCAGTGACACCTTTAAATACAGAATCTCAGAATGCTAACTTACACATTCTTGGTGTTTTACAATTCTTCGCAGAAAATATTTTTGCAGGAACTCAATGGTATTGAAAGGATTCACTTGGAAGAACAGGTGGAATGCTAAGGCTTTAGAGGTATAAGATATTTATCCTTTTACTCCTTTTAAACCCAAACTGAATAGTATCTGCAGAACTATATTTTTGCTGCATATAAGAGTCTAAAATCCCAAATTTGAACTGTGCAGCTATATACCCCTCACTGTTCAGAAACACAACAAATATTGAAAATCATAGTTGTGAAAGATTACTAAGATTATTATCTTTTTATTTATATATTTTAATACACTTTACAAAGAAAAATCCTGAGACAAGGGTCTCTTTCACTAAAGAACTCTGGCATGACTAACAGAAAAAAGTAGCAGAACGTTACACATTATAGAAACATTCTGTTCTTATATTCTCATGCCAGCTTAATTTGTCAAAAGGTCCCAAAGACTCTGTTTCATATTATAATGGAAACTAATGCAGTCATTTACTCCATTAAACTCAAAGACAAATTAGAGACCTGATAAGGTGTTATATATTATTATGCAGAAAGTCCTACATTAATAAAATACTTACAAACAATGAATGTATGTTAACTTTCCTTAATATCAGGCTACTTGAAACTTAAAAAAAAAATAATATTTGAATGAAGGTCCAAATAAAAAATACAATGAAATTCTTAAGGTCTGTTAAAAGAAGAAATCTCAAGAAAAAAGAAACCACTATAGATACATTTATGAAATATTATTCTATTACAGCAATATTAAAAGATTAAAAAAAAAGTAAATAATTGTTTTCCATTTACAGTGACAATTTCCAAAAATTAAGAACAGCCTCTGATGTCTATGAAGTTATGTATAAAAGTGAAAGCAAAGTTGTATAAAGTCCTGTTGAGGCAATAAACAAAGCATACCATAATTATGCTAGTTTTTACTCATTATCAAGACTTAATTCAAGAGAAAAAAGGTGATACAAAATACTATTTTTTAACATCACAGACACTTACCTAGTCCAACCTTTAACCTAGCACTGTCAAGTCCACCATTAAACCAAAACCATTAAACCTAAGCTCTACATCCACACATCTTTGAAGACCTCCAGGGATGGTGACTCAAACACTTCTCTGGGCAGCCTGTTCCAATACTTCACAACCCTTTCAGTGAACAATTTTTTCCTAATATCCAACCTAAACCTCTCCTGGAGTAACTTAAGGCTGTTTCCTCATCTTATCACTTGGTGCTTGGGAGAAAAGACTAACCCCCACCTCGCTATAGGCCCCTTTAAGGTAATTGTAGAGGGTGATAAGGTCTCCCGCGAGACTCCTTTTCTCTATGATAAACAACCCCACCTCCATCGGCCACTCCTCATAAGACATGTTTCCTAGACCATTCACCAGCTTCATTGCCCTTCTTTGGTCATGCTCCAGCACCTCTTGCAGTGAGGGGTTCCAAACTGAACACAGTATTTGAGTTGCAGCCTCACGAGAGCCAAGTACAGGGGGACAATCATTCTCTAGTCCTGCTGGCCATGCTATTTCTGATACAAGCTGGGATGGCTGGCCTTCCTGGCCATCTGGGCATGCTGCTGGCTCATGTTCAGCCAGCTATTGACAAATACCCCGAGGTCCCTGTCTGCCATACAGCTTTCAATCACTCTTCCCCCGGCCTGTTTTGTTGCACAGGGTTGTTGTGCACCAAGTGCAGGACCCAGCACTTAGCTTTGTTGAACCTCATATTTTTGCCCTTGGCCCATCAGTCCAGTCTGTCCAAATCCCTCTGCAAATCCTTCCTACCTCAAGCAGATCAACACTCATGACCAACTTGGTGTTGATATAAAGGATCCTCTTTGCTTCCCTATAAATTCCAAAAAGTGAAAGACAAGAATTCAGACAAGTCCATCATTGTTCTTTAGTCCATCATAGTCTTTAGTCCATCATTCCCAGCATCTGGAAGTTCAGAAAGTTTTGAATAATCCTGAACCAGAAGATATCCCCAAATCCCAATATTTCAAAAAGCGAATTCATATTCCAACAGGTTCTGGGAATAACCAATACCTTAAACAGCTATTACCAGCTCTTCAATCTCTGTGCTTTCTTAAGTCTTATATAGGTTTCCTAATTGCACAATGGATGCCTCAAAATTTGAGTAACATCAATTACCATACCACAGACTATATTTAATTTTAAGTGCACGTAGTAAACACTGCTTCATCTCTCACATTCTAGTTGACCAACAGGAGTAGATCTACCTTCCAGCTATATCAACATCTATTACTTCATAATAGAAATTAATATAGGGCACATAATGAAGCTGAAACTGACACCTTATTATTTCAAATACATATTCAGTATATTTATCACCTGAAAATTATCTCAACAGTCAGTCATGGCAATGGTAACTCAATAGGCAGATCATGCAGCCATCAGACTAGATAGCCTCACATGGTTGTTGACAAAGACTCCTACCTAAGTGGGTAAGTGGGTTTCATACCAAGAATTGCATTTACCGGACTATATTCCAAAACACTTTTCATTTTGGGAGTTTAAGCTTTGCCGACCATACTCTAGCATGAATTACAGGGTTTTGTTTCTCTATGATTTGAATGTCTGTTTCTCGATGGAGTTTACCCATCTCTCCTGAATTTAGTGGCAAGGATATTCAAGCAATACAAGAAAACACAGTTTTCTTCCTAGGCTTTTGTCTTAAAAACCAGCCACTACAACCACTAACAACAATACCGAACTAGATGATTCAGTTTGTACTTTCTTTTACTTGCAGCTCACAAGCAGCAAACATAGGCCTCTGTGAAAACGCCAGAAGGCTCAAGGATATCAAAAGACAGCTTTGCTGTGGTATTGACAAACTGGAAAGTAAATTCTTTTACCTTTTCCATTTAATTTTCAGAAAGGTTTAAAGAGCAACAGATCTCCAAGACTTCATCTAAGGCAAAATGTAGGCTTCAATAAGGAAGTTTATTTGTTAATGAGAGAGATTGTAAATCAGGAAAATAAGCACACAAGTATTCAGCAAACATTCAACACATATTGTTTCTTGAGACACTCAAAGTGGCAGGATATACGTTGTCATTAGCAGTTTGTGCAATACCAATCCTGTCATTTTTGTAAGGTGGCAGTGGGCACCAAAGTAGGTGATTATGCAGTACACCTCTATCTCAGCTGAACACAGCATATATATTGTATTTGTCATTCAGGACACTTGGAGAAGGAGAACTGAAGTAGACATGAGTTGCTGTAAGATAAATAATTCATGCAGTCACCTAGCCAACACACATATTTTTGCCCTACCCTTTGAGTTAATCAGTGATCGTTTTTCCTTCTTCTATACTACCTTTCACAAACAAACAAACAAAACCCTCTAAGCATTCAAAGCCACCATCTTTCTTTGCTCTTTTTCTGTTATTCATTACACTAAATTATCAACCGATAAGACAATGATTTAAATTCTGGTATTACCTATCGCTTCTATTCAACAAAGTCTTAACTGCATGTACATCCTCTCAGTGTATGTGCTTAATTTTCCTTTATTTTTATTTTTTTTGCTCTTCCCTGTTATGCTATATCCACATTTAAACTTTTTCCTAAATTAGATTTTTGTTGCAATGGTAAAAATTTGCCCCTATTTCATCTTCAGCTAAAAAGGGTATAGCACTATTTGAGGTTTTTAATATTATTTTAATTTATTCAAGAAAAAGAAAAAGCCCAGTTTCTCAGGAGAAGCTGAGGGTGAACACTCCACAAACTGCACTTCATTTTTTTTAATATTTTTTTTAATATCTGATCAAAGGCCACATTATTAATTATAGCTAAAAGTAGCTTCTTTACAAGACTTTTCATATACACATGCTTGACATCAGTTAGAAGATTAGAGTAACTAATAAAAATTTTAAAAATACTCAATTGACAAATCATATTCAAACGTATGTTAGGAATCACAACCACATAACTAGAATCTATACATATATCTGCAGGAAGACAGAAAGAAACAGTGTACTTTATATACCAGCACTCAATCAGTATTACAAAAAAACAACGGAAAACACATAATGGTTTGCAATTTTATAGGAAAATTCTTTTGTTCCCACACAAGGATCAGGTGGCAGTACTAAATTTTATCTAGGAAATGCAACCACAGACTGCAATGTTAGTGGTTTTTCAGAAAATAGTTACCCTCAAATTATAATGTCTGTGGTTATAACTATTAGAAAGTACTTCTTAAGTCAGACATGGTTAAAGTCAGCATGCAGAAGACTTTTCCAGACTTTACCAGTATATTGATGGTAATTGGTGAATGACTTCCCTGTCCTTATCTCAACCTGTAAGCCCTTGTCCATGATATTTTCTCCCCCTCTTCCTTTGAGGAGGAGGAGTGAGAGAGTGGTGTGACGAAGTTTAGCTACCCATCAGGATGAAACCACCACAATCACAATACACAATATCTTAAAACCTTCTTTAAAAATGAATAAATAAATAAATAAATAAATAAAATTATAAGGAAACTGTGGTGCCAATGAGCAAACTCCCATAGTTTTGACACCTAAAAAAATATGTTGAGGAATCTATATGCAAAAAAGTAGTATGTCTTGACAATAAAGAGAATAAAATGAATGCATAATCCCCACATATTTTCTTCTTTCCTCATATTATCTTCCAAAATATTTATTATGCATGTCCTAATTTCACACACCAACATATTTGTGGTTTGTTTTGTTTTTAAGATTATACAGCTAAGGAAAGGCCATTCTACAGCTAATCAACTCCCCCACACACATATAAAAAAATACGCTAAAGTGGGAAATAACTTTTATAGACAAAATAGTTTATTACTTTTTTTCCAAACTTCTCAAATGCAGAGTATATGAGAAGAAAATTATTTAGACAGACAATAATTTTCAACTATTTATAATTTAAGTTAAGCAATTATAGAAAAGAAAGCCTGTTCTTTAATCATAGAGCCAGCACTTTCATGTTTTCACTTACATATGACTGTGTGTGGAAATCCCTAAGACATTCAATACAAAATTGATTCAGACTTGTCAAAACTATTAACAGAAGCACTACCTTAAGCACATGAGCATGAATACCAAAAAAAGTTTTAATAACGTAGCAGGTAAGCAGCCACTAATTTTTCATAATTTGTGTGTTCTAGATTTTCTGTTTTTACCTTCTGAGAAATGACATTATACTAGTACTCATAACCCCATGGAAAAACATTAAACATACTTTAAAGTCCATACAGTACAAAATAATTTTTAACTAATCAAGTTTTTTCAGTTATTTGGATGTTTGCCAGTAAAATTATATTAGACATTCCATGATAATAAAATAGAAATTATAGTTTTGCACAGAACAACAACACAGAAACCCTCAGGAGTGTGAATGTCTTGAATGTTTGCAGATTTGCTCATCAAAGACTACTGGGAGCTTTTTCTTTTTTTTTTTTTTTCCTCAAGCTTTTTAGTTAACATTTCATGCAAAAATATTTTTTCTTCATATATCGGTATATCTCAGTTGTGGCTTGGCTGAATGAAACTACAGCCTAAGTTTTCCTGAAATACTTTCCCACTGGTAAGATCATTTTGCCTTAGTGCTTTTGCTCATGTCCAAGAGGAAGCAGATTTTATGTTACTTCCTTTAATAAAGTTTTTTTTTTTCCTCCTTTCTAATTATTTACAGTCTTCAAAACACTTTAGTCTATTGCATATCTCCTGCATGGATTATGGAAACGATGAATTCAGGCTCGTTTTCCCTTGAGGATCAGTGTAAACTGCAGTAGATTATAAATAACATCTTAAATATAAGCCTTCAGGAAATGACTAAGGTGATTCTTTGTTTTGAGTGCTTTTTGGAGAGTTATTAATTTCAAGCTATGTCCTGGACTTGAAAATCCAAGGCTCACCCCTCAGCTGCTAGCTTTCATTTCACTTTTAATGAATTTTTTAAAGACCAAAATTGTGATGCATCAATTGTCTTTAGCATCTTAACTTTTTTTCTTCCAGATTTCACCCCATTTATGTGATTAAGTACTTAGCTCTGTGAAATTTTAGCACTACTATACAGAAAGCTACAGACAGCTCTCTGCAAGGTAGTGTTATGGCTACTGTAGCTACTGTTATAGCTACTCTGCATTAACCTCTAATTATAAATTGAACATGGCCTTCCTACTTCATTGAAATTTGTATTGATCTTCTCATATTACATCCCCAAAGATTTTTGGGCTTTTTTTAATTTTTTTTTTTCCAAAGAGTAAAACTAAGTAGGAGGAAAATAATCTTTCATCATTGTCTCTTTCACTTGGAGCTTCATTGCAATTTTAAATTCTATAGGAAAAGCTTCAGCTTCAATCAAATTTATAGATTCTCTATATCTACAGGGCAACCACTGCTTTATTCAAAAAAGTATTCTAGATAATATATTCTAGTGGGAGAATTTTCTATTTCAAGCATTCCTCTTGACACAGAGAACAACTAGATAGATTAAACCCTCCCTGCAGGGAAGTTACCATTGGAAAAACAAAACAAAACAAAAACCCCCAAACCAACCAACCAACCAACCAAAAAAAAAAAAAACAAATGTACAACATATCAAAAATAGAATAAAAATACTGAAGACATTCCAGCCTACATTTAGTCTGCTAAACATATGTACTTCTCACCTGTAATGATTTCTAATGTGCTGTAAAAGGATCATGAAGTAACTGTGCAAATGCATGTTATCTTTAATTAAAAGACTACTTGCTTCTCTCAACAATGAAAGCTTATTCTCCCCAATTTAAAATGTAATCCCACCCTCCTCAAACCTGAGAACCATCTTCTGAATAAAAACAAGATATCTTTTCTAAAAGCACTAAGCACCTGGATAACACATGTATAAAACCTGCAGGTGCTGCCAATCTCAACCAAAAGGAAACAGGTTTACGGACTTTCCTTACAGCCTCTGGAGACAGTATTCTAGAAAAAACTTTGGCCATTTCCTTGGTGATGTAATATTCTCATTTATCCCTTCAGAGTTACAAGGCTTCAAGGAATAGTATCTTCAATTTATTATAAAAACACCAGATCTCCAAATAAAGACCTCAAGCCACTGAAACAGTCAAAGCTTTCATAAAAACTAATATATTCATGAAATTTTAATCCTCTAATTTCTTTTAAAAAGGAGAAGACATTATGCCAAAGTTGTTCTATCAATCTGAAATGTTAACTAAGAATGTCTTAGTTGCTATTTTCACTGTAATTTTACCTTTACTTTGCATATTTGGTAACAAAACACTTAATATTGATATAATTTGACCACACAGATTCTAACATGGGTTTTATTTTCGAAGATAACTATCAAATTTTGCATGCCCTCGATTTTTTTCATTATGCATTCCTAGAGTTACTTGTGTCTGTCATGACTGGAAGCTATTCTGTCTCACTTATTTGCAGAAGCCTACATGACCCTTTCTGGTCTTTCTCTTTCAATTTTGCAGACATACAGCATTAGCAAAGGAAAATTCCTCTTCTTTAATACTATGCTTGATTAATATTTTTGTTGTTGCTGTTCAAATCAGTAAAGCCAACTTGCAACAGAATAAAATTCAATTTTAATCTAGGTTTCTGGGACAAAAGTATTAATGTGATATAAAACCAAAAAAAAAAAAAAAAAAGAAAAAGACAGACTTGTAAATATAAATATATCTTTTCTTTCTCACATATAGATTCTTCCCTTTGGTGATAATTTGAAAAAAGATAAACTAAGAGGAGATGGTTTTCTTAAAAACAAGTCAGACTTCTCTTTTCTTGCTCGATTTCTCCAGAGTTCCAAACTCATGCATTGGTGAGAAAACATTTTCTTTCTTGAAATAACAGTAATGTTCCTAAAGCTATTTTTACATGCTTAATACCAAAAGGAGAGATTGTTTTGCATGTTCACTTGCATTCATCTAAACTCAATTGTTTCATTACTTGGTACTAAACATAATAATAGTATCTGGTGACAAATCTGAAGCAGGAAGCACAAAGAATTATACAACAGAGCATGAAGAATCAAATGAGGCAAGTGTTATATTACCACAATTTTACATTTCATTGTCCAAAATGTTAGACTATGTTTTACTCCTGGCAATTACAGAGCTGACTTGACAGATTATGTTTTTTAAACAATAATTGCAAGAAAGTGAATAGCTCAGTTATACCTCTTGAAAGAAAAATCTTAAGGAAAAAGTGTAAATATGTTGAGTACAAGGCTTAAAAAGAAAATGTCAGCAGACAAACTGCTTGTCTGTAGTTCCAAGTGTTTTTCAGCACTAAACCAAAGTCACATCTGACACCTTAGGATTTTTCACATTAGCTTTGTAGGACATTTGTTGTCAGATTTACAGATCTCTAGTAGCTGTAGTATGTTTATAAGAGTAATGACAGAAGAAGGCAAGCCATTTCTTGGTAGAGGTAACAAGAAAATTTTTGTAAGAAACAACATTCTATGTGAAAGACCATCCTCCCTAAAGAACTTGCACTCATTAATCAGAGATTAAAGAGCTTAACTTCAAACACACTGTATTTTTATATGAGAGAACTTTGGAAATCTCAAGAAAAATCTGCATTTTACTTAAGTTAATGTATTCAGATCAGGTATTTGAAAAATGAACCTAGTTCAAAGGAGAAATAATCATATATTGTAACTAAGAGAAATCATTCCTGTTACTGTCAAAGTTGTCAGAGCTACTCAGTATTAAAAAATTGAATTAACTAATGCTACATCAAGAGCAAGATATTTAGTAAGGGAGAATTAATCACAACATTCTCCAATAACTCAGCATCATAATAAGAACATTATACTCCAATACTCCAATACCATCAATCATTTGATCAGCTAGCATCCTAATCTGAAAAAAACTGCCCTTTTGAGGGCCTGAATTTCTTCCTCAGAAAAGCAGTGTTATCACAGTATACTTAAGATTTTATCTGAAAGAATGCATTAATCCATACTAAATTACTAACATTATCCTGCCCTGTGATAACTTTAAAGGCATATCAAAAACAAGAAGAAAGTCCAGCAGAACATTCCACAGGGAATATAAACCTAGCCTGAGTCACTACATTAACTTATTCCTCCACTCTCCCATCCTCAAGACATTTTACATGCTCCCCAAATCCATAAAAATAGATCCTTGGCTGACCTCACACAACCAGCCATGGGACCCATTCACCCAAAAATGTTCAGGATACCTCAGAACTCTCCTTAAACTTCTTATGCTATAGACAGTGGGTTTTGTTCAAGACACACAGATTTCCACAGTGAATTACAGGACACAGAATTATCTGCCTTAGGGACATCACTAAACAGCACATGAAATTAATAGCACATTCTTAATTAATCTCTTCAAGTTCCACATGCTATAAAACTGCAGTCTTTTTCTTTACTGTAGTACACAACTACTTTATTGCTCATAAGGGAGACTTTCTGTTAACAGCTCCTCTACACTACTGTTAACGATTCTTATTCTGGGTAGTCTAAATGATTCCTATTGTAACAAAACCATGAGCAATGTTTCTTAGTTTAAATTTAGCTTTGAAGTCACCTGCTTATCTTTTTGTTGTAAAGAGCTTGAGTGCTTGAAGGATTATCATTATAGCTAAATTACTACCTTGAAAACTGACATCTTATCTGTTGATAACTTTACATGCAAAAAACTAAACCGGCTACATACAAAGTAAAGTCATTTTATTTACACTAGAAATGTAAGCAACACAGATGCAGAGTATAATAACAGCTTTGCACCAAAGGATAACTTGCTGAATTTAGTTAGGTATGAGATGAATATTTCTGTTAAATACTTGAAAGGGAAATGTAAAGTTCTGTTAAATACTGGAAAGGGATCTGTTTCCAAAGAGTATGATATGCTATTTTACTTCTATTTACTTCAAATTCAAAACTAGTTGTTGTTGTTGTTATTCAGGAGACCTTGTTAATTAAAAAATACAGCAACATATAATTCTAACATCTGGATGAAACATATCTTTAATATGTTTCAATATCTTCAGTATGTCTGAAGAATTTTCAACAAGTAGGCCACCAACAAAACAGACTGTTCCCCCAAATATTTCCAACAGCAGAGACTACAAAATTAACTTTTGGAAGAGTAATTTAGCTGCTATTGTAATATACTTAATTTGTAATTCCTGATGTCCAGTTAAATACAATACTGGCAATTGAGAGGGAATGTCTTTCTTAATTTGTGTTGTGATATACAATTGTCCCTATAGTAGCACCTCTCTAAGAAATAACTCTAGAAACACTTCTGGCTCGTTAATGTTTTAGGTTTCCAATTTTGATAACCCTCTTTATTTTGTACCTGCTCAATTTTTTTGTCTTAGAAAAACTTCTTTTTCTGAGACAATGGAATTCCATGATAATAAGGAATAGACGTAACTTCTTTTCCATATATATACAAAAGTCACATAAACCATCTACAATGTAGGTGCCAGTATCTGAGCTAGTTGTCTTGAGCTCTTTTTGAAGTCAGTGGAGAAGAACAGGCATTTACAGTGCACAATTAATCTCATTTCAATACACACGCCTGAAAAGGTCACAGTAGTTAATTTTCTGAATGTGCCAAATTCTCTCCATACGCAGTCTAGATGAAGGTAAACCAAGAAGATTGCAGTGCATTTCAAATATCACAAAGGTGCAGTGATAAATAACTTATCAAGAAATACTACCACAACATTACAAAGACATTAAGCACACTGAACAGGTCCAAAATGTACTAACTTGATTATGTTTTCTTTGCTCTTGCATTGCTTCTTGAACAGCCTGGGCAATTTTCTCTTTATGTCTGTCACGTTCTGTTTCCCACATTTTTCTTTCTTCTTCATGAATCTTCTCCATATTTCTCCTTTCCTCCTCTACTGCTTTCAGAACAGCCTCCTGCACTATTTTTTTTTCAGCCTTCAAAAGAAGCAGAAATAAATGATGAAAATAGCCAACATGGGTGCAAAACTCATATGTATGACTTCTTTTAGTGAGATTAATGAGTTGGCAAGACATGAGACAAATATTTATACTTCTAAACTATGAACTTATGTCTATCTTACAGTGCTACTAAGCAGGTATTACCACTGGACAATGACTTGGCAGTTACGGAATTAAAGAGTTGCAAGCACAGATCTTAAATCCCCACCTAGTGAATACACTGTATCATAATTAGCTTGATTAATGTGAACACAAAAATCATGGAGCAGAAACCATGTTAGTGTAGGTGATATTTAATCGCACGTCATGGACCTCCTACAGGAGGCTCTTATCTCCAAGTATTTAACGAAGTCCAAACACAGCCTGAACACTGTCTTTGTCAAAGTATCCAAAACATACTTAAATATGTCTTCCATCCCAAAGCTCCTTAGCTACACAAGCTAAAAGAAACACTGTTCATCTTTTTTTTTTTTTTCCAATGTTTATATTCAAACATTACATGAAATCTTCAGAAGAAGCATATTGAATCTGAAGTAACAAGGACAATGCACAGCTCTATATGTGCTGAACCATTCGCAAATATATTTATCAGAAAGACAATATGTCATTGCATAACATCTACAAATAAATAATGTCAGGCTGAAGGTCAAAACAAACATTGGCTGGAAACCCCCTTCCACATTTTAATGAGCTTATAGGTCAGTGCAATGTCCTTTGGTGGTGATCTTGGAACTACTCAAGTAAAGTTATAAATGGCAATAAATATTGGGTTCCTCAAATACCTACACTTACTAATAAAATGGTTTCTTGTAGTTCATTGGAACCTGTTTTTTTTTTTCTTTGTTTGACATTTATAAAATATAATAAAAATGTAAGCAAAAATAAAAAGGCCCTATTAAGATATTTTATTATACACACATTTTTCCCCTAGATATCAATCACCTAATATATGGTTTTTGTGTTACTGAATGTTATTCAGAGAGGTGCTCAGACAGCGTGTGTATACCACATATGAAGATACACATGACATTTTACTATAGCCTAACCAACTGTGCTAGCTAACATACATTGCTCATTTTCCCAGATCATTACAAACAACCGAAATTTTATACTGGATTCTATACCAGTATTAGAAATTAAACATAGTTTGTTGAAATGTTCATATTTCCAGGTGATTTCAAATATCTATCCTCATTGAAAATCACCATATTTAACAGAAGTTAAATAAGGCACAATGCTAACTGTCTTAAGATCATCAATTGACTCTTCCACCTAGTTCTTCAAATGAAGAGATATTGATGTTGTTAATTGAAAGACCATGAAAACAGATATTTAGGTAACACCAACAACTGAACTGCAACATTCTGACTTGTAATAAATAAATTCAGAGGCTAACTTAAATAGAAGAAAGTAGGTTACATAGACTATCTCTATGAAAGCATAATATACAGCAGATGTATTAATCCTTTCTAGATCTACACTTTCATTTAAACACAGATGAGAACATAACATTTGACAAATCTGGTTATGAAATGACTTGCTGAACTTGGCATTTATGACACATATGTAATCTTCAATGAAATGAACATTTACTACTTAACAAGAGATACCTTCATAGCAGCTGCCACAGCTTCCTTACTTCTTTCTCTTTCTTCATCCAAACATTTGTCCAGCACTTCCTGTGAATATTATGATAAATTAAACTGCAATGCATAATAGAGGAGTGGCTAAAAATCATTTCAGTCTATTGCTTGAGAAAGCTTCCTTTTCCTGTCAATAACTGTGACAGGATCATTCCCCACAAATTCTACAGAGCAGACCAGATTCCTTTTTTTGTAAATAAAAGCAGTACCTTATGTTTTTCCGACTGTTGCATCAAAGCTTCTTCTATCTTTTCTGATAAGACTTCCTTCTCTGCTTCCAAAATGTCAAGAAGTCTCTGATGCTACTGGGAGAAAACATCCATATTATTTTAACAATAGTCTGCTAGAAAAACAGATGAGAAGAATTAATCCAAGAGACATAGGTTTACTGGTTGCTTATAAAAAAATATCAAAATTTAGATTCAATTAAATGAAATATACAGTGCTAGTTTAATTGATCTGATGACAACAGAAACTCATGATAATTAGTTTCCTGATTATCTAGTATTTTCTTAGAAATGAAGTTGAAAAAAAACCACTACATAAAGCCACACTTCTTACAAAATTTATAAGGATGGTCTAAACAATCACACATTTTAAATTTAAAAATGGAGAGTGTACCACCTCTGAAAAATGTAGATGGAGGACTGGTAAAAACAGAAATGGAGAAAGATGTGGTACTTAACAACTTCTTTGCCTCAGACTTCACTGGCAGTCAGGCTTCCCACATCCCTCGAGTACCCGAACTTCTAGGCGGGGGCTGTAAGCAAAGAGCAGATTCAGGACCTCCTGATGCAACTGAACAGCTACAAGTCTATGGGGCCAGATGACATTCATCCCAGGGTTCTGAGGGAATTGGTTGATGTAGCTGCCAAACCACTCTCCATCATATTTGAAAAGTCATGGCAGTCAGATGAAGTCCCCAGTGACTGAAAAATGGAAACATCACTCCCATTTTTAAAAAGGGTGGAAAGGAAGACCTGGAGAACTACAGACCGGTGAGCCTCACCTCTGTTCCTGGCAAGATCATGGAACAGATCCTCCTGGAAGCAATGTTAAGGCACATGCAAGACCAGGAGGTGATCTGAGACAGCCAGTATCGCTTCAACAAGGGTAAATGATGCCTGACCAATCTGGTGGCCTTCTATGATTGAGTGACTGGATAAGTTGACTAGTGAAGACTGACCAATGTCATCTATCTGGACTTCTGTAAGGCTTTTGACACAGTCCCACATGACATCCTGATTTCTAAATTGGAGAGATATGGATTTGAAGGGTGGACCATTCAGTGGATAAGGTTGAAGGTCGCACCCAGAGAGTAGTGGTCAATGGCTCTATGTCCAGGTGAAGGCTGGTGACAAGCAGTGTTCCTCAGGGGTCTGTCTTGGGACCAGTGCTTTTCAATATCTTCATCAATGACATAGATGATGGGATTGAGTGCACCCTCAGCAAGTCTGCAGGTGACACCAAGCTGAGTGGGGCAGATAATACAACAGAAGGAAGGGATGCCATCCAAAGGGACCTGGACAAGCTGGAGAAGTGGGCCCACGTGAACTGAATGAGATTCAACAAGTCTAAGTGCAGGGTGCTGCACCTGGGATGGGGCAATCCCAGGCATGAGTATAGACTGGGAGAAGAACCTACTGAGAGCAGCCCTGCGGAGAGGGATCTGGGGGTTCCGGTAGATGAGAAGCTCAACAAGAGCCAGCAGTGTGCACTTGCAGCCCAGAAGGCCAACTGCATTCTGGGCTGCATCAACAGAGGGGTGGCCAGCAGGTCAAGGGAGGTGATTGTCCCCCTCTACTCTGCCCTTATGAGGCCCCACTTAGAGTACTGCATCTAGCTCTGGGGCCCCCAGTACAAGAAGAAGTGCACATGTTAGAGCGAGTCCAGAGAAGGGCTACAAAGATTATCAGAGAAGTGGAGCACCTCTCCTATGAAGAAAGGCTGTAAGACCTGGGGATGTTCAGTGTGGAGAAGAGAAGGCTCCGGGGAGACCTCATTGCAGCCTTTCAATACTTAAAGGGTTCTTATAAAAAGGATGGAGAAGGACTCTCTACTCGTGTAGATAATGATAGGACAAGGGGGAATGGTTTTAAACTGAAAGATTTAGATTGGAAGTTAGGAAGAAGTTCTTTACTCAGAGGGTGGTGAGACACTGGAACAGGTTGCCCAGAGAAGTTGTGGATGCCCCATCCCTGGAGGTGTTCAAGACCAGGCTGAATGAGGCCCTGAGCAACCTGATCTAGTGGGTGACATCCCTGCCTATGGCAGTGGGGTTGAAACTGGATGGTCTTTGAGGTCTCTTCCAACCCAAGCCATTCTATGATCCTACGATTGAAACAGTTCATTTAAACAGCTGCAGAATTTAAATTATGTTTGTACTACACCTCTCATATATAAATATAGCAGAAATCAAATATATATATATTTTTAGCCATTCATGATACCATGTACTTTAAAAGCCAGGGGATGACAGCACATGTGAATGCTGCTTCTAGTTTTCCTGTAATCTGAAACAGGTTTCAGGGAGAGAATGAGTACTGAAATAAAGTGATTCAGTAGTCTATATGTAGCTGTATAGTCTGTCACTGTTTCTAAACACAATCCATTTATCTGCTTTTCAGTAAACCAAGTAAAGCAACTGAAATACATGCATTTTGTCTATAAGAACTAAGCTGTTTTCCAGAGCTAAAAAGTATTACTGGAAATTATTGATGTTATGTATTTCTCAAAAGATAATTAACAGCAAATCAGTGTATTTTATTACATGTTATTTAAGAGATGATTATAACTTTAAAATGAAAGTATAGCATCAATAAAACACAATATTTTACAAGATCACGAAAAATAAAGTGTAACATTTATTTATATGAATAAAATTGTATGCACAGAACATAACACTTCTACATAAACACTTTTGAAGGCAAATACCCCTTTCACCAGCATTACTAAAAACCTGCCATTTCAGTTTCATTAATTTTATTCCTTTCTAATTTTAAGTGTCTCTAAGGGCACTTAGAAATACATTACTGAACTGCAATAATATGTTCTGGAAAATATTTTTACATTTGAAGAATAGAATATAAAACTTTTAGACTGCTTTATAAAATAAAACACCTATCTGCCTTTCCAGGATAAACATGTAAAGAGGCATTTCCTTATGAATTTACTTAAAATTGGTCTGAATGGAGCAGACACATTCTAATGGAAAACATCTGTCTAAGAAGCAGTGAAATTCACTGGTTATACTAAATAACGTGTAACTAACTTTTCTTGTGGACTTCAGACATTATATTTAATTATCAGAGCACTTACACAAACTTTTTTTTCCAGTAACTCAAAGGTGAAAAAATAAATGATTAATTTTATTAGCTAGATGATCTCTGTTGTTCTTCACTTGACTGTGCAGATGACAGATCTGTTACTTCACATTGATTTAAAAGAATGACATAACAGAAGACAAACACATGCAAATATTGAATCAGATACTTGCCACAAATCGAAGTTCGCTGGTGTTAATTAAAAGAGTTAAATTTTATTGGTTTCAGTTAAGAATCATAGAAAGATTCTTTAAGGAGTGCTTGCTAGAGAAAATCACACCTATTTTAAAAATTCCTAAAAGAGAACAGCAGTCAACACTTTCAGCAAGATTAGAATTCCTAATGCAACACATGTTAGTGCTTAATTTCAACTTAATTGATCATCAGAGTTTGAAGTTAAATATGAAGTTAAATATGAAGACTATTTCAATTTGCCATAATGGACCAACTTCCGTGTGTATTTTACAACATTCTCCATGGGAACACAATTTTCAGCCTTTAAACTTCAGTGCAGTTTTAGAAATTTTATTTACGTATGTATAAGAAAACATACAACCTGGAAGTTCTGAGACGATCACAGAATCACAGAATCATCTAGGTTGGAAGAGACCTCCAAGATCACCTAGTCCAACCTCTGACCTAACACTAACAAGTCTTCCACTAAACCACATCACTAAGCTCTAAATCTAAATGTCTTTTAAAGACCTCCAGGGATGGTGACTCAACCACTTCCCTGGGCAGCCCATTCCAATGCCTAACGACCCTTTCAGTAAAGAAGTTCTTCCTAATATCCAACCTAAACCTCCCCTGGTGCAACTTTAGCCCATTCCCCCTCGTCCTGTCACTGGGCATGTGGGAGAATACACCAACCCCCACCTCGCTACAGCCTCCTTTAAGGTACCTATAGAGTGCAATAAGGTCGCCCCTGAGCCTCCTCTTCTCCAGGCTGAACAATCCCAGCTCCCTCAGCTGCTCCTCGGAAGACTTGTTCTCCGGATTGCTCACCAGCTTCGTCGCCCTTTTCTGGACTCGCTCAAGCACCTCCATGTCCTTCTTGTAGCGAGGGGCCCAAAACTGAACACAGTACTTGAGGTGCGGCCTCAGCAGAGCCGAGTACAGGGGGACAATCACTTCCCTAGACCTGCTGGCCACACTGCTTCTTTTACAAGCCAGGATGCTGTTGGCCTTCTTGGCCACCTGAGCACACTGCTGGCTCATGTTCAGCCGACTACCAACCAATACTCCCAGGTCCTTCTCTGCCAGGCAGCTTTCTAATCACTCATCTCTGAGCCTGTAGTGCTGCTTGGGGTTGTTGTGCCCCAGGTGCAGGACCCGGCACTTGGCCTTGAACTTCATACTGTTGGCCTCAGCCCATTGGTCTAGCCTATCCAGATCTTCCTGCAGAGCCTTCCTACCCTCTAGCAGATCGACATGCAGAGATTTGCACTGATACTATATAGAACATTTTAGGTTGGATATTAGCAAGAACTTCTTTACTGAAAGGGTTGTTAGGCATTGGAATGGGCTGCCCAGGGAAGTGGTTGAGTCACCATCCCTGGAGGTCTTTAAAAGACATTTAGATTTAGAGATAAGTGATATGGTTTAGTAGAGGGCTTGTTAGTGTTAGGTCAGAGGTTGGACTAGATGATCTTGGAGGTCTCTTCCAACCTAGATGATTCTGTGATTCTGTGATGTCTACACAGAAAGTGGAGACAACTAACGTCTATTCTCCTTGCAGATGGAGTAGAGACCTTCACTATAACAGTCTTCCGTGTGACTCTAACCTAACTACACACAAGTTTACTTTTCATAACCCTATGGTAGACCACAATCCTGAAAAATACAGAATTTGGGATCAACGCTTTTATTATATGGAAATTTCAAATGTTATGATATTTAATACGTCTCTGAAGGAATAATTTATCTGCTTTGCTGCAAAGAAGGTTGAACAACTATATCCAGAGATTATCTGTACAAAACAGCAAAATGTTACACCAGCCAGCTGCTATAGCAAGGAGGAGTTGAACACTACATGGATGTATCTGTCAAATTCGATCAGTTCCGTGGAGAGACAGTGCACCAAGCAAAAGGAGAGGTTGACAGCAGTATAATGTAAATCATTATGCTTCTTTTGGAAGTAGAAAGGGAAATACAATATACCACTTTTCCTCACCAACATCTACAAAAAAAAAAGGTTGCCTAATGAGTAAGGATAAAATAAATAACAAAGCTGCTGTAACTGCCATTTACAGTATAATCACTTTTAGTTTAGGATCTCCTATTTCCTTAGTAGATTAGAAAATCTACATGCATTGCATTTTGAGCTTTATGGAATTCACAGAAATTTTTTAAGAATGGTATCTGTGTATAAAAATAGACATGTTTTTTCATAGAATAATAGAATCATTAATGTTGGAAAAGACCTCCATGATCATCTGGTCCAATCATCTCCCTGCCACCAATGTCACCCACTAAATCATGTCCCTAAGGACACGGTCCATTCTTTCATTAGACACCCCCAGGGACAGTGACTCCACCCCTGGGCAACCCGTTTCAATGCCTGACTACTCTTTCTGAGAATAAATGTCTTCAAAATTCCAACCTAAAACTCCCCTGGTGCAACTTGAGTTCATTCCCTCTTGTCCTGTTGCTAGTTATCTGTGAGAAGAGGCCAACCCCCAGCTCCCCACACCTTCCTTTCAGGTACCCATAGAGAGCAATGAGATCTCCCCTGAGCCTCCTCTTCTCCAGACTAAACAACCCCAGTTCCCTCAGCCGCTCCTCACAGGACTTGTGTTCCAGGCCCTTCACCAGCTTCGTAGCCCTTCTCTGGACATGTTCCAGGGCCTCACTGCCCTTCTTGTACAGAGAGGCCCAAAACTGAACACAGTACTCGAGGTGTGGCCTCACCAAAGCTGAGTACAGGAGGACGATCACCTCCCTGATCCTGCTGGCTACACTATTCCTGATACAAGCCAGGATGCCGTTGGCCTTCTTGGCCACCTGGGTACACTGCTGGCTCATACTCAGACTGCCGGCTCATGTTCATGTTTCAAGATGTTACAGGTAAGTATTACAATTTATAAGTACGTTTATAATGCTATAAGATAATGACTTCTGGCATATTTCAGTGCAACTTCTTTTACATTACTTAGCTTCCCTATATCTCATGGAAATGTAGATTATAATTTGATCAAGATTGCAAGCCTGTTGTGAATAGCTTGGCATGTCCTTTCCTATTATAAGGTAAATGTTTATTCATGTGGAATAATCCCTCCATAAATGGTTACCTTCATATCTTAACTTCCAGAAGTTCATGTATCATTATAAATGTTGCAACAGCTGTCCATACAACCCAGTAAAGCAAATTCTGTTGTACTAGAGCTGAAGAAATATCTTGAAGAAATGGTTACTTGGCCTCAAAATTTGTATTTGGCCTACCAGTTTTATTTTTCAGAGAGAAACATACTTTCAGCTATTACATTACATAAATTATATGAAAAGAAATAGGTAACTGGAAATAGACAACATAGAATAAAATAGTTTGAACCTCTTTTCCCTGAAACAGGCCTAGAGTCCAGAAAATCCATATAGCATAGTTAGCACAGGCACAACAAAATTAAAGTTGCCATTTTGCATTTACTAAGTAATTTAATTACTTATCAAGAACTTTTTCCCAGTGCTGTGCCCCACAGTAGTATTAACCCTTACACAGAGCCATGGAATCTCCTTGAAAGCTGTGCCTATTAAAATGAGGTAAAATGACCTCAGTGATATTATTAACCCATTATATATAAAAGAATGCACCACCCTAAAATCCTTTTTACTGAAGCACATTTGGGTATGTAGGTATTTTTCAATAATTTAAACAATTCCTTATATTATGCATGACCCTCAAGCAGAAAGTGTGTGAAGTTATAGTTAACAAAGTTTTCTATGCATTCCTTTTTCTGACAGTGATCAAGGAAATTTTAATTATCTCTGAATCACGACACTATTCTTTCAGACTTTGAAAAAAGCAGTAATACAAGGTAAATGATTAATGAATGTATGAATAGAATTCCAAGCTGATATTTTAAATATGTCTGAGCTATGAGAAAGCTACCATAAGTAACTCTCTACTACTTGTCACTAAATTCGGACAACTAGTTTCCTACCTAAGATTTTAAAATAATCCATATACTTTCCAAGCAGAACTTATTATATAGAAACATTAATTACATTAATTTTCTAGATGTGTGCAGAATGACTTTGGACTCTGGTACTAAAAGGCCACACTGAACGTTTTATACAGTCAGTGCTTCCTAACTCGATCTTCTTTCAAATGAAATTATTAAAGGGAGTTGAAGGTTAAAAAACACAAACTGTGAGTTTCATTTCAGCACATACACAGCTGAGAGCTTGTACACACTCTTGTATTTTTAGCTAACAGGAAATAACAATGTTCAAGATTCATTCAGTTGGCTTGTAGATTTTTGTTCAAATACAGTAAAGGCCTGTTAACAATAAAGACCATTGGTGCATTAAAGATTACTGAAATAAATGCCTGTAGCTAAGCAAATTTGTCTCATAACTCCCTTCTCTTCTCATAAGGAATAAAAGCTATAGAAGGATGCAAGTTGAATGAATCTCATTCAACATTTCCTTGTTTCCACAGCTAAGAATTACGGGCATGTTCCCCTCTCTGTTAGACAACATTAGATGAATAAAGGAAGATCACTGCGACCTAAGACACGAATCCGAGCTATTAATTGAATATGGATTTCCAGGCATTGTAAAGGACACTTTCTCTTAGGCTTACCTGTATGTTAAGTTGGAGATCTCCTAGCAATCATACCTGTTAAGAGGAAGTCTACTGGTACTTGTAATAAATGGTAATAAACAAAACTAATAAAACCATTTGAGAAACAGTGATCAGTCTCCTGTAAGTAGGCTAATGAGCACATCAGAACTAACATTCCTATGAAAAACAATCTGTTCTATTCCAGATTTCCTGGTAAAGTTATGACGGATATGCACTTATGGAGCCTTACCTTTGGGGAAACAAAACAAAACAAAACAAAAAAACACACTACCTAATCTGTCTAGACTGTGAGACTGTCTAGAGTTTTTAAACGGAAGTCAAAGTGAGGTTTTTCCTTTGTTTATCAACAATCCATGGACCAGAAAATAGGTAAGAAAATACTACATATGTTTGCGTTTTCAATCCAATTAACCATCTGTTATTAAAGAAATATATCTTATTGATTCTCTGAGAAAACTGCAGAAATAGAAATTGAAGAAAAGTAATGGCTACATCTATAGAGAAGAAAGGAGGGGAAAAAAGGGTGTGAGTGTGTCCTGAACTCGGAATATAGTGGATGAATTACTGAGGCCAAAAGAAATGTCAATGAAAACTCCCCTTTAATGGAATGAAAGTTTTCAGACAGTCTAAGTTTGCTAGGTTGCATGTTCACATTGTGCGTGTAAGCTATACAGTATGCTATGCAGAGACACTGAGCCAACTCTAAAAACCTTAAACCTAGGTACCTCAAATAGTATAGCCGATTAATGCACCACTTTGCCTGAAAAGCCCAGTCACCTTATCTAGTCCCTTTTCTGACAAAGCTATCATTTGCATCCTTTTATTCCTTAGCTGGGAGTTACAGGGTTCAGAGTGTAAAATTCTGATGTGCAAAAATTCTTAAGACTAGAATTTTAGTGGGATGTGATGGCCCAACATATAATAGTGTTTTCCAATTAAAAAAAAAATAAAAATAAAAAATACCACTTTTAGAAAAGTGGTATTCCAAAGTGGAGAGAAATACTACCATTTCTACCCTACTCTCTAGAAAGTAGGGAGAGGTCAAGAAAAGTCTTTGAAAATCAACTTGAGACAAAAGGCATTCAAAAATAGGTTATGTTTTTCCTCCCTGAAATAAGTTCTCTGGGCAATACTTCCAAATGAAAATTGTTTGATGTAGATTCAAATATACAGAGGTCCTGTGGTTTTTCTTGATTCCTGTAAAAAAGAAATCAAATTTTTTTTTTTTCCTGGAATGTGAGTCACAAGACATTGTAAACAGATTTAACCACAATAGCAAGTAGTCAGGGTTTTTTTTTGTTATTTTTATATACTAAATTTATTTCTCAGGAATCATGAAGTTCTCCTTTCAGGTACATATCTAATGTGTTATGGTATATAATATATACATAGTAAATATTATGATAAATGTGTATAGTGAGTGAAATAATGCAGGATTTTAGTTGTTTTACACTTAAAATTCTGCATTAATGCTATTAATAAATAATTCTAATTTGGTACAGTTATGATCCCTGCATAGTCCCATTAAACCTAAACTGCAACATTATAGAAAAAATAGAAAATAGGGTGCCTTGTATTAATTGAAATGTTTTCTAAAAATATGGATAGTTACTTTCTGGGTTCTGTACACTTTCATCGAAAAGGAAAGGAGCACAGGAATTCATCCAATGAGGACACAATACTTTAGCTATAACTGGTAGGCATCCAGTTTATGTTCCTGCAGATTGATTATTCAACTGACTACTTTTACATAAACTACGAATAGTGGCTAACAAAGTGAATTTATCCATACTGAACTTGGCGATCTGTGTACAATGACTTTCCCAGTTCTGGAAAGGAACCATTCAAAAACAAAACTGCAAACAAATCATAGAACAACTTAAGTTCATGTGAATACTCAAATGCTAAATAGAATTACAAGAGAATAGAAAGAGAATAAATAAGTTTATGTTGTTTGCAGTATCACTGCAGAAAACAATGATATTTTATACCTTCTATGATTCACAAATCTTTGATCTGATGAAAAAAAAATCACATAGTAATGAAATGACACTTGGAATCTTCCTGTAATAACATCACTTTGAAAAACAGTATATTAAGTTATTAAATTACATATTACTAATTCACACTACAGTGAATGACTGATTTTTCTTGTTTAAAAAAAAAAAAAACTACCAAAATTTTTAATTGAATGAAAGTGCGTTCTAGTCATAGTTTAACAGAAAAAGCACAAGCATAGTAAGATTTAATCTCTCATCTCCAATACAGTTAATATTTTTTTCCACCTTCATTACATATGGACATAGAACAATTCCTGTTCCTCAAGATCTGGGAAAAATCTACAGAAACAGCAAACATTCCAATACTTTATTCATCCTCGGGAATAATAAACCACTGGACTGGGCTTTTTAAGAATTCAGCAATTCAGATTTGTTAATCTGTTTTAACAAGAAACCATCATAACCCACAAAATTATTTTATTTCAGTCTCATGAAGGAATCTAGCAGTAGGAAAAAAATAACACAGGTTGTGGGAAAATGCCTTTATCTCTACTTGAGGGAGATGACATAAAAATACAGAGCTGTAGCATCATGATTTTATAATGTTATCAAAATACATCCATTGCTACCCCCTATTCAAAATACTATCCTGAAGAAAAAGGCAACTGTATCAAAACAGGAATAGTAGCTTGCTGCTCTTTTAGAAAGACCAGCCATATTTACCAGCATATTCTTTTATATTGTACCTTTTCTTCACTGCTGCTAAGCTAAACCCAAATCAAATGACAAGATCTGGTAATCATAACTGGTTTCTTACACTGTCCTCGCTATCTGTGGCATCCAAGTGTTTGGCAGCACAAGGTGGAAAATCTGTCTGAAGAATTCCAACATCTGTTACATATTTCCACTTCCTCAAATTATAACTTATTACTGGATGGTTGAACTGTATCTTTTTGCCAGTTTGAGGTCCAAGTGGCTAGCAAAGCAGCAAAACTTTTCTAAGAGGAAGCTCAGGAACCAGCAAAACATTACTAAAAGTTAAAACAATGACATTATAAAGAAAAATTATAACAGTGATAATAAAATAACGAAGCTTAATATTCCTACTTAGGGTTCCATTAAGATTTTTCTGCACTTTGCTGAATAGCAACACACGTCAGAGGCTGAAATTACTGCAAGACAACACTGTCAGGTTTAAAACCTTTTGCTGCATCTCTGTTTTACTGTTTATAAATAAAGAAGCTATCCAGACTCATCTAATACCGAAAACACTGTTCTCAAAAAGCATGCATAGCAATAGACTATTTAAAAAGCCCTGAAACCTTGGGATCCTAGGAATACAAAGATAAGAGACTTCTGTAAAAATATGAAAGAGAAGTGTTTAGAAGGGCTAACCCTTCTGTTTTTGTGATCCAATTCATTTTGCAGCCTGTACATGTTATTGCAGAATTACTCTACCAGGAAATAAAAAAAAAAAAAAAAAAAGAGGACAAAATACAAACACTATACACAGCAAATATACAAACAGCAAATACAAACACTATAAACAGCAAAATGTTCGAAAATGGAAGATAGCAAGGGAGGGAAAAAAATCAAACTAATGTTCAAAAATGGAAGATAGCAAGGGAGGGGAAAAAAATTAAACTACAGCTGACAGAGGAGAAAAATCATACTATAATACCTATTTTTTCAGTATTGACAAAAGTAGATGATAAATTCATAAAAAGCAGAGGAGATTTTAAGGAAAATTGTCATATAAGCAAAAGGCAGACAGTAAAAATTACCCTAAAAAGCTGCTTTCAACTGAAATTTGATGAATCCAAGGAAGCTTTGAAAACTTGGATTAGCGAATATAATGTCTGTATAAGATTTCTGGATGAGACTAACAGTATCTTGGATGAATTAACAGTACAAAGGGACTGAAAAATCATCTTTTAACTAAATTGTGACAGTGGGTAGATTCAAAGGAAGTTAGTTTAGAACTAGTAAAGATTTTAATTTTTGAAAAAAGTAAATATGCTTTTTTGCATCTTAGCAATAATTTTTCTTTGCAGAGGTAGACACTAAGCAATAGCCTTAGAAAAATAAAATACAGAAAAAGGATAAATTAAACTTTTTCAGAAATTAAAAAAAATAATAATAATTCTTCCCATCGCGGTGAATAGCAGATTACTGATCTTTTCATCTAATTCTCTCTACATAAGCACAAAAATAGTAAACTCTTGATCTTTTCACTCTTTCCACTTTTTTTTTTTTTTTTAATATATATAAGCAGAAATCATGAAGGTATTATAATAATCCAGGAGGAGTAAATACCTCAAGTTGACAATACGATTCTAACAAATATCTCTTGTTATTTAAATAGTCAAGAATTACCAGCAAACAAAGTTCTGAGAAAGTCTAAATTCCCTCTTGATGAGGGGAAAACAGACCTAAAAAGATACACCTAGATGATCTGTGTTTAAGGATGAGACGTTACGAGTAAAGTGAATTAGAGGAAAACATAATGGAAATGACTGATACTTTTCCAGATTGTTCCAACACCAGCAAATCATAAACTTTCTGAGAACTGAAAGAAATGTCCAATGATGGGGATGTGAAAAACACTCTCAAGAATTTCCAAACCTATCATAATTGGAATTTATGAACAAGTTAGATGTTGCCTACTGCACACTTTATTTTTTCAGTCTGCATGTTTTCTGCATTATTCAAGTACCTACTGTTCTCACTGCAAAAAATGACTACTGGTCCCTTTAAAATTAAAACATTCAAAATTCTCTGAATACCAATTTGCATATATGCCTTTCAAAATCAGGTGTGAAGTAAATTTGAAAATTACTGCCACTTGATTGGAAAGAAGCACAAAACCTCTTTTGTTCACAAAGTCTATTGATATCCATTATTATAAAAACATGCTACATATTGTTAGTAGATATAAAAATAAGATTTGAAATAATTTGAAATGATACTTTCTGATTGTGGAACTATATTGCTGAACCAAATAAACATTTTCTCTGGCATACAAATGTTCATTTTCTATACAACACATGTAGTTCTTACACTTGACATTTTAGAACTTGTTGAGTTGGGGGTTACTGGTAATCTTCCTAGACAGTTATGCAAAGCACATCAAAATGCATCATCCTAGAGAAGGTAAGGAATCTATTACGATCTAGCAGCTCATTACCACTGATACACCATTTTTCTGCCTGTCCACAAGCTGTTCTTGGGACCACTCTCATACTCTAAAAAACGGAGTTCTAGAAATGGAACTTCTATTCTGACAGAACTTTCAGCATTTCTTTTCAAGCTGAAGCTAAACCAGTATTTTCCTGAGCATGCCCCAGCCACCCCATCCTCCACCAAAATATTTTATGCAGCAAACAGATTTTGAACTACTATTTATCAAGCTACAAACATGAATGCAACTGACAGCCAACATCCTGATACAGTGGACTGAAAACAAGAATTAAGAACATGGAGCTAATTCTTCTTAAGTGTTGTTGCATCTACAAATCTAAGATTTGTTTCATAGTTGCAGATGAAACCAGCAGCAGAAATATTTAACTGAGGTCTTTCCATTATGTTTGACCCTTATTGTACTGCTTTGTCTCAGTAATTACACTAGTAGCTCCTTTGGCTAGTATGGAAAACAAACAAACAAAAAAATCAGCATCATATACTCTGCATAAAGGAAAACTGCAGGATCTTTAACAGTGTAGGAGAAAAGTAGCCCAGTACAGTAAAGGAATATACATGCAACTGAGGTACAAAATTAAAGACTTATATTCCTTGTTTCTTTATTCTTCTTCTACATGAATCAAAATGGAAAATATCCCAATTAACATAATTAAGGACCACAGTAAAATATATCCACTTCAACAACATCCAAACATGAAAGCACTTCATAATCCAGTTGTATCTCTAGTTTATACTGCTTCCTCAGGAAGACATAGAGAAAAAGAGGAATATTGTTAAATCATAACTTCGAAATAGGAATGCGTGATCTGAACGTAACTTAATATACACTTTAATCCCTCTTCCTCCATGAAAGCCTGCTTCACTTCACACTGTTTAGAAGACGGTAAGGAAGGAGACCATCAAGGTAAGGAAAGAAAAGTGCAAGATAAATAGAGAGAAAATGACTCTCACACATGACAAGTGATTTGTTACAGGTATTTAACAGATAATTTTACCTGGCAGAGTATTGCCAGTGATACCTGGCTCTGTGAACTGCAGTTCCAGCATCCAGCCCAAACAATTGCCAAGCTATAAAGTCTCAGTGATGAGACCACATTTCGTTGTATTAGATATATTTAGTTTAAATTATATATATAAAAAATGTCATTTCCCCCCACTGACTAAAAACCAAAGTGTTCATAGCCCATAGTGTAGATCTTTTCCATGACTTATTTTTCCATAAAAGATTGCTAGCACTTACTAAAAAAGGTAGTACTATAATTCAAATTTGTCAGTAAGAGAGATAAACTTACTATGTCTAATTTATTTATATACACACACACTCTTTATGAGATCATACTATTGTTCTACCCTATGTGGCATCTCTATTCTAGTGCTGACCTATACTGAAGCACTTCTATCAACTTACTTTTATATACATCTTAATTTTTTCTGAGTACTGAAAATTCTATTTGAAACGTTTTGTTGTTGTTTTGGTTTGCTTTTATTTCATTTTTTTCAAAGTGGGATCAAAATAATTATCTTAATCAGTTATTTTTCAGAGATATCAACAGTGAACTCAGAATCCAGTGAAATCAGAACTGATGAAACTCTCCATTCCCCACACAGAACTTTTTGCATGGTGTGTGTTGGGTCTGTCTAGGATGGAGTCACCTTTCCCTGCAGCAGCGCACACAGTGCTGTGCTCTGCACTCGTAGCTGGAACAGCACTGGTACCACTCCAGTGTTGTGTCTATTGCTGCATAGTGCTGGCACAGCATCAGGACTCCCTTCAAGCCCCCAAGAGCCAGCAGGCTGGGGGTGGGCAAGTAATGGGGATGGGACATCGCCAGGGCAGCTGACCTAAACCAACCAAAGGGATATTCCATAACACCTGATGTCACACTCAGCAATAAAAAGGGGGGCTCTCGTGGGGGAGGGGGCTGTCCTCCTGAACAACCGCTACGCGTTTTGAGGCCCTGCTTCCCAGGACATGGCTGAACATCGCTCGTTGATGGGAAGTAGAGAATAATTTTTTTTTTCTTTCTCTCTGTGCTTCCACGCGGCCTTATTGTTTGTTTCTTTTTCTCCCCATTCCCTTTCCCTTTAATTAAATCATTCTCATCTCAAACCTCAAACTCTTTGTGTTGTATTTTCTCCCCTTTCCCCTTTGAGGAGAGGGGGGAGTGAGAGAGCGGTTGTGGTGGAGCTCAGCTGCCCACCCCAGTAAAACCACCACAGATGGTTCTGTTGTCAGTGACTTCTGCTGTTTGTCCAAAAGCAGCCTATTTTGTTTATAAAGTTTTTCAGTACATATCTTCATATAACACATGACTTCAAACACAAGATCAAAGTTGGTGTTCATTTTCAGGATGCAACATCAAATGTGTGCATCAGAAAAAGGTAAAGATAAAATTTATAATCTCCCCCACTTATAAAAAACGGACTTGTTTGCCGGTATCATTTCCTCTGTTATCCTCAAATGGTAGACATGTACAACTGACACGCATTGCTTCCCTAAATACTATCTATCTAACCCAACTGCATCTTGGAATACAGTAGTAAAGAAGTTCCTATTTTCCTGTTCACTGACAAAGGACATCACAAACCTGGTGCCCCTGAATATGCCACAAAAAATGCCTGGTTTGCTTTTTGAAATGTAGATCTGAGAGAATATTGCCTTGGAAAAACAAACAAACAAACAAAAAATCACCAGCAACACTAGACTTTTCCCCAGGAAGCTTCCATTACAGTGGTCATCAATGAGTTTGAGGGAGCTACTTCTTTGAACACATTCCAGAATAGGACTTAAAAGGGGACCCATAAGGGGACCCAAAAAGGGGACCTCCATACCTAGGGAATATGTGAGATTGTCCATTAATATCAGTCACTTGTCCTGAATATTCTAAGAAAAGGGTAGATGTAGAATTACCCAGCATCTGTGGACCATAACTGGATAGTAACTGATGTCACCAGTTCATAACTCAAGTAGTTGTCTCAAAGGCAATATATAGTCATAACAATCAATACAGAGGAATGCTTCACTGAGAGGCAGTTCAGTATTCAGAGTACATTCATCAAAACAACTCAAGCAGATCTTTTAACAGTGCAAAATAATCCCAGGTTTTGAAAGCCTTAAAATTGAAAATCTGAGGCTTCTTCCACTTAACAGAAGAAAAAGTATTATATACTGCACAAGCAGAAACTTCAAGCAAACAAAACTAAACTATAAAACAGACCAGAACTTTCTGACTTTAGCTTCTGTGGGAAAGGTATCTATCAGAAGGGCCACGATAGAAAATGGCTAACTATTTTACTTTTAAGAAGTTTTTGCAATTTTAAATTGAAGACCTCTAGAAACAGAACTAGGAGAAAAGTGCAGTGAAAAGGTCTGACAGACCTGAAACAAGAAACAGAATCAAGGACAATTTGTGTTGATGGGATGATGGTTCTTTTCCAGAGAAGGCGATGATGATGCTACATATAGGTAGCCGGTATGCTGCAAAACCTTGCATGTCATAATCAAAGATGAATTACATAAATTTGTCTAGCAGGAAACTGAGATAGAACTAGGCCTTTCACACCTTCCCTAGCCTTAAAGATACAGCATTTTACATGGACTGTATTAGCAGTATGGTACCTCTCCAGGCAGATTTTTAACATGCATCTCCATAACAGGCACATCACCCTGGTAATAGACAGGTTCAAAATCTGAAACTGCAATAAATTCTTATCTCAGGTTAAAGCCAAGCAGAGAAAAACAGCCTTTTCTTCTTCCCAAAGGGACATTTTTGGGAGGGAAGACTAGGAGAGTTAAGGGGGTGAATACAATTAGGAGAAAGTATGAGGAAGGAGTCAATACATTACCTTGATTTTGTGGAACTGGAAATAAAAGATCAGAAAATTTGGAGGAAATGAGGACAAAAATTGAGTGCGTTGACAAAGTTTTAAGTGGGGTGAAAATTTGAAAACAAATTACTACTTGTAAGACAAGAATTTTAGAAGGAAAACAGAAACAGAAGCTATGCTTGTGTATAGAACATGCTTGCACTATATGTTTACTGCCATGACAAAAATAAATAATTCTTTCAAGTAACAGATACTCATAACTCTACTTGTAAAGGTGAATATACACGCACAATGCCATAACACATCATTTTAATCAACTTATAATTTCAGCAATGTTGTTAGCACAGAACAAAATGAATTGAACAAAAACAAATACTAAAACAAACACTGAAGCATATATTTAAGAACAGATATATTAAAAAATAAAAATATGGTATACATTTCTGAGACATCTTCCAACAGATTGATGAGTGAACAAAACTTGCAAGAATAAATTTTATTTTATTAAACCTGGTAGCTCTACCACACAGAACTCACAACTTTTGCCTGTTTGACTAGTCTTCAAAATTCCAGTCTTATATCTAAAGATGGCACCTTTTCCGGGATCCAAAAGTGGTCTTAAGTTGCATTAAATGGAGGTATAATTTGAAATGGGCACTGTGTTATGTAACTCTATGACCCTTATGTTGTCAGGTTCTACTTGAGAAAACAAATAAAAGCACCACCAACAAAAAGCTTTCTTACATAGATCTCCAGATAAATTTGAACTTCTTGAAGATATTTTTAAATTTCTGTCCCCACCATTTGGCTTGAGATGCAAATGTAACATATCATGGGAGCAATACTGTTGCTCAATCTGTAAGTACACCCTCCAATAATATTCATATAATTCTTCCAGATTTCAAGAGATACATTCCTTTTTAACATTCAGAAAATTATACTGTCATGCACGATATTTTCATTTCAGAAAGACAAAGCATTTTATTAGAATTCATTTTTACTTCTTTTATTATACAGAGCTATATGGTAAGCATATGATAAGTAACTGTAGTTCTGTGCAATATACACCTTAGTCAAGATGGAATCCATTTCTCCACTGTTATGTCTCCTTCCTTTACCCTGTTTATACAGATGCTTACACGTTTAATATATTTTCAGTAAGCGTTAATTGATAAAGTCAGAACATACAAGTTGCCATAAAATAATGTTGAAAATGGTGGAATACTTCAAATGGCCTTTTGATGAATTTAGGTCTAATTTACCCCAAGAAGTTTATATTAATAAACCATTATGCTTTGCATTTTTGGTAGAATTGTTGCTAACTACTTAAAAAGTTAACTGTTAATTGTAATGTAAACAACTATAGGATGCTATTAGCAAAACAGTTTTTTGTTTTTGTTTTTTAATATAAACTAATGTTTGTTATTGTTTTGATTCAAGAGGACAAACCATAACATTTTCAATAACAAGCCAGGTTTACAATGTTCAGAAGCTCATCAGTAATTGACGTGATTCTACACATTAAAGGCACACTTGCTATGCAGTGTACCTTTAATCAAGTCATGTTAAATTTATATATATATATATATATTCATTTATTTAAATAAGTCTCTATATATTATTTATGTAACTCCTCATACTTACTTTTTAATGTTTATATAAGATTTCTATGAAATAAAGAGAGGTTTGGACAACAGATATTTGTGCTTACTGTCTAGGCAAAACCAAAAAAAAAAAAGTACCAAAAATTTGTGCAAATCCCTTGCAATCAAATCCTGTATTTAACTATGTAAATTAAAAGTAGCTGTATGCTTGTCTCCAAGACTACAGAAAATGACAGTTCTTAAAGGATTAAATACTAAGTTGCACTGAGACTACTTCTCAGTGCTATACTCCTGAATTTGTTCTAAGCAGATTTAAATGCCATGAAATACCTTTGATACCAACAGATGGAGAGTCATTATTTACTTTGCATTTTTAAGTAACTCTGTTTACTATTACGCTGGGGATACAAAATGAAAGAGTGATTATTTTCATTGGTGATATCCAAAAAACATATTTTTTCAAACACAGAAGAGCTGAAGCTAAAAGATAATCATGAAGGTTTCAGTATGTCCACACCCATACCTGAGCATTAAGAAGTTCTTCACATTTGTGGGACTGTTTTTCAATTGCCAGTATGTACTGTTTTTCAATAGCTGCTTCTTGCCGTTGAACTGTAGATTGTAGCAGTGCCTGAAAAAAAAAAAAAAAAAAAAAAGCAGAGAATATTCAACAAAGTTATAACAGGGATGTTTATTGGTAACTGCAAATCAACTAATACTTTTGCATAACCAGAACACAGAATGCTGTTATAAATTTTGGAATGTGCAACTACTAAAGTACTTTTATGTAACACTACCTTCTTTTTAGTCAAGACTAAAATTTTTTGGATCTCAGGTTTCTTATACACAGGCTGCTTAAAAGAGAGCAGCACACAGAAGATATATAGAGAGAGTATTTCTGTTAAATACAGCCGGTAGAGTGGGACCACACATGAAGAGAAGCATATGAAAGCTGCTGAAGAAAAAAAAAAAAAAAAAAAAGGAAAAAAAGCCAGACATATTTCACTGGCTGACAAAACTCCACATCCTCTCGGCACAGTGTAAGATCCCATGGGCCAAGCATGATCTTCACAACCACAAGTCAAGTAAAAGCAGATGGAAATTCTGAGTAATTTAAAACATAAAAGAACGCCCCCCCAGGAAGTTCACACTCAAATGTGAAGCAGTGGAAGTCAAAGTGTGGAAAGCCAAAGTACGAAGACAGTAACAAAAAGATAATAAAATTAGGAACTCTGCATGCATGCACACATGTATTCACATGCACTTGACTGAACTCTGAAGAATTTCCAACACCTGAATGCAGAAAGAAAAAGAAAAAGAAAAAAAAAAAACAGATGTATGAAAAAGTGAATTTTGAAGGAATTATACTGAAACTTCCTTAAACAAGGCTAGTATTTTTACTCAGGATTTACTTAATTCGTGTGCTATGAAAGTCTTTTTCCCTAATATTATAAAATATTTATGTCACTTTCCAAATATTCATTGGGCTATTTATGCACATTAGATGAAACTATTTTTAACTAGTAATCAATATAGTAAACTAGTTGAAATTACTGTGTAAGTTAAAACAGATGTAAGTTCTATAGAAAACAGACATTTGGCCCAAATGCAGACAAAGGAAAAAAAGTACCATCTTTCAAACGACTTTTGTTTTAGAGATGTATTTACTTTATGGAACATAAAACACACGTTCAATATGGTATTGAAAGCCTTTTCAAAAAAACCCAAACCAATAAAAAACATGTTATAAAGACATAGCAATTTTTTTAAACTATGTTTTTCACTAATTAGCCTCTTTATGCCAAAATTGTTCTTCAGGATATCAGTAATTCTATAGTATAGTAGTACCTTTAGCAAAGGTTCAGAAAAGTTTAAGAGGTAACAAATGGTAGATGGCACTTGACATATACTTTGATTAAAGTGTAAGACTACAGTTACTGGTATTTGCATGGGATTTAGCTAGTCAGGCTAGTCATAAGTTTACTTTCATAAAAGCAAATTTCTTTCCAGCTACATTCAGTTCTTGTATTGGTATAAATTCAGGCAATCACAAAAAATGTAGCTCTCAAAGAAGTATAACTTTTGTATATGAAACTTTATATGCTAAATCCTACTGTGTATAAACTGAAATTGCCACATATCACTTGCAAAAATTAAGTCTGTACTTTTTTGTTTTTTTTTTTTTCCTCCTAAACCATTGTGACAAGAATTGTTTTGTATAACTGGCATAAAAGAAAAAAAAAATAAAAAAAAAATTCTGATTGTATGGAAAACAGTAGCAGAATAGTCGTTACAATGTAATGTCATTTCTCAGTTTCTTCTTAGGCCAGAGACTGAGCCACTTTATACACCTTACTATGCAAACTTAACTGGTGACTGTTAAATTCCTATTAAATGGTAGAGAGATTTTTTTTTTTTGAGGGAAAAAATTATTGTCCATTAGATGGAATAAAGAGATTAAGATTTTCTGAATTTTATAATTATTCTTTTCTGTATAAAATGCAGAAAATTCCACATTCAGAAACTAAAGCCTTCCTCTTCTATTGTTTACACTTCTAACACATTTATACATTTTAAATAGTACCACAGAGATGATCCTGTATTCGACTGTTCCACTAGTTGGCTAAGTTAGGAGACACACAGATCTGTGAAACACTGCTTCAGAGACAGCTTCCATATTGTGTCATAAGAACTGTCCATACAAAAAATCTTTTTTCTATGAGAGATGGATCCAGCCAAACAGGCCTTTAAAATCAAAATAAAATATTTTAATTCAAACCCAATTTTTCAAGTCATTTAAAAGAAAATGGGGTGTGCCACATAAAATTCATGTTCTGTATTAAAGAAATTACCAGAGAGAAGACAATTTTCAAAATAAATTAAAAGATGAACTTGAGATAATTTTCTTTAATTCTCATTTAACATGTACCTGTTGCCCATGACAGTATTATGTTCTTTGCTGATATGCTACGTTTGCCTGGCTGCAGATGACCATAAACATAGAGGTGAGCATAAAGATGTCAAAAAACAATGTCTCCGCACATGATTGTAAAAAAAAAAAAAAAAAGACGAAAATAAATCTGCAGTTAAAAAACTGTTTGCTCACAACAACCATTTAGGATGTCTTGATTGGTAAATAAAGCAGAGATGAATGATATCCATGCAAAGCTTATGCAAATTTATAGATAATCAACTACTTAAATCACTAATTAAAAATACTATTTTACTAAATAACTAATATACTAAATTAGCACATACATTTGGCTGTTTGTTGATAAGTGTCTAATTCTTATAGTTCCTTCCTTCCTTCAGAACAACACTAAAAGTTTGACAAATTGCTACTCTGGGCAACTATTTACCACTGCTGAAACGCCATTTTCATTCTTAATTGATTACACTGTTATTCTGCTCCATAGAGCTGTTGATGCTCCATAGAGCTGTGGCCAGTGACTTAGTATCAAGCAATTCTTGAAGCAATATTCCTTCTTTCAATAGCTCAATGAATCAGTTCAAATAAGATTACAGCAGAAACTAGCCTAGGGTATCTGTAGCATAAGGTAAAGGGTAGGATTTCAACATGGATGGTCTTGGTAACTCATTTCTCCTCCTATATATTGTGCAATGAACTTGACACACGGTGGAAAGGGTCATTCTGTTCCAACAGCCAGTTTCAGAACTGTAACTGCAGATGGCATCAGACTTGATGTGGATCTATTTCTACATTCTTACCACATTTGTTACCTCAGTCTACACTTTGTACAGTTCTAGAGAAAGTGGTCACTTGAGATTTTCAGAATCTCTTTGCATCTATCAACTAGTCTCTAACTAGTTGCTTCCTTTTTTTTTTTTTTTTCCTCCTTCCTCAATACAAAACAATTCAGAAGCCCTAAATACATCTACCTTTAGCCAAAATTGAGGTTGTCCTTTAGGTCTTTAGTATAAACAGTCATCTTTTTGGAGGAGTTAAATGGATCGTCTTTTCCTACTTGGAATTTCCTTGGCTTTCAAAAATCTTCCACCTCCCACCACATAAGATATTTTATCAGGGATAAAAGGATTATCAAGGATTGTCTTACCTTAGATAAACAACTACTTACAGCAGTTTGCTTAAAATTCAAACAGAAAGTCATGCATTAACTTAAGAATGAACTACATCCACAACAGAAATAGTTGTGACCATAAGTACATCATCATCATTTAAACTGATGCCTTTCCAGTAATCAAAGGCAGAATTTACAAGTCTTATATAACAAATAATCAACTTATATGTAGCTGTCTTAAAATGTAAAAAGTAGCATCTTTCCTCAGACTTCTGGAAAGAAAAAAAAAAAAAAAACAACAACAACAACACCACAGCACCAAGTAATCAGGCAAACATACTCTTGGCTTTTTAATATTTTCTTCTTCCCAGTATCATATTACATTTTTTACCATGACTAAACTGGGCAAAAAACATTAACCAAGAAAACCAAGAATTAGTGTCTACACTGATATTGTTTTAATAGTTTTGGTTCAGCTATAATTCATTTGCAATTTGGCATGAACTTCTAACCTAGTCAAAGCTGCAATTGAATCAAGTTTTCAGTCTCAGACTTCAGTCTATAGCCGCTTAGGCTTGTAGATCTGAAAAAGCAAACAATGGTTTGATTTGTGGTAAGGGTTTTTGTTTGTTTGTTTGTTTGTTTGTTTGTTTGTTTGTTTTTCTCCTTAAAGAGAACTCTGATTAACATTCCAGTTTATTCAATGAAATATAAAATGTATTTAAGTGGGTACTTGTATCCACTATCTTTCCTTGAACTAACTTGGGGGGTAAGAAAAAAAAGAGAGATTTTTATCTACAGCTTGAAAAACAACACAAAGTTATAATTTTAAAATCAATAGAAAGTACACCAGGAATACACAATACAAAAGGGTACATGTTGAATACCAAACCCAGGGTATTATATATGCAAATTTTGTTGTAAATTCTTGTAATTTTGATGGAAAAATTACTGTCAAAATAGAATTTGCTAAATTTAGAAAAAAAAATGTGACATTTGTTTTGCTTCTCCTCAGTTTTTAGCCTCTAAATTTTACTATTTTTTTTTTTAATGTAAGAAAAATGGAAAGAGACAGAAAGAACTCACATAAAAAAAAACAAGAATATTTTGTGATTTTTTTGTGATCTTCCTAGTGAAGTTTTAACATTATAAATGACTACTTCTATATTAATCTTACTGCCTTGGCTTCCAAATACTACAGGAAATTTTTTTCTCAACAGGCAATGTCCTCCACAGGTGCTGCTTCTAAAGAGTTTTGCCTTCTTCTCCCTCCCTCTGCCTGTTACCCAAGCATTTTAAGGTTTTTGGCCAGTACAGATGACATAAGCTGTTTCAAATATGTGAATTTGGGTATTCTGAACTATTTATATACCAATACTGCACCTGGAGAGAAATTTGAGCAGTAGACCTCAGTCCAAGGAATATTTATGCATGGAGAATTATTACAATATATGATGGTGATTATCTTTGTTAAACTGCAATTTTTCTAGATTTTAATACATTATTTTCCATACTTTTCAAATTCACATTTGCTGTAGTTGATGCAGGGTCTCATCTGATGATAATAAGATGATAGTCTGGGAAGGGAGAAAAATTCTCAAGGTTCTTCAGTATTACAGGTGATGAAAAGGGTTTGAAACTCCTGTGATAAGTATTAGCATAGCAATTAAACAACACAATCAGGATGAAGACCACCATGCCAAAACAACAAAGAAACAAACCACACCAAAACAAAACAAACAAAACCAAACCAAAATGATCACCCAAACCCAAACATGTCAAAAGGTCCAACAGGAAGAGTAGTCTGTAACCAATACAACATACAACTTTGAGTATGCATGATCTACAGTGACACTCTGGAAGGCAATAGAAAGGTTGGTACTTTGCCAAGATGGCTGCTGCCAAATAAGTCACGACTGTTCCAGAGTTTTCAGCTACTGGATATCTGAATCCCTCTGGACTGAAAAAGTTAATTACTGACAACATGGAGTCCACTGGAGAATGAGACTTAGCCATTTGTCTCCTTCAGTTACAGAGGTTTATTTTTTTACTCTGACTGCCTGTGAACTTGGCTCTTATGAGTACCATCACATCCATCCTCATAAATACGTCAAGTTAGACATAACAAGGCCTTTGAATAAGCCAAATCAAAATGTCACATGTAAAAGTCCCTTTTAAGAATAGAACGACATTGAGTGAGCTGAGAATTCTAGTATCTTTACAAATTATGTTGTTTCATGACAGATGAAAAGAGATCACCTCATTGACCGATAAAGGCAAAAACAAACAAAAAACACTAACACATTCTTTTTCAGAAAATCAACCAGATGTTTTCCATGAGAAAGTCACCAAAAGGTGAGCAACATGTTAATATTTTAAACACTTCCCATGACTGCAAATGTCATCCTTTCAAGCTCTCTACAGTACTTCATTAGAAGAACCAGATTATATTTTTAATATATGCTTCAGTTCATCGTTAGATGCATGATTATGAAAACTGACTGTTGATGCATACATTCCTCTGGATTTAGAGTATACAAGTCCTATGAATTAAAGTTACATGGATGAAAAATATATATAATAAGCTGACAGCACAGCTGTTACAGCATTGCTTATTCTATCCCCCAGCGTATATTCCATCCACAAAGGTTCTAAAAGCAAACCAAACCCTGGAGTGGAAAGTAGCAAACCTTTGAAATAGCAAACCTTTAGGTCTTTTTCCAAAATCTATTGGGTATCAGGTGGATTATAGTCTGATGTTTTATATTCATCCTTCCAGAAACAAATGAAAGAAATCATTACATGCTCTTTCATATCATCAGGAGTAAACAGTGAATTTCAACCAAAAAGGAAAATTAGGAGTCTGTATTGTGCCACAGTCCTGATTTTCCTTTCCTGAAGAATAGGGTAGCTGCTCTTGAACCACTACAGATTAAGTCTTTTTTTTTAAGTTCTAAAATTTCAAGAACTTGTTAATGATGGTAGTTCTTATTCTAACACCCATATTTCTGAATTCTTGGCAGTAAAGTATGTATGAGGGATAAAAAAAAGTCATAGTAGAATGTGCTAGAACATTGGGGATTCTTATTTGCAGAGTGGAGGAGAGGTTCTGGTGTCTGTAAACTATATGGTTTAAGTGTATGATAAGATAGTTTAAATGTTAGCATTCATTATTCATTTCAGACAATTGATATCTTCTACTTGTTACTTTGACACATAAATAAATCACATGACTGATGCAGATCATATTCCATCACCAAAATGTTTTATATTTCCCATTCATTTGCTCTGGCCATAAGTACATGAACAACTTTAAGTGTGTTTTTAAACAAAAAAAATAATCACATTGTTAATGGACAATTCCCGCATATAACTAACTAGGCACAGTATGGCTGTGTAAGCAACATATGAATATTACAAATTACAAGATTTGTATGATGACAATGACAGCAAAGCAAGTATTCTTCTGAAGCTTAAGCTATCAGAAACTTTCTAAACCATTCTAACAATCTTGTGTCTTCCCTTCTTTCTTATCACTTTCCTAACCCCCAAAAAAGCTACCAGATAATTGATCCTGCTTTTTCTTCACTAACCAAAAATGTCTGGTGACTTCTGACATAAAAAGAATGAAACCCCTTAAGAACATGTTCTCCAAAGTGTCTTCATATCCGTTTTAGCTTTATGTATGACTGGTTATAAACATCACACAAACCATTCTTTCTCCAAAATATCATCAAAACCCTCACACATTTAAATGACAGTACAAAATATTTTTAAATTGGTCTGCCAGAAAGATTAAAAGTTAGTCCATCTTCATTTTATAAACTGGAATTTCATCAAAACAAAATAAACCTAAGTGAATTAGTCCAAACCCTTGTTTGAGCTTGGATGAAGAGAACACTTGAATTTTCAGTTTCCTACATTAGAATAATTTTGGAAGACACTAAACTGAAACTACATTCAAACATCATAATAAGAACTTCTTGAGTATCCTCAGGGGAATACACATCTTATTTACTCTACTATATGCTTTAACAGTGGTCAGATTTGGTTTGTATAACAAGTTCAGAAAAATTCCCACAATGCTAAAAGTCTTGTTCCTTTGTATAATTAGGTAGTCCTGGAACATAATTAATAACATTCTACATGCACTGTGGGAACTCTAGAGAACAGCATCACTGAATACAGACTAGAGACTGAAAAACTGTACTGTTCAACCTGAAAAGTTTAAATATCAGAAAATATAATTGCAATTGGACTAAAGATACAGATGTTCAAAAAATTTATCCTGCGCTTCTGCAAGTTGTTTTAGGTAGACAGTATTCTAAAATTTATCCACAAATTCATCCTCAAATCGAGGCAAAAGTGCGATAATTAGAATTTTACCAAAAACCAAAGCACATACACTTGGGCCTATTTTTAGTATAAATACCCATTTTTTTTTAAATATATACAATTTTTAATATATATACATTTACCCAACACCAGTCCATTCTGTTTTAATTCTACTGACAGTAGAAACCACAGCTGCTTGCCTAGACCAGGATTTGTTGTAGGCCAAAAGCTAGAGTTTAGGAGAAACCTTTTTGAAACATATAGCCAAAATATAACTACTGCCCCCAAATAAATTCCAAACAGTAACAAATTGGCAAATCTCTCTCTCACAATCTCTTCTTTTTTATAGGAGTAAAAATTTGTCAGGAGAAAAAAAAAAAGCAAGCGGGAGAACAGAATAGAGTTTATTGTCCTCTTTCATTCCTTTTGAAAAACAGTATAAAAGTCTTTATAATACCTGCAGAAAAAATAGACTTCTCAGGTATAGCATTATTTGAAAACATTAAACTAATTCAAATGAAACATCAGGATGAAGTGCTCATCATGATGTACAGGCTGCTGCATTATGTTCTATGAGTTAGTTAAAAGTAATCATGAAAATCCTTAGCGAATCCAAATAAATATTCTCTCCAATTTCTTTCTCCTGCTCAAACATCATTCATTTGCTTCAGTAACTAAGTATAAGCCAGTATATCAAATACCGTCTTTAGTTCAAAACTGAAAAGTCCAAATGCCTAAAACAAGCAATTTAAAAATATATAAATAAAGTTACCTAGTTGAAAGTAAAGTTACCATACTACTTCAAACACGAACTATATTAAATGCTAGTGTTAATTTCAGCAATAGTATATAAGAACTGTTATGCTTCATAGCATTAGAAAATGACCATCTCATTCAGTATCTTTTCTCCACCACTAACCAATTCCTACTAATTTATTTGAGGGCAAAATACAATTAACCGATTGCTGAATGATAAAACAGATAGGACGCAATCAAAATTCTTCCGTGATCCTGGGAGATGATACACTAAATAAAATGTTATATTTGATTTTCCATGTTGTAAACCAGTTCTTATCTAATGCACATACTATATAAACAAAACTCTTTTCCAAAATGTCTTTTTCAACAGAATACAAATTACCCACTTAAGGCACTGCATATTTTATGATCAGGCTATTTTCAGGTGAGCATTCCTTTAAGTTAAATAAAATACGATCATTTTATGTGCTACAGAATAAAGATATATATATATATATATATGTTGTACAAATGAATATTAACCAAAATGAAAGCAATTATACTCCTGCTTAGGTCAGAGTCCACTTGGAATTTACAATGACGTGGGCCCTAATGAGATAAAAGTTGTGATGAATGGGCCGAATTGTTTCTACTCATAGTTGTGTTAGAATGTGTTACTAAAGCTTTAACATTGCTCCTGCTATAAAATTTTATATATCAAGTCAAACAGTATCTCTCATGTAAAATTCTTCTCAGACGTTACACGAAGTCAAGACATTTTGATATGCATCACAGTATGAAAAAGTTTCATGGTTTCACTAACCACTCTCCTGCCTACAGGGTGCACTGGATTTTAGGCTGGTGTTTCAAAGACGTAATGTACAAGATATCTGAATCACTTATAAGGACAGGGTAACATGTTTCTGTGAAGTGGTATAATATAACTTCAGTTTCATTTGCAGTTGGTTTTGGTATAGCAATAATGACTAACAACTACAGTTTGAATACTATACTGAGTTTATCTAGGTATTTATCTTTACTGGCATGTGAGTTTAAGGATTTATTTTCCACAAAACACTCTTTTCCTCAGGCTCCTGTTAGAAACGAACTTCAAACTCACTCAATCAAACCTTTGCAGTATTATAACTTCTTAGAATCTTACTCATTGTTCTAGGGTCACAACTACATGTAATATCATCCTTACTAAAAAAGGAGTGATATTTCGTCATTTTTACAATTACTTTTAAAATATTATCATCACTGTGGTATGAGTACTCCTACATTATAAAAATAAGGAATATCTTTTCCTAGCCATCAGTTCGTCATGACACGAAACAGTTCTGTATTATATTGAAGGCCCACTTATGAATTCTGTGCAACTTACATGGACGAGTATAGACATTGGAAATGAAATGCAAGCCCTTGTAACAACTCTTAAAATTCTCTTTTCTTTAAGTGTAAGGCCTTTTTTAGTTAGAGGGTAACTGTTAAGTTCAGAGGACTATTATCAACACAAAGATTTCAGAAAGACAATCTGAAGTCATCCCCCCATCTCATATTATGAAGTTGGGTCTGTTCATACATTCTGGAAAGAACTAAAAAAAAATCCGAAAATGAAAACTGATAGACAAAACTCTTACTGTAGGAGGGGATTGAAAGGACTTTCCATCTTAGAGCCATTTCCATAAAAGGAAACCCACATCAGATTCATGCAAGCTATCTTTCAGGCTAATAATTGTTTAAAATAATCCAAGTAAATAAATACTATTAAATAAATACACCTGCCTGTAATGTCACACAAAATCACAGAATCACAGAATCACAGAATCATCTAGGTTGGAAGAGACCTCCAAAATCACCTAGTCCAACCTCTGACCTAACACTAACAAGTCCTCCGCTGAACCATATCACTAAGGGCTACATCTAAACGTCTCTTAAAGACTTCCAGGGATGGTGACTCAACCACTTCCCTGGGCAGCCCATTCCTATGCCTAAAAACCCTTTCAGTAAAGAAGTTCTTCCTAATATCCAACCTAAACCTCCCCTGGTGCAACTTTAGCCCATTCCCCCTCGTCCTGTCACTGGGCATGTGGGAGAATACACCAACCCCCACCTCGCTACAGCCTCCTTTAAGGTACCTATAGAGTGTGATAAGGTCACCCCTGAGCCTCCTCTTCTCCAGGCTGAACAATCCCAGCTCCCTCAGCTGCTCCTCGGAAGACTTGTTCTCCGGATTGCTCACCAGCTTCATTGGACTCACTCAAGCACCTCCATGTCCTTCTTGTAGCGAGGGGCCCAAAACTGAACACAGTACTCGAGGTGCGGCCTCAGCAGAGCCGAGTACAGGGGGACAATCACTTCCCTAGACCTGCTGGCCACACTGCTTCTTTTACAAGCCAGGATGCTGTTGGCCTTCTTGGCCACCTGAGCACACTGCTGGCTCATATTCAGCCGACTATCAACCAATACTCCCAGGTCATATACTTCAAAGCTTAAACAAAATGATATGATATATATGATATGGTGAGAAGTACAAACAAAACAGATTAAAAATCTTAATTTGTCTATTTACATAACTATGACAATTTCAGAACAAAAGCTTAATTAAACAAGCAAAGGAAAAATCTTTATCGTTTGTGGTAAATACTTTAATATGTGACATGATCCCACAAGCGTCATTTCCAAGATCTACATCTACTTTTTTTTTTTTTTTTTTTACTGTAGTTAATTACTACGGAATTAAAGGAATTACTACGGAATTACTAAGGAATAAAAGTTTAAAAAAATAATGACACGAAAGACAGAAGTTAAACAAAATTAAGTAAATGTGAAAAGGGGAAATTTTGCCTACACAGAACGGTAAGTTCATTTTTTGTTTTCCTGTTTTTTAATACAAATTTCATGACTATGCGTTATGTTCCTTTTAACAAATAAACCATCTATAAGAATAGTAGGTGCCTAACAAAGGTTATGGTTTTTGAGGATACAAGTATCTAATGGTCTCTGTTAATGGATTTCCCAGAATATTTGGTGAACTAACATTTCAAAGGTAATGGCAGTGATTCTAAGGGCATTGGTACCTTCAGGGTCTTGGAATTAGATCATTCCATATTTCCACTTGTGTGAGCTCCATTCTCTACACAGTTGCCATCTTAAAATGGGGAAAGGAATTGAGAGGGTTTGGTCTTAAGCTTGAACATCATGTCTGCCTAGGGCTAAGATAGCAATGGAAGACCAACATGCTGAAATGGTCCACTCGGACCACTGGTCCAATTGGACCACTCTCATGACTGAAGTGCTGCAATGTCTGGCTATAGGCTCTTCAGAAGGGACAGGCAGCACAGAAGGGGTGGTGGTGTGGCTTTCTATATTAGAGAGTGTTTTGATGTTGTGGAACTTGAGGCTGGGAATGATAAGGTTGAGTCCCTATGGGTTAGGATCAGCGGGAAGGCCAACAAGGCAAGCATCCTGGTGGGGGTCTGTTACAGACCGCCGAACCAGGATGAGGAGACGGATGAGGAGTTCTACAGGCAGCTGGCAGAAGTTGCAAAATCGTAAGCGCTTGTTCTTGTGGGGGACTTCAACTTCCCAGACATATCCTGGAAGCATAACACAGCCCAGAGAAACCAGTCTAGGAGGTTTCTGGAGAGCATGGAAGATAGCTTCCTGACGCAGCTGGTTAGAGAGCCTACCAGGGGAGGTGCCCCGCTAGATCTTCTGTTCACAAACAGTGATGGACTGGTGGGAGATGTGGTGGTCAGGAGCTGTCTTGGGCAGAGTGACCACGAAATGGTAGAGTTCTCTGTTCTTGGCGAAGTCAGGAAGGGGACCAGTAAAACCGCTGTCTTGGACCTCCAGAGGGCTGACTTGGAGCTGTTCAGGACACTGGTTGGCAGAGTCCCTTGGGAGGTGGTTCTGAAGGGCAGAGGAGTCCAGGAAGGCTGGGCACTCTTCAAGAAGAAAATCTTAATGGCTAAGGAGTGGTCTGTCCCCACGTGCCCAAAGACGAGCTGGCGCAGAAGAACACCGGCCTTGCTGAACAGAGAGTTGTGGCTCGGGCTTAGGAGAAAAAAGAGTGTTTATAATATTTGGAAAAGAGGGCAGGCCACTCAGGAGCACTATAAGGATGTTGCGAGGCTATGCAGGGACAAAATTAGAAAGGCCAAAGCTCATCTGGAGCTCAATCTGGCTACTGCCATTAAAGATAACAAAAAATGTTTTTACAAATACATCAACACAAAAAGGAGGACTAAGGAGAATCTCCATCCTTTACTGGATGCGGGGGGAAACTTAGTTACAAAAGATGAGGAAAAGGCTGAGGTGCTTAATGCCTTCTTTGCCTCAGTCTTTAGCGGCAAGACCAGTTGTTCTCTGGATACCCACTACCCTGAGCTGCTGGAAGGGGATGGGGAGCAGGATGTGGCCCTCACTATCCATGAGGAAATGGTTGAATACCTGCTACAGCACTTAGATGTACACAAGTCAATGGGGCCAGATGGGATCCACCCGAGGGTACTGAGAGAACTGGCGGAGGGGCTGGCCAAGCTGCTTTCCATCATTTATCGCCAGTCCTGGCTATCAGGGGAGGTCCCAGTCGACTGGTGGCTAGCAAATGTGACGCGCATCTACAAGAAGGGCTGGAGGGTAGACCGGGGAACTATAGGCCCGTTAGTTTGACCTTAGTGCCATGGAAGCTCATGGAGCAGATTATCTTGAGTGTCGTCACGCAGCACTTACAGGGCAACCAGGCAATCAGGCCCAGTCAGCATGGGTTTATGAAAGGCAGGTCCTGCTTGACGAACCTGATCTCCTTCTATGACAAAGTGACGCACCTAGTGGATGAGGGAAAGTTTGTGGATGTGGTCTATCTTGACTTCAGTAAGGCTTTTGATACCGTTTCCCACAACATTCTCCTCAAGAAACTAGCTGCTCATGGCTTGAACTGGTGTACGCTTCATTGGGTTAAAAACTGGCTGGATAGCCGGGCCCAAAGAGTCGTGGTGAATGGAGTCACATCCAGTTGGAGGCCGGTTACTAGTGGAGTCCCCCAGGGCTCAGTACTGGGGCCAGTTCTCTTTAATATCCTTATCGATGATCTGGATGAGGGGATTGAGTGCACCCTCAGTAAGTTTGCAGACGACAACAAGTTAGGTGCGTGTGTTGATCTGCTCGAGGGTAGGAAGGCTCTGCAGGAGGATCCGGATAGGATGAACCAATAGGCTGAGGCCAACTGCATGAAGTTCAACAAGGCCAAGTGCCAGGTCCTGCACCTGGGGCACAACAACCCCAAGCAGCACTACAGGCTCGGAGATCAGCGGTTGGAAAGCTGCCTGGCAGAGAAGGACCTGGGAGTACTGGTTGATAGTCTACTGAATATGAGCCAGCAGTGTGCTCAGGTGGCCAAGAAGGCCAACAGCATCCTGGCTTGTAAAAGAAGCAGTGTGGCCAGCAGGTCTAGGGAAGTGATTGTCCCCCTGTACTCGGCTCTGCTGAAGCCGCACCTCGAGTACTGTGTTCAGTTTTGGGCCCCTCACTACAAGAAGGACATGGAGGTGCTTGAGCGAGTCCAGAAAAGGGCGACGAAGCTGGTGAGCAATCCGGAGAACAAGTCTTCCGAGGAGCAGCTGAGGGAGCTGGGCTTGTTCAGCCTGGAGAAGAGGAGGCTCAGGGGCGACCTTATTGCACTCTATAGGTACCTTAAAGGAGGCTGTAGCGAGGTGGGGGTTGGTGTATTCTCCCACATGCCCAGTGACAGGACGAGGGGGAATGGGCTAAAGTTGCACCAGGGGAGGTTTAGGTTGGATATTAGGAAGAACTTCTTTACTGAAAGGGTTTTTAGGCATAGGAATGGGCTGCCCAGGGAAGTGGTTGAGTCACCATCCCTGGAAGTCTTTAAGAGACGTTTAGATGTAGCCCTTAGTGATATGGTTCAGCGGAGGACTTGTTAGTGTTAGGTCAGAGGTTGGACTAGGTGATTTTGGAGGTCTCTTCCAACCTAGATGATTCTGTGATTCTGTGATTCTGTGAAATATTGTCCGTTTTAGAAGAAAACATTCCTCAAAATATGGGGGAGTGATCAATCAGAAAATGTAACTCATTTTCACATAATGAAAGATACAACAGAACAAAAAGGCCACCACAATAAATCTGCAAAGAGTAATAATCTGCTCTAAATTTAACAATAATATGACCTTTTGATTACTAATCAAATCAAACCTTGTAGTTAAAAACAAAACAAAAAACAAAAAAACAAAAAAACTCTTTTGCTTTGTGCACCAAAAGAAACACACTCTCACATGTTTATCAACAGGAAGACGTTTTTACACCAGGAATACAGAATAAGCAAGTAGTTCACTGTTCTACACAGAGTTTCAACACCTAATTAAGAGGATTCTGGGATTATTTTATAGAGCTAATGATGAATGGTTCTGGCATTACATTCACACATAGTAGAAGAACTTTGCTTGAGATGGTACTGGAAAGTGATAATTGGCTAGTATCTGAGAGGATGTGTCATAATTCCAATAGTCATGACTGCAACAGAACCTAATTTGGGCCATGAACAAGCATTTTACTGGAACTATCCACATCAGTTTGTTTTATTAAAACCCAAGAAATGCAAAATAGGACTATGGTAATTGTAAGTAAGATTTTCTTTGCTATGCTTTTTAAACAAATCACTAGACAATGTAAGATGACATTCCACACTCAAGGAAATGGTGGATTAATTAGTTGATACTTTAGAATTACTAAAAATGGAAACCACTTCTTCATATAAATTATTTGTACTAGTGTAGCAGAGCCTTAAGCCCTAAAAAACACATATTTCAACACTAAATGAAGCATGGCTAATCATAAGCAAAATAAGAAAGTCAGTAACTTCCACAATTTATATTTCACTAGAAGGATTAATCAGATTTATTTTACACTCCTAAACTAAACAAATGCTATACGTAAGGCTCCTCACTCATGAGCATGAATCAGCAATGTTAAAAATGTTAGAGTGTCCAAAGAAGAAAAAAAAAAAAAAGGAGAAAAAAGGAGTGTCCAAAGGAAACAAATATGGTGAAGGGCCTAGAGGGGAAGACGTGAGGAGGTGAGGAGTGGCTGAGGTCCCTTGGTTTGCTCAGCTTAGAGCAGAACGGGCTGAGGGGAGGCCTCATGGTGGCCTGTAGCTCCCTCACGAGGGGAGCAGAGGGGCAGGCGCTGAGCTCTGCTCTCTGGGGACAGCGACAGGACCCGAGGGAATGGCATGGATCTGGGACAGGGGAGGGTCAGGCTGGGTGTTAGGGAAAGGTTCTGCACCCAGGGGGTGGTCAGGCACTGGGACAGGGCAGTGGTCACAGTACCGAGCCTGCCAGAGTTCAAGAATCATTTGGACAACACTGTCAGACATAGAGCCTGTTTTTTTGGGTGGTCCTTTGGAGACCCAGGAGTTGGACTTGATGATCCTTGTGGGTCCCTTCCAACTCGGATATTCTATGATTCTATGACTCATTCACTTCAGGAGAAAAAAAAATCTTAACCCTTGCTCCATATTGAAATATTAACCATGAATGAAGAGTTTAAAAGAATCCATGAGATTTTTCTCAAAACCATAGAACAGGTTTGCCTTCACTAAATTCTCTAATGATTCACTTCACTGTAATTCCACATCTTTTCCCCCACATGGTAAAGGCTTACTAAAAAGGTATTTAAGCTGTAAGAGAAATATATATATTTAAGCTAGCATACTTTTTTGATTTTCCTGCTAACCCACTGCATGTTTGCAGAAAAGGTTGGTAGCCGTATTTTACACAGAGGCTGGCATATCTGATGTTATTTCTCCTCGGAGTACTGTGATCTCATTGACAAAAATATGGCAACTAACCAATGAGGCAACAGGAAGACTTGTATGAAGTATATTCATGCCACGGTTCCCTGGTATTAAAGAATGTCTTTATGTAACTTGAATATAAACAGTCTATGAGAAATAATATGCTAAATATAAATATTTCTTAGAATCACAGTATTCAATTAAAAGCCTAATCTTTTGTACCAAATCATAGAAACTGAAAAATGTAAATCCTCTTTTCCAGATGGTAAATCAGATCTTCAGAGCTGATGTTGACTTGTAAAATATTTTTTAAAAAAACAATATAGCACATAAGTATATCCCTTTACCCAGCTATACATGAAGAGGTTATTCCTTAAAAAGGACAATGTTATTCATGCAAAACTCTCCTTTAGCTCACACAAAGGCATTGAAATGGTGAAGACTATCTATTCATTCACTACTATAGAATTTTTGCATTTCACAATTTGCTTATATTTCAGAAATAAAAAGGAGGAAACATAAAAGCCACAGTTACAAATGGCTCACTGTTTTTTTCAAAATAAGGTCACATGGAAACAGACAGATATTTTATACCCAGCCAGTATGAAATGGAAGTGAAAAAGGATGATATACACTATGTGTTTGGAGGGCCATCCAAAGTGGACATTCTGAAGGACACACTCATTTCTTTCTCCTATGAGGAAAGGCTGAGAGAGCTGTGACTGTTCAGCCTGGAGAAGAGAAGACTTGGAGTGGGTGGGGGGAATCTCATCAACATATACCTGAAGGAAGGGTGCAAACACAGCGCATAGCTAGGCTCTTTTCAGTGGTACCTAGTGACAGGACAAGAGGCAACGGGCACAAACTGGAACACGGGAGGTTCCCTCTGAACATCAGGAAGCACTTGTGTTCTGTGCAGTTGACAGAGCACTCGAACAGGTTGCCTAGAGAGGTTGTGAAGTCTCCCTCCTCAGAGATATTCAAAAGTAGTCTGGACATGGTTCTGGGCGACCTGCTCTAGGTGGCCCTGCTTGAGCAGAGGGGCTGTAACAGTTGACCTGCAGAGATCCCTTCCAACCTAAACCATTCTGTGATTCTGTCATTTGAGAACTTCCATTGTAAAAAAAAAAAAAATCCCAAAGGAGTAAGAAGAAGGGAAAAGAAATGCAACAATTCTCCTGAAGCAAAATGAGGAAGGTCTGGAGAAAAGGGACATCACAAATGAACATGCTTAACTTCTCTCAGGAATGAAAACTTTTGAAACTTCTTTCTGAATAGGTTCCTTTTTGATGAAATTAACATAAGTTATATTGATGAAGAAAGACATTTTTCTACAGGTAGTCCAATTTCAATATTGACTAGAACACTGCTAACAATTATTAGCAAAATTATTAAATGGTATTCTTGTTACAAGTTGTTGCAAATCTGTTTCATGTTTTATACTTTTCTGAAGCCTACTACATAGACTGTCTTCAAGTCGGTGGTCCACAAAGCATCAGCAGGTCCTCTACATAGTGTAACTTTCTGAGATTTGGAACTTGGTAGGCCTACCTTACACATAAGGAGCAGAGGCCAAACAAAACAAACAAAAAAACAAACAAACAAACAAACCACCTTTTTGAATAGCATTTAGATTTCAAATTTTGTGGCAGACTTGCAATCTGGCACAGATGGCTCTCCTGGAGCTGCAGATCCCGACAACTCCAGAAAGAAAAATACATTGTGAGTAAGTTTTGGATATTTCCTGAAAATAAAGAAGCCCACCCTCCCCAGCAGAGTATTGCAGGCTTCTTAATAAGCTTCTAGACTCAAGCTTTCAGTTTATTGCTTGAATCAGATGACACAGCCTCAATCCAATCCTTTTTAGTTTGCCAGTTCCATTCCAAACCTGACTAACAACATTGTCAGTTTAGTGTTCCCAGCTTCCAATTGCATACCAGGTTTCATGTCTCCCTTAACATTCTCAGCAAGAGCCTTATCTTCCATTTCCTATTATCAGTTTCTTTGTCCAGTCGGATCTTCTTTACCTCTATTAAGTCTAATTAGAATCCTTTGCCATTCCTACACCTGATGATTCACCTAAGATGATTCAGTTTTTATCTGAAATAATAATAATCTCTGTTTTTGAATCAGTTTTGTGCATTTCTTATTAGCAAGTTTTAGTAACAGTACAAAAGACACATTTATCCTCCGCAATAACGTCCAGTTCTTGTATCTTACTGGCTCAGCACAAATAGGAACAGCATGAGAGGTTTAAAGATTCTGCCTTAATTTATACTGATCTTCTTATCTTAGTGCTGTATAGATAAAACAAAATAAACAAACAAAACTGCTCAATTGCTCTGTAAGGCTGTTTTCCTTCAAGTACAGATTGTTGAGACTGGAGAGGTCCAAAATGTAGTTAATGTGATAAACAATCAAAACTGAAGTTTACCACAACTGATTGAGAATTTTTGTTTTATTCCAGTTTCAAGTTTCGTCACTTGGCTAACATGCTTTATCTGAAGTTTCCCAACGTGCAGAGTGAAAAAACATGTCATGTAAAATTTCAGGTCAAACAGAATAAATTGGAAACAACTGAAAATACAAATATAAATGAATTTTATAATGAAAGAGGCCGAGCAACCAAACTAGCTAATACTAAAGAAGACTGCCGGTAGTGCATACTTATTATATGATGTTACACTGGAAATTGTGCTAACTTGACAACTTGTTTACCTTGAATTCTTCAACAATAATACTCAAAGCTTCATGTCCAGCTTGTCTCATATCTTCTAACTCCTGCTTATGCTTTTCCTGTACAAAAATATGAAAAGATTATATACAACATATACACATGACATAATACTAAGAAAGTAAAGACCAAGTATTCTCCTCATTTTTGCTATCTTTCATGAAGAAATGTACACCTCTAGTATTTTTGGATATTGTATATATGCTCAATTCAACTTGTTCTGAATATTAAACTTTTTTATTTCTTAATTTTACTTTAGTACTTCCCAGATCATTCTAAATGGTTCTGTTTTCTTTTCTTTTTCTTTTTTTTTTTTTTTTCCATTTTGTTTCTCTGATTTCTCTGTGTTTTTTTTTGTGTTTTTTTTTTTTTTTTGATACATCTGTGGGCGGTAGGACTTCTGAAGCACTCTCTTAGCAAAGATAAAAACAAAATTGTAACTTTAAAATGTTGCTGTAATGTTACCTACTGACTAGGTTACTAATACATTTCAATGTCTTGATTATTAGATTCAGCTTTCTCAGAACATCAAACCCTTATCCTGCTCAGCACATCTTTTTCTATCTTTTCATCTTTTTTAATTCTTAAGGTTCTCAGGAAGTCTTCTTGCATAAGGCATTCTGAATATGTTTTTCAAATAAAACTATTTTAGCCACAGTAGTATGTAATAATATCTGTGGACAGAAAGATTCTATTTTTTTTGCCTTTATATAAAAATGTTTCTCCTATGGTTTACAATGTCTGCAATATGAACACTTCATTAAATTCTCAGCATTTAACTCCTATCAACGAGCAGCTCTGCTTTTTCAAATCATCAATGAGTAAAACTATGAAAAACTTTCCCTGCTCCCTCATTCTTCACGTGAATGATCTTTTCTTAAATCAGACTGTACTGTAGATGATGTGTTTTCTGCACCAGTTTTCCAATGTGATTTAAAACAAAGACATCATGAACCTTATCTTGCAGCTATTACAGAGCAACACCATACAGAACCTGCACCACAGATCTATTGTTTGAATGGAATTCAAGTTGAAATGAATAAAATTTTTTGTTTTCTAAAAGTTTCATGTTCAAAGTAAAACAAAAAAAACAATGAGTATCAAACAAAAACTGTTCAATTTCATTATGAAAGGCCATGTAACACCATTAAGAACAAATTCATCAGTCTGTAACTCCACTAAATTTGATTAGAAACTTCTGCTCAGTTATTCACTTCCTTTCTACTGAAAGGGCCATCTTTGCAAAAAGTCTGAAATTATTATATGAAATTATATATACTTATTATTGGCACAATAAAATGAAACATTCAGATTTTCTTGAATAAAACTGTTTTATTTGTTTGTGAAGCCCTGCAAGAGCAACTGAAATGAAGCAGAAAAACAAAAGATGGAAATATTTTGAAGTGTAAATAAACAAAGTATTACTTTGAATAACAATACACAACACCTGTGTACATCAGTTTAATTGCGTTGAGATACATAGATATCACTGACACCATAAGTAAGTAAATTCAGATGTTTTGCATTAAAAAATGCTGAGATGGTCATATTTTTTACAGAATAATTCTACAGAATTGGTTGAAGAGAAAAATATGATCTAGTGTTTAACTCCAAAGCTCCATGTCACAGTGAAATAAGCTCACTGTGAAAAGTGAACAGAAAAACAAACAAACAAAAAAAAAACAGAAAAAGAAAAGAGAGAGAGAAAGCAGTAAGTACTAAAAAAGCATAACAAGGATTCAAAAGTATGATAAAAGGAATTCTATAGAATGAGGATATTCATTTTCACTATGTATTCTAACAGAAAAAATACTGAAGAGAAAGCATCCCATGCTGAGAAAAGCCTTTAAATGAGAAAAGATATAACAATAAGATTTCCGTTAAAGATCCATCAGAACTACTTTAAATGCAAGTGTGTGGTGGTTTTACTCAGGTGGGCGGCCGAGCTCCACCACAACCACTCTCTCACTTTCCCTCCTCAAAGAGGAATGGGGAGAAAATATGATGAAAAGGGCTCAAGGGTTGAGATAAGGATGGGGAGATCACTCAGCAATTATCATGACATGCAAAACAGACTCAGCATAGGGAGACAGTAAGATTTATTGCCTATTAATAACAAGCCAGAGAAATGAGAAACAAAGGAAAGAAACCAAAAGCACCTATCCCCCATCCGCCCTCGTCCACCTCCTCCCCCAAGTGGCGCAGGGGAATGGGGGCTATGGTCAGTCTATAGCGCTTCTTCTATACCACTCCTTCTCAGTCACCCTTGTCCCCTGTGCTGTGGGGTCCCTCCCACGGGATGCCGTCCTTCCCAAACTGATCTGGCGTGGGCTTCCCACAGGCAGCAGCTCTTCAAGAACTGCTCCAGATATGGGTCCGTACCATGGGGTCCATCCCTCAGGGGGTCCATCCCTCAGGAGCAAACTGCTCCAACCTGGGTCCCCCACGGGCAGCAGCTCCTGCCAGGTCACCTGCTCCTGTGTGGTCTCCTCTCCACGGGCTACATATTCACAGCTACATTACCACAAATTACCACTAGCAAATACACTATGATTAAAAAGGCAAGCATTGTATATAGATAAAAAGCTATTACAATATTACCAGGAAACAAATTTTTATATGTAGTAGATATCTGGGGAATAGTACAGATTAACAGTAGCAGCAATTAGAGGTATGAAGGCAATTAGATGCAGTAAAAAATAGTAATATAGTAGCAAATACAGATTAGCTACAGATTAGCATAGGTTCAACAAGTTATCAACACTATTGTACTGAATATACTTATGGATTGTGAAGTTATCAATATTAAAACAACTACACTTATGACAGGTTATAAATATCGACTACTTATGGCAGATTATGTACATAAATACAACTTTAATAAAACTACTGATATCGCATCAAACCGATCTCAGAAGTGGAGGTGGGAGAGAAGGACAATGCCAAATCAACCTCAGAGGGATCTAATTACAAAATACTGACCTCAAAATGGTCTAATTACAAACAAACAAACAAACCAAAAAACTCAGGAAAGACAGATAATCAGAAACAGGCTCAGGAGCAGGACCAAACAAATAACAAAGTTTTACTTCAAATATAATCTGCATTACAGAGTTTGGAGACAGACAGGCCTCCACAGCAAAGGTAAAATTTGTTTAGGATGTCCTATAGGAAAGCACAGGGCATTTTTCAGAGAGAAAGGTTCCATTCTGGACAGAAAAACAGCAATTTTTATATCTCTGAGACATAAGAGGGCATAGGATACCACCTCTTAGAGCAGCCAACAGATGCTGCTAATTTGTTTCACCCGAAAGAACCAATAGATGAGGTTTCCTATTCTCTCACACAAAACGTTTTTACTTTTCCCAGACTATTTTCTGCTTTTCAGATGGTACGTTGCTGTTCCAGTTCCTTATTTTTACCTTTATGGATGGTATCCTCAGGATGTCCCCATTTCTTAGGTACTCAGCTGCACCTCAGGAGGCCAGTGGTACCTTCCAAATATACTCCTGGTTCATGGGTAAGCAGTTTTCAGGCTGGAAGGCATTTTCTTCTGTGAGTGTTTTAGCAGACATTTTCTGTCAGTATTGTTCCCATTAGGGCCAGGTCATATTTATGGCTGCTCCTGTCAGTACAGTACCCCTCACTGGCATTGTTGGGCAAATCCAGGTGCAAAGCAAAAAATTTAGTCTGTCTTCTTACAATAAATTTCTCAAGTTTTTCAGAATTAGTAATTTGTCCAAAGTCACAAGACAAATGGGTACAACTACGAACACAGAGGTATAACCATGAACATGAAGATCCCATCCAATGCTAGAGTATCCACTTTAAATATTCCCTAAAGTAAAGGAAATGAATCATTAGTAAAGAATAGTAAGGAATCAGAGTGCTAGAACTGACACAAACAAAACTATGCCTGTGAAAGTGTTAGAAGAGAGAATGAAAGTGCATTATCGTGAGTACCTATACAAAAGTTTAAGTTCCTATGGCCACATTCCTTCCAAGTAAGGGCTTCATCCAATCTGATGAAGTTTGATGTAAATGCTACGCAACAGTGCCTGCTTTACGTGCCCATTTGCAAGAGTGACTTTCAATTCTTTCTAAGGATCTCCGGCATTTTCTTCTGCAAGTCTGTAAAATACCATTTCAAAATCTTTTTGATGTATCAGTCAATGGGATGTGCACTTGTTCCTTGTACTATCTAATAAGGCCACGAAAGATCACTTTAAAAAATTCATTCTGGAAGTATATTAATTGATTTACCATCTAACAATGGAGATGCACCAAAGTTCCTGAGTTTCAAGCTTTGGCTCTGAACACCAGAGAAACATTCAGAGAAGAACAGCATATTAATGTGACAAGCAATGATAATGGCAATCCTTTACAAATCCTCTGTATAAATACATATTTTCCACAGGAACATGAGTTTAATGAGTGTATGTAACTACTCTTAAAATTCATAGAATCACAGAATATCCCAAGTTGGAAGGGACCCATAAGGATCATCAAGTCCAACTCCTGGCTCCACACAGGTCCACTCAGAAACTCATACCATATGACTAAGAGCACAGTCCAAACACTTCTTAAACTCTGACAAGCTTGGTGCTGTGACTATGTCCCTGGGGAGCCTGTTCCAGTGCACGACAACCCTCTTGGTGAAAAACCTCTTCCTGATATCCAGCCTGAACATCCCCTGACACAGCTTGACCCCATTCCCACAGTTCCTATCGCTTGCTACTAAAGAGAAAAGATCGGTGACTGCCTCTCCACTCCCCCTCGTGAGGAAGCTGTAGACTGCGATGAGGTCTCCCCTCAGCTTCCTCTTTTCCAGGCTGAACAGGCCAAGTGACCTCAGCCGCTCCTCGTACATCTTCCCCTCTACGCCTTTCACCATCTTTGTAGCCCATCTCTGGACACGCTCCAATAGTTTCACGTCCTTTTTGTACTGTGGTGCCCACAACTGCACACAGTACTCGAGGTGAGGCTGAGTTAAAAAATTAATGCTCTAGACGTAAGAAAGAAAAAGGAAGCTCTGAAAATTCTAAATAGTGTAGATCTGAAATTAAGATGTAATATTCAGATTTCATATTGGACAGAATTTTCACAGAATGGCCAAGGTTAGAAGGGACCTCTGAAGATCACCCAGTCCAATCCCCCCTGCTGAACAGGATCACCTAGAGAACACTGCGCAGGATGGCATCCAGGCAGGCTTTGAATATCTCCAGAGGAGACTCCACAGCCTCTCTGGGCAACCTGTCCCAGTGCTCTGTCACCCTGACAGTAAAGAAGTGCCCCTCATATTCAGATGGAACTTCCTGTGCTTCAGTTTGTGCCTTCTGCCTCTTGTCCTGTCACTGGGCACCACTGAAAAGAGTCTGGTTCCATCCTCTTGACACCTTCCCTTTAGATATCTATATACATTGCTGAGGTCTCCCTTCAGTCTTCTCTTTTCCAGGCTGAACAGGCTCAGTTCTCTCAGCCTGTCCTCGTATGACAGGTGCTCCAGTCCTCTAATCATCTTAGAACTCCTCTGAACTCACTCCAGTAGCTCCATGTCCCTCTTGTACCGGGGAGCCCAGAGCTGGACACAATACTCCAGGTGAGGCCTCACCAGGGCTGAGCAGACGAGGAGGATCACCTCCCTTGACCTGCTGGCAACACTCTTCCAAATGCGCCCCAGGATACCGTTGGCCTTCTTGGCCACAAGGGCACATTGCTGGCCCATGGTCAGCTTGCTGTCCACCAGGACTCCCAGGCCCCTCTCTGCAGAGCTGCTCTCCAGCAGGTCAGCCCCCAGCCTGCACTGGTGCTTGGGGTTATTCCTCCCTAGGTGCAGGATCCTGCACTTACCCTTGTTGAACTTCATGAGGTTCCTCTCAGCCCATCCCACCAGCCTGGTGAGGTATCTCTGAACGGCAGCGCAGCCCTCTGGGGTAACAACCACTCCTCCCAGCTTCGTGTCCTCAGTAAACTTGCTGAGGGTGCACTCTGTTCCAGGTCGTTGATGATTAAGTTGAACAAGACTGGACCCAGTATGGACCCCTGGGGGACACCGCTAGTTACATGCCCCCAGCTAGACTCTGCACCACCAAGCTCAACACTCTGAGCTCTGCCATCCAGCCAGTTCTCAATCCACCTCATCTAGGCCACACTTCCTGAGCTTGTCTATGAGGATGTTATGGGAGACAGTGTCAAAAGCCTTGCTGAAGTCAAGGTAGACCTCTGGTGGTTTTACTCAGGTGGACAGCCTAGCTCCACCACGACTGCTCTCTCACTCCCCCTCCTCAAAGAGGAACGGGGAGAAAATACGATGAAAAGGGCTCAGGGGTTGAGATAAGGACAGGGAGATCGCACAGTAATTATCGTGATGGGCAAAACAGACTCAGCATAGGGAGATAGTAAGATTTATTGCTTATTACTAACAAGCTAGAGAAGTGAGAAACAAAGGAAAGAAACCAAAAGCACCTACCCCCCCCCAACCCTCTCCCACCTCCTCCCCCCAAGCGGCGCAGGGGAACGGGGGAATGGGGGTTATGGTCAGTCTGTAGCGCTTCTTCTCCGCCGCTCCTTCTCGGTCACTCTCGTCCCCTGTGCTGTGGGGTCCCTCCCACGGGATGCATTCCTCCCCGAACTGATCCGGCATGGGCTGCCCACAGGCAGCAGCTCTTCAAGAACTGCTCCAGATATGGGTCTGTACCACAGGGTCCATCCCTCAGGAGCAAACTGCTCCAACCTGGGTCCCCCATGAGCAGCAGTTCCTGCCAGGTCACCTGTTACTGCGTGGTCTCATCTCCACGGGCTACAGCTCTGGCCTGGAATCTGCTCCAGCAGGGGTCTTCCACAGGCCGCAGTCTCTGTCAGTACACATCCACCTGCTCCACCGTGGTCTCCTCCACGGGCTGCACCGTGGAACCCTGCTCCACTGTGGGACCCATGGGCTGCAGGGGGAGAACCTGCTTCACCATGGTCCTCACCACAGGCCGCAGCAGACTTCTGCTCTGGTGCCTGGAGCACCTCTCCCCCTCCTTCTTCACTGACCTTGGTGCCTGCAAGGCTGTTCCTCACTCCTCTCACTCTCCCAGCTGCTGTGTGGTGCAGCGTTTTTTTCCCCGTCTTAAATATGCTCTCACAGAGGTGCAAACAACATCACTTATTGTCTCGTCTCTGGTCAACAGTGGGGCCCTTACCTAACATAGGGCAGCTTCTAGATTCTTCTCACAGAAGCCACTCCTATGGCCCCCTGCTACCAAAACCTTGCCACGTAAACCCACTACAATACCACAGACACCACTCTCCCCTCATCTACCCAGCTAGTCATCTCATCATTGAAGGCCATCAGATTGGTTAAGCATGATTTCCCCTTGGTGAATCCATGCTAACTTGCTGATCACCTTCTTATCCTCCACATACTTGGAGATGACCTCCAGAATGAGCTGTTCCATCACCTTTCCAGGGATGGAGGTGAGGCTGACGGGCCTGTAGTTGTCCGGGTCTTCCTTCTTGCCCTTTTTTGAAGACTAGCATGACACTGGCTTTCTTCCAGTCCTCAGGCACCTCTCCTGTTCTCCACGATCTTTCAAAGATGATGGAGAGTGGCCTAGCAATAACACTGGCCAGCTCCCTCAGCACCTGTGGGTGCATTCCATCAGGACCCATGGATTTGTGGATATCAAGCTTGCTTAAATGATCTCTGACCCAATCCTCTTCGACCAAGGCCATGTCCTCCTTTCTCCATACTTTCTCTTTTGTCTGCAGGGTCTGAGATTCCTGAGGGCTGATCTTAGCGGTAAAGACTGAAGCAAAAAAGGCATTCAGCAACTCTGCCTTCTCTGTAACCTTTGTCACCAGGGCACCTGCCTCCTTCAGCAGTGGGCCTACATTTTCTCCGGTCTTCCTTTTTCTACTGATGTATTTGAAGAAGCCCTTCTTATTGTCTTTGACATCCCTTGCCAGATTTAATTCTAAATGGGCCTTGGCCTTCCTCATTGCATCCCTGCATACTCTAACAGTGTCCCTATATTCCTCCCAAGTGGTCTGTCCCTTTTTCTACATGCTGTAAACTTCCTTCTTCTACCTGAGCATTGCCAGGAGCTCCCTTCCCATCCATGCAGGTCTCCTGCCCCCTTTGCTTGCCTTCTTACTCATAGGGATGCACTGGATCTTGAGCTTGGAGGAAGTGATGCTTGAATATTGACCAGCTGTCTTGAACCCCCCTTTCTTCTAGGGCCCTAACCAAGTAGATTCTTCCAAGTAGATCCCTGAAGTGGCCAAAGTTTGTTCTCCTGAAGTCCAGGGTTGCAATCCTACTTCTTTCCCTGCTTCCTCCTCGCAAGATCCTGAACTCCAGCATATTATGGTCACTGCAGCCGAATTGTGTAGAATTCCTGTGTATGGCATGCATGATTTCAGAGTTTTTTGGTTGTTTTATTTTTGTTCTTCCTTTTTTTTTTTTTTAAATATATATATATATACACACATATAGACAGGAATAAAATTAATTTAGAAGTTTGAAATTTCAGTAAAGTGACCTTCAGAGGACTTTCACCTCCTTGCCCTGTGATGGAACAAATCTCACATCAGAATGCTGACACAAACAGATACTTGGCACATTTTTACTTTATTTTGTGATCAAAGCCTTGATGATCTTTCCAGATAATACTGATAAGGAGGCACGCATTGTGGACACAATACGAAAATAACAGGCAATTTATTATTCAGCAGTGTTTCAGTCTTTTCAGTTTTGTGATTATTACATGATGAAACATCACTATAAAGAATTTATGCGTAAGACAACACATGCTTTAGTGTTAAAATTGCACATGCCTTCAGGAATAGACCAAATAAAGCTTTAATGATGACAATAAGAAAATGGGATTGAACTTGGGATGTTTTCTTATAAACTAAAGCCAAGTGACTCCAGGCTCATTTTCTTTCACTAGGCCCTTGTGAATCAAATCACTGTAGAGCAGACTGATCAGAATGCCTAGTGAGCTTCTGAGAGGTGTGGTCCCCAGAAATGTTAAAGGGCAGAGAGACATCCTGAAATTACTGTGACAGCAAGGATGGTTTTTGGCCACCCAACTTCCAGCTGCTTGTTGCTGACTGACAATTGCATTAGCACTTCTTTTAGATCTTTTTAGCTGAAGTATTTCCTAAATCATTTCCATGTAATTGAATCATCGTTGGCATAAGTAGTTTAAAGAGTGTCCTTAACATACCCTGCTTTTCTGTCAAAATGTTGGACATGTTTGCAAATACTGAGAAGGGTGAGGATAACACCTCCCAAAAGGGTACTACGTAAGATCCACAGGAAGATGATGTGTGAGATCCGTTGCAAAGAGGGTACAAAAAGGAAACCTCAAACTGATTTAATTTAATTCTAATTACACTGAAATTGATGTATTTTCTGCTACCCTTTTAAGAGGCAGACTGTCTTGAATTGTTGGGGTAAGGGCATGCAACCCACCAACTCTGCACAAATTCCCTTCTAACTTTTCATAGTGGCATGCCAGCACATTTTCCACAGGCTTTAATAGCAATAAGTAGAACTGTATTGGAGAAGGGAAGAAGAAATAGTCACACTTTCTTCTTATTTAATTCAAAACAATCATAACTCTTCCCATTACCAAAAGTGGATGCTTAGAAAAATACTGTGCTAATGCTCCTGACATATCAAAAATAGCACCAGAAGGACTTGCTACTGCAAATTAATGCCACCTGAAAACGCAGCAAATGGTTGCACATCAAATTCACACAATTCAAAATCAATACTTTGTATCATAGTATTGGCCCACAAGAGTAAGCACCAAAATAATTTCACGATTTCAGTCCTATAGTGGGCATAACCAACACACAAACACACCACCAAGCTTTTAAAATAACTGAAGAAATTAATTTTTATCATGGCTATAAAATTTGTGACATTTTCTTCACTGGTATTTTTTTCTCCATGGATTTTTCTCTTGTGATCAGAGCAAATTAATTCTCCATCTTTTTAGTAGGTTATCAGTAATAATTTGTAACACAAAACACAGCAGTAATATAGAGCCAGTATCATACAGCAGTACCATGAGATCACATTTATAGAGGGGGAAAATGATGGACAAAATAAAATCAATTCAGGTAAATACCTCAATTTTTTGCTCATTTTCACTAATCAAATATAATCCATAGAAATAAAATCCTGTGTTTTGGGATCAACCAATATTATGTGCTTCTCGCGTTTTACATTACTTAGTCATAAATCCTGTTTAAAGAAAAACCCATCAGTAAAAACAGGCCAGTAAAATGGTAAGTTAACAAAAAGTACCCATTTTAACTCCGCAGATATTTCTGTAACACCTGTTAACACTCTTACATTACTGTGTAATGTGCAAGCCAGTTATCTGAGTTCATGCCAACTGCCCAGCTTCTGCAAGGATTTTTATCTCCAGAGTTACCTGCAAGTTCAAGCCAACATCTTTGAAAGTGATACTCTCTCTTCCCTCCTAATTTCTGTATGAACTAAAAAAGGCAAACCATAATTCCTTACATGCAAATAAATTAGAAAGCAAATTCCAAATCTGTCTTTCACAGTTTTTCTGTATACTATTAAATCATTAAGAATCTTCATATTAGACTCAATTCCTCCATTACATCTTTTCCCTCTCCACACAAGTTATCAACTGTCTTAACCCAAATCATCATTTTTAAAGCTAACAAACAACATTTAGTGTCATAATGATTCTGTTAATAAACTGGTAACTTCTCAACAACCCAAGTATAGGCCAAAAAAAAAATTATTTTGAGTACAACAGAACTAAATCACTGAACAAATGAGTTAAACATGATGAGAATCAATCCACAATGTCTCATTAACATACACACTACAGTGTGTTATTGGATATAAGATACAGATTGGTCACTACTTCTATTTGTCTGAAATAATGTGAGTTCTCCAGAACTAAGATACAGGATTGCCTTCAGGTCTTCAGTAAAGCAAATATCTTCACTCTGGTCATATTGTCAGTTTCCTGGTGAAAGACACAGCTGAAAACTTAACAATATAAAAGCAAATATTTTTATAGTATGGAAGGAAAGATTTCAGATTTTCAGATATTACCAACAGAACATGCAGTATGTGCAACTTTAAGTTCAGGAACCAAGGAGGTACTATCATTTATTTTATACAAGCAAATATTATTGCTACCTGGAGTATACAATGACAGAAGAGTTTGAAGTGAATAATGCAGTGAGGTAACAAACAAACTTTCATGTCGTGAGGACGCTTCCTGCTTCATTTGAAATGAGCCAAGCTGGAGCTGAGTGAGTGTGAATGGACCAGTCTGCTGGGAGACATTATGAACGACTGTATGTGAAAAACTATGTAAAGGAAATAGTACAGTAGAGCTTGAGCATACCCACAACTAAGACATAATTATAGTCCCCACAGCATCTGTAACAACTCTTCAAGCATCTGCAGTATATACCATGGATCTTTACTCTGCTACATTTAATACATTAACATTGCGCAAAAAAACAACTGCAGTGTATAACTGCTCATTTATTCCATAGCATATAGAGATTCTCCACTGCAGACAGTAACCAAGAAAAGTGAGAAGAGAGCTAAGTAGCAATCAGAACTCATTCATTAATTTGATAACTAAGTGTTCTTAGCATTAATGAACATTTTGCTAGAAAAACTGTATGATATGGTAAATGATTTGCTTCAGGAAGTATTCTCTAACTGCCATCAGGTTTCTAAAATATTACATACAGATCTAATGTATAATCTATATATTATATAGATAAGATGCAGATTCTTGGTAATAGAGCTAGAGCTGTGCCAGGGTATCTTATGCCACTGATGCTTTGCTGCTTCCCCACCTTATCTAGATTATGGGACATAATATTCAGAGAAAGGAAAGAAGAAAGAGAAAACAGGAGAACAAACCCAGGGAAACTGACAAAAGAAAAAGCTGGTTACATGGGACACAAAAGACTGAGGTAGTCAATGCTGCCTTTGTGTCAGTCTGCAATAGTAAGGCCAGCCTTACTCAAAAACAAAAAGGAAGCATACAGAGGTTGGAAGCAAGGACAGGTAACGTGGGAGGAGTAGGGAGACATTGTCTGAACATCCAGGGATGAAATTCAGAAAAACCAAACTGGAAATGAATTTGGCAAGGGATATCAAAGGCAACAAGAATGGCTTTTCTAAGTACAAAGATGACAAAAGGAAGACCAGAGAAAATGTGGGCCCACTGCTGAAGGAGATGGTGGATCTTGTCACACGGGTTATGGAAAAGGCTGATGCACTGAGTGCCTTTACTTTACTGGCAAGACGAGCTTCAGGAATCCCAGGTCCCAGAGATGAGGAAAGGCTGGACTGAAGAACAGAGGACTCACCCTTAGCATTGGAAGGTCAGGTCAGGGAACCCTTAAGCAAACTGGATATACCTAAGTCCATGTGTCCTGACTAGATGCACCCATGAGTGCTGAGGGAGCTGGCAGATGTCACCATCACCTTGATACAAAGTTCAGGAAAGAACAATGGTGACAATACGTACCTCCTCTTCCAGTCTTAACTACCTGTCCAACTTGGAATGATCTTAATCTTAAAAAAAAAAAAAAGAAGAAAGAAAGAAAATGCAAACTATATCATCTCTTCTTTTTGTGAAAAAGTAACTGCATTAGGAATTTGAATTTGATACTGAAGTACACAAATCCCCTTGCATCCTTAAAAACAGAACTGATGTTTGAAAATCTGAAGACAACTGATGAAAGGTATGATGTGTAGGTTGAAAAAAGTAACATATCTTGCAGGAGAACCAGAGACATAAAAAAACATCGCCTCCCTCAAGCTGTACTAGTTGTTCCATCAGAAAGGTGACAAGAATTTAGATCAGAAGACAGAATGAAGAATAGCCTGGGAAACTAAGCATCAAATCAAGGAGTTTGGGATAATGCCAAGAAAGACAACAGCAAGGCCTTCAGATGACAATCTGCAAGATAAATACCTCTTGACTACGTTGTTCAAAAGAAAAAAGGTTTATGAAATGAAATAGAACACTTGACACTTCGGTCAGATTGCCCAAGCCAGAACACAAACTGCATCTGCAACTTCAACACTTCCCTTGCATCCAGAGAACTGCTATCAAATTATCGACACCTAGGTTTATTTGTTATACATGCCTCAGAAATTCCTAAATAATTTAAGCATGTAGAAAAAACAAAACAAAACAAAACACAAGAGATACACAAGTTACACCTTCATTAAAAACAAGTAGTAAATCAAGGAACTTGATACAGAACTAATTTATTTTCCCACATTTTAAAATACAAGAACAGTACTGCTTTGGTTTCTGAATAAAAGGTTTGTTGCCTAACCTCAAAAAAAAATCCCAGCTGGAAGGAAGCATCTCCCACAGTCCAGAAAAAGATACACAAGTCACAAATACACAGATCTTACAGCAAGTCCTTCTTGGTTTTTGTTGTGTATCTTACAGAACTTACACTCATGCAGTTCTAGATTCTGAATGACTATATTTCATTTACTATAAAACCTCACATTAAACATAATACATTGTATAGCATAAAAGCAAATGCATTTTCAAACACAAAAATATTATATTCCATGCAACTGTGATTTAAGTTCACAGTAACTGATATTCTGATCAGTATAAAACTTCAAATACTACATTAATTAGACTTTTGGTTCAGACATCCCTGGCCCTGCCCTTATTTACTAAGGTCTGTTTTCTGGCAATGAGATATGCTAAATTCGAGTAAAATATTCCAAATGATTTAGCCTGGGGAGTATCCTCTGGATTTGAGTTATTCTCAATCTGCCTTTACTGATTAGGAGTGGGATATTTATTTTTCTCAATTTATAACCACAAAATTAAATCACAAAATCACACAATCATTCAGGTTGAAAGGGACCTCCTGAGGTCATCAAGTTGAGCCTCCTACTCAAAGCAAGATCAACACTGAATTCAGACCAGTTTGTTTAGTTGGATCTTGAAAAACTCTAAGGATTGAGATTCTATAACCTGTCATGGTTTTGGCTGGGATAGAGTAAATTTTCTTCATAGAGGTTCACACAATGCTGTGTTTTGGATTTTTGAAGAAAACAGCGGTGATAACACACCAACTTTTTTAGCTGCTAACAGAGCAGTGCTTACACAGATCCAAGGACTTTCCTGCTTCTCATGCTGCCCTTCTAGAGAGGAGGCTGGGGACACACAAGAAGCTGGAAGGGGATGCAGCCAGGAAAGCTGACCCAAACTGATCAAAAAGGTATTCCAGTCCAAATAACATCATGGTCAGCAATAATAGCCTGGGTAAAGAAGGAGAAAGCAGGGGGACATCTGGAGTGATGGCATTTATCTTCCCAAGAAACCGTTATGTGTGATAAGCCCTGGTTTCCTGGAAGTGGCTGAACACCTGCTTTCCAATTGGGAGTAGCAAATGAATGCTTTGATTGCAAACACTGCTTTTGCTTTACCTAGTATACTCTCTATTTCAAACCATGAGTTCTTGCACTTTTACCTTTCCAGTTCTCTCTCCCCCCCCCCCCCCCCCCCCTTCCCATTTGAGGAGAGTAACCAAGCAGCTGTGTGGAACTTAGCTGCCTGCTGGGGTTAGAACACAACGTAACCTCATTGGCTAAAACATCCTAATGTTTACCTTCATCGTACTTTTTTTTCCTTACATGAAGTTCTAACTTCCCATGTTTCAATTTATGACCATTACCATTTGTTCTCCTGCAATGCACCTCAGAAGAACCTGCCTGGCTCCATCTTTCTGACAACTTTGTAGATATTGGACATCTGCTTGTAGGCTTCCCTTAAGCCTTCTCTTCTCCATGCTCAGGTCAATATACAGTGTTCACTGTATTCTCCTCATTCACAGTCTCATTGGTTTGACACGGAAGTCAATCAAGGTTCATTATGCACAGTATTTTTTTGGTAAATCCTTCGTTATTCCAACTTTCTTCATCTACCCCAAAATAGTTGCCAATGGCAGTTGCTGCATACTTTTTCCAAGGACTAACAGACTGGCAAGCCTGTAGATCTGCAAATTATCCTTACCTTTCTCCTATAATCAGGCTTTCCTCAGTATCTGAAATGATAGTGATCTCCGAGTGACATCAGCCAGATCTCTCATCATCTGACTAAAACTCAGCTCTCCTAAACTCTGTGATCCATCCTCTCCAATTCTCCATGGTATGATGCTGTTTATTCTTAAAAATGACAGCCTCACCTCCTCTTCTGCCCTGCCTTCCCAATGAAAGAATATCCATCATCCATACCAGAGATTCAGGCACACAAAGTACCCCAACACATCTATTCTCCTCCTCTAAGCAAAGTCTTTAAATCACCAAAAAATATTTTTATTAAACCAGAACACATCAGTTGTAACATATTCTGAAAAAGCCAATGATTGATACTGTATTATGTTACTTAGAGGTAACTAAAAGCTATTACAATGATAGTTTTGTGTTTTTTTTTGTTTTGTTTTGTTTTTTTACTCACACAGACCCGCTACATTTTAACAACTACAGATCGTGAAACTGTATCATCACCTAATGCATCTTAAAAAAAAAAAGTGATACTATTATAGAAATTGTCAAAAAGGCAAATGGATTCAGGAAAATATTCAAAATTCTAAAAATTATAGTGAAAACAAAGGCACATATACATGTGCTTTTCAAAAGATACAAGAAATAAAATTCAACATCCTTCACAATAGATGACATCAAGACAAAACCAAAACTGTCAAAGATTCTTTGAGAAATGGTATCAAATCTTTTGTGTAATAGGCTTTCTGAAAGACTGAATCCTAAGAGCAGACTATTAATTGAAGGATGAAACACAAAGTTAGGGACAACGTTAGAAAAAAAAAAAAAGTCAAATTTAGCCTTCAGTTGAGACTTTTATTTACTTCAGTTGAAGCTGTAAGAGGATACCCAAAGAACTTTCCCATTACAGAAAATCTTTCTTAAGGAAAGAACTGAAAGAAAACTGCCTAGAAGTTTTCCTCCTGCACCAACAACGAACAGATAAAGCGACAAACAAAATTAACATGATTAATATCTAATTTCTGTCTTCTAATACAGTCTTGCTTTCCCCCATCGTCATGGATAGAGAACTGCACTTCCCTCCAAGACTTGCACACATAACTGAAGAAGTAGCTGACTTTTCCATTCCTGTATCTAAGACACACTCTATAGATCATTGTCACTTTGCCATTATATTATCTCTATATTATGCTCTCCTCTCTCACTCCCTCTTTTCCTTCTTCTCAGCCCTGAAATTCTTTCTTTGGTACAATAGGAACTCTCCCCACAGCTCCACTTAATCTATTCAATGTGTAGTTTCAAAAACCACAAAGCAGAGATCATACTTTTCCCCAACAAAATCAGGAGTAGGATAAAACAATATCAGCAAGAACCCTCCTGTTGCTGAAAAAGTGACAGGGAGAGGCAAAGGAATTCTATTTTGGACACAAATATCACTTCCTCTAACTCTACAAACTAAGACCATACGTATGCCCCCCTTCACAAGAGTCCCTCAGCTCCTTTCTACAAGCCAGCTGGCAGGGATGCAGAAACAAGCTCACACTTTTTGTTGTATAAGACAAATCAAAACATGGATTTTTAAAGGCTGTAGCACTGGGACTGAATGCTTTAGCTGTATTATAACTTTGTTTGAAATTTCTTGGTATTTTAGACTACGTCAGACCTCCCACAAATTGGCTAATCCAGATGAGAAAAATCATGATTAAGACACGTTCTTGTTCTGAGCAGCTCCCCTCTTCAGAGGGGCCCAAACATTGCTTATAGTAAGGCTTTTGGCTAAAAGTGTTCTTGAAAAGCAAAAGGAAATTCTTCTGAAATGCAGCCTTCCTCAACTGGATGCATGCAGATTTATTAAGCATATGTAAAGGTATTTAAAAGCCAGGAGGCCACACTTAAAAACCTAAAGTGCACAGATTAAAAATACAAAATATCAAAAATCAAATTAAAAAATTACTTCTTCCTTAAAAAATACTATTGGGTTTCCACCATGCAATGGAAAATTAGTCAGTTATCGCAGTGACTGGTGTCTGAAAAGATGATGTAATTGGTGGTGATAATAGGAATGTGTTGAAAATTTATGAAATTAATTTCTTATAGAAATTGTTATATATATATGTATAAGAGTTGCTGTTTTTATTTAATAAGTATTCTGTTCTCAAAAGAATATCCAAGAGAGTACCTTGATGTAAGAAGGGAGGCAAATGCCACAAGACGCTTGAGAGCTTTTGCATATTTTCATGAGATATGATATCTTCAGACTACTCCTGTGTTCTTTGTTACTGGTTAGCTAACATATCCTTTCTCCAAGCATATGAGATGTTCTCTGCATTTTTGGCCAAATCTCATTAAGACTTAAATAATTTTCCTCATTTAATACAGTCACTGTAACAAGTGTAAGTAATAACAGTTCTGAAGAACACCAGACAAAGGCTGGAAAACAAAGAAGGAAGGAAGAAAAGCAAGATCTTCCTAGAAGCAGTTGATTTTCATTATAACCTAGTACAGTATTTCTTGCATCTTCAATCTGAAGTGTTTAGCACAACTCACTGCAAAAAACATCATGATAGTTTAAATCAAAATTTTAACTGCTACAAAAAAAAAGTATGGTATGAACTTGACATGAAATTTTCCTCAATGGAAACAAATGATACATACCATCATGCTTGAAAAAAATTACATTATCATAGAACTTCAATACGAATAGCTCCATAGTAGTTTTAAATAGCAAACATTAAATAGCCCAAAGGATGATGTATTATTATTAATATTTTGCAAAAACAATGCCACAGAAATAGCCAACAGAGTGAAACACTCCCTGAAATTACGGTTTAGGTCATGAAGATGGAAATAGCTATTTCCTTTTCTTCTTCAGCACTAACAAGGAGACTCTTCAATTATTAAAAAAAAAACAACCAACCAACCAAACAAACAAACAAAAAAAAAGAAGAAAAAAACAATAAAAAAACACTTTTCTGGTTACACAGCCTGATTATAAGGGAGGTATAGAATATTTTTCATTCCTTCTTGCTTATGAGCTCAAACTATATTTTCCCTTTTTAACTTTCCCCTGAGTTACTGAGACCTATTTCAGATACTATATAGCAGGTGAACGGAAATTTGTTTTGCAATGACACATTCACTTCTTTCTATATACTTATTTCAAACTCAGACTTAAGACTAAGCTCTTTGAAAACCTAGCACAGAAACGTGGACTGTTCTCCCAACATAAAAATTAATTAAATTTACTTCAGCCAGTAATTCTGCATTTACTATACAGAAAAATATTATGATGCATGATGGAATTCAAAATTGTTCTCAGTCCTTTATCCTCAGTATCTTGGATTATTTTTTAATCACTAATCAGACTTGCACTTACAGATTTTTAAGTGAAATTTCATTATGGTATTTATTTCTGGAAACGAATGCTGATCATCCTAAACAATTACTTTCTTGAGGATGCTTAAATTTATAATGCAAATACAAAACTAAAATAGTGTCCGTTGAGTCTAAGTAACAGGTATATTTAAGGAATTCTATAGAACAAGGAAAGTCTGGTTTAGACAATTAATTTATCTCAACATCCTTCAGGTTTAAGAACAGATTTTCTAGTTTCCACTAGTATCAGTTTTCTTTAAAAGATAAAACTTCTGCCAAAAAAAGGAAAAAAAATCTCAGTAGTTTAAGTACATGATTACTTTAAATGTCACACATTGTTCTAGTCCTTTTAAGCTTTTAATGAGGAAAAAATATACAAGTCTCAGAAGCAAAGTTTTATTTTGATTTTTTTAAGAACAGTAGCAGTGAAGTAACTAAGTAATTAGTGTCACTATGATTATATTTAAGCAAAATCAAAAGTATTCTGTGTAAGAACGTGTGTTAAAAAACTACTTTGTATAAACATATTTTTATTTAAAGACAAAATAAAGTTGGATGTGTAATCTAGTTATGTTGGTGTATAGAGATGACTTTTACCATGTCTTTTCTTCATCATCTCCCTAACCTTCTTTTATTAAGTTTCTCATAATCAGTCAGCAGTTTTAAAACGATGATATGAAATTGCTGTATTTATGTTCTATCGTGATAACTGCAATAAGTAATATTTTACCACTGTAACTATTCTCTCAGTATCAAGAACTAGACAGAAATGACCTCTTACCTACCTTGGCAGTAGTTTACAGTTCTGTTAAAATTAAGATGCCATACATTTTGTCTACATATTAAAATCACAGCAATTGCATTACTCTAAGCAAAAAGAGCCTAAATTTTAAAGGCATAATTAATAAGGAAGTTTCACGGGGATAAAAGATGCATTAGTATAATTAATTTTGACATGCAAGTCACGTGAGTTTTTCTTAGTTAAATAGTAATCAACCTCCAACATATGAATTTTAGGTTAGAATATATATTTATACAAATACAGTCACTTAATACTTGACAAATTATGTTATTTCAACTAAACTAATTCAGAATCAAATGTGCAATATACATAAAACTTAATACAGTTTGAAGTAAATTAAAAGGTGTCTAATAGGTAAAATAGGCAACAAAACTTCTACCGATATTATAAGGTGTATTCTGTGACCCTTCAAAACTTATTAACACTGAAACAAATACGATTTAGCAGTTAAAGATAAAGGAAAGGACAATGTTTTAAAATTGTTCCAAAAATATCCTAAAGTTTGTTATGTATCTTGATCTCTCCCAATTATATTAGCATGAAAAACAAAAATGCTGGTAAAAGTATTTAACAATTTTGACTGACATTTAGTAAGATTTTGTATTTTGATTGTAAGCAATGTTCAAGTACTCACGATAATTTCACTAATAGTATCAGATAACTTACACTGAATACAAACAGGACTCAAGTTGATCCAGAGATGTGGAGTTGCTTTCGTATTGTTCCCCACATGTGCGTATCAAGTACCAAATAATTCCCAAGTGCATGCCAATTAACAGATAATCTACCTAGAAGCATTGCTTTTACAGAACAACCACAGTAGGTCTACTCTACATAGGTCTTAATTCTAAGTACATTTCGCACATTCTCACTATGTTTTTCCAACAAAATACAATTTCTACAAACACTAGATCTAGTGAAAATCTTGATAAGATTGGTGTTAATGAACTCCAATTTGTCAGTGAATTAAATATATTTTGGACATTCACAACAGTCTCAGTTAGAATTCCCAGGTTAAACAGATAAAAAATGAATCATATTGAGCACACTCACTGTGAATGGATTTGTGTACTATCTGTGATGGACTTGAGAAACACAACATATTAGTCAATTCATTCAAATAAATTTATGATGCACCATAAAACAGGCCAGGCCAGTTTTAAAATGGTAAGACAGGAACCTTGGTCTCAAAACAATATATATAATGTGATTTTGTTGTTGTTGTTGTTTTTACTTACTTACATCCTTGAAAAATTGAAGTTGTCTAAGCACAATCCCTGGTATATCTTTAAAACCAAACAGTCAAAGGAGGTACCTAATTGTGAAAAAACGCTAGGCAGCTATATGACTAACTGAATACAGTGCAAGGCAAGTTGGGTATTCAAAGCTGTTAACTAACAGTGCAATATCATAAGAGACAGAATATTTCTAAAAGAAATCCACCATGCTAAGTCTTAATTTCCACTCTTCCAGCTAGCCACAAGATAATAAAATAATTCAGAAAAAAAAAAAAAAAAGAATTTGTTTGAACAAAAAAGAGGAATTTAAGTCTGAAGGAAAATAAAAAAAAAGAAAAGAAAAGAAAAAAGAAAACACAAGGCAAGGGAGAAGAATCTTTTCCTAAAAGGAATAAAGAGTCCTTTTATTCATAGTCTGCAAAAATAATTTTGAGTAATGAAGACACTAAAACTCGAAAAAAATACAGGCCAAAAGATAAATAATTCAAGTGATTAACAGAGACCGGATAAAAATGATTGTCTGAAGGAAAAGTAACAAGAGTAATTTTTTTTTTTTTTAAAGGTGGAGAAATATATGTGAGGTATCTGGCACACGCTTGAAAAAGAAGTGGGCATAGTATTGTTGCCACATCCATAAATACCTTTAACAGATCAGCAAAATGATGCATTGCTATCTGTAAAAGTGCCTTTTCTGAAATCTCTATTTTTCAGTGTTCCGTTTTAAACCTTGCTGTGGCCTGTAAAATTTCCAGGAATCTCATTTATAAGCTTAGTTTCAGGTACAGTAGATAAATTTTTTCACACCTATTTTTCATTATTAGTATTCTGTCTCCTCCATGTCTGCACCTAAAACCAACCTAAATATTTTCTTAGAAGATGGTATTTAACAGGATGTAAGTCATATATTAGTTTTGTAAGAAAACACATTTTTGAGTACTCCAGCCACATAAAGCACCTACCTCTGAGACCTGTTTCCCATCTCCTGTGTAACACCGTTTTCAGAATCATAAATGCAATTAATTTTTCAGAATCATAAATGCAGTCTTTTGGAAGGAAAGGCCAGGAAGGCAAGAAGAAGGAGTTGCCCTTGATGTAAGAGAGCAGCTGGAAGGCACAGAGCTCTGTTTTGAGGGAGGTGATCAGTCAAGAACTGTCAGGGTCAGGATTAGTGGGCAGGCCAACATAGCTGACATGGCTGCATCTGCCTGCTCTAGATGAGGCCTTCTTCAGATATCTCGAAGAAGCCTCACATTTGCAGGCCCTGGTCCTCATGGGGAATGTTAAGCATCCCAGGATCTACTGGAAGGACAACACAGCTGGGCACAAGCAATACCAAAGAATTTTGGAGCATGCTGACAACTTTCTAACACAGCTGACTGTGTCAGTCTCTTGGGTGCTCCTCTGGGCCTGATACAAACATAGAAGTTCTGTTTGGGGATGTAAAAATGCACAGCAGCTTTGGCTGCAATGACCGCGAGATGGTGGAGTACAGGATCTTGAGAAAAGGGAACAGGGCAAAAAGCAGGTTCACAACACTGGACTTTACGAGTAGACTTTGGTCTCTTACGGGGGTCTGCTAAGAAGAATCCCATGAGAAACAGGTGGGCTCCGAGAGAGCTCATTCCTATTAAAGGATCACCTCCTCCAAGCTCAAGAATGGTCCACCCCAACAAGCAGGAAATCAAAGGCAGCAAGAAGCCTGCATGAATAAACAAGGAGCTCCTCACTAAAATCACGGGAAGTGTTCAGGATGTGGAAGCAGGGACAGGTGATCCAGAAGGAATACAGAGATGCTGTCCCAAGCACATAGGGATATAGGGTTAGGAAAGCCAAAGCCCATTTAGAGTTGAACCTGGCAAGAGATGTGAAGGGCAACAACAACAAAAAAATTTACTCCAGAAATATATTAATATCAAGAGGAAGGCTAGGAAAAACACAAACCTGTTGCTGAGTTGGGAAGGGGGACCTGGTAGCAAAGGACACAAAAAATGCCTTGTCTCAATGTCTTAAGACTGGTCCCTAAGACTCTAGGGAAAGTCTGCAGCAAGGAGGGCTTAAACCCTCAATGGAAGCAGATCAGACTATGGAACACTAAAACAAAACAAACATTATCAAGTCCGTGGTGCGTGACTGGGTGCAGCCACAAGTGCTGAGGGAGCTGACTGATGTCGTTTTGAGGCTACTTAATTATTTTTCAAAGATCATGGCAATGAGGAGAGGTTTCCAAGGACCAGAGGAAAGCAAATGTCATGCCTGTCTTCAGGAAGGGCTAGAAAGAGGCCTGTCAGCCTCACTTCATTCCCTAGGAAGGTGATGGAGTAATTGATTCTGGAAACCATTTCCAGACACATGAAATAGAAGAAGGTGATTGGTAGTAGTTGGTATGAACTTAAAAAGGAAAAAAATATGCTTAACCAACAGCTATCTTGGTGGATGAGGAGTTAGTGGTGTTTGTCTTGAGTTATTTATCTCAACTTGAAGCAAGGCTTTAGTCAGTCTCCTAGATAAGCTCAAAAAGTACAGGTTAGATAAATGGAAAGTGAGGTGGACAAACTGGCTGAATGCTTGAGCTCAGAGGGTTATGATCAGTGGCACAAAGTCTACCTGCAGACAAGGCACTAGTATACCCCAATACTGGGGGACCAATACTGTCTAAACTCTTCTTTAATGATCTAGATGATGAGGTAGAGTGCACCATCAGCAAGTCTGTAGATGACACAAAACCAGAAAGAGTATCATTCTGATCATTCTGCCATTCAGCCTTTTGAGGACTCTGTGGAGTTCAACAAAAGGAAACGCTAAGTCCTGCACCTGGGCATTAACCAGTACACACCAAGGACCAAAGGGCTGGAAAACAGCTTTGCAGAGAAAGAAACTTGTGGGACATGGTGGACACGCTGACCACAACTCAGCAATACATGGCTGTCAGCAAGAATGACCAATGGTATCCTGGGTTGCATTAGGAGTGTTGCCAGCAGGCTGAGGGAGATGGTACTTCCTCTCAGCTCAACACTGCTGAGGTCACATCTGGAGGACTATGCACAGTTCCAGGCACCCCAGTACAAGACATGACCATACTGGAATGAGCTCAGCAAAGAACTGCAAAGATGATTAAGGGATTGGAGCATCTTTCATACAATGAGAGGCTTAGAGAGCTTGGGAGTATTCAGCCTGGAGAAGAAGTCAAGGTGGATCTTAATGTGTATAAATACCTGATGGGAGGGAACGAAGAAGGAGCCAGACTCTTCTCAATAGTGCCTTGTGACAAGCTATAAGCACTGGGCACAACCTGAAATACAGGAAATTCTGCTTGAACATAAGAAAATCTTTCTACTGTGAGAGTGGTCACCAGGTTGCCCATTGAGACTGTGGAGACTCCATCTGTGCAGATATTCAAAACACAACTGGACACTGTGCTGAGCAATCTGAGGTTCAACTAGATGACTCAAGAGGTCTCTTCAGGTGCAATGATTTGAATGAAATAAAGTCTTTTAGATGGATTATTTCTACTTTATCACAATTATTTTTAGAACAGTAGTTTTCAAACTGATAATTAATATACAGGGGAAGCAAAGAGCTTCCTATAAAGTATGATAGCAAAAAATGTAACTAACTTAACTGTCAAATACCATCAAATGTTTTCTGTGAGTAACTAACTTTTAGACTGATATTTATTAATTAATTAAAGTAGCTTTCATATGTGCTTTACCACTAATATCAATCATAAGTAGCATCAGTCACACTGGATATTATTTACTCCTGGCCAAGATTCTGAATTATCTGCAAGTTTCCAGTTTCCATTAAGAAATACAAGACAGCATTAACATTTTTAAATTTAAGAGATTTGTGAAGTATGTCATGTAAATTAGACACTCAATTTCCATTTAAAATCCAAGGAAGATTATATTAAAATTGATGACATTTCTAGTGTCTATGTGTGGACAAACTGAAATCAGAGTTGTTAAACTGGTTCAGCACAGCAAATGTGCAAGCACAGAAGCATTTATGTTTAACCTACTTCAACAGTACAGAAACAGGAATGACAGCAAAACGGTAAGGTATTTTCCCTGTTTACATGGTGTAGGTATGTCAGTCATCCCTAAATCTTCAGAGTCAGCTCAAGAAAAGGAACTGTTTCATAACCTAACTTCCCAGTAACAGAAGAATGTATATCTTCAGATTTCAGCTGACCAGCTTAATTATGGCCAATCCATACTGAGAACGCATTTGAGTCTGTAGTTTTCCATCATCCTCTTCCTATCAGAACTCAAGTTAAGGTAGAATTAATTAAAATCTAACTGAAACTTTAGCATAAAACAGGCTATGGTTGAGGTCCGGTCCCGCCCCCCCCGCCCCCCCCAGCACTCTTATACACTGTCATGTTTCAGGAAAACAGTAACTTTTCCCTTTGAATTCAGATAGAGATGTTGGGGGCAGGGAGCACAAGTAATTTCTTCTCTTCAATTACCGTGTTTACAGATTGTTGTAAAGCATTTTATCAAGGTATACTCAGCTTGCAATCAGAAGCAAATCTGTCAGCTACTGCTTCATCAGGTTCTCTGGAAAGTAGATAACCTTTGCAGCATGAATAATCACAAAATGAATTTCAAAGGTGAACTTCAGTTTGGAGAAAAAAATGACTCATGCTGTACATCATTTCAGGTTCTTTAAAATGGCAACAGACAAATTCTTGGATGTTATCTTCTCTCACTTGATTTCCCCTCCAGCCCCCCCAAAGAGCTTCCCTCCAAAACAGAAAAACTGTTCTCTTTATCAGAACTTAAAAACGTGTCTAGTTGCATAGGGGTACACTACATTTACCAGAGAATTAATACACACGAATACTTGCCTCCAAAGAAAGTTATATCTTCCAACACAGATTACAAAATTTATTAATCATATGACCAACTAGCATTAGTAAACATGACCATTTCACCCTGTTACTTCAGAATTGTTTCATCAAATTACTTTAGTAAATGAATGTTTGTTGCTTATCCACATTAAAAGTACAGTTCTGGGGTGTTCCAGAATAGGAAGCTTTCTCTTTGGGATCATCTTTGTTTATCCCAAATACACAGACTTTGAAACCTTCCTGTTGTCAATGTGAACAGGACTATTTCTCAATAAAGATGTCCATTTCAAATCTAATGTGACATGTTTCAGCCACTGAGACTACTCACAATCTGGACAGGTGATGGACCACATATCACAGTTCTTGAGCTGGCTGAAAACAGACAGAATGCCTGCACCAACAAGAAAACTGGCTGAACAATTTAGAAAGCCCAATTTGTTCTTCTCTCAAATGCTGGAAGGACCCATGCTAGAAGCAGAATTCTACTCCCTAGTTGTCAGTACTGGATGAGAAAGGAAGACATGAAGGCAGAAAGAAGGACAGCTGACTTTATCCATTAGCAACATCAGAAGCAAGCATAGAAATACAAGTAGGAACAAAAACAGACATGAAGGAACAGGCAAAAAATCTAACGATGCAGGGTGGTTGGAAGGAGAAGGTGACTTAGGAAAGGAGCAGACCAGAAAGGTTACCCTTCAGTCATCTGTACCCTATGCACACCAGTCATTCTGAGGCCACATCAGAGACACATGCATCACAACTATAGGATGAGATCCCTTAGAAAAGGAACCATCCCTTGGACAAGATCACAGAACCACAGAATCGAAGGGGGTGGAAAGGACCTTGAAAGATCATTGGGTCCAACCCCCCTGCCAAAGCAGGCTCCTTAGAGCAGGCTGCCCAGGTAGACGTCCAGATGGGCCTTGAATATCTCCAGAGAAGGAGACTCCACAACCTCCCTAAGCAGCCTGTTCCAGTGCTCTGTCACCCTCACCGTGAAGTTCTTTCGCATGCTGGTGCGGAACTTCCTGTGCTCTATCTTGTGGCCATTGCCCCTTGTCCTATCCCCACAAACCACTGAAAAGAGGTTGGCCAAATCCCTCTGTCTCCCACACCTCAGGTATTTATACACATTGATGAGATCCCCTCTCAGTCTTCTCTTCTCCAGGCTGAACAGACCCAGGTCTCTCAGCCTTTCCTCATAGGGAAGATGCTCCAGGCCCTGTATCATCTTTGTGGCCCTCTGCTGGACTCTTTCCAGGAGATCCCTGTCTTTTTTGTACCGGGGAGCCCAGAACTGGACACAGTACTCCAGGTGAGGCCTGACCAGGGCAGAGTAGAGGGGGAGGATCACCTCCCTTGACCTGCTGGCAACGCTCCTTTTAATGCACGCCAGGATCCCATTGGCCCTCTCGGCCACCAGGGCACACTGCTGGCTCATGGTCAACCTGTCGTCCACCAGGACCCCCAGGTCCTTCTCCTCAGAGCTCCTCTCCAGCAGGTTGTTCCCCAGCCTGTACTGATAAATCCAGTTGTTCCTTCCCAGGTGCAGGACTCTACACTTGCTCTTATTAAACCTCATTTGGTTTGTTCCTACCCATCTCTCCAGCTGGTCCAGGTCTCGCTAAATGGTGGCACAACCTTCTGGCATGTCAGCCACTCCTCCCAGCTTCATGTCATCGGCATACTTGCTGAGGGCAGACACTATTCCCTCATCAAGGTCATTGATGAAGATGTTGAACAAAACTGGACCCAGCACCAACCCCTGGGGAACACCGCTAGTCACAGGTCTCCAGCCGGACTCTGTGCCCCCGATCACCACCCTCTCAGCTCAGCCAGTCAGCCAGTTCTCAACCCACCTTACTGTCCACTCCTCTATCCCACACTTTTTCAGCTTTGCTAGCAGGATGTCATGGGAGACAGTATCAAAAGCCTTGCTAAAGTCAAGGTAGATGACATCCACTGATCTGCCCCCATCTACCCAGCTGGTGATGCCATCATAGAAGGCAACAAGGTTGGTCAAGCATGACTTGCGCTTGGTGAATCCACGCTGACTACTCCTCATAACATTCTTCTCTTCCGATTGCTTGGAGATGACATCCAGAACAAGCTGTTCCAACACCTTTCCAGGGACAGAGGTGAGACTGACTGGCCTGTAGTTTCCCAGATCCTCCTTCTTGCCCTTCTTGAAGACCGGAGTGACATTGGCTATCCTCCAGTCTTCAGGCACCTCTCCTGTTCTCCAGGACCTTTCAAAGATGATAGAGAGCAGTTCGGCGATCACCTCTGCCAACTCCCTTAGCACACGTGGATGCATCCCATCGGGGTCCATGGATTTGTGTGCGCTGAGCCCACTCAGGCGCTCCCCAACTACCCTTGGGTCAACCACGGGGCAGCCCTCCATTTCCCAGCCCCTTTCTCCTCCTGCCAGGGTCGAGGAGTCCCGGGGAGGAGTCCTTGAAGCAAAGACCGAAGCAAAGAAAGTATTCAGTATCTCCGCTTTCTCGGCGTCTCCCGTTACCAGGACACCCCCCTCATTCAGCAAGGGACCTACATTATCCCTAGTCTTCCTTTTACTGTTTACATACTTAAAAAACCCTTCTTATTATCTTTTATCTCTTTTGCAAGCCTCATCTCTAGGTGGGCTTTAGCCTTCCTCGTCACGTCCCTGCAGGCCCTGACAACACTCCTATACTCCTTCCAAGAGGACAGGTCCCTTTTCCACATTTCATAGACCTTCCTCTTCCTTTTGATCTTATCGATTAGCTCCTTGCTCATCCACGCAGGTTTCCTGCCCCATTTCCCACTCTTAGGGATGCACCGATCCTGAGCTTGAAAGAAGTGCTGTTTAAATGTAGCCCAGCTCTCACAAGCACCCTTGCCTTCTACCAACCTAGCCCATGAGATACTCCCAAGCAGGTCCTGGAAGAGGTCAAAGTTGGCTCTTCAAAAGTCCAGGGTAGCAATCCTGCTTTTAGCCTTACTTCTTCCACCAAGTTCCATCTTGAACTCCACTATCTCATGGTCGCTGCATCCCAAGCTGCCCCCAACCTCCACATCCCTAACAAGCCCATCCCTGTTGGTAAGGACAAGGTCCAGAAGCACCCCCCTCCTCGTCAGCTCCTCCACCACCTGCATCAGAAAATTGTCTTCAATGCATTGAAGGAACTGTTTGGACTGCTCGTGCCTGGCCGAGTTGCTTACCCAACAGATGTCTGGATAATTGAAGTCCCAATGAGAACCAGCGCCCGTGATCTTGAGGCTACTACCAGCTGTTTGTAGAAGGCCTCATTGACCACGTCCTCCTGATCTGGTGACCTGTAGTACACCCCCACAAGTGTCTCCCATACCAGCCCACCCCTTAAATCTCACCCACAAGCTCTCCACTTGTCCTTCACCCTCTCCCAGGTGGAGCTGGGTACACTCTAATTGCTCCCTCACATAAAGGGCAACCCCACCCCCTCGCTTCACATTAGGAGCAGTGAAGAGAAGTGTTATCTATGATTAATTTCCCACTCCTCAATCCCTATTAATACCTTGTATTCTCATTTAACTGCTGTCCTCCTCCCCTCTGCAGGACACCAATGAACATTCAGACTACAAGACACACAGAATGCTGTGGTCTTGCTTTACCCTTGTCAGCTACTGACATCCTAATTTATCTCTGAAAAACCTTCTGTCATCATTGCAAAACAATTCTGCCATTGTCAATTGTGAAAATGAAATTATTCTTTTGTTCTCGGAAACACTCCTCCAAGCGATACTTTCTAATACAGCTAACATAATATAACTTCATAGTTTTAATATTATTACGATAGAAAGTTTAGCATGTAACCACCAAGGCTAGTATTTACTTATTCAGTCTTTTATTTAATTAATAGATTACTATGATATCGCTTGCATCTAAACACAAAGATTTTAAGGGGGTTAAGGTAAGGCAAATCATTTTAAATACTAACAGAAAGAGGAAAAGCAGAAGTATCCATACACACAAAATTAGGCAGCATCACAATAAGCCACATTACTTAACATTCCTTTTTCAATATCTTACGAATACAAATTTTTACATGTATTGGGTGCGAGTTTTGAGATTTGTATAGATCAAAATCACTGTTTATAAAATTTTACTTAATCTAAAGGCATCAATCTATGATGAATCTAGCATGAACATAATATTTCTAAGGTACATATAAATGAAACATTTTAAGGTTTTGAAGCATCATCTCCAAAAGCAAGGAAAGAGACAATTAAGCATTTTATTCTACATGAGGGAGCATGCTATATGGGTCCAATATATAAGGAAAACAAAATTAATCAGAATAAAAATAAACTCGTCTTTCAGAATTATGAGGGAAGAAACTAGCCCAAAATCTCAAATTTATCATTTATTGTCTTTACTTAATTACACTTAAAGTCTTTTACTAATAATTTGAAGCTTTATAATTTAAATATTACATTTAGTGGGAACTTAATGGAAAGAACCACCCAAACATAAAAAAGCTACAGAAATAAATAGATGAAACATCTAATAACAGCAATGATTACACTTATATTACCATGCAATTTAATTCTAGCTATGAGTTAGTTCACGACCTTTGGATCATTATGTACTGATGTTACAGTTTTCTTCAGTATAATCTTCCTCTCTTACCTTTCTAAAACATCATTTAAGGAATCCATCTGAATTACTTCTTTAGACACAAGAACATCAAGTCAAAACAAAATCATAGTACTAAACTAATTAATTTTTAAATCATAACCTTCTGCAACAATAAGAATATTGTTAAATAAAATAAGCAAAAAGACACTTTTTTTTTAATTAAAAATTGCAAATATGTTTCCTAAACAAAAAGGGAAAAAAGAAACAAAGGATTCCACACAAAAACATCTTCACTACTTTCAGAAGAACTACGGATTTGTTAAGTTAGAAGAATAGATGTCAGTAGCCAAAAGAAAAAGTGTCTGTTTCAAAAAGAAAATCACACCACATCAACTACGTTGTGCTATGAAAAAAAAAAAAAAAAAAGCCTGCTTAACTTCCAGAAAGGGTTGATGATGGGAAAAAATGTATATAACTACAACGCAACTAAAATTTTCCAACAGCAATGCAGTATTACTTCAAATAAAACCATGTGGTAAATCAGCAGTTCTCAGTGAATCATCAACAACTGCTGTCTGCAGATAGACCAAACATTGTAAGTCTTATCAACTAAACAATCTATCCAAAGAATCAAGGTCCCACTCAGAACGCTAGAACCCAGGCACTATTTTCTCTTCTCAAACTGAATGTTCCCCTTCTGATCTGCAAATTAGAGAATGTCATCTACTAACACAAGCATTTACTTTAACATTTTTCCCTCACTATATTATAAATTTCTTTTGTAGTTTTAGAATGTAGCATTTATTCATTTCTGCAACATATTGCAATGAGTCTGCCACAAAATTTTAGATTTGCAGGATTAGAGTGGCTTAATTTGGCATTATGGTCAAAAACCATATTGCCTCCTATCACTGAATGTCTTGAAAATATGCAGCACCTCCTATTTAGTGAGGAGCAGAGGTGATAAAAAAATAAAATGAATATACTTATGACCATGTGATCAAAAACGAAAAAAAGTCAGACATACATTTGTGCCTGTTTTGTTCCTGCCTATATAAGTAAGAAATTACAAGGAGTGTGGGAATCATAATTCTAATTTTACCAACTTGCATGAGTTCAATATCTCAAAGAGACCATTACATTAAATATTAAAATGAATCTATAATACTAGTTAATACCAATTTGCTTATTCTATTTATGAACCCACAACCGCCCCTTTACTGTCTCTGGTTGTTGTAGTAACATACGGAAACAACATTAAAATGGAAAAATATTACGTGCTCTGTTCAATCTTGATTTTTTTAATATTGACTTTATTTAGATGAAACAGAACTTATTACTTGTCTTTCACACGCAAAAATGCGGAAACACTCCATTATCATCATCAACTGGTGAAGCACTAGCACTATACCAAGGACTCTGAATGCCGGTCCCCATGATTAGGAGCAGCAATTATCACTCCCCTTCAATTCTTCCATTTTCAGCATTGCCAGAGCAACTGTAAGGTTTTTTTCAGAGTTATGAAGAATTTTATGACTATTGCAAAGCACAATTCACTTCATTAGCATGCTAACCCAACTCAGAGAAAACATATGTATATGCTTTATGCTCTTTATCTCATCTTTCAAAATGTTTGTATTAATATCATCAAAAAGCCTAAAAGCATATTTTATTTAGACAATTTTGTGACAAAATAAAAAAGCATTATCTGGATCAGCAGGGAATACTTAAGCTGGGACTAACAATGTGAAATATCTCTTATCAATCCAAGTCATTCCAGGCCAGACCTCAGAATCCATAAAGCTTATAAAATAAGAATAACTGACTTAATTGACAAAGTCAGATTAATAAAATCTTCTCAGAACTTAAAACAATAAACTCACAAAAGAGGAAAGTTTAATCTAAATATTACCTGGTTGTCCTGGTTTCAGTTAGGACAGAGTTAATTTTCCTCCTAGCAGCTGGTAGGGTGCTATGTTTTGGATTAGGATGAGAAGAGAGCTGATAACATGCTGATGTTTTAATTGTTGCAGAGCAGTGCTTACACCAAGCCAAGGACTTTTCAGCTTCTCACTCTGTCCTGCCAGCAAGCAGGCTAGGGGTGCAGCAGGAGCTGGGAGGGGACAGACCCAGGACAGTTGACCCAAACTGGCCAAAGGGGTATTCCATACCATCTGAGGTCATGCTAAACAATATATAGGGGTGGCTGGCCGGGGTGGGGGGGCCGGCTGCTCAGGGATAGGCTGGGCATCGGTCAGCGCGTGGTGAGCAATTGCATTGTGCATCACTTGTTTCGTACACATTATTATTATTAATACTATTATCATCATTATTATTATTATTATTGTTATTATTATTTTCCTGTCTTAATAAACTGTCTTTATCTCAGCTCACAGGCTTTACTTTCCCATTTCTCTCCCCCATCCCAGAGAGGGAGGGGGGAGGGTGAGCGAACGGCTGTGTGGTGTTTAGCTGCCGGCCGGGTTAAACCACAACACTGGTTTAAAGATCTCACTGACTTTTTGGCTATGTTACCTCCAAATCAGCTTTTGAGAATAGATTTACTAATTAACTGACTTCCGGCACTTGTGATTAACAGTCAATTATTGAATATAAAGTACCATGAAATAATGCATGTTCACTTATAGTACATATTAGACCCATCTTATACGACAATTGTCACAGCCAAACATTAGAACAAAAACTTCATATAAAAGGAATGAAGTCAATGCACATCTATAGTATAGGGCATCAGAATTATTTACGTTAAAAGTCTTATCCTGAAAGTTTCCAAAACTATACCAGAGTCAAAAGTCTGCTTTTAAGCTTTTCAAGTAAGAGCTAATAGTCAGCTGTTTCTACTTGAAAAAGAAATGCCAGTGAGATGGACATCTGTATTCTGTATCTGCCAAGTTTACTCAGTGTGTGGCCACAGGTGTTGGCCCTGGTATTGTAGAAGCTAAGGGAGAAAGGCAAAAGTAATTGGCATTAAAAGCTGTATTAAAAGAAGGCACACAATATTCATTTCATGAAAATAATTTTAACTCTTAGCTCTTAGAAGCATGACATTTTTTCTCTGATTTGATTTTGACTATATACAGAAAACAAGAGGAAACGCATGATATTTTCTACAAAGTTAAAGGTTATGACCCTTTCGTCTAGCATTCTTGAAAACTGTAGAGTCTAACAAAGAGGTATAAGTGACAGGTGGACATTTGCAAACCTAAGGGGGGTGTTTAAGGAAAGGTTGGACAGTGGATGATATTGGTGGTAGGGGGGTTGGTTGGACCAGATGATCTTGGAGGTCTCTTCCAACCTTAATGATTCTATGATTCTAAGTAACATTTCCACTACTTAAATATTTCTGCATGAAGAGTACTGTTAAAATACTTTAAAGTAATTAAAAAAAAATTAAAAAAATAAGATCCACTAATTAAAATGTCAAGAGTTTATGATTTCCTTTAGCCAATCTGATACTCCATAAATCAGAAGGTTTTTAGGCAACATGTTTTATAACATAGCTAGCAAACATTTGAGTAGGATGTTACACACATACACACAAAAAAAAATAGGTTACCGTAAATTCTAGGAAGTAAAACGGAAAAATTTTGTATATGTGAGACATCAAGCGTGTATTTAATGATCTCGATGTTTGTGATGGAAGCAATTTTAATTCCATTTTCTAGCATCTAATTATATTTTCCAGTTTTGTTGTTATGTAACACAAACTACTCCACTAATATTGAAGTCAGCTAATATTTTCCAAGTAAGGGGCCATAACTACTCTAGAGCATAAGACAGTGTTAAATATGCATCTATTTGGCAAATTGGTGGTTTTATTTTAATGTGTTCTATGAAATTGATCATACTACAGTTATGCGATTTGAGAGACAGTCATGCAGACTATTAAATCTATATTCCTGCTAATGTCAAAATCAGGCTGATTTGAAGACCCTTAAAATTCTTCAAATTCAAAAAGCTCTGGAGCAGGCCTGAAGATACTTACCAGAGGAATTGTTGAACAGAAACATACTTCACACAAAATATCCCTGAACACAGCAAGATACTACAAGAAATGAAATGAAATTACCTGGATCATCTTGTAATGATCTTGATATTTAAGTAGCTTTTCTTTTTTTTCCTTCAAGAAATTCATTTCTAGAATACTATTTTTTTCCAGTAAATATTCTAATTCCTACAAAGGTTAGAAAATAAAATATGGAAAATTACGAACATTTTTGAATTGTGAAAATACAGATTCAGGTCATCATTCCAACTAGTTTCATTTCTGAAGATACGCCATTTCCTATCATAACTTCATAACAAAAACTGCAATTTTGAGAAGCATAAGGTATTTGAAGTCAAATATTTTCATATTTTTAATGGCTGCCGGCTTTATGCATTTGAAAAGCCTATTAAACACACTTTTAGAAAATATTTTCTCTCCAAAGGCAGAAATCCTGTTCCATACAGCCCTAATGATCTCTACCTACAGCTCCAGAATTACTAGAATTTTAACATCCTGTGCTAGTATCCCCCCTGCAAGAGCCAAGAGAGAGGAAGGAGAATGACCCTACTGACTAAACTCCAAAATTATTTGCTGTAGAAAGGGCTAAAGAGTTTTACATGCAGATGTTGCTCCTACCAAACCAATTCCTACAGGCAAGCTGCTAGCACCTTTTCAGTTGCTCAAAAGCAACTATTTTTGGAGCCCTGCAAGAAGCCATTTCAGAAACCTGCCAGATCACTGTACAGCTATTCAAACAAAAAGCAAAACGGAAAGGGTCAGAAGGAGGACAAAAGGAGCAGGTATGTTTAGTTCAGTCCTGCTTTTGGATGAAATAAGAACAGTTCCTGATATTCAAAGTCTGATTCAACTGTAGGGACAGAAACAGATTTTTCAACTCTTCTTCATTTACAGCCCAGCTCTCAGTATCTATTCTTAAAGTCTATGCTTATAGACTTATACCTTACCAACCTTCTTCCATACTTAACTCCTAGAAATATCAATCCACTCCAGGCCTTCCCATTCTTGGCTCATCCCCATACTCATGTTCATTTCCAACAATCCATTTCCTTCATCCCTAGCACATCTTGATAGCTATCAATGAACAGCATTAAGAATACAAGAAATTAAACCTTCTTACTTTCCAGCGTCTCATTGACCTCTGACTAGCTTAGATGCATAACTACACGCGTAGTCCTACTTGGTGTAGGACTATACCATATTCGTTGTGGAAGCAATATGAAGAATTTAGTTACCAGCACTCCTGGAGGAGGGAGGGGAGGAAGTATTACATATTATGTTCATATAGATAGCCAAAGGCTATCAACTTTCAACTTCAGTGACCGCATGCTCACTCCCAAAACACGGGCGAGCCACTATAAATACTAACTACATAGCTTTATGCTGAGATATCTTATCTTTCTCTATATCTTAAAAGAAAAAATGGGGGGGAATCATTTTTTTCCTAAAACTTAAGGCTCATTGCAAAAGATCTGACATGAAGAAAAAGTATTTTTGCTGAATTTGGATAATTTCTTTTAAATTTGCCTAATTTCTCCCAAAACAAATCTATAAATCTGACAGCTCAAACTATACTTAAATTCCATATAAATGTCAAATATTTATATGAAAAAACAGTCATACCTTTTTTGTTTTTATTTTTTCTTCTTCAGCAGTGCAAAGCTTGGTTTCTAGGTTTGCTACAGTTTGTTGAAGACAGCTCTTCAATTCGTTTTTTCTCCTTGTCTCATCATCATCTGTACCAATGGCTGATGTGACTAAGGATAAGTCTTCATTTAAATTCAAAGAGGCAACTTGAATATCTACTTGATTCTAAAGGAGATAGTAAAAGGGAATTTAACATTCAAGTCAAATTTTATTTCCAAATGAAATTGTAGATTTAAAAACTATAAACACTAAGGTTATTTATTTGTAACCACAATTCGCTGAAGTTAGCCATGAACACGTGTTCTATGTGCTGGCCAAGAAGAAAAGTCCAACAACAGAACAGTAGCTAGTAATTCTACCAGCATTCGGATCAATCCTTCCAATTTCCTCCACAGCTTTTCAAGAAATAATTTGGAGAAGGCTTAAGAAGGAGGATATTAGATATCTCAGATCTGAATGAGGTCAAAATACTAAAGAGAGGTGAGAAAGGGACAAAAATGAAACAAATCACTGGTCTCAAAGACTCAGACTTACAGCGAAATAAACTCTCCTTGGATTAGTCACGCTTACATTTTTGCCCAATGCAGACTACAAACAGCAGCCATGGTAAGGGAAGTGATTAAAAAGGATTCCAATTAAAAAACAGATTTATAAAACAGATTTATTTTTTTCTGAAATGAATATACTGGGGCTTGACTAAGAGAATAAGAGTAATCAGGACATGTCTACAACAGTTAATACTATTTCAGTAAATTGTACAAGTACAGAAATTGAAACAGGCTTCTTGAATATACAACGGAAAACAGATGGAACATAAACAAGACTGTATTTTAAGCAAAGTACAAAAATAAATCAGGTGAAATTTAAAGTATTTTGTATTATGATTAACAGAAATTCAAGTTGCCCCCCCCCCAAATTAAATAAACATTACTTGTTTATATAGCAACAAAGAAACTTCAAAGAAAAGAGATGGTAAATTAACTTCAACTGCCATTTTTATTCTAGCTTTTTGAAAGCCAACAGCACTTGAGATTCGGGGAGGGATGGTAAAAGAAACATCTCAGTATGTTTTTTTAAGACACAATTGACTGATATGACTTAATTCATTCCCCTAACACCTTTTATTCAAAACAGACCTTCAAATAATTGACTTTTTGGTTACTGAATAAGCATATCTAGATTCAAAAGAAAACAAACAAAATTACAGGGCTCAGTACTGGGGCCAGTTCTCTTTAATATCTTTATTGATGATCTGGATGAGGGGATCGAGTGCACCCTCAGTAATTTTGCAGACGACACCAAGTTAGGTGGATGTGTCGATCTGCTCGAGGGTAGGAAGGCTCTGCAGAAGGATAGGAGGATAGGATCTGGATGGACCAATGGGCTGAGGCCAACCGTACGAAGTTCAACAAGGCCAAGTGCCAGGTCCTGCACCTGGGGCACAACAACCCCAAGCAGCACTACAGGCTCAGAGATGAGTGGTTAGAAAGCTGCCTGGCAGAGAAGGACCTGGGAGTATTGGTTGATAGTCTACTGAATATGAGCCAGCAGTGTGCTCAGGTAGGCAAGAAGGCCAACAGCATCCTGGCTTGTAAAAGAAGCAGTGTGGCCAGCAGGTCTAGGGAGGTGATTGTCCCCCTGTACTCGGCTCTGGTGAGGCCGCACCTCGAGTACTGTGTTCAGTTTTGGGCCCCTCGCTACAAGAAGGACATGGAGGTGCTCGAGAGAGTCCAGAAAAGGGCAATGAAGCTGGTGAGCGGTCTGGAGAACACATCTTCCGAGGAGCAGCTGAGGGAGCTGGGATTGTTCAGCCTGGAGAAGACGAGGCTCAGGGGAGACCTTATTGCACTCTATAGGTACCTTAAAGGAGGCTGTAGCAAGGTGGGGATTAGTCTATTCTCCCACGTGCTCAGTGACAGGATGAGGGGGAATGGGCTATGGTTGTGCCAGGGGAGGTTTAGGTTGGATATTAGGAAGAACTTCTTTACTGAAAGGGTTGTTAGGCATTGGAATGGGCTGCCCAGGGAAGTGGTTGAGTCACCATCCCTGGAGGTCTTTAAAAGACGTTTAGATTTAGAGCTTAGTGATATGGTTTAGCGGATGACTTGTTAGTGTTAGGTCAGAGGTTGGACTAGGTGATCTTGGAGGTCTCTTCCAACCTAGATGATTCTGTGATTCTGTGAACAGAGATCTTGACTGTACATAGATGCACAAGATCCAGTAGATAAAGCAGACAAAGAAAACTGCAGTTTGTGCTCTCAATTTCACTTCTATCAGAAACAAAGAGAAGCTCAGTGTGCTAATCCTACTTCTGAGTAATACATCAGTCTTAAGACTGGCGCTTGCAAAAATGGTGACATTGGACCTTGCAAAGGTGAAGTTTAATATAAAATTTCAAGAGGTGTTGAAGACAGAGTTATAGAAAAATACAGTTCTCTTAACATCCTCCAACAGGCAAAAGAATACTTTATTATAGTTTTATGCCCACCACCCTCCTTTAGTCTTATTCAGACGAGCAAAGTCTGACCTCCATTTCAAGATAATGTTAAGAGACTTATCAACTTTTCTTCTCTCCTTAGAAATGCTTCATAATGTTGTATTCTTTAGTTTGTATTATTTCCTACATTAAAAAGACAGCAAATTGTTTTTTGGAAGCATGGGTCTGTCCAGAACAAATAAAAACTAAAAAAAGCCTGAAAACAGAATTTCAGAATGATTATTCAGAAGTAGCAAAGCATATTATATATTTTCATTCACACTACCCTATCAGATATTTCTTAGCTTAAAAAAATGCACCTAAGCCTTAGTATGCTGGAATATCTAAAGTGCTCTTTCCAGAGAATAGAGGTAAAAGCTAAAGATTTTGGCCTAGATCAGACAGAAAGGATACAGATCATTCATATTTCACTGTTAGCTGAAACCAAAAGTTGGATCTGTTGTGGCTGAAAAAAAGCATATTTTCATCATCCTGCTTGCAATAGTAATTGGCTGATCAAAACACTGCCAGGGAGGTAGATGAAGAGCTTAAGGCAGAAAATTACCCTATCTGGCATCAGAAAAAAAAAAAAAAAAAAAAGAAAGCTGCATCAATTCTCAGCAGAATTTCAGCTACAAATGGAGATCAAGATGACAATTAAGACTTTTTTTTTTTTTTTTAGTTTTGTGATCTGCCACAATCTTTAAACTCATGCAGGAAAAAAACAGAACTGAAAAAAATAACACTATATACAATATTTCTCAAAACCATGGTGGCAGATTCTCCTGGAAATTATACTACGGCACTTGGAAAACAAAGAAGTGATTAGTGACAGCCAACAAAGCTTCACTACGGGCAAATTATGCCTGACAAATCTGGTGGCCTTCTACAGTGGGGTTACAGCACAGGTCAAAAAGGGAAGAGCAACTGACATCATCTACCTGGACCTGTGCAAAGCATTTGACACTGTCCTGCACAACATCCTTGCTTCTAAATTAGAGGGACATGGACTTGACAGATGGACCACTCAGTGAATAAGAAATTGGCTGGCTGGTCACATTCAAAGAGTTACAGTCAACAGCTCAACATCCAGGTGGAGACCAGTAATGAGTGATGATCCTCAGTGTTCTGTATTGTAGCTGTGATTATTTAATGTCTTTGTCAGTGACATGGACAGTGGGATTAAGTGCACCCTCAGGAATTTTGCAGATGACACCAGGCTGAGCAGTGCAGTTAACACACTGTAGGGAAGGGATGCCATCCATGGGGACCTTGGCAGGCTTGAGAGGTGGGTCCATGCAAACCTCATGAAGTTCAACAAGGCCAAGTGCAAGGTCCTGCACCTGAAGACCAACCATATCCTAGGCTGCATGAAAAGAAGAAGCGTGGCCATCAGGTCAAGGGAGGTGATTGTCCTTCTCTACTCTGCTCTTATGAGACCCCACCTAAGTATTGCGTTCAGCTCTGGGTCCCCAAAGATAAGAAGGACATGGACATATTGAAGCAAGTCCAGAGGAGAGCCACAAAGATGATCAGAGGGTTGGAGTACCTCTGCTAATGAAGACAGGCTGAGAGAGCTGGAGTTGTTCAACTTGGAGAAGAGAAGGCTCCCAAGAGGCCTTATAGCAGCCATCCAGTACCTAAAGAGGGCCTAGAAGAAAGATGAGGAGAGGCTCTTTATCAGTGAGCGTAGCAATAGGACAAGGGGTAATTGTTTTAGACTAAAAGAGGGTAGATTTAGATTAGATATTCAGAAGAAATTATTTGCTATGAGTGTAGTGAGGCACTGGAACAGGTTGCTCAGAGAAGCTGTCAACGTCCCACTCCTGAAAGGGTTCAAGGCCTGGATGGGTGGGGCTTTGGACAACCTGATCTAGTGGAAAGCATCCCAGTATTCTGATTCTCTGAATATAAAAGAATAAAAATAAAATTAATTCCAATTAAGGAAAAAAAAAAGTGATAATTCTCTAATACTAAAACCACTTGAAAAAAACATAAAATTATGACAATTCTGTAATCTTTACAGGTTTAGCAGCAATAAAATAACCTTTCTTCTATTGTTTCCGACATTCATCCCTGACACTATCAGCATGTCTTTAACATTTTAATAGCTCTTAAACACACTTCTCTCTTGCAGTCCACACCAAAGTAGTACAGTGTCTCCCAGTCAGAGGATTTAAACACCATTTGCTTACACTCCACACTCCTAAAGAAACGAAAATTATTTTACTTCAGAGTCTAACTCACAGAAATCATCCAAAGGACAGCTTTTGTTCTTAAAACATAATTAATCTAATTTTGCACAAAAAAAGATACAATGCCAAGATATTTAATACATAAAGTTTCCATATTGAAACAAAAATTGCTGCTTTACCTGTTCTTTAAGTACAGCTGGGTTTATAACATTGGCTGTTTGACTAGCTGTTGCCACATTATCATTTGATAAAGTGAATGAGTCAGGAGGAACCAGGCAGGATGAAGGCACAGAGTGCTCCAGAAGAACATCAGGAGAAACATTCCGAGATATATGGACTTCAGATACTAAAGCAAGAAATAAAAACAAAAAACAAACATGAAGACGCATTCAAAAATTAACTCTGTTTCTGAAATTTAAACCTAGCAAAACACATCACAGTAGCAACAAGTAAAATAAAGCTTAAATGTAATTAATACTGGAGTGTAAGTTCTTTCATAGAAATTTCCAGTTATGCCATAAAAAAACTGTACAGAGGATCATTATCAACCCATCACTACAGAAACTGGAGCATTTTTATGACAGACTCAGATACAAACTAAGAAAAAGGAGAAGAGAAAGCTTTGCATACATTTTTAATGTAATAACAAAATCCCACAATCTTTTATATGGCCAGCTACAGGTATGCCTTTATAGAAGAGGAAAAAATGTTTACATTAAGAATCTGAAAAAGGTTAAAATGTTACTTAACAAAACTTCCTAATACAGCTAGTGACTCATCAGGCTATACAGAGATGAAATTGACAACACTGCATTTGTCCAGTTCTTCACATCAAATATTTGTTTCAGCCTGAGCAGCCATGTCTGTTAAATATTTTATGAAACAAAAGAACTATTAAGTCTGACATTTTCTCTGAAATCACGTAGTGACAACAAGTTGATAATGCAAACCTGAAATTTCTGACAAGAGACTTTTCTGCTATAGATAAGTACTTCTGTGCAAACAAAATGTATATGCAGTTGCATTAGAAGAAGCCACTCATTATCATTAATACATCTGGTGAACTGTAGATTCCACTACCGCTGAGCAAGGCCCCTCAGTATCACTGTTTAATGAAGCACACATACACAAAGCAAACAAGCATATACATACATTCAACTAGTGGCATTCAAAATGACAATCTATTCCTTGAAACCAGATATGCTGTGTCCCATCTCCTTTACCTCCCCAGCTGTGGGATTCAGGTAAAGATAGAGGAACATGCAAACCTTTATCTACCAAAAAGAAGAAAGAAAACAGACCACCAGACAGAAAAATATCAGGATCCTAATTGCAGCAACAGTGGGTTGGAGAGGAGAAAAACATAAAATAGAAACTGAATAAAAAGCCTAGAGAGGAATAATTCAGCAAAAAGAAAAGGATCCAGTTTAGGTAACCAGGACAAAACAAAACAGGACTGGGACAGAACAACATCTTTAACTCTTCTTCAGAATCTTAAATGTGACTTTTTAGGCTTCCTTTATGTACCTCAAGGTACCTGTGAAATCCACTGAAGTATTCTATTCATCTTTTCCCTCCCCTTCCAAAAGCGAATGCCTGTTGACAAAGAAAATGCAGCTTCCTAAAGCAATTACCTACTCTGTTAGTTCAAGTGACAGAGGAGATAACAGAAGACTACCTTTTTAGCTCCTAAAAAAATGTTTAAAAAAAAAATCAACAGGGTCTCGGTTTTACGCTATCACTTAATAACCTGAACTCCAGTTTGAAATCTGTTTCTAACAGACGGAACATCAACTAAAGCAATGCACCAGATAATTCTGACTGAGCAGACGAGCTGCTTACGAAAAGTATTAACTCAAAAAGGAAAACCTAACATAACTCTGATCCTCATTTATCCTTTGGTCATGATCATTATGGTATAGACATTGCTCACACAGATAATTTATCACAGAAGTTAAAAAAAAAAAAAAAGAAACTGTTATGAACAAGAAATGGGGACTCAGAGATTAATGCTTAATGTACTCAAATATTTTGGGTTTCCAATACTAGACATAACACTTATTTTTTCAGATAATATGATTTTAACAATAATATAACAATATATATTATATATATTATATTATATATATATTATATTGTTATAAAATAATACGATTTTTAATCAAACTGAGTTTTCAGTGATTTCAGTCACAATAATGATTGCTCAGCATTTTGAGGGGGAAGAAAAACTCCTAACTTGTCAAAAGAAAGACTGAGAAGTGAGAAGCAACAATGGGTGACCACCTCTGGTTTAAACTCGTTCAACTAAAGACATGACCTTGCAGAAGACAAGAAATTAAGGCAAGTCTCCAAAGTATCACTCAGCCTTTCTTTCCTTTTTTTTTTTTAAATAAATAAATAAATAAAAAGCCTTCCTTTCACTTTCAGCAATATTAAGAACTTACATGTTAAACTAGAATTACATTTGCTGTCTAATTCAAGCTCTCTTAATTCATTCTACTTGCATATACACTTGATGGAATTGTATTAGTATTTTAGCTCAGCTCAAAATGTGCTTTTGGAGATGACCTTTCCCTCTTTCCTGCTCACCATACCACTGTTATCATAATGGAACAGTTTCAGAACCCCCGAAACAAAGACTTCCCTCTGATAAAACTGCTAGACTGCATTCCAGTAGCTAATGGACCTTCAAGTGCACAGGACCAAGCTGCAATTAGTCTGCAGTAAAAGTCCTGAAGCTCATTAGTATGGATATGAACTCAAAGCCACTTTACAGATCCTGTCATCATCAATTTCTACACCACCTGCTATGATAGACAGCCACTCTGATATTAACAAAAAATTTATCCTTCCACAGTATTGTGCCCTGATTCTAGACACATCCTTTAGCTTCAAGTAAGCTATGCAGTAGTTCTGCAGTCCTGATGAATTTCCGAAGAATATATATGTTGTTCATTGATTAAAGCTACAGTATTATAAAGGAAAGGAGCACATATTCAGTTACAGGTATGTCAAAAGTCATATACCCAAGAAGGCTGATATAAGATGCAGATATAAATGGCTGCCAGAGCTGAACTGATAATTTGTGGACCTTTGACTTCACATTAAAAATATTCTACAATACGTTTGTATGTAAGAACTGACAAAGTCATGCAGTTTATTAATAGAAGCACAGATCAGTAACAGTCTGCAATCCTTGCCCGCACAAGAAAAATTATTTATCTTCAGTGATGAAGTTTAAGGTTGCTTCTCTACATGTACCAGTTTACAGCAGTAGATCAAAATATAAAGAAAAAAATCTTAAAATCTTTCAAGATGCTATCTTACAGTTTGTTGCAAAAAGCTCTTCTCCAAATTTTATTCTGCCAAAGGGAATCTGTTCTAGAAAATAAGTAGATACACTATTCCAATATCTGAAGTCTAAGGACATAGGGAAATATTAATTTCCTAAATTCTTATGTAAACTTTATAACAGCCACCAAATTCTGTAGCCATTTAGTTGAGCATTAAAAGAAAGTCTTTCAGTATTCAAATGACTACAAAACATACAGAAACTGAGAAATCATTCCCAACATATTTTAAAAAATATGAAAAAGTATACATAGGCCTTGTCAGAAGCCTAATTCTAAAACAAATTGCAAAGGAATGCTGATAGAGATATAGCTTGTATGAAATAATATTGTCAGAGATCCTGTTAAGGTATAATTTAAAAAAAATACTCACGTATCGAACCTAATATTATACTTTTCTTACACTAAAGGTCTCCTGGATTGCTTGTGCCCTGCTGTATTGTCCTTCCAGCAGATCCTGGGATGCTTAACACTCCCCATGAGGACCAGGGCCTGTAAATGTGAGGCTTCTTCGAGATATCTGAAGAAGGCCTCATCTAGAGCAGGCAGATGCAGCCATGTCAGCTATGTTGGCCTGCCCACTAATCCTGACCCTGACAGTTCTTGACTGATCACCTCCCTCAAAACAGAGCTCTGTGCCTTCCAGCTGCTCTCTTACATCAAGGGCAACTCCTTCTCGCCTTTGCTTCTTAAGAGGCACACGTGTATCCATTGCAGCATTTCAGTCATGTGGCATATCCTCATCATGTTTTTATGATCCCAATGCACAGACTTCTAATTCCCCGTTTGTTCCCCATGCAGTGTGTTTTGATGTACAGGTCACTTCAGAGAGGTGTCCAGTTGTGCTTGTTTCCCAGAAACATGAGATCTTTCCCCATAATGCTGTCCCATGTCTTATGTTGTCTTATGTTCTTATTTGTGAGTACACTTGGGGTGATCCTCTTTCAGCCTTGTTTTGTTGAGTACAGTTTCTCTTCTATTCCCGTCAAGCCAGAACCTTTGCTTGCCAAATCTATCCACCATTTTCTCTCTTGGTCACTCAGTCAGTCTCTCCCTCCTTATTTCCTAGTTTAAAGTTTTTTGTTTCTTTAAAAAAAAAAAAAAGTTGGCAGTATGTTGAGAGATGCACTTTGCATTACTTGGGTAGATTCTGTCTCTTCCAAGACATCATCAATCCTCAGAAATGGCCCCATAGTCATAGAAAGCAAAACTATGTTGGCCAGCACTGGCTGCACAACCAGTTGTTAACCTACAGTCATTGACTGTAAACAGAATGGAAGTGACAGAGTCCTTTCTATAATTCCCTCTGTTATAAAGTTAATCTTAAGCAATTCTTAATTGCTGTTGTTACAAAAGAAACATTGTCATCACTGATGTGTAACTGAAACAAACGGCAACAGAATGAACTGTTTCTGTGTATGAATACGTATTCAAATTAAAAATACTGAATAAAGATAAATTACCCAATCTGAAGCAATAATTTTCTGACCAACTTGGAATGGCTTATTTTTAAACCAATACCACTTCCAGATAAATGATTTAAAACTGTCTTGGTACCCACTGTGTGCTGGGAAAACCCTATTGTCCTGGTTCCAGTTGGGACAGAGTTAATTTTCCTCCTAGTAGCTGGTAGGGTGCTATGTTTTGGATTAGGATGAGAAGAGCGCTGATAACATGCTGATGTTTTAATTGTTGCAGAGCAGTGCTTACACCAAGCCAAGGACTTTTCGGCTTCTCACTCTGTCCTGCCAGCGAGCAGGCTAGGGGTGCAGCAGGAGCTGGGAGGGGACAGACCCAGGACAGCTGACCCAAACTGGCCAAAGGGGTATTCCATACCAACTGACGTCATGCTAAACAATATATAGGGGTGGCTGGCCGGGGTGGGGGGGCCGGCTGCTCGGGGATAGGCTGGGCATCGGTCAGCGGGTGGTGAGCAATTGCATTGTGCATCACTTGTTTCGTACACATTATTATTATTAATACTATTATCATTATTATTATTATTATTTTCCTGTCTTAATAAACTGTCTTCATCTCAACTCACAGGCTTCACTTTCCCGTTTCTCTCCCCCATCCCAGAGAAGGAGGGGGGAGGGTGAGCGAACGGCTGTGTGGTGTTTAGCTGCCAGCCGGGTTAAACCACAACAGTCCTTTTGGCACCCAACGTGGGGCACGAAGGGTTGAGATAACGATAGATTTGACCAGAGTGTGTTAAACTAAAATTGGTATAAGTGTTGGATCTGCTTAATAGTTGCTAGTCACGATGTTGATTGCCTTAATCTCAAGTCTGCTGTGCCTGTTTTCCAAATTGAGTTTTATAGCACGTTACTTTCTGTATGTGCTCCCTGTTGCACTGTTTATCCTTTCTGGGCCCTGGTTTAAGATTGTTATGGTACTGTGCGGTGTAACAATGGCTTATGAAATGATGAGATTTCTGGTCATGACTCTAACCTGGTATTTGTACTCAGCACTGTCATCGACTCTATACTTTGGAAACCATGTCTCGGAAACTATTAGCAATTACACCTATTGCCTTTTTTCATCAGGGAGCCAATCTGTGGAGGGGACAGGGGAAGATATTTTTTCCTACCTGTTCACTCTCCCTTTCTCCTTCACCACTCTCTTATCCCCCGAGCTAGTTACGGTGGTTCTCCAAGATGTTGAATATCCTTGGGATACTCAGACCAGCAAGTTCTTGTTGTTATGTCTCCTGAATACGCTTCAGGTTTTGTTTAAGGTTAAACAACTACTTAGGAATCTCATCCGGAGATCTGTCTTGAGGCGGGATAGTTGCAAGTGACAGGGAGTGTGGGAGGATATGGGCAGGTTTCTAGAGCAGTGGTCACCTCCAGTGTTTTGGACATTCACCCCTGAACAACTGCAAAATCCCAAAAAGCTGGCAGAATGCTTGAAAAAAAGGTGTCATGACTCTGGCAGTTCCAAAGTGACACAAATCACTGTAGCGTGCTGGGGTCTGGCTTGTGCCTATCGAGCTGCAACTGATGCTACTATCAACCTAGCGACAGACCCTGCAGCCGCTCCAGCTCCTGCAGCCACTCCAGCTCCTGCAGCCGCTCCAGTTCCAGCTCCTGCAGCCGCTCCAGTTCCAGCTCCTGCAGCCGTTCCAGTTCCAGCCCCTGCAGCAGCTCCAGCTCGTTCAGCTGCTCCCACTCCTGCGTCTGGGTCAGAGAAACGAGCTGTAGCAGTGCAAGTTGACCCCGCAGAGGGTATTCCAACCCCTGTGGCAGACCCTGTGGCTGGGTCAGAGAAACGAGCTGTAGCAGTGCAAGTTGCCCCTGTAGACAAGGTGAAAAAATGGTATAGAGATTGAGGTCATTTAGAATGCAGACAGTCTTCTGCTAGGTCTGGGTATAGAGAAGACGAGGCTGGGCCATCAGAGGTGCAGGAGGATGAAGATGAGGATGAGGATGTTGAAAAATCAACAGTAACTACCCGAACCCTATACCAGCGTGAGCTACGAGATGTGCAAAAAGATTTTGGTCGCTGTATAGGTGAGCAGCTTGTCACCTGGCTGCTCCGGTGCTGGGACACCAGAGCCAATTGTGTGGAATTAGAGGGCAGGGAAGCCAGGTGGCTGGGATCCCTTGCTAGGGACGCATGCATTGACAAAGCAATTGGAGATGGAGCACGATCTCACAGCCTCTGGAGGCGTCTCCTGTCAGCTGTGAAGGAAAGGTATCCCTTCAAGGAAGAACTTGTATGTCTACCAGGTAAGTGGACCACCATGGAGAAGGGAAATCAGTACCTGAAGGAATTAGCCGTACGGGAAGTAATTTATAAGGACCTAGACGACGCACAAATATCCACAGATCCAGATGAAGTCCAGTGTACACGACCCATGTGGCGGAAGTTTGTACGGAGTGCACCATCATCATATGCCAGCTCATTGGCAATACTAGCCTGGAGAGAGGATGAGGGACCCACAGTGGATGAATTGGCTAAACAACTCCGGCAGTACGAAGAAAGTCTCTCCTCTTCCCTACAGGCCTGCGTCTCGGCTGTGGAGAAACTCTCTGAGGAGTTCCACCAACTTAAAGAGAATTTATCTTCCCCTCCACCGGAACGAACCAGTGTCCACCAACTAAAAGAGAATACCTTGGAGAAACTTTCTGAAGAGGTCCCCCAACTTAAAGAAAGTTTATTTTCCTCCCCACCTGTACAAACCAGTGTCTCAGCTATTAGGGGTAAACGTTCATCTGTGCAAGGAAGACAATACGGTGGGCACACACCCCGCGCCACCCTGTGGTTTTACCTACGTGACCATGGAGAGGACATGAGAAAATGGGATGGAAAATCTACTGCGACCCTAGAGGCATGGGTACGTGAGTTGCAAAAGAAAACAATTGGGAAAAAGGGGTTCTCTGAAAAGTTTGCTGCTCCAACTTCCAGCAGGCAGTCCTTTAAACACAGAAACGAAGATTCTGACCAGGACTAGAGGAGCCCTGCCTCCAGCCAGGGGGAGGAAAGGGACAATCGAGTTTATTGGACTGTGTGGATTCGATGGCCTGGCACGTCAGACGCACAGAAGTAGGCTTTATTAGACACTGGTGCACAATGTACCCTAATGCCATCAAGCTATAAAGGGCCAGAGCCCATCTGTATTTATGGCATGACGGGGGGATCCCAGAAGTTAACTGTATTGGAGGCTGAAGTGAGTCTAACCGGAAATGAGTGGCAAAAGCACCGTATTTTGACTGGCCCGGATGCCCCGTGCATCCTTGGCATAGACTATCTTAGAAGAGGATATTTCAAGGACCCAAAAGGGTTCCGGTGGGCTTTTGGCATAGCTGCCTTAGAGACAGAGGACATTAAACAGCTATCTACCTTGCCCGGTCTCTCAGAGGACCTTTCTGTTGTGGGGTTGCTGAGGGTTGAAGAACAGCAAGTGCCGATCGCTACCACAACTGTGCACCGGCGGCAATATTGCACCAACCGAGACTCCCTGATTCCCATCCATAAGCTAATTCGTCAACTGGAGAGCCAAGGAGTGATCAGCAAGACTCATTCACCTTTTAATAGTCCCATATGGCCAGTGCGAAAGTCTAATGGTGACTGGAGACTAACAGTGGACTATCGTGGCCTGAATGAAGTCACACCACCACTGAGTGCTGCAGTGCCGGACATGCTAGAACTCCAGTATGAACTGGAATCAAAGGCAGCCAAGTGGTATGCCACAATTGATATCGCTAATGCATTTTTCTCCATCCCTCTAGCAGAAGAGTGCAGGCCACAGTTTGCTTTCACTTTGCTTTCACTTATTCGTCCAATATACTTGGAATCGGCTGCCCCAGGGGTGGAAACATAGCCCTACCATTTGCCATGGACTGATCCAGTCTGCTCTGGAGCAGGGGGAAGCTCCTGAACACCTGCAGTACATCGATGAATATCATTGTGTGGGGTGACACTGCAGAGGAAGTTTTCGAGAAGGGAAGAAAATAGTCCAAATCCTTCTGAAGGCCGGTTTTGCCATAAAACAGAATAAAGTTAAAGGACCTGTATGACAGATCCAGTTTTTAGGAATAAAATGGCAAGATGGACGTCGTCAAATCCCAATGGATGTGATCAACAAAATAACAGCTATGTCTCCACCAACTAGCAAAAAAGAAACACAAACTTCCCTAGGTGTCGTGGGGTTTTGGAGAATGCATATTCCAAATTACAGTCTGATTGTAAACCCACTCTACCAAGTAACCCGTAAGAAGAATGCTTTTGAATGGGGCCCTGAGCAACGACAAGCCTTTGAACAAGTTAAGCAGGAAATAGTTCATGCAGTAGCCCTCGGGCCAGTCCGAACAGGACCAGATGTAATTAATGTGCTCTACACCGCAGCCGGGGAGAACGGTCCCACCTGGAGCCTCTGGCAGAAAGAACCTGGGGAAACTCGAGGTCAACCCCTGGGGTTTTGGAGTCGGGGATACAGAGGATCTGAGGCCCGCTATACTCCAACCGAAAAGGAGATATTAGCAGCATATGAAGGAGTTCGATCTGCTTCGGAAGTGGTCGGTACTGAAGCGCAGCTCCTCCTGGCACCCCGACTGCCGGTACTAGGCTGGATGTTCAAAGGAAGGGTCCCCTCTACACATCATGCAACTGATGCTACATGGAGCAAGTGGGTTGCACTGATTACTCAGCGGGCTCGAATAGGAAACCCCAGTCATCCAGGAATCTTGGAGGTGATTATGGACTGGCCAGAAGGCAAATACTTTGGGATATCATCAGAGGAGGAGGTGGTTCGTGCTGAAGAAGCCCCACTGTACAACAAGCTACCAGAAAATGAAAAGAAATATGCCCTGTTCACTGATGGGTCCTGTCGTATTGTGGGAAAGCATCAGAGATGGAAAGCTGCTGTATGGAGTCCTACACGACGAGTTGCAGAAGCTGCTGAGGGAGAAGGTGAATCGAGTCAGTTTGCAGAAGTGAAAGCCATTCAGCTGGCTTTAGATATTGCTGAATGAGAAAAGTGGCCAGTTCTCTATCTCTACACTGATTCATGGATGGTAACAAATGCCCTGTGGGGGTGGTTACAGCAATGGAAGCAGAACAACTGGCAGCGCAGGGGCAAGCCCATCTGGGCCGCTGCATTGTGGCAAGATATTGCTGCCCGGGTAGAGAACTTGGTTGTAAAGGTACGCCATGTAGATGCTCATGTGCCCAAGAATCGGGCTACTGAAGAACATCAAAACAACCAGCAGGTGGATCAGGCTGCTAAGATTGAAGTGGCTCAGGTGGACCTGGACTGGCAACATAAAGGTGAATTATCTATAGCCCGATGGGCCCATGACACCTCAGGCCATCAAGGTAGAGATGCAACATACAGATGGGCTCGTGATCTAGGGGTGGACCTGACCATGCACACTCTAGCACAGGTTATTCATGATTGTGAAACATGTGCTGCAATCAAGCAAGCCAAACGGTCAAAGCCTCTTTGGTATGGAGGACGATGGCTGAAATATAAATATGGAGAGGCCTGGCAGATTGATTACATCACCCTCCCTCAAACCCGCAACGGCAAGCGCCATGTACTTACAATGGTGGAAGCAACCACCGGATGGCTGGAAAAATATCCTGTGCCCCATGCCACCGCCCGGAACACTATCCTGGGCCTTGAAAAGCAAGTCCTATGGCGACATGGCACCCCAGAGAGAACTGAGTCAGACAATGGGACTCGTTTCCGAAACAGCCTTATAGACACTTGGGCCAAAGAACATGGTATTGAGTGGGTGTATCACATCTCCTATCAGGCACCAGCCTCTGGGAAAGTTGAACGATACAATGGACTGTTAAAGACTACACTGAAAGCAATGGGTGCTGGGACATTCAAAAATTGGGATGCACATTTGGCAAAGGCCACCTGGTTAGTCAATACTAGGGGATCTGCCAACCGAGCTGGACCTGCCCAATCAAACCTGTTACGCACTGTAGAAGGGGATAAAGTTCCTGTAGTGCACGTAAGAAACATGCTGGGTAAAACAGTCTGGGCTACTCCTGCCTCAGGAAAAGGCAAACCCATTCGTGGAATTGCTTTTGCCCAGGGACCTGGATGCACTTGGTGGGTAATGCAAAAGAATGGGGAGGTCCGGTGTGTACCTCAAGGGGATTTAATACTGGGTGAGAATAGCCCATGAGTTGAATAGCAGTATGTTAATTATTATATAATACTGTATGTCATCATTACCATGATTGCTATATATCATAGATGAAAATGGTGATTAATTAGAATATATTGGAAAGAGTGTAACCTGAGCATGACATAAATGGTATGGAATAAGGGGTGGATATCTGTCCTGGTTCCAGTTAGGACAGAGTTAATTTTCCTCCTAGCAGCTGGTAGGGTGCTATGTTTTGGATTAGGATGAGAAGAGGGCTGATAACATGCTGATGTTTTAATTGTTGCAGAGCAGTGCTTACACCAAGCCAAGGACTTTTCAGTTTCTCGCTCTGTCCTGCCAGCGAGCAGGCTAGGGGTGCAGCAGGAGCTGGGAGGGGACAGACCCAGGACAGTTGACCCAAACTGGCCAAAGGGGTATTCCATACCATCTGACGTCATGCTAAACAATATATAGGGGTGGCTGGCCGGGGTGGGGGGGCCGGCTGCTTGGGGATAGGCTGGGCATCGGTCAGCGGGTGGTGAGCAATTGCATTGTGCATCACTTGTTTCATACACATTATTATTATTAATACTATTATCATTATTATTATTATTATTTTCCTGTCTTAATAAACTGTCTTTATCTCAACTCACAGGCTTCATTTTCCCGTATCTCCCCCCCATCCCAGAGACGGAGGGGGGAGGGTGAGCGAACGGCTGTGTGGTGTTTAGCTGCCAGCCGGGTTAAACCACAACACCTATTCTGTTGTTAAAATACGAAGTTTTAGCACAAATGATTTGGTATACTGAAATACATAAACCAAAATTAAAAATGGTAATAAAAAGCCATGCTATTTTAAGGTGTTTCTGGTAGCATAAGAATGTTTATTCTAGGATGAATATCTCTAACACAAAATAGTCAAGTGCACTTATGATAGAGATATAAGTCTTCCATTTACTCAATGGTTTTCACAAAAAACTACAACCTCCTGCAGTTGATCCTGTAAAGTTACACAGATTGGAGAACTGCAGAATAACCTACAGAAGATGCGTAGAAAGGTTTTTAGGAACTAGCTAAGAACTATAGGCACTTAATTTCCATTTACATTTAGTAACTGGAATTAAGTGAGTGAGTGTTCCATTGAAAATGTCTTACAATTTCGTTCTTCTCATATGACTAAACATGATTTGAAATATCGGAGATAGGCCAGTCTCTCTTTTTAAATCTGTGGCTAGGGAAACTAAGAAACAAGTCAGGAACAGCTTCATCTAATCATCCCATGTAGCTACCAGAAGAAAATTATACTCTGGTAAACTGAAGGAAGCACATCAACTATGGAAGAGAGGCAAAAGTATGAGAGTGTTTCAACATTAAAATATTTATTATTTCACTGTTGTTCCAGGGACTCAGCCATATACATTTACAATTCTACGTAAGAGAATTATAACAGAATAACAACTAGAAATTATTATAGTATAATATATATAGTTTATATATCGTTATATAATATATGAATGTATGATATATTGTTCTAATATTACATCATACATATCATAAGATACAATACATATTTACATATTGCATGGCATTGATATATATGATTATATTATGATATTTATGATGGATTTTTTTTTTCCTGAAGGTCTTTATTTACCTTTTCCTGCTACACCAGTACTCTCACTGTTTTCCCCAAGGATTGCTTAGATGTCCAGCCTCTATGATGAGTAAGCTCAGAAGTAAGTTTGCATGATTCAAGCTATCTTTTACTCCCATTTACCTTTAGCAACCCATCATACCACTAATGAGTACATACCAAGTGCAAAGCAGTATTAAATTATATCATTATGAATCTAGTTAATAACTGATGATAGTTTAAATATACCTATCTGACTTATTCTATAGTTTTTCTTTATTTAAAACTTTGTGGAAATTATTAGTGTAAACTAATATTAAAGCAAGTTAATTTCCTACCTTTTTTTCTTCCACCCTGAAGACATCTCACTAGTGAAAATTTTGAGATTTAAAATGAATACATTTCACGAAATCATAGAAGACTCAAGTTGGAACAGAAAAAATATTTTAACTTCTAACTACTAGACAAAGTATTATATTGTGTCTTTGCAAAGGAAAGATTCCCTATGTTTTTCAAATAGAGGAATAGCATTCTTTCCTAAATTTGGAATGCCTTGAGACTTCAGTGTGATCTACAGAAAAAAAAAAAAGTTTCATACATATTTGTTTTCCCTTCCCTCAGAACTTCACACAGTAGAACTTTGAGTTTTAAAGAAGCTTTGGTTCACATATTAGTGTTAACAAACAAGGAATAAAAATTTCAACCATATCAGACACTTCAGAATACAGTATGCTTTGCAGATTAAGACTAAACAATTTTTAATTAGAACATCATCTAATAATTCACCTGTACGTTGGTACAAACAGGGTTTTTCTTTTAGAGAAACCAAGTTAGGTTTTACAACTGTAAAGTAGTTTAGTTTATAACATTCTATGTCTCTTTATATTAAAAAACCTTCCAACAGACTTTCCATGCTCAAAATTCAGAACATCCTTTGAGCAGTTCCATTTCTTCTTCTTCTTCCCTAATTGTCTTAAGGGCCTATCAGCCTTTGAACTGGATAAACTGTACTTATCTTTCTCACTTATATTTCTTAAAGTGCAATTTTGAGAAGTACAGCTTCCCAAAATGATTACTCTGGAACATTCTTACGCCTAGCTTTCACTGCTGTCCACAATTTTATCGTGTTTATATCCCCTTCTGGGTACTAGTATTTACAATGAATACAGGACAGTAATACCTTACTAAGAATTTCGTTAGTGATTTTTTTTTTCTTTTAAATCAATACCTGTAGGAAATGCTGCCCAAGAAATAGCAGGAGATGTAGTCTGCTTTTCACCATTTCCACACTCATAGCTCTCTGCTGCCTACAAATAGGGAAAAAGTGTTATTTTCTTACAAAACACTATATACTCTTATTTAAAAAAAAAAAAAACACATTTATCTACTAAAGTTTTCAGGCATATTTTCCTAGTGTAAGGAAGAACAAGAACTTAAGTTTCTAAGCTATTTGACTACACTGAGCATGCATCTTATTACTTGTCAGAATACTACAGAGAATTGAGTCAAATATAAACCATCTATAAAGCACATACAAGAAAGGTCTCAGTTAGAAAGGGAGAAAAACTGTCAACTAGATAATTGAATATCAGAGAAATGAAACAAATGTAGAAGCACAATATACCAGATATTTGATGTGCATAGAAAGACATGTTTATTACTGAATAAATATCAGTTACATTTAAGAACTGAAATCTAGTTTAAAAAGATTTATACTTGAGAATATAACGTTTACAATTAAAGTTTTTTAATGAATTTATCATCCCCTATTTCCGTTCTACACAAGAATAAAATATTACTGAAGTACGCAACTATTTAATTCAATTTGACATTTTCATTAAGTTATAATCAACAGAAGCACAGGCGTAACACTTTTCTTAAAAAGAATACTGCCAAAGCTGTTTGTGTAAATAGTTCAATATCAAAATTGTCATCAAAATAACATACCTCAAATCCTCCAAAATCATCATCATCCATCTTTCAAATGGTACTAGAATACAGCAAAAAAACTGATTTAAAAACAAAAACAAAACCACTAAACAGTTATATCCTGTTTACTTATAAAATAATAAAAATATTGTAAAACGAAAGTTACAGTATTAATTTTAAAGCACAGAGTCAGGTAGAATAAGTTATAGCAGTCAAATCCTAAAAACCATCCGCACGAAGTAATACAGCATTCTGCACTGCAGGAAATTGGGTATATTGCATTGATCAGTTTCATAAGAGAAACATGTTGATTTCATATCAACTAGGAATCTAAAGAAATGAATGACTCGTATATTGTACCTCAATTAAATGACAGATGAGTAAAGACCTTCACTTAGATACAATTGCTTCCTAGCTCATCTATGTACTCTTCCTAAAATCACCACCTTCTCATTTAGAACAAAGATTCCATCTTTCATTAATTCCATCATGGAGATAAGTAATTATAACAAGTTGCCTGAAATCTTTCAAATTCACAAGTTCAACAAAAGATCAAATGACCTAAAGCAGAATATTTTCACTCAGAATACAAGGGCTAGAACTTCAAGATCCCTTTTAAGAAGCATGTTTTTATTGATCAAGGTAAGTAACAAAACTTTGTATTTTTGAGATGGAATTTGAAAATCTTCAAGGGAAAAGATAAGCACTGCCAACCAATATTGTTGAAGATCTTTCAAGATAAGAATGTAGCAAATGCTTTTCAAGATAGAAAAATAGGAAGAGTTACTTTAAAAGTTATGTCTACTGCTCTCAAGCTTTGCAGTCAAGACCTCAGTAGCTCAACAAATGGTACTGAAACCAACAGATAATCTAATTCATCTGGATAATAATAATAATAAAAAAAAGCAGGATTTCTGACCATCAGATTCCAAATGAAGAATTTTCTTCACTAGTAATGAACGTGATCCAATTTAATGGAATCAAAATCTACATTGTATTTTGTAGTTCTGTACTCATATTAACGAGTTTTTTGTTTTTTGTTTTTTTTTTTTTTTTTTTTTTTTAATTCTAAGCTGCTTTACCAAATCAGTACTGTGATTAAATTCAAAAATGTTTCCTGCTTTTCCCATTTTTTTTCTTAGCTGTCTGGCAGCATCAACACAAGCTGCAGTTTAGAAAAAGCCTGTGGTGAATTTCTGGAAATTTTTCTGTTACCACAGAGGTCCTTCCCTATGTTTCATGGAGGGGCTGATTTAGATTTTACAAACTGATCAGCATTTTTGAGTTTTAGCCCTGAATTCTGTGGCATTTTGATATATTTATAGTTAAACTGCCATTCCTTTTGCAAAAATGCAGAGTAACTCAGCTAATGAAAGTAACTCAAGATATTATAAACTTCCATGAAAAGCCATGTATAAGTATAAGCTCTTAATAAAAAATCATAATATATGAATGAAGGACAATCTGAAGAAAATTTTTATAAAGTGTCAAAACATACAAATTTAATTTATTTCAGTTAAAATAGATTATGATCTGGAGAAACTTAACACTGTGAAAACATGCTCAAACAGAAGAATTCAAAAGGTTTGAAGGACATCTCCAAATTAGTGTCAAAAGTGGACACTTACAGTTTATATCCACTGTTGAGAAACATTACTAGAAAAATATCAATTCAAACACACATCTTTCAAATTTTAACAAATTTATTTTCAAGTTCTTATTGATGAATTTATTAAATCAACACTTAAAATGTGGATAGATCTGGTTAAATTAAAATAGAATATGGTCCAATATTCATTTCTGGTTATAAGAAATACTAGTCTTTTTAAGGACTGCAAAGGTCTTTGTTTGGCTTTGAGGGAGAAGGTGGTTGGGTAGCTAGGCAATCACCAAAGATATGAAGTTTAACAAGAGCCAGTGCTGGATCCTGCACCTGGGATGGGGCAACCCTGGATTGTATGTACAAACTGTGGGATGAGAGACTGGAGAGCAGCTCAGCAGAAAGGGACCTGGGGGTTTTGGTCAATGGAAAGTTGAATATGAGTGATTGTGCCCTGTCAGCTAAAAGAGACAACCATATCCTGGGGTGCATCAAGCACAGCATTGCTAACCCATCGAGGGAAGCGACTGTCCCACTCTGCTCTGCACTGGTGTGGCCTCACCTTGAGCACCATGTGCAGTCTTGGGCACCACAATATATGGAGATACAACTATTAGAGGGTGCCCAGAGGAGGGCTACAAAGATGATGAAGGGTCTAGAGGGCAAGTCACTTTGTTCAGCCTGGAGGAGACTGAGGGGAGACCTCATGTTGGCCCACAGCTCACGAGGGGAAGCAGAAGGGCAGGCACAGATCTCTTCTCTCTAGTGACCAGTGACAGGACGTGAGGGAACGGCATGAATCTACGTCAAAGAGGTTCAGGTTGGATATTAAGAAAAGATTCTTAACTGAGAGGATGGTCAGGCACTGGAACAGGCTCCCCAGGGAAGTGACATCAAACCTGTCAAGAGTTTGAGAAGCATTTGGACAATGCTCCATATGATAATATCAGACATATGGTCTGATATTTGGGTGGTTCTGTGTGGAGCCAGGAGTTGGACTCAATGATCCTTTTGGGTCCCTTCCCACTTAGGATATTCTGATTCTCTGATTTTTCCAGAGCTATCACTGGGAGATACTGTCTTTCCAAAAATGCTACCTCTTGCATAAAAGTGTGCTTTCTGCAAGAAGTAGGAAACAGGACCATTCTAATACTTTGAGAACCACACTGAAAAAAATTAATCAAGCCAACTTTTAGGAGTCTTTCAACCTTGAAAGTACATGTTCATTTAGCTCTAAAAATATTTGAATAATTCATTGCAAGCTTAGCTGATAACAATGCTCAAAGTATCCCCAAATATACGATTTCTCAATGCTACTCCCTATTCTTGTGACGGAAACACAATGCTGGTATTAATAAGCTGCATAACTAGCCTAAGGTTTGACAGTGAACTGCAACAGCTTTAGTAGAAGCATTTTTTAAATCAGGCTATTTTAAGATGGGATATCAAACTTTTCCTTTCTCACAGACTACGAACATTATTTGCAGCATCAAAATAGGAAAGAATACATTAAGCACTGACAATCTAAAGAAGGACTTAAAAAAAAACAACCCACACACTCTTACCATGACTAAATGTGGTCTCTTAAAGTATGTCTGATACTGGAATTAAGTAACTGTGAAATTGGGCAACAAGAAATCAACCTCAAAATTACAGATTCATAGAAATTACGGTTGGAAAAAGCACAGTAGGTAACATAGCCCAGGCCATTTCCAAAACATTTCAGTTTTCCAGTCATGTCCTACAAAGCTTGAGAAGCTCCCCAGAGTCACACTCCTGTGAAAAGAAAAAACTTCCCACGGATTACGAAAATGTAAGCCACTTCATTTTTAGTAAAGACTAGACTTTATGACCAGGTTTGTAATCACCAAATCATACAATATTCAAAATATACAAAACTAGACCAGAAGGGACCTCAGCAAGTTATCTCATCCAAGCTCCTGCTCAAAGTAGAGCCAACACTGATCAGGTTGCTCAGGGCTTCATTCTCTACAACTGACAGATAACAAAGCATGATTAATGTATTCAAATACAGATATGTATATCTGAGATGCTTGCAAGCTTTCCTATACAAAATGCAGCCACCCAACCTTGACCATCAGCTTAACATATGTCACAAGAACTTTGTTAAATGCACTTACCCAACACACAGACCAAACTCATGTTTTTATACACAGGAAGATGAGTGGTCTTTCACAAAGAATAACAGAAAAAAGACCATCTTCCCCTCTCCTGCTGTTAGGAGAAGGACTGTTGTAATCCCACCAGAAATCTCAGTCTTCTTCATATCCAGAAGTGGTAGAGACACCAAACATTGAACAAAAAAGATTCTTCATTCACTTAAAAGTTTACCTTCGATCAGTAAGAATTCAAATTAATCAAGTCCTGATCTATTACCTGATAAATCAAATATGTTTGCTTCAGTAACAGACACCGCTAATTTTGCCAGGTACCTTCAACTGGACACAGCTATCTAGTCAGTAATTTTGAGTAAGTAGCTATCTTACTTGCAGAATTTTGTACATTTTAAAGAAAAAACTTACAGAGCATATTGCTGTTTGTTTTGTCAGAACAGTATGTGTGGAGCTGGCTGAGGGTGGGGCTGCAGCATTTTTACTTCTGGCAAATACAGCTGGTGGTTAACCCCTACCTATGACAACATATCAGTTTTACTTGCCTGTTTTTGCTTACTAAATGACTCATTCCATGTGCTCGATCTAGGACAGGCTTATTAGCTGTTTCTTCACCGGACATAACATAGACCGCATTATTTGAAGAACAAATCTTTGGCCGAAACTGCAGGCTCCAAAAAAGCCTATCCAAGATATGTACGAGAAGCAAAGAAAATAGTCATTTAGAAAGCATATATACTACATATATACATTTATAAAGCATACATATAGAAAGCATCACAGATGCTGTGACAAAGAGCAGAACAGATGATAAACTTCTTATTGAAAAACTTCAAACCAGCTCACGTTAACTTCTCCTCACAGCTCTTCTGCAAGAACTCCAAACATCCATGGGCAATTTTAAAATGAGAACAACCTCTTTTTCTGCTCTTCTCCTGATCTATACCCATTAGAACTCCACAATAAGCATATGGCATCTTAACAACTTAGAGTAGCTACTAAGTCATGTGTTAGAAATTTCTGATTAAAGAATATACATATCCCCAAAGGACACACATCTCCAAAAAGACCAGAATATGAATGTTTGGAAATTGGAAATTAAAGTAACTTTAGACTATCTGGAAAGGCTTTTGTTTGTTTTAAGAAAATTTTAATTCCTTACTTCACTCCTGCTTGAGATCTCAGCGCTGAAAGCAATTTGTTTAATAACACTCAGATCATAATCACAGCAATGTATTTCATTTACTATGGACAGGAACTCAGTATGAAGAACAATATAAACATTACCAAAGACCACTGTCAAAACAAACTAAACAAGTGCTACTAGCAGAATTGGCGGTTGGGGGGTTGTTCTGAGGGGTTTGCTCATTCCTTGTTTTAAGGCCAAATTCCTCTGGCATCTCTGTCAGGAATCAATTCCTACAAATCACAGGTTTAACTAGGTACTGAAATATAGGTGATTTTTTGCTTTTTTCTTCAAAAAGAATGAAACTACATGATGTAATAATGCTCAATTCTTTAAATCGCTGAAGAGTTCAATCCTTTTAGTGTTTTATTTTTGTAATTTCCAATTCTGTAATTTGCCTCATAGCAGTATGTTGTTTGTAATGAAAAGCTTCTGCAGATTTACTGTATAGCTGGCTATACAGTAAAATTGAATGGAAAAAATTCCTACAAAGATAGCATGATCCATGTGGTTAACATTCACTTAGTTGTTTTTTATTCAATGAAGAGTTCACAGTAATATTACAGAAAAATAATTCAGTATTGTTTTTTTTAAACAGGAAAGCACATTACAGCTCCTACATTCTGCATTAAATTTTCAGTATTTATCATCTGTTTCTAAAAAGCAAAGTATACACTTAACCAGAGACAAACATCAACAACACCATGAGGACCTAAGACCAGAGTAATATTTATGACCATTTTTCAATTTGAAAACTTTGACTGTATTAGTAGTTGCCATAAATGTGATCTTTTAAGATAAAAGATGTTGGAATTAAAAAAAAATTACACAAGACTTCCATGAGAAATTCAATGTTTATGCCTAAAGCATGACTAATAAATTAGTAATTGTTTCAGAGATACTCAAAATTCTTCTACTATTATGAAATATGCTATTTCAAGTTGAGTACTCATTACTTTGAATAAGCTACAAGTATTTAATGAGGTATCTAAGTCTTCTGGCTGGAATCAAAGGTAAACATTAGGATGATATTTTAAGAAGAAATACAAGCTTTTTGTCTCTTCAGATAATGAAATGCCCCCCCCCCCAAAATGGAAATTCAATTAAATTTTCTACTTTTGGAAAGGTAGGGGGGTTTATGCTTCTCAGTTCAATTTTTTTTTTCCCCTCCCAAGTCTGGTAGCACTTTTAATCACAATAAAAGGCAAACAGCTTTAAAATTTCCAGAAAAAGAAAGCTAAGGACTTTGGAAAGTATAATTTAATATTATTCAAATTAATGAGCTGCTGCCAAAAGCAAATTAATAGAAAAACGTGCATCCTATATAAGTACAACACAACGGGAGATCAAAGATGCAAGGCTTAATTTAATGCTACATGAGAAAAAGAAAGTCTACTTTCTTTTCCTTATGGTTGAGCATCTAAATCTCTGTAGGCGTACAGATGTGTATCTGTACATGCCAGTTCTCAAAGAATGTTTGGAAGGGACTGTTGTTGACTGAATGTGTTACACCAAAGATGGTAGGCTGAGGCTGAAACAAGAGTATTTTGCTCCTTTAATCAAAAGAACTGCCTTTTTATCCTTCAATCAGATGGACAATAGCATTCCATACAAAGATGTTCAAGGGCTGTATGTACTACCTTCATCATGAGATCATGAAAAATAGGTATAAACAAAATGCCAATGTGAATTTAGTCATATAACGGGATGTGAGAAATATCCACCACCATGAATCAGTTTGCACTTCATCAATGAAAGGCACAATAATACAGCAGTTGGTGCCTGGATTTGATTATACAGTGTATCCGGTCCTTTAACTGATCCCTGCTACATTCAAGGGGGCTCAGGGGAAGAATACAACACAGAACACGTCACAGGAACTTACTCCCAGTAATAGAGGTTCGTTTCAATCCCAGCACTGGCTTAAAACTTTTTTTTTTTTTAATAAAAAGATAATGAAGTAAGAAATCAGATGCAAAGCTACCTATTTTACAGTAGTAGTTGTTTATATTACAACTGATTCAATTGAAATCTATGTGGCTGTTAAGAAAATATGACAGCCTGTGTAAGATTCTTTTCCACAGCCCAAATGAAGTACAGTTGAATATATTTAAGGAATCATGGAAAAATTTAGTTTGGGAGTCCTCAGGAGGACACAACCACACCCAAAAGCACATCTACATTAAGCACTACATCATGTTCTTTAAGGCCATATATACAGTCAAGTTTAGAATATCTGCAAGGAGTCTAGTCAAACAAGGTGATGATAGTCAAGCAGTAGATGAAACAAACAGAATTTTCTTTTCCTATTCATCTGTTCATCTATTCATTTATCCCAAAGTGTCTCTAGAAGGTTTCAAGACTTAGAACTGAGAACAGCACATTAGGAAATGTTACAAAAGTCAAACACTGATTTGCACAAAATAAGACATGTAAAATAAAAGTAAATAGCTCAATTTTTTCAATCCATTCCCAGAGTGAATTTAAGATTCATAAAAACTTACAAAAAAAACTTCACCCCTTAGTTCTTTTCTCGGGAGTCAGCTCTCGTCTGAAATGTCCAGATCCTGTAAGAAGCAAATAAGATTCTACGTCATATATATTTCATATCTAACTTCCTAACTATTTTTGAAATAATAGTATTTCCATGTAATACAGTGCTGTATGTAATAAAACAGTGGATGCAAAAGCTGCAGCAATTATACCAGTTTACTGTAATAAGAACAACTTATGCCATCTACAAGACTTCTATAACTGCCTTTCCCAATCTTAAGAAACACTTTTAGAAGAAAATAAACCACAGTATAAGATTAAACACCAATACATACACCTTTTATAAGTATAATAAATCTTCAAAATTTTTTCAAAGATTATATACAATCATAAACAAAAGTTCTTCTTTCCTTGCCTATAGTCCTTAATAAGGAAATTAAAATAAAGATATTATTCACAAACCATACTCTCACCTGAAAGGTACTGAACAATATGAACAAAAAATCTCTAATACCTATTATTTATGGAATTTAAGATAATCTGCAGAATCGATGTAACTTTTTTTTTTTTTTAAAGAACTTGTGGGTCCTCATCTTTAGCATACAGCTTGCTTTGTTTTAAACAATGCTTAAAGCAAGAAAAAAAGCTACAAAGTTTAAATTCCAAGTCCATTTAATTACCCTAGATTGATATGGATTCACAAAAAAGAAGAAGGTAATAGCTCCATTTTCACACAAAAGAAGCCCTGATAGCTCCCTACAGAGAAGGTAGGGAGTTTTTCAAATTCACCTAAGACAGGAAGAAAAACATGACAGTCTTGTATGGAAAATCTACTCAAGAACTGGCAATTGCTCAAACATAACCTAGAAGAAACTAACATCAGAAAACTAGTAAAATCATATTCATATCATATCAACCTGGGGGTGCCAGCTGACAGCAGGCTCAGCACAAGGCAGCAGTGTGCCCAAGCCAAGAGGGCACACTGCATTTTGTGGGGTATTAAACACAGCATGGCCAGCCAAAAGAGGTGATTCTCCCACTATACTTAGCATTGGTGCAGCTTCATCTTGAATATTGTGTGTAGTTCTGGACTTCACGATATAAAACGGATGTTAAGGTCCTTGAAAGTGTCTAGAGGAAGGCAACAAAGCTGGTATGAGGGCTGGCAGGCATGTCCTGCGAGGAGAGGCTGAGGACACTTGGGTTTCCTTGGCTCCTTTTCTCCAGACAAGAGGTGACCTCACTGCTCTCTGCAGCTCTCTGAGGAGGGGAGTGCAGAGGGAGATGCCTGTCTCTGCTCCCTGGTCACCAGTGACAGGATGCGAGGGAACGACACAAAGCTGTGACAGGGAACGTTTTCAGACCGGACATTAAGAAAAAATTTCTCTGTCAGGTGATTAAACACTGGAACAGGCTTCCTAGAGAGACTGTCAATGCCCCATGCCTGTCAGTGTTCAAGAGGCATTAGGATAATGCTCTTAGTAACGTGCTTTTTTTTTTTTTTTTTTTTGCCCTGAAGCGGTCATGTAGTTGGACTTGATCTTTGAAGATCCCTTCCATCTGAACTGTTCTAGTTTCTAAATTCTAAAACAGACTGGAAAGAAAAAAATTAGTAGCAGGGAGGGAAAAAAGTGCAATATTAGATAGAAACTGCACAGTTTTCATTTGTTGCTCCTCAACTCATGTATACATATGTAAAACTACCACTAATTGGTGTGCATTTATGCATAGGAAAGAATTAATAAAAATCAGAAGTGTTTTCACCTAGATCAATAAAAAGGTGTCAACCCCAGGCCAGTGTCTAAAATACTACTCTGCTTGTGATTCTGAAATAATTGTTGAGTTTTACTTCAGAGTATTTCCTGAGGTAGAAATCTACCACATGCATGGACCATTTTTGTCTCTATACCAGACCACAGCCCATGGACCACAGGGGCATTCCATGTGTAACCATAAGTACTCAGGACAGCATCATCCAGAAAAGACTGCAAGTACCACAGTGGCACTTTTAGCACATATTTCAAATTAGAAGGCTGAACAGAGAAGATCTGTATAGTCTGTTTTCCAAGTGTTCTGGTCACTGAGATCTACGGTCATGAAAGAACAAAAAACAAACAAAAAAAACTCTCTATCAAGACAAAGACGGACTTAATTCCAGAGGGTTACCTCTTGACATAAGCAGTTTTAGTAACATTTACTTTTTCACAGAGGATTTTACCTGACCATGAATCTTTATCAGTTTCTCCCAACTTTTAGAAGGTACTCCTTAAAATAATACCGACTTTTTTATTCTAGGTATCCAAAGATGAGTTCAAAATAAGACCATTTTAACTCCAGCAAAAGTATCATACTAAAATACAGCTCCAGAATCAACGGATACTTTTTCAGAAGACTGAATTCTAACAACTTAAGATTTTATAGAAAGTCCTTCCAAGGTTTCCAGTCTTCACCATAATTGATTTCTTGTGACCAGAGCACAGAAAAAATATAGGTTTTGTTTCATTATATAAAAAAAAAGAATCGCACAGTTTACTAATTTTAAATTTTCTTTAATATCCCTCTAAAAACTTTCTCCATCACAAATATCTTTTCATTTAAAAGGCCAAAGCATTCACAAAATGTATACAAACTCCTATGAGAATTTTGATAAAGCTGATATAATGAAAATCTGTTGTGCTGTCTAGAAAAGCCACCCCCAAAATCTCAAAAATAGTTAGAATTAAATAGCAGTTTGAATTAAACATTTGTTACGCACAGCCAGGCGCATACCTATAATTAATTAACATCAAGTCCAGATCAACAATCTATGTGATCCTGATTCAGATTGCTGCTACTCAGGAGCCCTGGAAATATATTTGTATTCAACAAATAGCTAAGAGAAGTATGACTTGTCATCCACTAACTAGTTAACGAAGATCAGTGAGTAATTGCCCTGAAAATGCTGGAGCAAAGTGACCACAGTAGGCTTTAATAACTAACTCTCACGTTTAAAGTATTCTTATTGCACTAGGGATCATAAAGTTGGAGACAATCCTCTTAAAAGCCAGACTGTTCTCAGACTCACACAGGGACATGACAAGATGCATAGGAGAAAGTCAGAATAGTGAGTTTTGACCAGATATTGGAAAGGGTTGCCCACAGAAATTGTAGACACTCCATCCCTGAAAATATTCAGACTTGAACTACACAAGCCTCTTAGCAACCTACTCTAATTTATCCTTCTTTAAGCAGAGTTCTGGAGTAGAAAATCTCCAGACTTCCCTTCCACCCAAGGTCCATGATTCAATGCTTTAAATTTTATTCAGAATAATATAGTAAAATAACAACAATAATAGTTACAAGCTCTAGAATCATAGAAGTAGAGACCAAAAACGTGAATCCACCCTTGAGACCATTCTCCAGTTAAATTATACTACCAATATAACTACCAACTTCTGTTTAAGATCATTTTAGGATTCAGTTTGTTAACAAACCAACTTCCAGAGAGAAGCAGGAAACAGAAAGTATCTCTAGAAGTCTTCACTACCGTAGGGGGAGCAAAAGTACCAAAATCCTAGTGAAATACTTTCATCATGAATTCAAAAAAAGTCTCAACTGAATTTCTTTACTCAGAGATGTATCTTGAAGAAGGCTGAGGTGATGTTAACATGAAAAGAAGTTTACAAGAATTTATTCTCTGGCAGTAATATGAAACAGTTATCGATTAATTTGCTCAAAATCCTTCCAAAAATCATTAAATTGCATGATTCAACTGTGAATATGGTAAGACATTTAGAAATTGCAATACCTTTTTTTTTTTTTTTCTCCAAAAAGAGAAAGTTAACATTTCATAACGAATGGCTTTTTGAGTCAGTTTAAGATTTAGGAATCTCTATCTTTATCTTCGTCTTGGTCTTGATGGATACAGTGCTTTGTTATTTCATGCTTCTCTCTCAAAAGAATATAGAGGTATCAGTTCCAGACAGGAAATAGTTTATGGAATGGGACACTCCAACTATATGTTTACTTTTTTGTAAATTGCTTATTCATGTAATGCAGTATTTTTTACTTGAAAGGAAAGAAATAAATAGTACAAAAATATCCACTGTTGAGAGTTTTGGAATGCTAAGACATACAGTAGTCTTTCTTTTATAGCCTATGTAGGATAAATTTAAGAAATTGAGGTTTAAGAGTAAAATAGAATGGTCATATGCATATGGTCATATTTCAAATGCATTTCCACTTAAAAATTTTTAAATCTCAACAACTTAGATTAATAACTGAAATATTTGTGCCTCTGTTCTTTTAACATCCAACATTCCTGAATATCAAACCTTTTTATTAGCAAATCACTGTAATGTATTTTTACAAGAACCTAGAGAGAGGTGTCTGTATGAGGAAGGGAGAAGCTTTCCAAGAGTAAAAACTAGAGAACAAAGCGAAATTCAATTCAGCGTAGTAAAACCTACTCTGAATTCAGTATATGAGAATAGAAGTTCCAATACAATCTTAGTAACTCAGCATCACAGCAACAATTTAATATGACGTCAAACAAAACCATAAGTCTATGAATATATAATATATGGTCATAAGGATGTATGGTAACACGTACAAATGACTATCATTAATGGTAACTAAAAAAGAATTAATCTCTAACTCTTAAATATTAAAACAGAATATATGCTTGAAATAATTAGAAAAATAAGTTGGAATAGAGAATTGTCTTGCCTGGCTCAAATGTGGTTGGATTCCCCCCACCCCTTCCTGTTTTTAACTCAGCGTTACTTCCACTGAAAAAAAAAAAAAAACAAACTTAAAAAACATGAGCTTAAAAGTTCAGTAGGTCACCTTGGTATGTAGTTAAAAACAGCTTTTCTCTTCATTAAAAATAAAAAAGGTCAAATAAAGGATATTTAGTAAACACAATAATTAAATATTATGAAAGGAATATTGTTTTTCTTTAACTTCTGTAGAGTTCGTGACAACAAAGTGTCGAAGTTTAGAAAATGTTATTCCATATATGTTAGAAAAGCCAATAGATGACCATGAACATATGAAAGAAAGCCACTAATATACACTAACTCTATCATGCAAAACAGGATTCAATACAAATTATACTAAAAAATAAATAGCAATTCTTTATTAGTGCACGCCTCTTAATGCACACTCACTTTTCCAATTAAATTCCTCCCCTCATCTTTCTCCAAACCCTGGAAGTACAGTCCTTCTCACAGGGAGACGGTACTTACCAATTTGAGAAGATATTAACCTACTTCTCCACCACTAGATGATCAAATTATCAAAAAGACTACAGATTATGTTTCAGATTTTAAAGTTTTACCAATTTCACATGCCTCAGTTGCTAGTCTTGAAACAGAACACTTTAAAAAAAAATACCTTAATATTCTTTTTTTTTTCCTTCCAACTACCTACTGGAAATTCAGATTCTATAACAACATAAATTGAGGTAACCCAAACACTGAAAGAAAAGATGTCCAGTCATTTTGCAAACTTTTCATCCTTTGTTTTGCAAGTTCTGGATATACTGTTAAAAGCAGAAAAGAACAGGCATTACTCCCTCCCACATGAAAAGAAAATTGCATCATCATTGTACCCTTCCCCCTTTACTAACACTTGAAAAGATGACTTGTTGACTTTTTGTTCACACATCAAACAGATGAATATGGCTTTTCACAATCTCCTAAAGAGAGGGTTCAATTCACATACAAGCAAGCGAAGATGTGAATTCATTTTCATATGACTCTCATGAGGCAAACTGGAAAGGTTTCACACTGCCCAGCTCTCAATTCCTTAACAACAAAAATGCTGATTTGCTTTCCAACAGAAAACATCGCTTCCAGATAACATGCACATGATCTCTCCTTGATATTCCTTCTTTTCTTGGCATACTCCTAAGCATGTTACGCAGTACTTTTGTCACAAGACCTTTCACCAAATTAATATTATCATATGTTCTCTGTTACAGTCAATAAAAGTATATTTACCTCATGGAACAGGTTGATTACTACTTATTTGATTAGGCCCCATAAAATCATTTAAAAACATAGTAGTAGCATTACACCCTTTGCAATACGATGTGGAAGCTGAGAGCAGAGATCACAAATCAAGCCAGAATGGAAATAGGATTAGGGCTCAATGCTTAAGTTCTTTTCTTTTTCTGTCAGAGCACGGTACTTTAAAATATTTTCTAAGTTGATACTTTATACCTAGTAAGCATTTCTAGAATGCATCCTTTCCAAGTCCCAAAGTTTTTGATAAAGGCACTACTGTGCCCATTTCAGAACAAGAAACACATTTTTTTTGAAAGGTCCCATACTCAGCAAGTCACCAGACTATTTAAGTAATTTAAGTATCGAGTATGTGATGAGGACGTTGATATCAAGAATACAACTCATCAGTTACCAATTAAACAAATAATTTCCTAAAACAGACAGACAAGAATACCAGCCAGATTCTCCACCATCCTACAACCCATTCACTTTTGGCTCCTAGCCTACAAAGCTAGACAGGCAGCATGCTAGGCATGCCCTAGAAGTGCAACCCAACAGATTTCTTTTCCAAGATCCACACAACTCCTCCTCAATTCTGTTAACAGAAAAGTTCTTATTGCGCAGGGAAAATGTCATCATACAACACGTGTTAACAAGCAGATCCTTCCATAATATCATCATAGCAAAAAAAACATATCACTAAATAGACATTAATCACCTTTCAAAATCATAGAATTATAGAATAGCCCGAGTTGGAAGGGACCCGTAATTATCATCAAGTCCAACTCCTGGCTCCACACAGGTCTACCCAAAAATCCAGACCATGTGACTCAGTGCACAGTCCAAACGCTTCTTAAATTCCGAAAAGCTTGGTGCAGTGACTACTTCCCTGGGGAGCCTGTTCCAGTGTGCAACCACCCTTTCTGTGAAGAACCTCTTCCTGATGTCCAGCCTAAACTTCCCCTGCCTCAGCTTGACAACCTTCCCATGGGTCCTGTCACTGGTTCCTATCCTATCACCTATTCTCCTATTAAGGAGAATAGGTTGGCACCTGCCCCTCCACTCCCCCTCGTGAGGAAGCTGTAGACCGCAATGAGGTCCCCCCTCAGCTTCCCTTTTTCTAGGCTGAACAGGCCAAGTGACCTCAGCTGCTTCTCATACATCTTCCCCTCTAGTCCCTTCACCATCTTCATAGCCCTCCTCTGGACACTCTCAAACAGTTTTACATCCTTTTTGTACTGTGCTGCCCAGAACTGCACACAGTACTCGAGGCGAAGCTGCACCAGCACAGAGTAGAGCGAGAAAAAAAATGATGTGCGTTGGCCAGGAATCAAACCCAGGTCAACTGCTTGGAAGGCAGCTATGCTCACCACTATACCACCACCACCTTGTTGCATTGGTGTGCAACTAACTTCTACAGCACTTCTCTTAGCAGCAATGGTGGCATCATGCTATTAGAGGAGTCAGGATCTCCATCCGTATATTACACTAGCATGCACACACATGAAACATGGATAATTCATAAAACATATATTGCCTCAGAGCTAAAGTGCAGAATAAATTGGATGCATAAAGTTTATAATGAGCCAAACCTCCATTCATAACAGTGGGATTAATTCAGAATGTTCCACATCTTCCCAGCCTAAGGAAGAATAACTGTTCTTTCTCCTATGCATTCATTTTAGGTCACAATTTTGAGTATCCTTCAAAACCTTTGTTAAACTGGAAATGAATGCATGCTCTTGGAAATAAAGGCTTTACCTCGGATATTTGTTCTAAGATACTAAGCTGCCATGCACACAACGTACAAGAAAAAGACAAGGAGCTCCAGTGGTCATTTATTTCCATGAAGTATTTAAAGTTAACAAGTATCTTACATATTCACAAGTAAATTATATGCAAGTTCATTCTATACATATACATTCAGCTTAATAGCTTTTGAAATGGGCACTACTTAAAGAAAACTACTGAAACTTATCCAAAAATTGCTAAGCAGAAGCCATCCCTTCTAGCAACACTGACATAGAAATAGACATAGAAATTCAGGTTCCAAAGAGTAAACTGTATGTAGTGATATGTTTTAAATGCATTAATTACTGGGCAATTATATTATCTTTAGTCAAAGTTTCCAGAGAAAATTTTTGCTTCGCTAAAGTCAACTTGAATATTTGAACAATAATCATTAATATCCTATACTTACACTCAATAATAATAAATGTATTTGAAAATTAAAAGTTTCAGGTAGTTACTATAATTTTCTGCAAAGGCTTTTGCAACAACTTTATGTAAAGAAAATGAATTTTCTAAAATATCTGATTGCTCAAAAAAGTTAAAAATCAAAACTACTTTCTTTCACTGATAATGAGTAAAATGTTAAACACTTATTTTTAATAAAAACTGTCATTTGTTATATAGATTTCTAGACACTGTAATCAATCTATTTTAAACTTTAAGAAAATGTATGTATAAACCATTTAAGCATAGCTCATACTTGCTGAAGATCCTTCAAAATAAAAACATGTTGATGTTATTTTTCCTTTTTTTTTAATAAAGAAAAATTGCTTGGTTGTCTAACTGGATAAATTAACTTCTTTAATCCATCTTAAAGAAACTGATACATTAAAATAAACTGACGGATCAGTATCTCTACACTTTTTGAATACTTTTTTTTAAAGACTTTTACTGTAAGTTAATTTTCTAGCAGTTTTATCTTGGCCCCTTTCAAATGTGACTGACGTAAAACTGTGTGCTGAAAATATAGAGCCTTTATATATTTATTCTTGCAATGATAATTAAAAGACATTTTGTCTGTTCAACTGTGCATGTACCACTGGGGCAATATATGTGCGTGTTTAGAGGGGAGTGAGGAGGCGGGCAGAGGTTGTATTCAGGGCACACAGACCATTTAAATGTAATAGTTTTCAAAAATAAATCTGATTAGCCTCTCAGATTTTCAAGCATGTTAATTCCTGTCTCTTCTCATTTTAAAGGAAACATGTTTCTTGAACCAGTACTTGCCTTTTTCACCCCAACAAAGGACAATCCAGGCGTTTTGATAGGCATTACAAGCCGTTCATGCATGTATTTATCACCCATGTACCTCATCAAATCTCATATACCTTCGATATCAGGATAGTTAGACAGCTAAATTACATAACTTAATTAATAATGAAAAAGTATTCAGAAAAATCCTAATTTTTTTTAATCTTCTAATAATAAAATGAATCTGATCATGGAGTTTCAGTATCTCATCTTGCCATTCACCATATTCATATTACATTTCTGTATGGATCATTTTTGAATGGGCTGTAACTTTCAAACAAAAGTATTTCTACATTTGTTTTCTGAGACCCTTTCTGCAGTCATTTTACATTACTAAATTAGTTCTAGCCAAGTCTGGAAGAAAATGTCCAGAAGAAAAAAAGAAAAAAAAAAAGGCATAAATCAAACTATTTAAAGTTTCCAATGTAACAGACAGAAACAGGACAAAAACTTAAACACCCATCAGCAGCACACATCACAGGGCAGAAGTCTTCACTGATAACCAGCACTTCAAACTATGTGCGATTTCCCCTTCAATCTATAGTCAGTCATGCCCAGATATCGATTTTCACTTCAGCAACCACATGCAAGTCAACTATGGCATGTATATCACATGGAAAAGTCTTTAGAAACTCTACATTATTTCCATTTCAGAAGTTGCACCCATGGAAAGTCCTGTTAAAAGCTTAACTGGCAAGTGTATACTAAAATATTTCATTTTCCATCTAAAACTACACTGGATTCCAATCCTCAGAGACAGGATTTCCAGTTTATTTCTCTCTATACACACACACTGAACTCAAGTACTGTAACACAGGAAAGTGTTGTTAAAGTTTTGAAAAAAAGGGTAAGCCTAGTGCAAAGAAGTTGACTGTAGGTCTCTGTTCCTCAGAAACTTAAAAAAATAAATAAATACTGTCCTATGCTCGGCAATAAATAAAATGCATAAGAGAACATAAGGCATATTTAACATAAAAGTATATTAAAATTTAAAGTAACACAACTCCAGCCTTCCCTCGAACTCCACCTCAAGATAAATGAAATCAATTCTAGCAGCGCATTTTGACAAACATTTCATGAGGAAAAATTCAACTGGAAAGAACTATGAGACCAAGTTTTGGCAACAGTACACAGAATTTTGAGTATCTTCTACCTACACTCACAGTATTCAAATACCTTAAAGAGACACAAAATTACTTCAAAACAGTCGATACTGTATTTATTTGCAAGCTAACAGAAACCTTTTCACAGTACTATATAACACATTTCAAATAAACCAAACTACAATCAACATTTTACTAAATTGATATGTACTTATTGGTATCTCCCCATTCTATGCAGACTTCAGCTGTAATTAAAATAGTGAAAGCAGATTTGCTCTTATTCTTCTCCCTACAATTTATTGTGCTCAAATCTAACTGAGAGCCAAATAATTCTTATGATTAAATTAAAAGTATGCTCTTGCATCAGCAGCATGGTTCAACACCTTATTTGCCAAACAATCAGTTCCTCAATCTGACGTAGCTAAGGACTCATTGTCACATCACTAAATAACCTCTAGAATAATCACTAAATAACGTCTAGGTGGTACAAACCACCTCAGAAATTTTTCAGAAATATTAACAGAAAAGCACAGCCACTACTATTTGTCCTTGTGAAAAAAACTATTTTTTGATGGCACAGAAAAGAATTAACTAGCAATGAACCACTACTATTTTCATGTCTCCTATTTGAAGTTAAGATTAGTTTGGTCCCTCAATTATCTGCAACAGCCTAGAATCACAAGCCACGTCCAAGCCTTTGGTATTTTTCTATTTCAAATCTTCAAATTTCATTTTCATGCCTCATAAGAAGCCTAGCTTAATTAATCAACCTCATCTAGCACTGCTACTACCTACTCTCTCACACAGTAATTCACAAAGATAACACTAACATCCAAATTCACTTTTCTGATCTAGGTGGAGCTCTGAATATAAACCTCACCAACTATTATAGCAGATCATGTCTTCTAATAAATATCTCATCATAAGCATTCCTCTTAATACCTAAAAACTTTATATATCACTCAGTATAAGTGTTTTTTAAAAATGAGCTACACCTGTTGTAGCACAGCCTTCATGTGACTTTCAATGGCCTGTGATCAAACACCTACAGGAAGCAGCTGATGAAGCATGATAACACAGTAACTTAAATTAGTGACCCTGTTTTTCACAGGTTATCAATGGCCGTATCCTGCAGATAACACATCTGACTAGCAGAAGCAGGCCACTACATGCCAGCCTATGGCTGCCCAACACACGCAAGCATGCATATTAAATCAGGCACCTTCTAGTCCCTTCTTCTACTGCAGGGGACAGTCGGAAAAATAATGCCCACATATTCAGCCTATGTAGAACTGAAACTGGACGTGGTGCTCACCCCTTGGGCAAACCCCCGAGAGAGAGAAAGCGTGAGAAAAAGCCACAACTGAAGCAGTGACACTACCTGTTGACCACTGTCCTTCTGTCCAGGCTGAACAGCAGCCTAACACCACAACAAAGAATCTGCTGCCAGACTTAGCAGAGACACACATTGCTAAAGACACTGACAGGCCCTTGCACAAACCGTTGGGAAACTTCTCAATTAGAGAAGTATAACATGCAAACAGAGTTGTCAGGTGTACCACTCAAAGTTTTTGACTTCATTCCCCCCTTTGCTACTGACCTTGGTCATTAGTTACCTATTTCTGCTGGAAGCAGTTTTGTTTTGTTTCCCAGCAGGTCTATATTATCATTCAATGCATTTAGATTCCTAGGCTTTATTCTTACTGAGAAAACAACAAGCATAACATTAGGCTAGTTTTTTAACACCTGCTTCTCCCGCAACTTTGCACACGGTATGATGCAAACTTCAACAATGTATCAGTGGAACAAAGATCTGTTTTGTCTTGAATGATTCCACTTGAACATAATCCCTAGGAAAGGAGGCGAAAAAATTGCTTACAACATTCTGATTTTAAAGCATGTAAGGTTGTTACAGGAGGTCCCTTCGTAATCTTGTATACTGAGTTCAAATTGTTTATGAAGTTGCCACAATGGGTTGCTACGTTCTGCTTCTCAAATGAAGATGGATTTTTTTTTATTAAAAAAAAAAAAAAGATTACTTTCGGAGCAGGTTAAACAACCTGTTTTGCTCTGCATTTAAATGGAGCAGGGGACTGAATTCACTTTCTGCATTTGAGTTAAGAGTAGCCACCATTTACTGAAATAGAAGACCTAAACCAAAGGCTTCTAAAGAGCAGAAAGACATAAAGCAAATTTCAAAGGGACACTAACTGTCCTTTTAACCACCAAAGACCATGCAATGTATTTTTCCCTTACCTCATACTTCTGTCTGAGAACCGAGGATCCTTACCTTTTTTTCCTTTACTAAAAAAAAAAAAAAAAAAAGTCTTAAAAAATGCCATCCTCCTTTTTTGTTGTTGTTAGAACATAAAAGCAACTCAAACTCCTAAATTCTACATCAGGTGTACCTGGAGTTCTTCAACAAAACAAGACTGTCACTGGCCACATCACAGATCAAACTCTTTCTTTCCAGTTTCTTATGACTTCTGATACAGTAATCACAAATCTAATGTGGACTGAGAATACAAAATGACTTTCAAAGACATCAGGTAAAAATAATGCCTTTCTGAAATCCAGGCAGATATTTTTATTATTAAAAAATAAAATTTTACAGTGAAAAATAAATAATAATAATAAAAAAAAAAGGTGCTGTACCAAACACGGCAAAAAGCATGCCTACAAGAAGATAAAGACCTATCTCAAAAACCCAATTTGGAAATCTAATTATAAAATCATATTATACTGTTACGACTTTATGAAGGTAATATATTTACAAAATAGCAATATCAAATAATTTGTTATATTTCATAAACAAAATTTCTGTTTGATACAGATTTGGAGAAAAGAGATTTAAATAAATAAGCTTGTTAAAAATAATTCAAGACCATGGGAGCACTGATTCAAGAAATATTTAAACTGCTATAGTTTAAAAAAGATTATAGTTTAAAATTAGATATAGGTTAATACTATAGACAATAATCATGATTACCTTTGTAAACTAACATAACTGTTTGGTTTTATGTGTTATTTAATGACGGTGGAAAATATCTTCTGATCCTGATAACAAAACATTCCTAGAACTACTTTTTTAAAATGCCCATGATATTAACATTCTCTAGCTACTTAAATTTCAAAACATCTACAATCATTGTCAAAAATATCAAAATTTTACTTTTAAACTTGACCAAGTTTTTCATATATGTTTGCAGTAGTATTTATCTGGTTTTAAATAATTGAGAACATTTTCATCACTATATTAGAAAAAGTTAATGAGCCTCAGAAATAAAAAATCAACTCAGAAAACTCTGAATCCCTTAACTATTTTTCAGAACAGGATCTGGACAAGCACAAGGACTTGATGCTTTCTCATACCTCTACAGACTGTAAAAGGTAAATTATAGAAAAGTTTTTGCAGGATATGGACTCAGATGAGTGATCCCATAAGCTTTAATGAGAATGTCAATGATTAGCCATTTGTAACCTCACTGGCTTAACAAATAAATCTATTTTTATCTAACTTATTTATTTATTTTACATTTCATGAAATCATCATTAACAGCATTAATGGAAAAAACGTTAGCAAAGCCTACCGGAAACAGTGACAAAAAGCACAGATTCTGCCACAACAAACTGAAAATTGAACTCCACTCTCACTTATGGAAAAGCTACTAATTCTGTAGCTGTTATGTTAGCTCCATAACCCATTTTGAAAATTAGTCAGCTCACCTGAATTGGGGTGGGAGGCAGGTGTAATACACAGAAATATTTAATACATTTTTCTCCTTTATAGTTTCCCTAATGCTTTACCATATAGCAATGAACCAAACTGGGAGAAGCTTATACAATCACAAGTACTTCAGAATCATGTTGCCCTGATGTTACTGCTTCCCTTAGATGCTGACCTAAAGCCAGAAGCAACCCCATTTATCTGTTAAAGTTTCCAGTGAATTCAGGAGCTCAATTCTTCCTGCGTAGCAGGCATCTACATGCCATAATCTGTAAGCATATACTACACTTAATGAAGGCGCAGGGCAATCTCAGAGCAATTACTACTTTAAAATACATATATATATAAAACTCCTTTACAGGATGTAACAATAATCATACCCTATACCTCTGTACCCCGGCTCAGCAGGTAGTTCTTGACAGACACACCTTTGTAAGCTATGGAAAGGCCCAAATAATATTAGGGAAATGTGGATCCCAACCTCACTCAACAAGGATTAGTGATCAGACCCTCCTGGAAAGCAGGTCCCTATTCTGGGTACATAACTATAGATGAAGCATCTCTAAACCTGCTCACCTTCTTACAGACTACTACTACCCTTATTGAGTGTGCCCAAGAGAACACATACAATAGTAAGCACCTACAACAGTTATTTCTCTGGAATGTCCATGGCTCAGAGCAATTATTTGTCATCCCCTTCTGCTCACTAAGAGTTGCACCTCTTCCATCAAGTGTTCATAATATTCATATTGAAGTTAAGTATGAAATCCATATCAGAAATTTTACATCACGTTGTTCTTCTGAAATTCTGGCACCCCACAGCCAGTAACATTATTACCCGTGTTTAGATGTATCCATCCCTGCATTGCTTTCAGGAAGCAGAACATGTGCAAGGAGAGGAATGAATTTAACACCCCATTAAAATGAAGACCAAAAGTCCTAACTAGTTAGTTACTACTAAATTCATGCATATGTAAAATGCATTCATGTTCACTTTGTTTTCAGATGAGCCTAAAAGCAAAATAGAATATATGCATCCCCTAAATTCTTTATTATAATTTGTACACATTTATCTGGCTGAAACAGATGATGTCAAACTACATTTTTCTGCTTCTATTCAAAGAGACTGTACTGCCATGTCCATGTGCTATTTTAGTGCATAAAATGGCTGAAAGGCTAAATACTCTTAAGAATGCAGTACTTCATAATTACGATTCTTCATTAAGTACAAAAATCAAAAAACAACCAATACTCAAACATTGGTATTTTCAATATTGGTAATGCCACTGCGAACTGCTTTTATAGAAATGATGCTTCACATCAAGTCCCTCTGTAAGTCATTTGCTGAAACAAAAGCAACAGTTGAGTAAAACATTTGAGGTCATAGCCTTGAAATTTGTAGTTTTCCCTCACTGGAAGAATTTGCTTTTTGGATGTTTTGTGCCTTAATATATGCTTGCGCTCTATTTCCTTTGTTTCCAAATACTAATAAATATTAAAAACTTTTTTATCAGCCCTTCGTGCCAGTTTCCAGTTGTATTCCATGAACTACAAGCAATCTACTCTCCAGTAAAAGTTGTCCTCCTTTATAATACAAAGGGAAGAACAGAAGCAAGAGTCAAAATTCAGAACCACCCTTGCCACCAGCATAATAATTTTAATTACCTTTTTCTAAAGAAAAACATAAAACAACAAAAACACATTATAGCATAATCACCTAAGAGTAGTTTACATAAATGCACAAAGAACTGCCATCTTTTCTGGAAGGATTGCACTAAGGTAAGAGGTACTATTCCTGGGAGTTTAAAGGTAAAAGAATTGGACAAGACCCAACTTTCTGCACCTGAATTTCACTGCACCTGAAAACTTGGTATCAGAGTATTAACATGCCATATGTTATCAGATAAGGAGATTCACAGAAATTAGCTAGAAGATTCAGATTTGGGTCTTTTATCAAGAAACTACCAAATAGATGAAAACTACATTTTAAAACTTATCAGAGTTGCTAGCGTTAGGATTAAATTCTGTTATTTTTGCGGCTCTCTCATTTTCAGTAGGTGGAAGTTTTTAAATCCAGTGTTCCATAAACTACCTGAGATGTTAGATTTTTTTTTTATTACTAAATTAGCACAATAATTTGGGCATGCTTCATTTTCCTAGAGGCTTAGAACTTCATGCAAACATAACAAAAGTTTTATTTTATAGTAACTGAAGTTAGCCATTTAAACTTAAGTCATTTTCGGATTGTTAGCTGAAATACATACAAACACTGAATTGTGATCACTTTAAGGACAACTAATAAAAATTGCTTTTTTTTCTTGAAGCTGTTCAGCATATGGTGTTCTAGTGAGGGTATAAAATCTGCTCAAAATAATACAAGCATTAGAAATATGTTTTTGTTTCTGGGAATCTATAAATATTATGTCCATTCCTGTTCAAAGGCCTGTAAAGTTTACTAGACAATATCTGTAACGATATTATCAACATGAAATATTAGCCTTATATATGTAAACAAGCCAAGGCTGACAGAACCTACCGCCAGCTTATGAAAAACTGCAGGAGAGTTCCATAAAAAAATGCTATCCCTAAAATCCTTTTAGGAATATCTAACACCACTTTAACAAACAAGTAAGTACAAATCAATAAAGTGAATTCATTTTTTTTTAACTTCAGATAGTCCTCTATGATTGCTTAATAATAATTTTATGGATACCCAATTCTCCTTCTCCAAACATACCCTGCAATCAAATTCACCTTATTAAGCCTTGGCTTCATTGAAACAGAGCAGAAACCATAACATTAATTTCAGTCATTCCAAAAACAAGCCTGTCAACTGAACAATGTAAAGGGGAGAAGCCTGCTAGCTCATAAAAGCAAAATACTTCAGTGGTCCATCTAACTCTTTAGAAAGAAAGAATACAATTCCTATTGTATTTTATGAAATTCTCCATTATTCTACATTAAGAAAACTACAAATCACTTAATTCATTTCTGTAAAAATTGTACCACTTCTAGAGACTAAAGTCTAAAAAGCAGGTACTGTTGCTTAAGGGGTATGCCAGGAATAAAGGAAGGAGACTGAGGTTGTAATAGGCATTATCAGGAAAGCTAAAGCCAACTCTAAAACTAACAGTGTTCATTTTTAATAACACAAGCAATGGCTATTTGCACAGCCACCTTAAATCTTTAGAAGCATGAGGTAACCAAAACAGGAAAACATCCCTTGCCCTAAATTCCGATGTACTTTATTATTATAAATTTACAGGCAACGAAGTGGTGAAATGTAACAGATGTTAAAATAAAATGTCTGAAAAGCAACTTGCTACATATTTTAGATAGTCCACCACTTATAATGCACTTTAAGGTAGGCTTAGCCTATATGACTCAAAATTTATCTGTCTGCAACCTGAAACCCCCACACTACGGAAAAAAAATACATATAAAAGAAAAAATATAACGGAAAAAATATCAATATTGGTTCAACAAAATCTTTTTCCTCCGTTACTATGATCAAATTAGTTTTACAAAAGTAGAAAAAATTTTCTTATACGGACATTTAAAATAATCAAAAGTTGCACAGATCATCAACAGCCATCTCAGTGAATGGACTCAAGTAACACGGGCACGAAGGTATTGTGAACTTTTAAATTTAAAGATTCACAGAAATCTTGTTTCCATCATACCACAAACGTTTTCCATTTGGTGTTGCAAGCCTTCCTGGAAGTTGGTTTTCAGGAAGCCAGGAGGAATCAAGCCAACTGCTCAGATACGCACGGTACTTAGATGTCTTAGCAGTTCTGTAAACATTTGGAGAATGCCAGTTATTGCCATTAAGACTGCTATTCAATTGTTCCTCCGGACCAGAAATACACATTACAGCGTAATTGTATTTTGGCACTTACAAGTCTATGTAGATATCATCATCCTGAACATCAGCCTGACACCACATAAACAGCTAACATTGTCTAGACAAGATATATTCATCACCAACCTCTGGCAGTGGTTTTGTCACTTGGAAAGAAATATAAAGGAACTGGTCTAAAAGTCCACAGTGTTCAAAGAGAAGCAGACAACACTCAAGGAGCATGTAATGAAATGTAAAAGTACTTAAACTGCACTCAGACTTCCACCCAGGCATGCGTCTCAAAATCAGAGTGAGCATCACAGATATGAACGTGTCACCAGTTATATTCAGCTTTCAGTTGATGCTATATCCAGGCAGAAACAAACCGTAAGGAGTCCTTCAACTTAACTATAGCAATGGTCGGAATAAAGATTCGGCTAAAAATGTCCAAAGGTGGCAGAGTCTATTTTAATGTCCATTTTACAAATCCAATGTGGACAAAACACACACACTTCCTCAGATGTGCTACAATAAAATATCATCTCAGCTTTAACGTAAAAAGAATTCAGAGATTACATTATCCTAGGTATCCTAGTGTAAAATAAATTGGCACCACATTTTCAGAATCTCCTTAAGAGACTCTGAAAAAGGTTCTGCTATATGATTCTATTTACTATTTATTGAGAATTCAGGCATCACTTGTTTGAACACGATTATAACTGTTTTTTCTGCTTTCAAGTCCTACCAGCATGGAGTTCACTATTGCACTTGTCAACAAGCATCTACCCTGCAAAGGCTCTTTGAAATTGATCAACAATCTACCTCCTGTATTAGTGGGTGAGAAACTGACACCACCACCACCCAAGAGAAAACAACAAAATACCAGCACACTGGCACCAATAGCTACTTAGACCATGCATATGGAGACACTCTGAACCAAACCGCAAGGTGAAGAAGCATATGCAGAACGAGACACAAAGAGCAAGAGAAAATAAAACGGACAAAGCTGTGAACAAAAACAGTTAAACAACTTGACAGAAACAAGTGCTCAAGCACTGTGACCGAAACCACCGAAAGCTCCATTAAAACGCTGCAGCAAAATGGCAAGAATTGCATTCGTAATGTGCAGCTGACAGGCCAAAAGCATTGCTCTGACAGGAAGGGTAACTGCTCCTGAAGCAAAGCGCAGCCTGCCGGGACGAGCCAAAGCTGCAGCCAGACCTCACAAAGGGAGCAGCCCGGATCAGAAGGTTAGGCTCAGGTATGACGAGGAGAGTCAACCCTGTTACACCTCTGAGAGACCTACAAGGGCAGGATTTATGGAGCTCTTAGGCACACGCAGATCCAGAGAGGCTTTCAGAAATGCCCCAACGCCGCCACTGCAGACCCCACCAACTGCCTCCCCGCTACCCCAGCGTCCCGAGCAGGCTCAGAGGAGCGCTTGCAGCCTTGAACCCAATCCCCGTGGCATCAGAGCTGCCCCTGGGGCTCCACTTCCCGTTCCCGGGACTCCCCCGACCCCCTTCACCCCCGCTCCGCAGCCCCAATCCCTCAGGGCTGCCACTCAGCGGCCGTTGACGTCGCCCAACGCCCCCCCCGCCAGCAGCGCATGGCCACAGCCGCGTGCACGCGCCTCGGCTGCTCCCCCCCTCCCCCCCACCGGCCCAGGCAAACTGCCCCGGGCAGCGCGGCCTCACCCGCCTCGGCACTCGGCCACACCCCCGAGCCCTCGCCCCGCCTCCCCGCCGGTCACGTGGCTCCCGCCGGGCGCCGATTGGGCGGTGGCGCGGCCCCGCCGAGGGGCGGGTGATGGCCTCCGGGGGGCGGGGGGAAGCTGGCGTGGGGGGGCGTGTGCCTCAGCCCCTCGTCTGTCGGCTAGCAGTTATTGTTTGGTTGGTGTTTTACTCGGAAAGCGGCTGGTCGTCCTGCCTGCGTGCTGGCCTCTTCGCCTCAAGCTCTGTCCTCAAATGGGTTGCTTAGGATCGGCCACCACCCTTCTGCATTGTTACAAAAAATAAATCACAGACTGACCAGGGTCAAACCTCCTGGTCAGAAAGGGGAGATGAGCCTCTGGGTAGTCCTCTCGTACAGCTGTTGTAAGATGTTGAGGCGGCACAGCCATCAGATGGCCGCCTCACGACATGCCATGGTGGCACAAAGTAAGGTGCAACACCTGTGTCGTGGATGATAGACCACAGTCACGTGGTGACACATAACTGGTTGTTCGCACGACCCTACCTGTTCTGCGGACTAAACAGTCTCTAATAGTATCTGAGACAGCAATGTGCCCTCGCTGCTAGGAAGGCTAATGATATTCTTGGCTGCCATACATATACTTTGAACCAAAGTATCACCATCAAAGCAAGAGGTGACCCTTCCACTCAGTATTGGCTGCACCTGGAGTACTGTGTCCAGTCCTGAGCTGCCCAGTACAAGACACACATGGACATACTAGAAAGAGTCCAGCAGAGAGCCACTAAGATGACAGGGCCTGGAGCACCTCTCCTACGAGGAGAAGCTGAGAGGGCAGGGACTGTTCAGCCTGGAGAAGAGGAGGCTCAGAGAGATCTCATCAATGTTTACAAATACCTGAAGGGACACAGCCAGGCTCTTTCCAGCAGTGCCCAGTGCCAGGGGACAAGAGGCAGTGGATACAGACTGGCAGACAGGAGGTTCCCTCTGAACATTAGGAACCCATCTGTGCTGTGAGGGTGATGGAGCACTGGCACAGGCAGCCCAGAGAGGTTGTGGAATCTCTTCCTTGCAGATATTCGAAAGCTGCCAGGACGTGGTCTTGGTCAGCCTGCTCTAAGTGGCCCTGCTAGAGCAGGGGTTGGGCCAGACGGCCTCTAGAAGCCCCTTCCCACCTCAGCCCTTCCATGTGACTCTGAATTGATACATACTTAATGAACAGTGCATTAAAAGATGTAATGAAAATGATTTATCATCACAGCATGGAAACAGTACACAGCAGTAGTTTTCATGTTCTGTACTGCATGAAGAAAAACAGAAAATATGACATATCTAGCCTATGTCACAGAATCACAGAATGACCAAGGTTGGAAGGGACCTCTGAAGATCATCTAGTCCAACCCCACCTGCCGAGCAGGATCATCTAGAGCACATTGTATGGCACCCAGGCAAGGTTTGAATATCTCCAGAGAAGGAGACTCCACAACCTCTCTGGGAAACCTGTTCCAGTGCTCTGTCACTCTCACAATAAAGAAATGCCCTCTCATATTCAGCTGGTACTTCCTGTGCTTCAGTTTGTTCCCGTTACCTCTCGTCCTCTCGCTGGACACAACTGAAAAGAGTATGGCTCCATCCTCTTGACACACTACCCTCAGATATTTATACACATTGATGAGGTCTCCCCTCAGTCTTTTCTTTCCTAGGCTAAGCAGGCCCAGTTCTCCCAGCGTGTCCTCATACAACAGGTGCTTCTGTCCTATAATCATCTCCGTAGCCTTGATATGTCCTTTTGCACATGACTGCAGTGTGCACAAAGGTGACGAACCTTGGTAGAACATGGAGTTTTTGTAAATAACATATAAACCTTAATCAGTCTTTTTACAAGTTATTTCATGCATTAGGGAAAAAAAAGAAAAAAAGGAAAAAAAGACTAATGCACGTGCCTAAATTGCTATAAAAGTTGAAAGTTTGAAGGACACTTGAAATACTAATTCTCAGCAAACTAAAAGAGGCATTCTAAGGGCTCTTGTTTTCTGTATTAGTTAATCTTCCACTGCAGTATTATCCCTCCTAAAGACTGATATATACGTCAGTCAAATTGTAGAGTTTGTTCTTGGGTGTACAACAGGAAAAATCTTAAGAGAACCTTTTGAATAGTCTATACTAGTATTTGTATTTGGGCATTCAAGAAATTCTTGAGTGGTTATCTCTATGATTTATATGATATGATTCTATGATTTATATGATACTTTTATATGATACAAAAAGTGAAAATTCAGATTCTTAGGATTTCAGGAGATCCTTCCCAGAATGATGTTAAAACATGCTCTTAGGTAAGGACTAGCTGCTCCTGTTTTGTCAATAAACAGAAGATTTCACTTTTTTGATTGTCAAGGTATTATTTTCTCTGTAGAAATTAATGCAAATGCTATTACTGCTGTGTAGGCAGTAAACCTTAAATATTATGTTTATAATTAATGTATTCTCTTGCCTCTCTGCAACACGTTTCTTTATGTTTTCAGAGTTTGCCATGCTGTTTTTGAAGAAGTAATAAGCATATTCTGGGCAAAAAGCCAAGAAAAAGTAGCTCTTACCAAGCTAAATTAGGTAATTACATTTTCACTTCGTTTTTTAAAGCACAGCTGTATCCTTTGGGTTATAAGAATTAGTATATAATATGCTTAACTTTATACCTTTTTTCTTATGTAAGTGAAAATGTCCCTTCAAAATGCAGATCTGTCTAACTAGCTCATTTTCTTCATTTTGAAAATCCATAAAGGTAAATACATCGGTTATTATAATTTTTCCAGAGTTTACAAAATATAATCAGAATTTCTCTTATATTTTCTTTGTCAGAATTTGATAGATGAGAAAAAAATGAAATCACCTTGTTTTGATTTTCCATTACTAATAGGGCCAAAGCAATTACATTAATGTTATACTTCAATACTTTTCAGTAATATTTTAATGGCATAAAACATATCAATTAAAGCTGACGTATAGCTACTTGATTTTTTCTGTGCTAAGAGAGTAAGACCATTAATGCCATTTTCTAAGCAATGGAAGAAGAATTGTTAAAATAATACTGTGATTTCATTAGATAGATATGCAGTCAAATTACAGTATGTTAGAGTTCCTCAAAGCTTCCAATCCCAATAGTCACTAATATTCTAAGACTGTTTTAGCACCTATTAAAATGGGTATGCAACTTCTATTTATATACATAGGAAACTAATATTAGTTTAAAAAAAATTATTAAATTTATTTCTTTAATTTCAAGTCCTCAAAAATTTCTTGAAACAGTATGTAAAAGAATCTTCTATCCTTAATCCATGTGTCAACATCACAGAAGAGGAAAGAGTCCCTACTACACTAAAACAGCTCCACAAAGAAAAAAATATTAAAGTTCATTTTCATGTATAATGTTATTTAGCTTGCACAAAAATTAGTTTTAACATCAGTTCTGCACAATTTATTTTTTTCTAACAATATATCTCTGTTTGTTTGTTTTTGTCATCCCCCCCCCCAAATTAACCGAAGTGGGAAAAATCCCCTAAGTCTATAATTTTCCAAAATGCCTGTATTTTATGGTTTCCTTGGGGTCTGATGTGGTTTGGTTTTGATATTCATCTTCCCTGCTGAGTTGCCACACTCTAGCCCTGGAAATGTACTGCTGTTGGTGAATCTGTTGCAGCTTTTACTTTAGCTGACCTGTCCCAAGGTACTCCTCAGTTAATTTTGAAAATCACCCTGGATGCCCCTTATTCTTTAATTTTTCCCTTATTTCCTATTGTAATGTGCACCAAGGGAATAGAATAATTTTTTTCTTAGTGTCTAAGAAAGTGTCTTAGTACATTTTGTTAAATATTGTGATTCAGACAGGCCATCAGCATAAATTTTTGTCATTCTTCCAAAGTTGTGCTGATTCTTGACATCTACCATACTTTGGGAAACTCAATGGCAAAGAAACAACATGAAACAAGAAAATCAATTTGTCTCACTCTCAGACTTATTCACCAAGCCTGAAGTGAATGATATAATAAATCTAAATTCATCAACTAAAGGAAAAGCAAGACAAGTAAACACATTGCAAGCTATATACACCTTTTTAAAGGAATCAGGAAATAGGAGGTGTATAGGAGCTTTATATTTTGAATTAAGATTTAATATAGCAATTAGCAAAAAAAAATTATTATTTTATTACTATTATTATTTGATATCTGTATTTGGCTTCAAACTACATTTCTACCTAGAGTTTTATGAAATATGAAAAAAAAATATTTTATAATACTTAGGTCACTGAAAAACAGAAAGTCCAGCATAATTGCACTAAAAATATTTTGAACCATTCTAAGAGCAGAAGCTTCTTAATTTGGGCTGAGTGTTATTGTTATGTCTCCTAGAGAGCAAAGTTTGTAGAGATTCTTGTCAGTTCTGCAACTTTTTTTGAATTGATTCAACCATACATGGTAACATTAGGTGATTATGAATAAGTGGGTAATATCACCCTTCTGTACAGCAGTTTGTGTGGTATGAAGCCATATTTCTGGGTCTTCTAAATCAAACAATGTTTGTAATGTTATCGGACAGCATGATTTTTTTAATCTTCTTGATAGAGAAATAAGGAAAACTCTGTTGAACAAGCATTATTTATGAAGTTGATAATAGATTAATTCACCATTATTAAATTTCATCATTAACCTAGAAAGTTAACTTCCTTAATGAAGCAAATTGGTGATATAACAATGACGTGACCATGAAGTATTCACTTTTCTTATTCTGAAGATTATTAAGACAACGGGACAAAGGAAAGCAAGGTCCTTTATATTACCACTATTTTAATACTCTGCTATTCAGTAATTCTAAATAGTCAAGGGTTTTAGCAGCTAAGGTCTTTCACATCTGTTATGTGGTGAAAGGAAAGGTAGACCAAGTTCAGCTTATTAGCAAACTATTATTTACATGATAAGAACTGACATACTCTCTCACTCTTGTTCTTAATACTAGGAACAAGAACCAAACAATTACAGTTTAAGTGGTCGGGAGAATAAAATACTGTGTCAGCTCTGAAACTAACCATCATATATAGTAAATTAACCTGTTTCATCAACTTAAATTTCTGATTTCTCCCTTATCAAGTTCACTTGTCCCATCAAAACCTAGTACAGTCCTCATTGGTGATACCAGAATTATCAATAAAGCAAGAAGTATATTTGTTGCTAAACCACAATCCTCCTGCTTAGAAATATTTTGCCACTCTTTTCTACACAGTAAAAAACAAACAAACAAACAAAAAACCACAGTCAAAACATGGTATACTTGTTTGTCTTTTATGTTTTTATAAGGAAAATCATGGCATTAAAATTGTTAGAATTACCTTTCAATAAAAATTAATAAAAAGTAGACACTGCTGTTAAACAGAATGTCTGCTATAGGGTACCATTTTTTCCCGATCTTTTGTAATACATTTCGCCTTTTGTATGACAGTTGCAAAACCCAGAAGCCAAGTTCTAATATGTTTCCTTTTTTTTTTTTTCTTTTTTCATTTATAGAATCTGTCTATCTTTAGGCAGTTATAGGGAGAAATGTAAAGTTTTCTCCAGGTTCATCAAGTAGACATTCTGCTGTACCTGCCATCTCAAGAGTCATGCAATCATTTGCATGCAGTGAGTTAGCAGCACCCGCTTTACTAACTTCCTCCAATTGCCACGGCTTTTATGCATTTAAAAAGAAAGTGCTAAGTGCTAGATGGTTTTGTTTGGTTGGTTAGTTGTTGTTTTGTTTTGTTTTGTTTTGTTTTCAGGGTGTGTGTGTGTGTGTAAATATTTGATCCTACTGCTTTGTAAATCCTATGGCAGTATTTACGAATTTGAACACAGTGATCTATTTTCAACTATCTTTTTCCAGTTTTAATTGAACTTTATGTGAAGTGCATCAATATAAGCAGCAGTGCTACACTGGAGACTTCTTTGTGAAATCATGTTAAAAGGTTTAAGAAAGATTATTGATTCACAAGAACAGCTCTTCTTAAATCAGTTCTTGTGTACATCTGCAAGAGCAATTTATGAACAGTGCTCTTAGTTGAAGTGGCATTTTCCTACAGTATTTTAGTTTCCCTTGTTTAATGTTAAAATAAATAAATATTTGAGTTCATAGACATTCTAGAGAAAACAATATTGCACAGAGAAGTCACCTAGTTAATCACAGAAAACTGCACAATTGCTGGGAGTTTGGTTAAGCTGTGAGGGAAATGTCCAAGTAGCCCTTTTTAAAGCCATTACAAGCATACTTGCAGCACTTTAAATCGGTCAAATCTTGTCAACAAGAACTAGGACTGTGTTCTTCAGCTGGTAGCTAATGTGCACACATTTTCTGGGGATTTGAAAGCGCGGACAAACAAGATCTATAAATTCTCTCCACAGTGAGTTCAAGAACTTTGAACTGTGCCCAAAACAAATAGTTTCTGAGGAACAGTTTCGTAGGAATAGTTTTCTTTCTGAGGAATAGTTTCTTAGAACATCAGTATTCGAGACTTCATTGGATCATTCTGAAACATAATTTTATTTTTAACATAATCAGTACCATCTTGACAACATTACCAAAACATAAACTTAAGCAGAAAATCCTAATTTCTGGCTAGAACACCAGTGAGCTTTCTAGAATTAAATTCAATGAGGCAAAAGTCTTCCTAAGAGTTTTGGTCCTCTTCCTAATGTTTTGCTGTGTTGTCGGTTTTATCTGTTTATTTTAATATCTAATAAATAAACAAAAAAAAAGGACAGCTTTTCAAGCACTATTGGATTTATCTTATCAACATGATCAAGGTATCTACTACCTCAAGGAACTGGAGAGCAGTTAAATCATGCTGCTTAATTTACTTTTAGTACCTCTACTCAGACCACCAATATTTGAAAGGTAGGGCTTTATCATAAAGTTTATATTTGTTTATTTATAGATAGATGAGAAGTTTGTGATTATAAATTTGCTGTATTTATAGCAATGACTTGCTACAGACATTAAGTAATCTAGGAAGTCAGTTCAGTCCATCCTGAGCTTCCCTTGAGCAGGAGCTGACACAGTTCCCTCTGAACTATGAAAATCCATGGCTGACAGTGCTTGCAGGTGTTTATTATGAGGGTGCTGGGCGACTTAATTTCATTTGAAATTTTACCACAGGTTTAAATTCTGACCTGAGGACTGAAGAATATGAAGAAATACAACCTTCAGAGTCATTCATATAATGTGGTACAAATGTTACTTTAAAATATTGAGCGCATTCTTAAATGATGCATATTGTCATGTATGTATATAGTATACAATCATTATTGACCTTAGACTCTTCAGACAGATTTCACATTTCACTGTCCTCTGCCCTCAGCTGTAAAAATGTTTTACAAAATGTTAATTGACATAGTTTCAGAAATCTCAGGTGGATGTTCAAACAAGACACAGAATTCTTCAGAGAACTTGAACTTGAACCATCCCAAATACTGAGTCAGAGACTGAGATGGAAAGCTACAAGCAAGCAAAGATAGGATTCTGCAAACAAGGTCATTATCATAGCACCAAAGAAGGACACATACTGGTGTTTTGGGAACACCTACTTGGAATTACACGTCCTTTAGTGCAAGGCATGACTTTAGCATAATAGTAGAACCAGATGCAATACCACATTGGTCAGTCCTCGAGTCCTCTCTGGCTGGATTTTCTGGAACCAAATAATGCATCAGATTAGTCAGCATAATAGCCTATCATTCCTTATGAGTAATTTAATATACATTCTCGAAAATAGCCTGCAGTAAGACCTATTTTTATTGCAGATAAATCCCAAAATTATTCCAAGAAAGTTCCTAACTATCTCACATCAAAATCTTCATACTAGCCTCTTCACAATCCTTGAGATTTTATAACTGATTGTGTCTTCGTTGTTTGAGACAGATGCAGGAAAACTGCCAGAAATGTGCTGGAACAAAAATTCCTCAATTATAATTCTCTTTGTAAAATATGTGTATCCTTCTCTGAGTCCTAGACTTTGTCAGCGATAGTGTACCCACTTTTGTAGGACAGCTATTATATAGGGAATGGCATTCTTTCTACCAGCAGTCAGAGGAGAGTGACCATTTCTTTCTTCAGCAGCAATCCAGCCATGTTAGAGGATTGCATCAAATGAGAGCCCTGAACGAATTTCAGTCTGTTTTCATGTATTCCTGTCTAGCTATAGCTCAAATATTACATTTGAAATTGCTGTACTAAAAGAAACATGGATTTCTGTTCCACTCCTGTTTCCTGAATGAAGACATTTTTTTTTCCATCTTTGCACACAGAAGTAGTAGGAGAATGATATGTCTCTGGAATTGGAAGCAATGGATCATTTTTGCTGGCTGACCATTTGCAAAATAACTACGATAGGGATTCATTCATATTACAGTTCAAGATCATTTCTTTAAAAATGCAGGTAGATGAAATGTAGTAATGGACAACTGCATTTCTCTTACAGATCTAGATAAATTGATCTTTACGTTATAAGTTAAAGAGTCTTTAATGCTGTTAACTGAAGTGGTTTAGTCAAGAACTTGTGCAATCCATGTAGTTGTGTTTCCTTTGTAGAAGGAAAAAATTAGCATGGAACAAACACCTGAAAAGATGATTATTCCTTATAATACTGTCTGATAGAGTAAAATAATGACATGCACATAGCAAATATTAAACAGCCCCAGTTCCTTCGGCCCCTTCTCATATGTCTTGTTTTCTAGTCCCTTTACCAGCTTTGTTGCTCTTCTCTGCACACACTCAAGCAACTCAGTATCCTTTTATCCTTTTTATAGTGAGGGGCCCTAAACTGAACACAGAACTTGAGGTGCAGTCTCACCAGTGCTAAGTACAGGGGGATAATCACTTCCCTAGCCCTTCTGACCACACTGTTTCTGGTACAAGCCAAGATGCTGCTGGCCTTCTTGGCCACCTGGGCACACTGCTGGCTCATGTTCAGCTGGCTGCCAACCAGCACCCCCAGGTCCTTTCCTGCTGAACAACTTTCCAGACACTCTTCCCCAAGCCTATCCCACTGCATGGGGATGTTGTGCCCCAAATGCAGCTCCCAGCATTTAGCCTTGTTGAATGTCATGTGATTGGATGTAGCCCATCAATCCAACCTATCCAGATCCCTCTGCAGATCCATCTTACAATCCAGCAGATCAACATTCCCACCCAATTTGGTGTTGTCTGCAAATTTACTGAGGGTGCTCTGCCATCCCCTCATCAATATTGTTAATAAAGATATTAAAGAGAACTGACCCCAGTACTGAGCCCTGGAGAACACCACTGCTGACCGCATTTAGCTCCATTCACTCTGTCATAGAAGAAGATCAGGTTAGTTAAGCAGGACCTGCCTTTCAGAAACCCATGCTGACCGGGTCTGATCACCTGGTTATCCTGTACATACCATTTGATGGCACTCAAACGATCTTCTCCATGACCTGCCCTGGCATTGAGGTCAGACTAGCAGGCCTGTAATTCCCTGGATCCTCCTTCCTACCCTTGTAAATGGGTGTCACATTTGCCAACCTCCAATCAACTGGGACCTCCATAGTTAGCCTGGAGTTCTGGAAAAGTATTGAAAGTGTCGAGGCAAGCACTTCCACCAGTTCCTTCAGAGCCCTTGGGTGGATCCCATCCAGGCCCATAGATCTGTGAGTGTCCAAGTGGTGTAGTAGGTCACTAACCATTTCCTCTTTGATCATAAGGGCTTCATTATGCTCCCTGCCTCTGTCTTCTAGCTCAGTGGGCTGGATACCCTGTGAAGAATTAGTCTCGCTAATAAAGACTGAGGTAGAGAAGGCATTAAGTACCTCAGCCTTTTCCTCATCTCTTGTAACTGGGTTTCCCCTAGCACCCAATAAAGGATGGAGATTATCCATAGTCCTCCTTTTCTTGTTTATGCAATTATAAAAACATTTTTAATTGTCTTTTACTGTAGTGGCTAAGTTACAGTTACTAGCTGGGCTTTGACCCTTCTAATTTCCTCCCTGTATAACCTCACTACATATTTGTAGTCCTCCTGAGTTGCCTGCCCCTGAGTTCTGTCTGGTATATCTCATGTCAAATCAATGCAACAGTGTTAATCAGAGGACAAATTTGTTTGTTGTGCTTTTTCCCCACTACAACTCATACACAGATACGACAGCAACTCTTCAAATTTCCTTTGGGTTTTATGATTCCCTTAAATGCTTTTAGGGTTCTCTCAAGATCCTTGCTCTTTTATATTGTTTGATATTACTCCTAATTAAACATTTTGATCTCCATAGCCAGATACTTTCAGAAAAATATGCTTCAGTATTGGCAGATTAACTATATTTATAAAATATATAAGTATATAAAGCACAGGTAATAGCAGTAAGGTGACACCCACAAGACCTCTAGAATGCAAGAGTGAAATGGTGGGCTAAGAACATCAGAAGGATACTTATCTACAGATCAAAGTGCTTCTGTATCTTGTACAAAATCATATCTAAGACTGCCCAGTTTTAGTCAGATTGCTTCAGGGGAATCAATGTTGCTTACTTTGTGCTAGTCTGTGCAATACAAAATCCAAGAATACTAATAATCCTTCTGTTGACAATGGTTCTTTCAACATTTGTAGAATATATATTAAGTGACTGAAGTACTGATGCTTCTGGCATCTTGTGCGATAGACCTTTAGTCATGTTACTTTATCTTTAAACACCTTCAGAGTCACTATATTCCCATCTAGATGGCTGAGATCCAAAACTTCTTTCTTGCCACCTCTCTGTCTCTGATGGAATTGTAGAGTTCTTGTGTCAACACAGAGGTAGATACTTTGCTAGGGACATACATCATTGAAGTCTTCCATACAAACCTCTGAGATACTACTCATATTTTTCAGGCCTTATTGAGTCTCATGGAGTAAGGTTCCAGCTACAGGGTTTACTTCCAGCACTTGGTCATGATGGTATGATTTCCATGTCCCCAAGGATCTAAGAAGGAACCCACAGATGTGTCCATATTAGTATTTAGTTTAGATAGGAATGTCTTTTGAAGTGAATCTCTCAATTGTCCCCACTTACAGCATCTCAAGTGAGATCATAGAATAGTCTTGGAATACATGAGCTAAATTCCTTTTGAATGAAACTAAACTGGAAGATGACTGCTGGGAGTGCACCTAATATACCCCAGCTGTTAAGAGGTGTTCAGTCTATAAGACCAGATAGAGCTAGTCCAATGTAAAATCCATGAAATATCAGCACTAACAGATCTGGTTCTGTCACACCACACTACTGTAGACATTGGGTATAGGTACTTAGCTTGAAAAGGTATCATTGCAACACTTGCTGAGAATTTACAGGAAGTAATTTAAAGATTATAGTAGAGTCTATAACTGACAATGGTAAATCTTTTCAAGATCTTCTAATCTCTGCAAGAGATGTCTAATCTTTGCTAGGAAATGTAAGTACTCTGATGTAGTCACCTGAATTAAAAAAAAAAAAAAAAAAAAAAAACACTGTTTTTGCACTTCTTGCCTCTAATCTTAAACAAGAGTCTCATAGAAGCAGTTTAGCTTAAAAGGACTTGGGGGTTCTGGTGGACAAGTTAAATATAAGTCAACAATAGGTTCTTGTGGAATAGAAGGCTAACCACATACTGGGCTGCATTAGCAATAGTTTAGCCAGCAGATTGAAGGGCACTGTTACACAACTTTGATTTTATTTGGATTAACTGAATCATTAGGAAGTTTCATACAACAGTGAACTCAAACAACTAAAAGACCAAGCTATCTGCCACTGCTGACATTCAGTAGCTACTTTTCTATTATGTAGAAAATGAGCTAAGTGTTAGGCCAACCATGAAGCTTTCTTTGTTGTCACAAAATGGATCCACTTCTTTCTTTGCAGCTGTGGATGGAAGGATTTTTCTTCCAGTGCCCTTGAGCAAGTATGCTGTAGCATAGTGGTTTTGTAGCCTACAGCTGAGATGGAAACAGGACTTGAATCTTAAGTACAACAGAATCAGATCTTGTAACACATAATCACCACAAATATTTAGTTACTATCAAATATCTGTGTACTGCTAAAGAAAGGGGATTTCTGCTCATTTGTTAAAGAGAGAATGAATGAATGACTCTATTGTTAATTAGAATCAGATTGCAAAAAGTATTTGCATTTGTATGAAGAATCTTCAAATTGAAAAGTCACTGTTCAGTCTTGCCCACAGTTGTATGCACATATTTTCTAAAATCAGCAAGTGTTAGCTAGCATTGTAGCAGATAAATGACATATATACATGTCTAGGGGCAAGATTGACCCCACAGGCTGTAAGACTTGCCACCACCTAACTTTTCGCATTCCATAGGTGTGGAGTGGATAAATCTATTTCACACTAACAAGAATGCCTTTAAATTTAATAATAATAATAATAATAATAATAATAATAATAATAATAATAAAAATTGTTAACATTGTAAGTGTTCTTCTACATTGTTTAGCCTCCTATTTATAAAACAAACTTTGACTTCAATTTCTATCAGCTCTTCATTCTGTATTCATTTCAATTTATTGTAATTTTCAGGTACACATCCAGGACATAACAAAGGTATGTGAGATAGGAATTTTCATCAGAAGGTTGTTTATACACCTATTGCCTATAGCATGGCACCCTTTCTCTTGTGCTTTGCCCTTCTAATATATGTATACTTCTGAGTGTATCTCAGACATCTGAAAGATCTGGACAGGTACAGCCGCTGAAGTTGTGCACAGACTGCCTCAATACTTTATCTTTACACTCATCCTAAGGTCAAGCATTTAGGGAATTTTCACAGTAAGAGCTTGTGCTTGCCAGTTATATGCTGCACCCTTTCATGATAGACCCTCCATCTGTCCTCATCACTGCAAACTTGTCAACATTATGCCTGTGTACTCAGCTAGATTTCATAGAAGTGGTCTACAATATCTTCTGTTGTAGATGTTGTATGCAAATATGCCTGCAAATAGAGTATATACAAAATACACATCTGTGGCAAGGGCATTTCCAAAATCAATATTCTGGCTGTCAGGCAGGGGGCCCATGCCCAATGCCCTCACACATTTGAATGCACCATGGGGGCTGTGGCCTAACCTGCCTGTTTCACTTACAGTCATGTAGGTGAATCACAGGTGCTTAAGAATTACATCACATAGATTACATCCAGTCTGCTCTTCATGAAATAGGCAAGTGTCCCCCTGCAGGGCTAGCTGAGGTTCTGCTTTTTTTCATACAAATTCTTCAGTTTTTAAACTTTTAGCTGTATTCTGTCTCATCCATGTCAGAATCATGTTCTCTCTGTGGCCTTCCTTTTAACCTTAGCCCATATATATCCCCTCCATATTGTTATTTACTAAAACCATTTAATGTAATAACAACATAACTATATAAAGACTACCCCAGAAAGCAAAAGTCTCTTTCATATCTAACAGAGTTTTAGTAGAACACTGAGATTATGTGATTGAGTCATGTTAGAATGGCATAGGCAAATTAATATAATCTGGGGGGACTGGAGCCAGAACAACTTAATTCAGGCCCAACTCAGCCATGCCAATTACTTTCTTTAACAACAGAGCTGAAACAGAGCAGATCTCCATCCTTTCTTTTTCTTCCTTCTCCAACACATAGTTTCTCTGCCAGTGAACAAACTGGCATATGCCAAAGTTGAGTCTGAACATGCAGAATCATGTAGATAGTAAAGATGTTATAGGAAATAAATTTTAAGCTTGAGATTGTGCAAACATGACATTGCAGATGTATCCTGAGGAACCTGTACACCTTATGCTGCAGAACAGAGGCTACAGACAGAAAACATGCTTTATTTAGAAGATGGCTGTCATTCTGAAGTACACTGACACATTTTATGTCTATTGCTTTGTTATAGCTGGTATTGTAAGAAGCCATGAGAGTAATTATATGGCATTGATGCAATCCATCCAGGAACACAGGAACAAACCTGTTTTTGATTTTGTAGATGCGATTCTTTCTCAGGGATTCCATTTTGTTTAGGATGGGTTGATTTTGGCTTTTCTCCAGTGAACATCCTGAAGATTGACTGAAGTTTCTCTTCACTCGAAATTTACTTTTTTTTAAAAAGCATTCATTAAGCACATTCTTTTGAAAGAAATTATGAGACTACAACAACATTGCCAGTCGTTGGTGAACCAAAAGACGAAACGAGAGAGAAGAAAACCCTCATGAATCAAGTTTAAGCATAGATACTGTCTAGTTGTGAAAGACCATCAGTGGCAATCGTGGCTTCTTATCAGGACTTTGGAAAGAAGGAAATTATCAAGTTATGACAGTCATCCAGTGGACATTCCCAAATTCCCAGATAACTTTCAAAGGCATAAGGCAGTTTTTTTGTTTCTTTGTTTCTTTGTTTTTTAGTGAGAAATGGAATACAATTTCCAGAAATGAGTAATAATCTTACTCTACTGAAACTCTGATTTCTTCAAATTACTCTTCTTCATTGTTTGCACAAATTATCTTAAATTTAACAATTTATTTTGGAAAGTTTACAGAGCTGGGTAGTTGAATGAGGCTTTTCCCTATACGGGAATCAAATACCCTGCCCACAGTCCTTCAAAAGATGCTTTTCTTCTATGTAATACTTACAAATAGTGTAGGCAATTTGTAAGCCAGAAAAACATTGGCTAATGATCCTAGAACTGCTGTTTGTCTATAACTAGTTTGTCTTAACAGCATGGAGCCTAGATAACATTAGTTATGATTAATTAGAGATAAGCTGATTGTGCAGCCCTGATCAACCTGAACTATTAGTGTTTTAACAGCAAATAGCACAGTATTGTAATAGTGATTATATTATACCTACAATTTAAAAAGTTTATTTACAGTTACACATGTTTCCCATACAAATTACTATGAAGGAATGCTATTGTCAGAGACACCTAGAAAAGCAAACATTTGATGTATGCGTGTGTATGGCCACAGTAAAGATATTCTATATAAATAGGCAATTATCTACCTGTTACTTAGTTTTCTAGGGTTTTTGAGTTTAATTAAAATAGATAAAATATTTTGCTGCTGCACTAGTAAAATAGTTTCATTTTTTCAAATGGAGATGAAAGGGTATTGTACTATAGAAGTATACTCATAATGCACATAACATTTATTTGTATATTTGTACATATTTTTGTATAAATGCTTCCCTAAGCCTTTCAGGGAACAGTAAATAAATAAATAAATAAATAAATAAATAAATTAAAAACAAAAATTATGAAAGCATACTTATAGTTATGAATCACCATATTTAACTGCTAGGATTTCAAATTCACTTGAATTTAATTTCATTGGGCTTTGCATATGGTGCATTTAGCTATTTGTTTCCCCTGGAAAACAAAATGATCAGGCAGTTTATTAAATGCCATAAAAACAAATCTGAGTTCCATTTTCCTTTCCTGAACCATTCTTTATATTTGTTTTATCAAGTTTATCAAGTTGCATGTGATTTTGGATGTGTGAAAACAGTTTTAGCAACTACTTTATACAAAAATAAACAGCAGTAGAGCTAGTTTGCCATAGAATTATCTAGTTAGCCCATCCTGTTATCATGTAGATATGTTTGAATGGTTTCTGTAGAGCTCGGGAATGCAGGATTTGTCTGCAAATATTTTAGTTGAGGTTTTAATTTAACTATATACATGAACTGCATGAACTTTGGCACTTGACAACTTCTGAGAAAAAGCTATCATTAAGTAATACTGGACTGTAAATATTCGTATGTTGTACGGATATTGCATCAAAGCTGTCATTTGGAAAGCATATCAGCATTGCAGTTCTGTTTTAGAAACCAACAGGATGCTATCTAAGTGTGTTTAGCCAGCTGAAAGCTATCAGAGTTCCTCCAACAAACATTGTTTGAATTAATACATTATTTCCAAATGAGTTACATTGGCAAGGTATATAGTAACATGTGGTTTAGAAAAATAAACCTAAATAAAATGAAAACAGAAGCAGCAGGAACTCTGAGACTTGTATGAACTCTATGTGGATTTTATCTCATATGGTAAATGACTGAAAATTAGAAGTAATATTCTAAGGAGAAAAAGTTGACATAAAAAAAAGAATTGAACATAGTGGAAGCACCCATTAGGTTAAGACTTCAAGTATGGAAGTCAATGTGTGGTAACATGTCAGTGAAACTGCTAGGACATATAGTCTGGGCACTATTAAGTTCTGTTAATACTACTGGCATCTGTTTAAACATAATTCCTTTATAAGTGAGACCTAGTCCAAAGACCATCAATGTCAAAGATCTAGTTATCAGTTTTGTGATTTCTAAATGCAAAAAGGTGAAGAAGCTGGGAGTAGTAGGTGATGGTCAAGAATAAATGACTAAAGACCTCATGAAAAAAAAAAAAAAGTAAATCATTTCTGGCTTTATGTAGTTTCTCTATTCCTGAGTCTTCCAGTTTTATTTGACACATGGTATTCTCTGATAAATTACTTGTTGTTCAGAGACTACTGCTGGTAGTTTAGACATATGAATAAAATAGGACTATGTTAATAACAGGAAATTGCTTAGGTACAGATTGCAGATTTATATATATATATATAAAGCCCATCACCACAGGATCTGATCATTGTAAAGACCTGTTCTCAGAACATCTTGTAAGTTAGGAAAAAGCAGTCAGTATTTTTTTGAATAAAGAGTTAAGACTCATCAAATATATGTGTATATATATATATGTATATTAGGATGCTGATGGGTTAGGTTTATGCATAACTGGGGAATGAATCTATAAACCCACATTTCCTTCAGCGTATTTATTCTATGCAAGTACGGCTCATTTAGCAAAACTTTGAGCTCTATTCCTTTGACCTGCAACTTGCAGAATCAAATTATTATGTGTGTTTTCCTAAAAATATCAATGCATTCATGTGAATAGATCTGGACAAAGTCTATACATGAGCACCTATTGAGCAATGGCTAAACATCTTTACCATTAAATATACACTCAGTGTCTACTCACTGTTAAATATATAATGGTGTGTTTGTCAAGACCAAGACACAACATGGTCTTTAGAACTGTTTTACACTTTGATTCTATCTAGTAAATCATGAGGCTTTGCTCTTCCCAATTTCTTCATGAATTACTTTTTTTTTTTTTCATTGCCATTAAAGTAGACAATGCACACACACCTTTGAAATGATCTGTAAGGTCATTAAAGATCTATGGAAGAAAATAGGATGGTAGGACGGAGGGACGGAAGGAAGGAAGGAAGGAAGGAAGGAAGGAAGGAAGGAAGGAAGAAAGGAAGGAAGGAAGGGAGGGAGGGAGGGAGGGAGGGAGGGAGGAAGGAAGGAAGGAAGGAAGGAAGGAAGGGAGGGAGGGAGGGAGGGAGGGAGGGAGGGAGGAAGGAAGGAAGGAAGGAAGGAAGGAAGGGAGGGAGGGAGGGAGGGAGGGAGGGAGGAAGGAAGGAAGGAAGGAAGGAAGGAAGGAAGGAAGGAAGGAAGGAGGGAGGGAGGGAGGGAGGGAGGGAGGGAAGTCTGGTTTTCTTAATTCACAAACCCATACAGACCAAATGAATATTTATCCTTTTTTGAAACACCTTTGATCTTTTCTGTATAGCATCTCATACCACAAATAGATGAAACTATACATGATACTGAGCTGATCCCTGGATGAGAAATTGTTTACTAACATTTTCCGTCTATTTATATCTATTGTAATCTGTTTAATCTAATGATTAAAAAAAATACTTCTTTCCACTATCTAGAAAACAAATCTGTAAAAATTTTGATTGTTTGTTTGTTTTGGGTAATATTCTTGCTTGTTAACTAATATTAAAAAGTGATTAGTCAAAAAAAAAAAAAGGCTGGTTGAGCTAAGTTAAAGCAAACAAAAAAGTAAGAGCTGTAAAGTTGTATAACTCTATTTCTTTAAAGCTGTTTAAACTTTATGAAACAAGTTTAAACATTATTAATCTTATTTGGAGTTATAGAGTAGGCACAAGAGAGGACTGACCACTCACCTTCCGGTTTACACTAACTGTTAGTTTAAACTAAGGCCTAGAGGAAGCCTAGGTTTTGTTGAGATATTCCCTTGATTAACATTATGGAGTTTTTTCTAAGGAATATCTCCTTGTCTGTGAGAAGTTATGGGCATGCCACTTCCTTTCCTTGCAACATTTTTCCTCCACGAAGCCCTAGGAGCCCAGATTCACTGTATGGAAATATATGCTCACTATATTTTAAGCAAAACTGTCTCTGGGAACAATCTTAGTAAATTATTGTCAGAGGGGTAAGAAAACAGATTTCCAGTCCCCACTTATCCATCATTTTTGTATTTCAGTCTTAGAATCTCTCTTATGTCCATGCTGGATAGTCACAATCCAGATACTGAAGGAACCAATACTTCACAAGCTAAGAAACCCCTGTTGTTTCAGGTAATGATAAAGGAAGTCATTCTATAGCAATGCTGTAATTTCTATCATATTCTCACACTAGAGCATCTCAGTTTGATACTGTTGCACATTATAATTGTTCTTTAATTAGTATGGAAGGGGAAGTGTGTAGGTAATTCCATGGCATCTAGCACATGTCCTGTGGTAACAATGTGCATGTAATATTAAAGAAATAAAATGATAAGTGCTTCCCTGCATACGCATGACTCTCCTGTAGATCTCTGAGTATTGTATATATGTAAAGCAAAATATGATGTTAAATACTTCTCTGTACATTTAAAGAGATAAAAATAGCCTTCAGATAAATGACCAGAGTTATTAGAATTGTACTCAGCAACTGAAGTCATATCCAGTCCTTGTTTTGCAGTCAAAAATGTGAAAGCCTCAGTTTGAACACGATAGTTTGCTGCATGTTTTCAGAATACTGGTTAGAGTCATATATTTCATTTTTAGACAAGTTACAACATACTGCATATTGGAATCCACATATTTAAGCATATTGCTGCCATCATATGGTTACATACTTATTTGTCAGAATGGTATAATGTGCTCCATTTTAAAAGAAACATTATGTAAGGAAGTATAAAGTTGCACATTGAAGTAGTAATGAGTGTAATAAAGTTTCTAATCCCTTTTTATGTTTAAGCTGTAACAGTTCTGTCTGGCTCTGAGGATGAAATACACTGTCTCCTGAAGCTAAATGAGTAAGAATATGTTTTGTGTGATCCATACAAGGTGACATCAAGATAATACAATTAAACATTAGTCAGAGAAAATACCGTGGGATAGAAGTTAGTGGGAGTTTTGCCTGAGCAAGGAGTGAATAAAAACGGAGAAAAGCTGTCAGAACATTTTCCAGGTGATTACAAAAGAAATTATGTTAGTGTGTTACAGTATGTTAAATCAAATTCAGTCTCACTCCTTTTGTCTCTAATTGTCTACTTTTTGGAGCTTCTTATGCAACATTCATCAATTAATATGTTGTCTGTTCTTGACTGATTTTTAAAAATGACATAACTTGCCTTTTCAGTCTCAGCCCTATATTTGTGCTGGCAGGCACAAGTCATGTTGAAGCAGACACTCTTTCCTTTCTGCACATTTATTCCATGGAGATCATAAGTCTAGCCAATCTGACAGACACACAGCAACAGCATGGCTAGTAAGAAAGAAAAAAAATATATAGAATGGGATAGGAAAGAAAGAATAATATAAGCTCATTAATATGTTATTAAAATGCTTTACTTATGTAGAGAAAAATCTAGTTCTTAATATTAATGCAATTTTTGAAGATTTTTGGAAATAGTGTCAGTATTTGAAGATAAAATTGCATTTTTTTTTTTTTTTAACTCCTGGTTACATAAAACCACAAATGATCAGACCTGTTTGATTTACCTCAGATCATCCGGTCTACGTTAATTTCTACAACATATCATTTACCTTGCAATAACTCTACAGGAAGTAATAAATCTGCACATACATCTTTGTACCTGGTTAACTTAGGTTTAAAATAGATGCTTGATAGTATTATAGGAAACATAGTTAGGACAGCTTACTCAGGCACCTTGAAGTAGATTCTGACCCTATCAAACTGAAAGAGAACACTAAATGAAAAAGGGATAGAAAAAACGATAATTAAATATTCTAGTCAATCAGTGTAATGAACTTTGCTAAATCCAAAAAGATGTGCATTTTCTTTAGCTATAAACCAAGGTTGTACTATTCCCAGGTAACCCTCATTGTATTGGTCCAAAATGTCAGAGCACATCATCAAAACTGTATTCAACAGAGATTTTAGTCCTGAGTAAAACTGCCAGACTGCACTGGACCAAAATAAATAAATAAATAAATAAATAAATAAATAAATAAATAAATAAATAAATCTAGTTCTCATATATATTGGAAACAGATGTTGAAGGGATGTAAAGGTTTTATAGACATGAGTTTGGAATTGCTCATAAGTGATGAAATAACAACTGCAGGTTCTCATACCTGTACAGGGTTTTATTGATCCAAAGGAAGCAATGACAGAAAAATAAAATCTCTACAGTGGTATTTTCTCCCTGTTAAAGGATTTCTTTCACATTTTTATTTTTTTCCTCCATGGAGTTGCAACATGAAACTGTTTTTGCACCTTCTATTGCCTGAGGATGCATAATATAGTGGCACAGCCCAGAAGTCTTTTGTTTCACATGTATCTTTAACATTTGTTTTTAATACAACTTATAGGAAAGCAGAAGAAAAAAACTTTAAAGTCTCTGGATATTCCTGCCATATATTATACAAATAAAAGTCAAGTCCCAGATCTCCCTCAAAATTCCACTCCTGAGGCAGCCAGCTGCACACTACTTCTTCCATATAACGTAGGTCAGTAGAAGAGGAAAACAGGTCATTCCAAAGCTGAAACATGCTAATAGGGGATACTCAGTGGTTAGTTTTCTGTCTTGCAAGAAGGACATAATTTGAATATTTCCACTGACACTATCTTTGGCGACTTGGCACAAAGACAGACTTTGTTTTGACAGACCACAAGAAACTAGCTATTCAGGACTCATTACCAGTACCTTAGTGCAAAACCCAATTTATTATATCCCAATTAGGAAGCATTTCACAGCAAGGAACACCAAGAGCATATATTGCTGCTAACAAGAGACACTACTCTTTTAGTATTTTGTAGGATTTTGGATTGCACCCTGTATAGTTCGCTTTGAAGTAATTCAATCTTCAAGCATGAAAAGCAAGGATCTTAACATCAAATTACAAAGTCAAAGCTAATGTTTCAAGGACAGACCATACAGCATATTTGGTAGCTCCTGCTACGTGATAAGAGAGCAGCTGGTATCCAAGATAAATGCAGATTTGTAAACACAGGTAATAGTGGAACAATGAAGCATTTAGTGGTTTTACAATTCAGTTGCTATCCCCAACCATGACATCACTTTAATCCCAGTTACACTGGATGAATCAGCAAGATTTCATCCTTCTCTGGTTTTCCCAGACTTTTGGCAAGACACTACTGCACTGGTTGTTAGAAGAGTGATAAAATTATGATAATATCCTGGAAACAGTACCTGGGTCATACTACTCCCACTCACCCAACAGTCTCAAATACACATTGAAAGGGAAAGACAACAAGATAGATCTCCAGTGTCATCCCCCATCATACTGCCTTAAGGGGAATAAAGTAAATTTCACACAAGATATTCTGGAAAAGCAAATTAGGAGAGAAAACAGAAATTCAAAATTAGTATTCACTACTGTTATGTGATACGAAAGCTTAGAAGTCTAGCAGTATTACCACAGACATATGGTCATGATGTGTTCTCAAATCAATGGAACCAGTGCAGTTTCAGTCCCATACCCATACAAATAAAGGGACTGAGAAGGATCAAGGAACTCTGAGGTAACTAGATCTTCAGGAACTTTCTTTATCACAAGTGCTTCTGTGATTGTAATGAAAAACAGAACACAAACAATAAGTTTATAGACAAATCAGTTAGCATCAAATGTCCATTGTTCTTTGCTACAAAATCAGTTATTACATATATCTCACACACATCAAATTGGGTTAAAAGGCTTAAAAGATCATGTAGGATTGCAAAATCATCCAGTATTCAAATTCAGGGACTGTCACAATTTTGGATCACCTTTTGTAAATCTTTTGAGACCAAGTGATGTGATTAAAGACCATATACACACACACACACACACACACACATATATATATATTTATATTTTTTTCCTTCTTCCAGGAAATCTTCACCTCATTGAGTAAACAGTATGGACAGTTTCAGTTAATGAATAGTCATTTCATTTTTTATTTCATTAAATCATTTCATGATTTTAGTCAGCTGTCTGTTATTACATGAGAAGTAGTGTAGTCCAGAACAGAATCCTTCAGGTCAGTATCTGTTAACCATGCAGGCATTCTTCCTCTTACATTGTGTTCACAGCCTTATGGCTCCCTTTGCCTTGGAGTTCTGCTATAGCTAAAGTTTCCTTTATTGTACTGAAAAAATTAGGATCTTGTTTATAAATTACTCTGTGACCATGTAGTTAAAAGATGATATTATGCCTATATGTCTGGAGGCCAAATGAAGGTTGCATAAATAATTCTAGTTTTGGCTTTTCATAGCTGTTAACATTTGACTTTATGACCATAATACCTATTTCTCATGTAACGTGTTTGTTTCTTCTTAATGTCTTAAGAAATGAATTGGAAAAAAAGTACTGTATTCTGGCAGCATATGAAATGTCAGCAGGGTTGGAATCTAGGTCCACTGTGCCTCTTTGTCCTACATAAGCTGACAGAGTAATTGATTACAGGACGACTAACCATTGTCTAGGTTAACCAGCACAACCAGAAATAATACATTTTTCTAGCAAATGAACAACCTGATGCCTGATAATTTTGGTTCCACTCAGAACTGCTGTCTGCAGTTTCCCCTTTTTAGTCCCAGTCTCTTTGCTTTCTGGAATTATTATTCCAAACTTAGTTTCCTTTTATGGCTACTGAAAGACAGCTGATATTCACTGGGCAGTTGACCTGTTCTTCTTTCTCCCTTCACTCTTGCTTGTCTACATGCAACAGTCTGCATGTACATCTAACCACAGCCTTCCCTGCTAAGCACTTTGATTGCAGCTTCAAGCAGTTCCAGTTCCAAGTAGATAGGAATGGCTGCTTATCAATTTCTTCTCCTATGCCCAGAATCCACTAGTATCTCCCAGTCTCTCTTTCCTTTCTGTCAAAGGCCAGCACAACTCTACTCCCTGCTCCAAGCTCTCACAATTTAATCCTTGTTCTTCTCCTCCCAGTGTGTTGAAACATCCTCCTGTCTTCTCCTTTCTTTTCTTTGTTAAAGGGGGAAAATATTTTAGAGTCTCTTGCTCTCTTTTTAGATACCTGAGCCTGACCTGTATAACTAGCAATCCTGGCACATCAAAGAATCTGACCGCTGGTTTTCTTTCCAGTGCATTTATTTCCCGTAAGATCTGTAAATAGATCATCTTAGTTGTTGTTGTTGCTGTTGTTTTTATTATTATTCCTTTTGTCATCTGCTTTCTGGTTTAAGTACCGTTCATCACTGTTTTGATTCATCTGTTTTCTAATATTTACAGAACACTTACTATGCTGTGAAGCAGATTATATAATGGAAAAAAATGCATTTTCAATTAGATATAATCAAAGTTTGATATCTGCCTCATGCTCTAAGTTTGAGCAAGGCTGGTTGTATTAGTTCTTCAAGTTCCTACCTCGTATCACTTTACTGCAAAGAGAATAAGATTTTGCATGCTGAATAGTGTCTTAAATTTGAGGTAATGGTATGTTTTGCTGTTATACTATTATGTTTATAGAGAGGTGCAAAGAACTCCTTCCCACAAAACCTGGTGATTAATTTAGTATTGTGGGTGCTTGATTTTTATTAATTTTTTTTTAATGTAGACACTAGGAAACCCTGCTGCCCTGTGGTAAATAATCTTTCTTCATCACAAAATAGTAAGTATTCCTAGCTCTTGAGCCTAAATAGTGCTTAATTATAGTTTCATTCAAGAATTAAAACAAAATAAATTCTGGACTCTGTAAATAAATGCTGGACTCTGCAATTAGGAGCATTAGCCATTGTATTTAGACCAGCTTTCAACACAATTGAACTGAATAACTCTCCTTACTTGAATTCCCCTTATTATTTAATTGAGTGGATTGTTATTCTTCAGTTTTGAAATGCCATATATTGTTAAACTGCTACATTTCAGTGGGCTTGCTTTATGTACTCAGTTTCTTTTGAACAGCAGAAGCTTTTGAGCAGCTGGTTCTCAGCAACAGGCCTTTTGGAGAAAGCTGGGGGCAGAGAACAGAAAGCGATGTCAAGGATACTCAACCCTTTCACTTCCTCCAGGGGTTCAGGCCAACTCATCCTAGGAATGGCGCAACAGAGTGAGAAAGTGTACTGATTTACTGTACATCCTGGTCAGGTTTAGCCAGAGCAGGTTCAGGGGGACCGCACCCCTTTCTTTATTCATTGTAGCATTTGTTCATTTTTGATTGCCTTTCCACATTAAGCAGATGTTTTTATTAAGCTCTCCACAGTGACACACAGGTCATTTTCTTGGGTGGTTACTGCTAATTCAAAATCCAACAATGTGAATTAGTAATATCCTTCAAACACACCTTATTTTGAACTTTCCATCATGAACTTCCTCTGCCATTGTGCTGTCTAATTGTCTAGGTTTGTCCTGACTAACTTAAATAATTGCTTAGTTAAATAATAGCTCCTCGTTAAAAAAATAGTTCCATAGCAAATCTTGTCACCTTGCTGATTAAGCCCTTTTCCAGAACAGTAATGAATACAATAAAGTTATTTTAGCTTTACAGTGTTCTTCTACTAGCCACTGACATATTGAAAATTGACCATTTTATTCTGTTCTTTTTCTTGTAGCCATTTTGTGATCCATAACACAACTACACCTGCCAATTTACAGTTTATTAGTTTCCTTCCTAGCATCTTGTGAGGTATACACTCAATAGCACTTTTTAAAGTCCAAATAAGTTATGCCAACTAAACAAGCCTTGATCGTGATCCATCTGAATTCTCACAAATGTTCTCTCAAAACTCTCAAAATGTACAGAAAAAAAAAAAAAAAGTACAGAATGCTAGTAAATTGCATTTGATTTATTTGATTTTGGTAGTTGGCAATAACTGTATTGATGCTACGTCTGTCCTTAAGCCATTTATATTAATGTCAGAAAAAATTAGTAATGTTAATTGTTGCTTTGGGATTCCACTGAACCCTGACAGTTTCCGGGACCGAAGGAAGGCTAAAGGCCTTCACCGCACACCTGGCCTGTCTGGGAACTCCGTGTTCAAAAGTTCTGGGTGGTAGGAGCAATGGAGATGCTGGGCTGGAGGTCAAAGAGCTCTTTAGCAACTGGATGAGGTCAGAACTCTGTGTGAAGTGAGTCCCATCACATCCCACAGTGTCTGCCTACCTGCTGCCAGAAAGTTTTAATTGATTCCATGGAAATCCTCTCACAGCTGACCTAACCTCTTTGCTAACAGTTTTGTATGTCTTGGGGACAGGAAATATTTTTGGCACGGAGAAGACAGAGAACACGATGAAGGTAGTAGAGAGAAAAGGCATGATAATCACAAAGGGCTGATTATTTTATTGGAGTTTGACTGGAGTTTGTAAATTAACAGGGACCGGGGCGTGGGGGGGGGGGGGCGAGAGGAGGAAGTAACCCGATCTTCCAAAAGATGCTAGATAAGGATGATAGTTTAGGCATCATAAGGATAATCTTTACTGCTAAGAGGCATTGTAATCTTTATGGAGAATACAACTTACTTTCTACATGAAGATCTTTTCAGACTTTCAGCTTCCAATTGACATTGCACGTCTCAACTCAAGAATCTGGCCTGAAATACTACCACTGTATTGAAGTAGTCTGACGTCATGTTTCTTTCTTTTAAAATTTCATTGTCACTCATCAGTATGTACATTTGCACCAAATACATACATTCTAAGTCAATCCCAAAACAGAATAACTTAATGTCATGGAAATAATTATCAGCAAGTCATATTATACTTCCTGCCAGATCACAAGATCACTTTTTCCCAGAATGTGAATGGTATAGTGCTGCTGAATAAAGTTTAAACTTCAGAGGAGATGGTGAAAAATCTCTTTCCTGTCTTGGCAAAGAACAGCAATGGTGCCATATTCCTAAGCTACTATCTAGAAATATTTTAAACCAAAGTATGTGATAAAAAAAAAAGTAAGGTGAAAACTGGCTATACTTGGAACCTCTTCTCATATAACTGCAGTTTTGTTCATATTAGGAAACACCTGCCTCTCAAATTTCATGTGTTCACAGTTCATATAAAGTAAATCTCTCTGAAGAGGGAAAATAATCTTTTATTTAATATAAATTTGGATGATATACTAGTCAAGCTTCACCTCTTTTGGTTTCATCTATCACGTTTCATGGAAACAGCTCTATACCTGTGAATTAAAGCCTGGCCTCTGTTATGCTGAGGGAAGTTGCACTATCAATTTCTTTTGAAATTGTATTTATCACGGGATAAGACTTTGAGTCTGATCTTTTGCAGTGATATCAAGCAGGAGCAATCCCACTGAAGTTCTTAACATAATTGCAAAGCAAAACGAATTAAAACTACTGCAAAGCGTAGCTGTTGACTCAGTAGCACTTCATTTTTTGACTAAGGCTTTGTCAATGAGAAGCAGGATAAATTAGCTATTGTTGAAATCTTTGTTGCCTTATGTTACACATAACTGGTCCAGAAACTACAGTGCCACAATCTCTTATAGCTAGACAGTTTAAAATCAGCTTGGGAACATCTATGTCATGCTTCAAGCAATGGCTACAGTGGATTGATGACTCTCCTTTATTTCTTTTACTCTTGTTTTAACACAGACTTATTTCATACAACGCATGGCCCACAGACGGCACCTGAAAGTACAGTATCTGTTCCAAAAGAAATTCTAGTCTCACTTTTTTTCCTCATCTTCTTCCAAAAGAAAAAAACACACATACTTTTTGTGTGTTATGGCCTTATGTAGGACACCACCCACAACCTCACCCTTTTTTCCCCTTCCATGGATAATCTTTTCACAGGGTGGAGAGGGGATGGGATGGGATGGGAAAAAAATAGTTGCTTTCATGTTTTCTAGCAATGATTTTGTCTACAACTATTTCCTTCTCGACTTCTTACTCACTGTTTATGAAATTTCCCTGTACTTTAACAATAGTGTTGTTGCTACAGCTGTGCTGATTATATTTCCCTAACTTCTCTCATTTTGGGGCTTGGAATCAGCATCGTTTGTTTTTATACATGGTAACTTGGAACAGCCTATAATAGCATTACAGAAAGCCTTGAAAATATAATTGTAATGTGCACACACTCTACTTTCCCTGCTCTTTTGTCTCCCTGATCAAATACCTAATTTGTTAGGTTTTGTGTGTGTTTTTTTTTTTTTAATGTACTCTGCCTGTAATAGAAAGTAGAGTGCTGATACCAGTTAGAAATGCTACAAAATGTAGGTGTTTAATAAGCACATTAATAAATGATCAGAAAATGTTTAAGCATTTCATTTGCACAGCCATCTCTCTCTCTTTCTCTCTCTCTCTCTCTCTCTCTCTCTCTCTCTCTTCCTTTTGAAAAGTTTTATCCAGACTCCTATTTAAAATAAAATAAAATTACCAAGGGAAATTATAATCAAAACATGTAACTTTTTTTTTTCTAGGTTGTCAGATATCTTGATATCTTCTCAGCCAATACTCAAAATAAAGATTAGGTTCTTATCTATGCGAAAACCTTTAAGAGAACTCTTACAATGAAAAGGATCATAACAGTGTAAGGTTCATTCCCACTCTGCTGAAGGTCAATCTTTGAACTTCATAGCAAGTTCCCCTTTGCTGGAACACCACTCAACATGCAAGATAATAACTTTGGTGTCCTTAAGTAAGAAGGATATTGTATATTAAATAAGTCCATTTAAAAAGCCCTTCATTTGCTGGAGTATCACCTGGAAACAAATGGGTGTATGTAACGCACAGCCACTGTGCCTTGGTAGTTCCCCAGCATAAAAACACAGGCTATGGGACATTCATTTAGACACATTAGGTAATGCAACAGGACTGTCTCATATTTAGATTGCATCAGATCCCTGTGCAAGTCTTAACATACTGTATACTTTCCATTGTTTCCATGTCTGATGAGTGCTGACAAAAGATGGCTCACTGACAGTCAGGGACACAAAAATTCCCTTAACCTGCAAAACCCAGACAGGATGAACTGTGGAAGTCAGGACATCACCCTCCTGTTCTGCTTAACTGCACAGACACTCTGAGACAGTTTTAATGTGTAGGTGCACAGTGTGAATGATAGTGTTCATGTTCTGGGTTGCACTGCTACAAGTCAGCCACTAAGACAGGCCCTTGGTAATAAAAGTTGTGAGCAAGATTTGTGGGCTCCTTGTTGAAAACAAGCAAGACGGAAGGAAATCTCTGTTAGTATTGTCCTCCATTAAATGTTCTCTCTACAAAGGTACAAAGGTCTACATGCTAATGTCACATAGAAATGTAAAGGGAATAGGACACTCACTAATAGTTACCACTGATTCAAGCAGACTCAAATGAATAACTTACAAGTAAAACAGACTGTTTTTCTTAACTATTCCATTCCTCATGTTCTACATAATCCATCCCAATTACAATACTTTTCCTAGTGTGGGGGATATAAATAAGGTAATTATTAAATCCAGAGTAGATGAGCAGCCTTGGCACCATTTGCTTTTATAGATGTTCCATATATGACAACTTCTAATGAACTAGAATTGCAGCATTCATGGCCTCTTTTTCTAGTATCACTGCATATATTTAACTGATAAGAAGCAGGAGGCAGCATGCTCAGATTCCTAATATATTAAAGAAGAAAGAAAATTTTAAATCCAGAAGGTGAGTTTTTTGTTTTGTTTTGTTTTTTTCAGCTCCCTAGTAATTGCTTTTTGGCAAATTAGGTTTGAAAGGAGAGCCAAAAACCCTTTAGAACCAAGCCTGGGAACCACATTATATGCTTCAAGGTTAATCAATGCTCTCATCATCAAATGCTCTCATGCATTGTCTTGCAGATGCAGAAAAGCCTTAAAATTACAAAGCAGGATTGTCTTCACAGGCAACAATAAATTTGTCTCTCAAGTGGATGGTTAAAAAATTACATGTCTGATGTTGAAAGAAAATGTTTGCACCAAACGAATTAGAGAGGTCATCAGTCAAGACTGTTTAATACTAGTCAAATTAACATCCTTGCAATAAACTGGCAAATTGAACATCATTTTAAGTTACCTTTTGTTGTAAGTGACACAGTCATCTTTTGTTGTAAGTTATATCTGCCTAAGGGAGTCTGTTGAAACTTGCATATACTTAAATTTGTTTCAGATAACATTTTCATTGCATTTTATGAACAGATGAGCTTGTGCTTACCTTACAGGACTTGTAAGCTACTGGATGCATGTCTGAAAGTAAAGCCATTCTGGGGCTGCAAGTTGCAAAATTGGTGCAATTTTAACACGTACCTATATACAAAGTTGCTCAATTTTTTTTGAAGTCAAAAGCTTTCTCTTAATATGGCATAAAAATGTACAACTGTCCTCTGAACATGCTACTATTTTTACTCTACTGGAAAAAAATCCCAAGAGTCACATGTGTGTTACACATGACTTGTATTTGGAATATCAACCAATCGTCATGAGGCTTGAGCATAACCTCAGCTTTCCTATGAGCTCTGAGCAGTTCATTTTCATATTTGTTTTATTAATCTCTATATCCATGCTTCCTGGTTGCACCTAGTATTAGAAACAGAAATACTGAAACATCTCAAAGACAGTCATACAAATTTGTTCAGAAATACTAATAGAAGAATTTTTTTCCGCTAAAATTTCACAACTGCATGCACAAGAAATTTGAGAAATGTATACTTTCTTAAGTACATCCCTGAACTTAAACTACCAAACTGACTAAAACTCGCCAATTTTAATAATATATGAGAACTCATCCAGTAAAGATGATATTCTTGCGGAGGTTAATATATAGGTCTTCGAGAAGGAAGATCTCATTCCTGGTTCCTGATTCTTCCTTTTCTGATGTGCTGAAAGCCACGTGACCTCTCTAGGCTATGTTCTATAAAACTTATGCTAAGAAGTCAGGGGAAGTATTGCAAAATAAGGTATAGCTCAGTGTGAATAAAAGGGCATCAGGAAGTTTCTCTTTACCACTACATATTAAAAGGCATTCCAGGTCTTTGATTCGGTGGAAGTTAGGTATCTTGGTACCTTGTGTACTCCCCAACATGTCTCTGTGAACTTTTGGGTATTATGATTATGAATCTGCCTATGAATCTTCCACTTGAAAGAAAACTAACACTATCTTAGACTTTAGGGTGGTAAATGTTTTTGCATGTGCTCAGCTTTAAGCATATAAATCGATTCATTTATGGTACCTGCACCCAGCTCTAGCAACTCTAAGACTTATGCAAAGATACAAATATTTGCAGGTCAGTAGATATATTTTGTCAACATCAGATGATATTGAAGGAGCTGGGAGGGGAGGGAGGATCATATAGATTAATGTGCATCCTTCTTAAAATGTGGTGTAATCTTCAAACACAAAAGAAGTATCATTTAGTATAGCTCTTACGAACAGGGTCAAAATTTGAATTCAAGTGTTCTACATAGAAAACTTCAACTCCTATTGTTCGGTGCTTCTGATTAATGTTAAGCACTTAGTTGTACTAGATTTCATGTTTAACAAGTCTCTTGACAAGGAATACCCTGCTTGCTAGTCATAGTCTCCATATAAATTTGCTAGGAATATTCTCCATATTTGTCTCTTTTGATAATTTAATATATTGAAGTTTTTACCACATCATAATATGATTGCCAGCTTTAGGATAAAAATAGCAACTACGGAGCAAGAAAGAAATGTCTTTTTTAATCCATATTAGTGCTGAGTCAGTTCAATCTACAGCACGAGATGTCTCTTATGCTCATAAAAGTGACTTGGCTAGAGAAATATCCTCCCCCTCACATTACAAATTTCTATCAACAAGAAAAAAAAATTGTTACCTAGTATGTCATTTGAAAATCAAATCAAGGTGTTCCAACTGTATTTTTTTTCCACTGAAAATGGATTCGGAGTTACTCAATCATTATCTTTCCCTACACTGTTTTGGCACACTATGTTATATACCTATATCTTATATATCTTATGTATTTTGTTTTCTCCATAAAATACATTCATAAATTTTAAATCTCTTTTCCTTATAGCTGTAAAAATTGCACAACAATTTGGCTTTGAAAAACAGTAAACTAATGCCTTGAATCTTTTAGTACTTTACCTTGGTACCTGAAAATATCCTTAGGAAAGACAGTTGTGCAGTCTACATTCCTGCAATTACTGTATATTATATTTAATTGGAAAGAGGCAATCTACGGCTTATTAAAAAAAAAGACATAACAGACATTGTCAGATTCTATTGAAGCATATACTCAGAGAGGTTGTAGTTATTTTTGTAAATTGTTTGTTAAGACAGAATTGTACTTTCATTAAAAGAAAGTTTTAAGTTTCCCAGGATTGTAAATTGTGGAAATTGCAAGTTAAACAAAAAAAAAAAAAAAAAACCTTAAGAAATACACACAACCAGTAACTTAAGTCTCTTTCTTGCTTTGCAATACATGGCAAAGCAGATGACATTCACTCAACCTAGCAAAGAGGAATTAAAATGGAATATCCCTCTAACAGAGAGGATATAATAACTCCATTTTAACATTTATAATTCCATTCAAAGTTTTATAATTCCATTTTAAAGTTTATGTAGAGAAGAGAAAGATCTGTACTGACTTCATCCTATGCTTTTGGGAGGATACTCTAGCTACTGCTGGAAGCCTGTGGGAAGCTTGACAGTCACCTTAATCAACGCTCTTCTGTACTTCACTACTCAGGCATCCGGGCTTCATCAGGAGAATGTTATGACTCCATTTCTCCATCGTTACCATTTACCTTTGCCAGACTTTCTTCTATCAAATTATCTGTGTTCTATTTTACACCGAAGGAAGACAAAATCCAGTGATGAGTCTAGTCGCTAGAAATCTATCTTATTAATCTCTAGCTTGTTTCAACAAGAATCTGCTTTCCAATAATGTTACCAATGGGTCTGTTTTTTTCATGTTGTTTATCTTCCCTGTAGCAAAGAACATACTAGAATTTAGACATACCACAGAGGTAGGTCTCTCAGAGCAGCGTGCAATAAACTAAGTCACAAAATAATCTTGAATGATTATTTCAGATCACACCTATTTTTGGCAAAAATAATCATTCCTCTCTGTTGTCATTATCAAGGACTTCAGAGCCCACTAGTATTTTGATAGTTATACTTTTTCCTCTGTCCAAAAGAACGTGGTTAAAAGTTCCTCTTTTCTCCTATTTTTCCTTTTCCATGATGAAAGAGCAGTGGGGGATCTAGGATGGTCAGGGCTGTATATTTTTATATACCATCAATAAGCTCTAGCTCTTTTTCTTAAAAAAAAAAAAAAAAAAAAAAATGAAAATTGGAAAAGTTAAGAAAACAAATATTTTTTTAGCATTGAAAGTCTCCTCAGATATACCCCATACTGGAGGCAAAAAAAAAAAAAAAGCACATGAAGAAAGAGCATTACTCAGACCAAACATTGCCAAACTGTCTGCTGCTGTGCAGGGAGCTACCTCTACCAGTGAGAGCTTAACTTTCTTCTGAAGTTACCAGTTGCCATTATACATGAATATAACTTAGCAAATGGTTTTAACTATCTTTTCCTACTAAAGAAATACCTATTTAGGAGAACAAATCTCTCTGAAAATTTATGGCATCTACTTTAAATAAATCCAAAGAAAATATCCCTTACTGATAAATCAAGGGAGACCAGAACTCATCCATGTGCATATCCGTTGTATCTCTTTCTATTCCATATCTGATAGAGATCTCCCCTTGGCCACATCAGGCAGACATAAGATGAAAGACGAAACAAGCGTGCATCTCCTTTATTAATTATTTGTGATTGTATACTCCTATTGGCTACCCCTATGAAAAGATGGCTTGTGGAACAGCCAAAAACCCATGCCTCCCCTAGGCCCCGTCTGTTTTCCAGCTACATGGCTACATCACAGACAGCTGTGGTGGTTTTATCCAGCTGGGCAGCTGAGCTCCATCACAACCATTCACTCATTCCCCTCCTCAAAGGAAAAGGGGGAGAAAATATGAAGGAAAGGGCTCGAGGGTAGAGATTAGGATGGGGACATCACTCAACAATTATCATCATGGGCAAAACAGACTCAGCATAGGGAGATTAATAAAATTTATTGCCTATCACTAGCAGACTAGAGCAGTGAGAAACTAAAAGCAAACTAAAAACACCTCCCCCACACACACACCCTCTCCTACGTCCTCCCCCCAGCAGTGCAGTGGAATGGGGAAATGAGGTCTGCGGTCAGTCCCCAACGCTTCCTCTCTGCCGCTCCTTCATGGTCACTCTGCCCCTGCTCCACCTGGGGTCCCTCCCATGGGATGCTGTCCTTCCCGAACAGGTCCTGCGTGGGCTTCCCACAGGCAGCAGCTCTTCAAGAACTGCTCCAACATGGGTCCATACCACGGGGTCCATCCCCCAGGAGCAAACGGCTCCAGCACGGGTCCCCCACGGGCGGCAGCTCCCCTCAGACCTCCTGCTTGAGCTCCTCTCCACGGGCTGCAGCTCCAGCCCAGGGCCTGCTCCTGTCGGGCTCTCCACGGGCCGCAGCCTCCTCCAGGCCACATCCACCTGCTCCACTGGGGACCCCTCCATGGGCTGCAGCCTGGAGATCTGCTCCATGTGGGACCCATGGGCTGCAGAGGGACAGCCTGCTCCACCAGGGGCCTCTGCACAGGCTGCAGGGGAACTTCTGTTGTATGCCTGGAGCACCTCCTGCCCTCCTTCTGCACTGACCTTGGAGGCTGCAGGGCTGGTTCTTATCCCTCACTCTCACAGCTGCTATTGCACAGCAGTTTTTTCCCTTTCTTAAATCTGCTCCCACAGAGGCTCAACCAACATCGCTTATTGGCTCAGCTCTGGCCAGCAGCAGATCCATTTTGGAGCCATCTGGAAATGGTTCTTTTCTGACTTGAAGCAGCTTCTGGACTCTTCTCACTGAGGCCACCTCTGCAGCCCCCCAGCTACCAAGCCCTTGCCACATATACTCAACACAACAGCCCATGCCTGTTGGCAAATTAACATATTGATGTATTTGGACATGTAATGAATAGACAGATCCTACATATTCCAGAAGACTTATTTTGGATGTCCCTGAGACTATGACTTCAAGTCGAAAATACTGCATCAGTGATTTTAGTTTAAGAAAGACCCAGAGATTATTCTTAATACAAAGTGAAAGCAGTGTGGTACAGTGATTTCAGAGCTTTTTGTGTTTTGACATCCAGATCTAGTTCAGATATGTTTATAATAGTGGTGGATTAGGATGGTATCAGGGTAAGAGACTCATCTTTCTCTCCACGTCTGACATTTTTCAAGAGTTCCTGTTCCAACACCATCAGCACAGGCCTCATCTTCAAGTCTTGTTTGGGTTTTGTTTGTTTGTTTGTTTGTTGTTTGTTTGTTTGTTGTTGTTGTTGTTTGTTTTTTTTTAGATATGATTCCCTTCATGATGATCATGGAATATGTTACTTGCTCTATCTCAGTTTTGTGGGAGGATGAGTGAAATCAGCACAGCAAAGACTGAAGGGATGTAGTAACAGAGAGGTAATTCTTAGATTGAAGAGAAAAATGCTGGAATTCTGGATACAAGAAACCTTCACAGAAGAGCACAGAATTATCAGAATTATTTGGAATAACAAGAAAGGAATTTAAACTGGTTTGGAATATTCAAAGATGTAACAAAATATATTCTAATAATCAGCCTAAGGAAAACAAGTCTAACTGAAAAAAAAAAAAAAAAAAAAAAAACTGGGGGGAGCAAGGACAATAACACAAACTTAATTTATAGATGTCAAGCTATGTAAGTCATGCTGCATACCTTAATTAACGTCTAGCTTTTAGTAAGTAGTGCTAGTTTCTAACCCACATAATTTTCCTCCTTTGTTTTGGAAGAGGTGGGTGTTGTATGGTCACCTATCACGTTGGTTCTGAATACTTTCTGAATGGAATCAAAAGCAATACTGAAGTCCTTTATAAAATTTAGTTTTTCTGGCATTTGCTTAGAGTAAGGTAATTAAGGTAACCTAAAGTCCTTTTTTTTTTTTTTTTTGGTACAAATTTTACTGTTCTTGCACAACTTCTGAATCAGTGAGATCAACATACCTTTCCAGACCTCATTCTTTTTTGTTACAGGTATCTCAAAGTTGGCTTTTGAGAGCTTAGGTAGTATGTGAAAGAATAATAAACCACTATTATTCATTAGTTATTCTATTACAGCAGGCCTCTGATGGCTCTTTTCATGAGGTACTTCATGAACACAGAACCCTTGTCCTAAACCATTGGACATTTGGACCAACCCCAAGTAACAAGGAAATAAAACCATTACTTAGAACACTGATTATATTCAAGGTGGGAGCACTTCTATAGAGTCATTATCAGATTTTGCCCCCAAGTCTTCACACATATCCATAGTTATATTTAGATATTTTTAAATGAGATAATCTTACATAAAATAAAATCAGACAGAAACTTTTTTCAAATAGAACTAATAACCATCCAATACTGAAATGTCTAGCATGTCTGTGTATTGACATGTCTTTCTTGAGTAACATAAAAAAAAAAAAAAAAAAGTTTTCATGGTATTCAGAGCATCTTAAACATGAGGTACATCAGAAAGTAATAGTAGACTTGGTCTTATTAGGGCAGAATATATAAACCACAGTATCTCTATGAGGAAATAGTCCTGTCTGTTGTTTTTGTGTGGTTAATTAAGTACAGATTTTTTGGCTACTAAAACATTTTCCAGAACTACTAAGAAACAAAACCTAAACTAGACATATAAAGCCATAAATGGCTGAATATTGCCTCACAGTAAACCTGGAAACCTCCACAAGCAGGAGCCCACCTCTTCTATAATGGCTATTTTTCAGCTACCCTATTTCCAACAACCTCTTACTTAACTGTCCTGGAAAGACCATCACTAAACAGAAGTTATTTTCACTTTCATGTGCTCAAGAAAATCAGTATAAGGCACCTTTTGATCTTGTCACGGGCTCCATTTAAAAAGAAAAGTTTGTACCAAGCAAGAAATCTTGCAAGTCTCCACCAATCCACACAGCTGGGAAAAAAATAAAAAATATAGAGAGACCCACAGTACTGAAGATTGAGCATCTGTCCCCACATTTCCTAGCCAAGGCTCTGTGACAGCAACTACCCTCATTTTTCTTCTCTTTAATGGACTGACATCATAAAATAGGCTGTGCTCTATGACTCTTGCAAAAAGCCATCAACGGGTACAAGGTTACCAGGCAGAGGCACGCAGGATCTTTTTTTTTTTTTTTTTTTTTTTGACAGTGGGACTTTGATTGCACTCTGTATTCATGCAACACTTCTGCACACATATTTTCATCCATAAGGAAGGTGGAACACATAACTTACAGCAGAAATATCAAGTCTTGTCCTCCCTGGAGCTTTGCCTATGGCCCTCTAGGCACATCTGATTTACAGATGAAGCCAGAGCGGTATATGCTGTGGAGAGGATGCATTTCTGCATGGAGATGTGGGAAGCAGGGGTGCTGCCAAGAGGGCATGTTATATGCTAACAGCTGACATAAATTGAAGGAAACAATTTGCACACATTTCAATGGTACTATAAAGTTTGGAAACTCTGCTATCAATTCTACTGACAACTTATCTATTCCATTTGTATAGGACTAGAGTACTCATGCAACACACAGCAACTCCCTTTTCTGGTTAACAGGTAACCACCTTCCTTCCCTTCAAAATGTTTGAAAGGCTTTTTGTACTGTTTTCCTTACCCTCTCACCATGTGACAAGGAGAGCCTAAGAAAACAAAAACTCTGAATAGGTCTCCAGAAAGTGATTACCACCACTGGCTAATAAGAGTATTTCTTATGGAAGGAAATGAAGCAGCAAAATGGCTCAGAAAATATCTGAACTGACCCATACTTTTTCCAGTAACTTACACAGGACCTAGAGCAAAAAAGCTCAAAATACTGGAAATGGTATTAGAAAGCCCAATTTTAGGAGATTCTCATTGAGTTGTCCACAAGAAGGAGGCTTAACAATGAGGCTGGACTTGGTTTTGCAGAGAGGTGTGTGAAGTGAAACTAACAGGTTGAGCAGAGAAGCTGTGGATGTCCCATCCCTGGAAGTGTTCAAGGCTGGGTTGGATGGGGCTTTGGGCAACCTGATCTAGTGGAAAGTGCTCCTGTCCGTGTCAGGGGGGTTGGAACTAGGTGATTTTTAAGGTCTCTTCCAACCCAAGACATTCTATGGTACAAAACCTCAGACAGGAGACGTAGTTCTTCAACACACATGACTATTATGATAGTTTATGCACACTGGAAGGTCAGGAAGATGCTTAGTGCTTATATTGAGGAGAATTCAAAGGATATCATTACAAGAAAGGAAATTATAGTACTAATTTGCAGTGATCCTTGATCTTTATCTTGCTAGTTAACCACCTCAAAATGTTTTGCAATGTCCTTGCAGGCCTTGCTACAGCAGCATAGGGCTTTATTTTGTTGCACAGTTTTACAGGTGTCAGACTACTGTTGCTCATTAATGAAACGTAATAAAAAATAACTGCTTCTTAACTCTTCCATTTCCAAACCCTATTTCTTTAGCATATTGTGTTCTTTAGAATGAGGCAACTTCTCACTTTTACAAGACTTTCACAACTGGCTAGAGAACAAGTTTGAATGAAATTGTAGATGAAAGTTTGTCTTGCTTGTTCTATGACAGACAGAGAACTTCATCATATCTCTAGGTCTCCGTCTTCACAAATAGAAAAAAAAAGTAAATAAATACCTGATTATGAAATTTGGAATTTATCTACTTTACATCCAGACAATATCAACAGGAGAACAGTCATAAAAATCAAGCTAGTAATTTAATTTTCAGGTAGGAGTAAGAAGTTGAGGAGTTGGACATAAAAACATGGGATTTAAAATAAATGAAACAAGATGAGAGATTAAACTTATTCATCTTATTTAAAAAAAAATCACAAATAGTATTTTCATATTTTCTGATTTCTGAGCTATGGGCTGAAAGGGAATTTTTAATATAAAAGAACTAAATCATTTTTTCAATGTATTTTCCATCAGCTTAAAGTTATATATCATTGTGCACATTTACATATACATTTACATGTGTTGAATCTTTCTGCAATATCAAAGATATATATGGATGATAGTGAGGTTAACTGAATGTGTAAAACAGCAGAGAAACTGTGTAGGTGGAATCCCTAGAACAATAGAAAACAGGGTGGTCCTCCGAGTTCAGTTTTCACTTAATCTACTGAGTCATTTGGTGACCTTAGACAAGTAATTTGAACTTCTGGCATTTTGGTCAGGCCAACAGTAATGTAGTACATAACCAAGTATTGAAGATTAGATGCTGCAAAAAACTGAGTCATTTTGGTAGGATAGAACCCCCCAAATGCTATGTTCATCAGAGAAACCCTAGGTAAAGCAATACACTAATAAGTGTTTGCTTGTGTCTGTAGTGATCAAACTTGGAAGAGCAGTTATTCTTTGAAGGTGTTTGCCAAGACTTACTGAGCTACTTCCTCTCTGTGCAATGTTTCTTTTGTAGACTTCTTCATTGCCAGACTGAGTTATAGGCTCAATGAAAAAGAAAGATATATATCTGCCACCAGACCTTTAGATGATTCCAATTTTTCTAAGTTTGGGAATCAGAAAAGTTATTTCAGAGGAAGCTAATCACTAAATTCTGAGCCTATTCTGTAAGCAAAATTTTGAGGTTTGAAGGGTCCTTCTGTTTTGTTTTTTTTTTAATTTTTTTTTTATTATTATTTTTTTAATGTCTGTGGGGTGAGCCCAAGGCCAGACAGAGGATTGCATCTGGAAAATGAAAAGATGAAGAGGAAAGAGAAAGAATGGCCTCAGCCCTAAAACAGCACTGTAAAGGGCGTTTTACTTGGAACTTTCTTTCAGCTGACATCAGTCAGGGTAAGAAAAAGATTTCAGTTCAAAAGTGTAAAGTTAAAACAGAGCATTTAAGGCCGGATATAACACTCAGATCTATTTGGTGTCTTAAAAAAAATGAGGTTCCACCTGGATCATAAGCTTAATGTTTTTTCAACATCAGAAACATTGAGTTTGTTTTGATGTCTTTGACCATGGTAAGAAAAGGAAGGCACACAACTCAAGACACAGGCAAAAAAATAAAAGGAACTGATGAACATCAGCAACTACTTGGTTCTTTTATTCATGGTGAGTTTGAAATTTCAGGAAAAGACATTTTTGAAAAGTGGATTTTAAGTTAAATTTCTGATGTCCAAATCCAACACCACTGGGAATTGTCCAGCAAAGCCAACAATACTGATTTTTTTTAGTGTAGGGAATGGACCTTTTCTTTTTTTATCCAAAAGCTACAGTTTCACATAATCACAGAATGTTAGGGATTGGAAGGAACCTTGAAAGATCATCTAGTTCAATCCCCCTGCCGGATCAGGAACACCTAGATCAGGTCAGACACAGCAACACATCCAGACGTGTTTTGAATGTCTTCAGAGAAGCAGACTCCACAACCTCTCTGGACAGCCTGTTCCAGTGTTCTGTCAACCTCATTGTGAAGCAGTTTCTTCTCATATTTAAGTGGAACCTCCTATGTTCCAGCTTGCACCCATTGCCCTTGTCCTATCATTAGATGTTACTGAGGGGAGCCTGGCTCCATCCTCCAGACACTCACCCTTTACACATTTATAAAAATTAATGACATCACCCCTCAGTCTCCTCTTCTCCAACCTAAAGAGACCCAGATCCTTCAGCCTTTCCTAATGAGGGAGACGCTCCACTCCCTTAATCATCTTTGTGGCTCTGAGCTGGACTCTCTCAAGCAGTTTCCTGTCCTTCTTGAACTGAGGGGCCCAGAACTAGACATAATATTCCAGATGCAGTCTCACCAGGGCAGAGTAGAGGGGGAGGAGAACCTCTCTCAACCTACTAAGCACACTCCTTCTGATACAGCCCAGGATGCCATTGGCCTTCTTGGCCACAAGGGCATAGTGCTGGCTCACGGTCATCCTGCTGTTCATGAGGATCCCCAGGTCCCTTTCCCCTATGCTGTTCTCCAGCAGGGCAGTCCCCAACTTATACTGGTACCTGGAGTTGATCTTGCCCAGATGCAAAACTCTACACTTGCCCTTGTTATATTTCATTAAATTTCTCCCTGGCCAAATCTCCAGCCTGTCTAGGTCTCACTGGATGGCAGCACAGCCTTCTGACGTCAGCCACTCCTCCCAGTTTTGTGCCATCAGCAAACTTGCTGACAGTGCACTCTATTCCCTCATCCAAGTTGTTGATGAATATAGTGAACAACACTGGTCCGACCCTTGAGGCACTCCACTAGACACAGGACTCCAACTAGACTCTGTCCTATTGATCACAACTCTCTGACTTCTTTTCTTCAGCCAGTTCCTCCCGATCATCCAGACCACACTTCCTCAGATTAGCTGCGAGGGTGCTGTGGGAGAGTGTCAAATGCTTTATTGAAATCCGTAACCACGTCCACGTCAGAGATCATGTCCACTGCTTTACTATCATCTATCCACCTGGTTATGTCTTCATAAAAGACCATCAGATTGGTCAAGCACGACTTTCCCTTGGTGAAGCCATGCTGACTGCCCTTAATGACCCTTTTATCCTTGATATGCCTAGAGACGATGCCAAGGATAAGTTGTTCCATCACCTTTCCAGGGATGGAGGTGAGACTGACTGGTCTATAGTTACCCGGGTCCTCCTTCTTGCCCTTTTTGAAGACTGGAGTGGCATTTGCTTTCCTCCAGTCCTCAGGCACCTCTCCCATTCCCCATGACTTATGAAAGATGATGGAGAGTGGCCTAGCAATGACTTCCACCAGCTCCCTCAGCACCCGCGAGTGCATCCCATCAGGACCCATGTATTTATGGATATCTACATTGTTTAATTGGTCCTTAACCCAGTCCTCATCAACCAAGACAAACTCCTCCTTTATCCTGACTTCCTCTGGGGCCTCAGGGGTATGGGGCTCCTCAGGACAGCTCCAGCAGTATAGGCAGAGACAAAGAAGGGATTCAGTAACTTTGCCTTCTCTGTATCTTCTGTCACCAGGGTACCCACCTCATTCATCAGTGGGCCTACATTGCCTCTAGAGTTATTTTTACCTGCAATGTATTGAAGAAGCCCTTTCTGTTTTACTTAACCCCTCTTTCCAGGTTTAATTCTAAGGAGGCCTTAGCTTTCCTAGTTGCCTCCCTATATCTTCTGACAACAGTCTTATATTCCTCCCAAGTGTCCAGCCCCTCCTTCTGTGATCTGTAGACTCTTCTCTTCCACCTGAGTTTGCCCAGCAGTTCCCTGTTTAACCATGCAGGTCTCCTGGCTCCCTTTCCTGACTTCCTACCTGTTGGGATGTTCTGATCTTGAGCTTGGAAGAAGCAGTCCTTGAATGCTAACCAACTGTCTTGGGCCCCTTTACATTCAAGTACCCTGTCCCATGGGATTTCCCCTAGCAATTGCTTGAAAAGGCCAAAGTTGGCCCTACTGAAGTCCAGGGTTGCAATTCAGCTTGGTATTCTGTTCCTGCCACATGAGATCCTGAACTCAACCATCTCATGGTCGCTGCAGCCAAGGCTGCCCTCAACCTTCACCTCTTCAACCAGACCCTCCTTGTTAGTGAGAATAAGATCCAGCAGTGTGCCTCTTCCAGTTGGCATATCCACTATTTGCATCAGGAAGTTATCATCATTGCACTGAAGGGACCTCCTGGACTGTGGATGGCTATCTGAGTAGGCCTTCCAGCAAATATCTGGGTAGTTAAAATCCCCCACGATAACCAGGGCCTGTAATTGCAAGGCTGCTATCAGCTGCCTGTAGAAGCCTCATCAGCTTCCTCATCCTGATCAGTCAGTTTGAACAGTGGAACTTCTTTAACCATGCCTTGTAAACCAAAGTAAATTTTTATGTGTACTTTCACCAAGCAAGACAACATAGCAAGCCTAGGAGCTACATAACTATGGCTGGGCTCTTCAGTGTGAAATAATTTGGTCTCAATCAATACTTGTAATGATGAATCTTAAGTCTACACTGTGCTCTGAAAATTCAGTGAAACTATCACATTACCCAGGCCAGGTAATTCCCTTCTTCTAACAAATATTCTGTCATGGATACAGATTGTAGTACATAAAATTGATAATCAGCATCTTGCATATAAAATGTCACCTAAACATCAACAGTGAACATGCTTCCTCACAGCACAGAGATGTTCAAGGAAAGCAATGCCAGCATCAAGTACATAAAGGGAAGAATGTAAGTAAGATCTCAGGCCAAGTGCTGAGACCACTTAGTCATGAGGAGTAGGAGGCTTTGTTACTTATTCATTCCACTTGCTTATGCTTCTTACATGTTTTTATGCAACAAGAGATGGTTTTAAATCCTAAATAATTCTCTGTAGGCTAACCTCAACAGAAACAAGTGTTCTAAAAACACTATTAGATGAGTTCCTTATTATAAAAACTAATGCTATCTCCAAGAGACTGACTTCTTTAATTAAGATGACTTGCATGGTTGAAGTGGTCCTCTGGAAAAAGAACAGATTGTTCATCTACTAAACTCTTTCCTCAATTCATACTTCTATATTCTACATTATTTAAACTGTTTCATCTTTGTACTAACATTAAATGGAAAAGAAGGGGTGAGGGAAAAAGGAAAACAAGTCTTTTCATCAGGCAGGTTTCTACATGCTTGGCCAGCTCTTCTGTTCTAGTTTTAGGCAGGGAAAAAAAAAAAAAAAAAAAAAGCAGTGTGGATTGTATGGAAAATTTGACTCAGATCAAGTGCCTGGCCAACCCCACAAAATGGACTGGAGACAAATCTGATAATTAGAAAAAGCAGTGAATAACAAAATATTTTTGACTCATGCAATATCAGGGAGACTCAGAAAATTCTCAGAGGCAACAAAACAGGATTTAATTCCCCACAGCTTATTACAGCTTTATGCTACAGCAATGCCACTGATTCCAGAGGCATTTTACTGGTGTAATATTGAAGTGGGAAATTAAATCCCAGTTCACTTTCATGGCTCAAATTTCCCAACGAGGCAAACTATGAGTGACCATATTTACATTGGTTTTGCACAATTTATATAAACAAGGTCAGAAACACTCCTATTGCTTTAATTTGATTTACAGTTTTGTTCTTGTTTTCTTTTTAGACCAACTGGCCAGGGTAAACACATACATTGTCAAGTACGCAGCAAGAGTGGGATAAACATCAAGACCATCACACAAGGGATACCATATAGGGGTAAGTATACCTGTTGCCTGTTTTTCCTCTGCTGCTGCCACTGCCACTGCCACTGCCAAACGCCAAGCAGATAGTGAAGGCTGGAAGGTACGGTGATAAGGACTGAAAAGGAGAAAACACTTGCCAGAGAGTAATCAAATAAGAGCATGAGGAAGACAAGAATAACACCTGTGAAGGAGCTAGAGCACATAACAAGGGCAACACCAAGAAAAGAACCCAAGAAACATCTGTGCAAAACAGTATAGTGAAGAGATGAGGAGAGCCTCCAGAAGAAGCCAGAGCTAAGAGAACATGAAACAAGAAGAGAAATGATAGTGGAAAACAAGTACCTGAACACGAATTTTAAATGAGGTAAGAAGATGAAAAAAGAACATATTTTCACAGCTATTACATAATATATTTTATTTCATTCAGAGAAGCAAGATGACAGTAGTTATAAAAAGCATAGGTACCTCCACTATTCTAACCTTGATGCTTTAAATGGCTACAAAAGATTGAGGTCAGTTTTTAGAAAGCAGTTCTGTCTGTTGCACCCTTTTTACGCATAGTGTGTGATTTCTTTTTCTGCCTAAGTGACTTTGAGGAGTTCTCAGAGACATCCAGTGTCTTCTCACATGGTTCCATTTTTAATTTGGATATATACGAGGACAGTCAGGTGAGAAGAGAATGAGCTAGTGCTTTCCCTCTTCCTCGGTTGTTTGACTGTCATAGAATTTTCAACTGGATTTTCTCACTTTCCTGAATATTAATGAACAGCAAACAGGTGTTTCATATAGCTGTTCTGGCCGGAAGTTCTTGGGCTGTGACAATATGTAGTGCTCCTTCCACTCTCCCAAGGGTTTCTGTTGGCTTACGCCTTGCTGCCCCTCTCCTGGTTCTTCATTTGCAGAGCAATACATGGGTGATCCAGAGAAACAGGGAAGGAAATTTTGAGGGCAACTTGTCACCTCTGACTTGGAAAGAAACTTCCTATTTGTAACTTGCAAGGAAGAAAAACTAAAACAACCCTGTGAACACCAAAGTGTGAGAAGGAGGAGGAGGATAAGCTGCTCCAGGACCATAGATTCCCCTGCAGTCTGTGGAAGATACCACAGTGGAGAAGATATTCTCCTGCAGTCCATGGAGAGGACCACACCAAAGCAGATATCTACACTGCAGCCTGTTGAGGACCCCAAAACAGAGCAGGTTTATACTGAAGGACTGCAGCTCATGGACAGCAGGAGGAATGTTTGAGGAGGAAGGAGCAGGAAGCAGAGGAGTATTTCAGAATGAAGGAGTGAAATTGAGCCTGGGATAAAAATTAGGGCGGGGGGAGCAAGTGGGGAAGAAGATGTTTTAATTTTTCTGTTTGTTTCTCACCACCCAACTCAATTTTTATTTGCAATGTCTTAAATTATTTTTCCCCTCGGACATATTTTTCCTACTGATGATAACCAAGAAATGATCTCCCTGTATTTATCCTGACCCATTTCATCTTATTTTCTTCCCTTCTTCCTTTGAGGATAGGCAGTGATAGAGCATCTGGGTGACAATATGGCAGCCAGCTAAGGTCAGCCCACCTCAATAATACACATTTTTATTTTGCCAGTCCCTTTTTCATCTCATTTCATTTAAGTTCCTGCCTCTCTGGGAATACTTAAGTCTTTATTATATATATATATATATATATATATATACATACAATACTTTAATACTTAAATAAAGAAATGTACCTTGTGATGTCACCCACAATGAATCTGCTCTAAACAGCAGGCTAGCAGAACCAAGTATCTAAAAGCCCAAGCATGTTAAAGCCAGTAGATAATTTGAAGAATAAGAATGCTATCAAAGTACGAATATAAAGCAGAAAAATGGCAAACATCAAATACAGTTTTTCCCTCTTTGTTATTCATGTTTTTCAGTTGCTGGATAAAAGGGAAGAACTAGTTTCCAGATGATCCATAACTAAATAGTTACTCTAAAATGCTAATTACTTGTTACTTGTGTGTGCTTCACTGCATAGCAAAATAAACAGATATCTCAATGCTCTCAGCTTTCATGTGTTATTCTGCCATCTACATTATACCTAGAAGCAGCAATGCCAAATTTGAAGAGAGTTTTGGCTCATAATTAAAAAACAAAGAATGGAAAACTTTATATGGAATTCAGAAGCATGAAACTGGATCCTTTTAAAGATCTACCTTGGCTGCCAATGCTGAAGTCTGCCTATGACCAGCCTTCTCTTGAAAACATCAGTAGTGCTGAGAAAGTATCCACAGAAATCACAAAATTCATTCATTTTAAACACCATGGTTGCTGTATTTCTCCATGGCACTGAAGCTCTTCTCAGAGGCCCAGTCCACTGAAGGCATTTAGAGGCTGACTCTAATGTCAACACGGTAGCAGCTTCAGACCATTCTCATTTGTCATAGATATTTTGATTCTAATCCATGTTCTTTCGGGGTTTCATTTCAATGTATGATATGCCTACAGCACTTTTTTTTTTTCTCCTTGGACTAACCTGAAATAGGCATCTTTGTCAAGTTATAGAGTGACTGAATGGTTAACATTAAAAGAAACAAACCAACCAACCAAAACAAAACAAAACAAAAATGCATTTGTCATTGGCTGACACAAAAGGATATCAGAAGTATATTTTTATTTCTATTTTGGATTATTCTCAGTTGAATGACAAAGCTGATGTAAGTAATTTGGTGGTGTAGGGTCTCTGCTAATATTTTAGGTAATAATTACAGAATACTGAATCACAAAAATGAGAGAATAAAAGCCAGATAGACCTCTATTTATGAAAATCATTTCAATTTCTGAGTGATACTGTTCTCTACTAACTTGCTTAAACTGCATAAAGACTTATGGCTGAAAATCTGATTAGTGGAATGCTCTTATTATTCTTTTTTTCCTAGAAGGCTCTTCTCAAATGTATTAAAATTTTTCTGAAATCTTTAAATTCATTGTCTAGAAACTGTTCTAATGCAAGCATATTCTAAAATAATATTTTTTCATGCTACTTATTAAAAAGTTCACTTAAAAAATTTAATGAGTTAGAATGAATCTACAAAAGACACGATGTTTGTTGTAACTTTTACAATTAAAATAATCCAAAAACTCTTTAGCAAGCAGCTATTTCAATTATACAAAATTATTTAGCTCCAAAATCAATCTGGAGTCTTACCTCATTTGCGTGTCTTTTATTATTATTATTATTATTATTATTATTATTATTATTATTTGAACTTTATTATCCCTGCTATAATAATAGATTATTGAAAATTGAGCAAATATACATGAATATGAATAAGTCATGTGATCATGTGCTTATATTCTCTGCTGGATCATTGTGGGCGTAATGATACACTTCAAGATACAAACTCCTTTTGTACATGTTCTTCTATACAAGTAAACCTGAAAGTGAACAAAACATTCTCCTACTCACAAAATGCCCGTGTCTCAAAATCAAAAGATGTCATGGAACGGATACATTTTTAATTTAATGTTCTATTTGAAACCTGTTTTAATTACTGACAGTTTGACTGAGTAGCTCCTTCACAGAGGGGGAAAAGAGAGCTTCAGGGAGAGACAGAAGTCTGAGTTCCAGCTCGCTGTGGGCTACTCATAGACTGCCTTAATAATCAAGGTCTGCAGTGATTCCCAGTTTACTTAACTCTTTTTTATGTAATCATTCATATAGATATATATATATACATGTTTCTATAGAAAAAATGTATACATACACACACAATATACATAAATACACAATAAAAAAGTCTGACTTTCATCTCTGTGTGAAATACACTTTACACAAAGTAGGGAAACTATGGAGCAATGATTTTTATTCTTCCAGTGTTTTATGTGTAGAGCATATCCAGAAATTAAGGTAGTCCAAGATTCAGATATCCACAAAATTATCAGTGCTATGTAATTATCAAAGCTGTTTGACTTTATTATGATTTGAATCAGAAACTAAACTTGAAAAATCTATATGAAACAGAAACAACTACCAAAAAATATTGGAAAAAGTAAAGTTTGAAATCTCAAAACACTCTGAATGAAAGCTGTCCAGATTTATGCAATGACTGTTACTCATGTAACATCCAAAACTCACTGAAGTCACCAAAAAGATGGGAGTTTTTTCACTTATGTCACTAAAATTTGGATGACACCCATAACACCCTATTAGCTTCTATAAAATGGTTTAAAAATACATGAGGTAAGGAAAATGGTCAGTTATGGTTATTAAGAAATGTATTTCTATGTCAATAAGATTTTTGTTAATGTATGTGAGGGGTAGATGGAAGTAAAAGTTTTAAAAAGCAAAAACATCATACTATTATGGAATTAGGGATTACAGCATAGAAAGCAGTCTCCTTCTGACTGGGTGGCCGAATTGTACTAAACAGAATAAATAAAGTCCAGCTTGGTATGAAGAAGGGCAGTAAAATTAGGCTAATTACCATTTATGATTTGGCACTATAGCACATTTCAGGAGATTATGATATTCTGAAAGAGAAATCATTTTGCAAATATCACTGTACTATTCAGATTGTTGAAATATTACCTCCTTTTACCTGTTATGTTGTATATTCCCAGTGCAGGAAGAGAACTTCAATTCTAGAGCTACTGGTAGGTCAAAGGTAAAACAAAAGGTAGAAAAAAATGACATTTATAGACCCTTTATCCTTTGAAATCCACAGCTTTCTGGTATGCATCTACATGCTGAAAGGGCAGTGGTACCCGTAAAAGAGTTTATTTGGATTTAAAGGTAGTAAAGAAGCTAGCAGAAATACCGGAGACGACTTCTCATCCTCTCTTGGCTCCTGACTTCCTCAGCTGAAACGTCCGTACTCAATGCAGTTTTAATGTCTGTGAGCTAGAGAAGTACATTGTCCAGTCTTTGAGTTCTTTATATCAGTTAATGACCAGATACACTACAATGTCAGTCTATGTACTAGGGTAGATAATACTTCTTAATCCTGGTCATATGGTCACAGAAACTGAAAGGCACTGTTTATAATAACCACTCCAGTAATTTCTTTAAATAAACTATGAAAACTAAAATCAGTAATCCTGCCCTAAGTCTATATTCTACTCAAGTAGAGACGAGACTTTCCAGAAACATTATTCTTGGGGCAATTTTATGTCATGCAGGCTGTCAGTGCTTTTTAGAGATCAGGTTTAATCAGGTCAAGAATATTTTGACTTTTTAAGCTATGTCTAGTGTAGAAAGAAGTTGCTGAATTCTGATCTGCAGCACTCCTTTTATTCTAAAACTCAGTCCTCCAGTGGCTTTGCTGGACCATCATACTTTTAACTGACATACATTAGCTGCCACTGAAGAGTCAAATACCACCTGTATCTTCTCAGATGGTTCTTTCTTGCATTATAATGCAAAATTATGCACAAACCAAACACATTTGACACCCATGTTACAACTATTTTCTGCACTTTTCTTTTTTGCTGCATCCTATCGTTTGGGTTGTGAGTCTGTGAACTATGTTGAATGAATGGTTCCATGTGTCCAACTGTGGCTTGACTAATCTTAGCAGAGCTTTGAGTTGCTATGAAGACTGTATTTCTGGATCGTCTTAGGGGAGATGGGCTGAACACTGCATAAGAAATTTTCCCAAAGATGTACCTTTTCATAAAAGTTTGTCATAGGAATCTGACACCCTTGTCCTATGTGACCTCTCTGGAAATTGCAGCAGTGCAAAAACCCAAGAGTTATGGAAACGGTACCACACTACCCAAATAGTTAAGATTATTGGTCATTTTTGAATTTTATTTACATTTTTTTTTATCTATATACCAGATGTTTACAAAGAGTCAAAACAAAACCTTACCTGAAAAATTCCCTAATTTTCAACTTTGAAAAGATTGCCAGGATGTGGAAAGAAATACTCTATTGTCTGTGCCACCAAAGTGACAGAGACACATATTTATAAGAGGAAGATAATAAAGTCAAACTGTTCCAAGTTCAACTCTTTCCTTGTTCCTTTAGCTACCATTCTAAATGATTAATGTTCAACATTAAGTGAATATTTTAGAAACATTGTTTAATTAAAAGTACAAAATCTTAACAGACGCTGCTTACAGGAGGTAGTTTTACTAGAAGGGACTGTTATGATAGTGTATACAATTAAAGCTTGTAAAGACAGAAATTAAATGCCAAAAGTTTTTAGTATATATTTGCATAACCTCTCTTCTACCAGTTGTTTCCAAGTTCTGGTTAAGGCACCTATATTTATTTTAGCTTGACTGGCCTTTTTCTGTACATAGATTGCCAAATGTGACAAACCATAAGCTGTTTTTCAGCAGTTTAGAGCATGGTGAACACAATGCTCCATGCTGAGTTTATGGATGAGTTATGCTGACTGCTCTATTAAAGAAATCTGTACTCAATCATTTAATCAATTTAAAAGAGAAACACTTTCAATTTTCATGTGATCAAGCCCACAGTCATGTCAGACTGACAGCAATATTTGGCAAGCAACTCTTTCTTCTCTTTAGAGAACTGTAAAGCAAAAATTCAGTAAGTTAGAGCAGCAATTTTTTTCATCAATAGTGAACAATGGAAAAACAAGGGTGAATACTACATCTAAGATAAGAGATTTGCCGTTTGTGAGACATATGAAGACACTGCTTTCCTCAACTAAGAATGGAAATTAATTCTTAAGTAATATATTAAAGAACTATTTCTGCCACAGGGTGTAGAGACATCACAGAAGATGCCATACATAAAGGATCACCCTGCAATTTTTGTACTGATGAGATGGGTGTCTGGTTGTACTTTGTGAGCACCTGGCACAGATATGATCAGTAGCATTTAGAACCCAAGCTCAAATCTTTGTGTGCTGCTTTAAGGAAAGTCTCATAACTGGTAACCTGTGAGGTTTCAGCTCCTTTACTGATACAATACTGTAGTCTGTTAGATTGCATAAATAAGTACAGCTGTTTTATTGTAAGAAGAAAAGAAAAAAAAAAGTCTGGAAAAGTCTTGGAATAAAATACCCTGGAGCTGAAAACTGTTCACTGGTTAGTGGTAATATTTTATACTGATTGCTTTTTAAGTATTTTTATTTACCTATCTGGTTCTTCACATTACTCTGGAATATCCTTAAAAATGACTTTCATTTTATGTTTCCAGTTATACTCTGAGGTCAGAGTCTGATTTATAAGCTTGTCTTAAATATAAATTGAAAACATTTGGAAGCTGGAGCCTTTCATATTTATGCCCTACGATTATGGAATCAGCTTCTAATTCATATTTGGAAATCAGAATCTGATTTGTTCTTTGAATCAAAACTGAAAAGGAATGTGTTTGATGTTGGTTTTAATTTGGTCAGATATGTGAAATTAACTGGAACTTTTTCTGAAAGATGTAGAAAAAAATGCTGTGAAAGGTCATTACCTCCTTTTAATGATTAGTTCATTGTCAGACCCTTGAAAATACAGAGAAATCCAGAAATCTCTGATGTTTATTTGCATAAAGCTAATTTCATGCAGGAGGAGGTAGTGAAATGGGATACAAGAACTCTAACACATAAAAATTACATGAAATATAACCCCTTAGTGCATAGATGGAAAAGCCTCTGTAATTCTGGGTCATTCTGACACAAAATTATCCTGCCTTTACAAATAAAACCAATATATCAAACCTTAGCAAAACCTTGCTCTATATTCTTATCTTCTTGTTTTCTACCTCCACCCCTACTGACTTCTATCCTTGGAAGATTTCTTGGCCTCTTGTTTTTCTCCTCTACTTTCCTGTTTTTCTGTTGGCACAAAACTGAATATTATTGACCTGCTAGAAAGCCTTGCATCTGAATCTAATCCACTCAGGTACTGACTTGGAATTTCAGCATCATTTTTTTATCTTAGAATTTGACCCGCTTGTCATTAGGGTTAACATTTTTCTTGAGAATTATTCCATTCTTAATAGCTGATGATCCTCTGTGTGGGAGTCAATGGGCTTTCAGAGGAATAGAAATGAGAGAAGAACAATGGCACTAATATGATCATTGCTTTGGAGAGAAATGGAATTCAAAAATAAATGTCTAAAGGCTAACTAAAAAAGATCAGGTAATGATAGTTAATAATTGCTCTTTCTGCTGTGCAAGGGAATCCCCACCCAGCTTTGCAACTGCTGCCAGGGACTTGCCTCAAGCTTTCTGCCTTCTTGTAAGAGGGGAAGTAGAGAGGCTAATGAATAATTCCAATATGCTATTTACCTCCATTTCTGCTACCCTAGTTCCAGGCATTAAAGCCAAAACAAAATTTCCTTTCAGGGTACCATACTTCTCCCTATCTCTTATTCAATACGGGGGTATTTTTTAGCCTGGAGAATAAATACTTTAGCCCCCTTAAGAAAGAAATCCCTCAAAAGAAAAGAATGATTAGACCTGACAGACAGCAATGTTAAATAGAAATGTAACATAAAAAACAGATGATGAAAGAAATAGCTGTCACTGGGCTAGACTAAGCCCTTGCAAAACGGCCCTAGGCAGACCTTACTGGGAGTATATCACAGTATGAACTGAGTTCTTTGATTTCTCTGAAATATCCTTTCCTTATCCATGAGAAGCTGTGTCTGCCCATTGCAATCACCGTCCTATGGCAACTTGAGGTAGTAGGGAAGATGAGGCAAATCCCTTCAGAGGATGTATTTTTGATGTACACATGACAGTCAGAACAACGAAGTAGAGGAAAGCCCATCCCAGTTGGAGAGGATGCCTAAGGCAAGGCAACCTATCCCCCGCATTGCTACATCAACTGTCAAAAAAGAAAGAACAGTTATTATCATGGGGGACTCCCTTTTGAAAGGGACAGAGGGCCCAATATGCCGACCGGACCCAACCCACAGGGAAGTCTGTTGCCTCCCTGGGGCTCGGGTGAGAGACTTTGCTAAGAAAGTCAAGCGCCTGGTACGGCCCACCAACTACTACCTGCTACTGGTCTTTCGGGCTGGTAATGACGAGGTAGCAATGAGAAGTCCAAGAGCGATCAAAAGGGACTTTAGGGCTTTGGGGCGACTACTGAAAGGATCAGGGGCACAGGTTGTGTTTGCCTCTGTCCTCCTGATAGGGGGGATCAATGCTGACAAACAGACACACATTAACACATGGCTTCAGGACTGGTGCAACTGGCAGAATTTCGGGTTTTTCGATCACGGGAAGGTCTACGCAACACCGGGCCTCCTGGGACCAGATGGGATGTGCCTCTCTCAGAGAAGGGTGAGGATTTTTGCTCAGGAGTTGGCAGGGCTGATAGATAGGGCTTTAAACTAGAGTCGAAGGGGGAAGGGGATAAAACCAGGCACGCTGGTGATGAGCTAAGGGATGGTGTGCTAGAATCAGAGGGACTGTGTGCTAGTGAGGCCCTTCGGTCAGCTACACAAGGTGCTGTGTGTAGGGAGGCACATTTGAAGTGCTTCTACACAAACGTACACAGTATGAGGAATAAAATGGATGAGCTAGAAGTCTTGGCCCAGTCCCACAGCTACGACATCATCGGCATAAGCGAAACCCAGTGGGATGAGTCCTGTGGCTGGTGTGTTGCAATAGACGGTTACAGGCTCTTCAAGAGGGACAGGCAGGGTAGGCGAGGTGGGGCTGGACTGTGTGGAACTTCAAGCTGGCAATGGCAAAGTTGAGAGCCTCTGGGTAAGGATTAAGGGACGAACAAATAAAGGGGATGTCGTTGTGGGAGTCTATTACAGACCACCTGACCAGGACAACAACGCCTATGAATTATTCTTTGCAGAACTACGAGATGCCTCAAGATCAACTCTCCTTGTCCTAATGGGGGATTTCAACTTGCCAGACGTCAACTGGGATCACCACACGGCTGACACAAACAAGTCCAGGAGGTTCATAAAGCACCTAGATGATAACTTCTTGGTACAGGTGCTAAGAGAGCCAACAAGGAAAGGTGCCCTCCTAGATCTGTTGCTGGAGAACAGAAAGGGTCTTGTGGGAGACGTGGCAATTGGCAGCTGTCTCGGTCATAGTGACCATGAAGTGGTTGAGTTTAGAATTTATGGTGACAGAAGGAAAACTGTCACCAAAACTTCAGACCTGGATATGGGGAAAGCAGACTTCAGGCTCCTCAGGGAACTAGTCAGCAAGGTCCCCTGGGAAACTGCTCTTGAATGCATTGGTGTCCATCAGTGCTGGTCAATTTTTAAGCACTGCCTCCTAAAAGCACAAGATCAGGCGATTCCAAAATATTGGAAGTCAGGCAAGCAGGGCAGAAGGCCAGCCTGGCTGACCAGGGAACTTCTACTGGAGCTTAGGCGAAAAAAGAAAGTGTATGGCTGCTGGAAGGAGGGTCAGGCGAAGAGGAAGGAATACAGGGATGCTGTTCATGTTTGTAGGGAGAAAATTTGTGTGGCCAAAGCCCAACTAGAGTTGAAGCTGGCCATGTCTGTGGGAGACAATAAAAAAGTTTTTTTTAGGTATGTGAACAGAAAAAGGAGAACCAAAGAAAACATAGGTCTGCTACTTGATGGGGAGGGTCTCCTCACAGACAGTGACATAGGCAAAGCAGAGACTTTTAATGCCTTCTTCACCTCTGTCAACACTGACGATGGGCTTCGGGACCCAGGGTACCCTGAGCTGGAGGACCATGACGGTGGGAATGACAAACTCCCAACTGACCCTGAACATGTGCGGGATTCGCTGCTCCACCTGGATCCATACAAGTCCATGGTTACAGATGGGATTCATCCCCGGGTGCTTAAAGAGCTGGCTGACGTCATCGCGGGACCTCTCTCAATTATTTTTCAATGATCTTGGGAATCTGGAGAGGTCCCATTGGACTGGAAGCTGGCAAATGTTGTGCCAATTTTCAAGAAGGGTAAAAATTATGGAGAGGATGATCCTTGAAATAACTGAAGCGTACCTGGGGGAAAATGCAGTCATTGGTCCCAGCCAACATAGGTTCACGAAGGGTAGGTCCTGCCTAACAAATTTGATTTCTTTTTGTGATAAGATCACCCATCTAGTCGATCAAGGGAAACCAGCTGATGTGATCTTTTTAGACTTCAGCAAAACTTTTGACACGGTTTCTCATAGGATCCTACTGGACAAAATGTCCAGCATACAGCTAAACAAAAACATCATATGATGGGTGAGCAATTGAGTGACAGGCAGAGCTCAAAGGGTTGTGGTAAATGGGGCCACATCTGGCTGGCGGATGGTCACTAGTGGGGTCCCTCAAGGCTCCATTTTAGGGCCAATCTTCTTCAATGTTTTTATAAATGATTTGGATGTAGGACTAGAAGGTGTTTTGAGCAAATTTGCCGACGACACCAAACTTGGAGGAGTTGTGGACTCAGATGAGGGTAGAAAGGCCTTACAGAGAGATCTGGACAGATTGGAGAGCTGGGCGATCACCAACCACATGAAATTTAACAAAAGCAAGTGCCAGGTCCTGCACCTGGGACGGGGCAGCCCTGGCTATACGTACAGACTGGGCGACGAGATGCTGGAGAGCAGCCCTGCAGAGAGGGATCTGGGGGTTGTGGTTGACAGCAAGTTGAATATGAGCCAGCAGTGTGCCCTGGCAGCCAGGAGGGCCAACCGTATCCTGGGATGCATCAAGCACGGCATTGCTAGTCGGTCAAGGGAAGTGATTGTCCCACTCTGCGCTGGTGCGGCCTCACCTCAAGTACTGTGTGCAGTTCTGGGCACCACAGTACAAAAAGGACATGAAACTGTTGGAGAGTGTCCAGAGGAGGGCTATGAAGATGGCGAAGGGCCTAGAGGGGAAGACATATGAGGAGTGGCTGAGGTCACTTGGCCTGTTCAGCTTAGAGAAGAGGAGGCTGAGGGGGGACCTCATCGCAGTCTACAACTTCCTCACAAGGGGGAGTGGAGAGGCAGGTGACCTATTCTCCATTATCACCAGTGACAGGACCCATGGGAACGGTGTTAAGCTGAGGCAGGGGAAGTTTAGGCTGAACATCAGGAAGAGGTTCTTCACCGAAAGGGTGGTTGCACACTGGAACAGGCTCCCCAGTGAAGTAGTCACTGCACCAAGCCTGTCTGAATTTAAGAAGACATTGGACTGTGCACTTAGTCACATGGTCTAAACCAGTGCAGTGCCAGGAGTTGGACTTGATGATCCTTATGGGTCCCTTCCAACTCGGGATATTCTATGATTCTATGACGTACTTTTTCTAAAGTCACGACTTTGTCTTTTCACCCCAGTGCTTTTTTTTTTTTTTAATTTTTTTTTTAGCTAAAGAGAGTAAGTCTCGTTGTTCCCAGGCTCTCATTTAAGTCTGGTGTGAACTCAAAGACTGAAGTTTTTGTTTTCAAAAGAATATTTGACATGTGATCTGTGGGCTAATAAAAAAAAAATCACTCTTGATCACTAATGTCCTCTCCTTAGGCAGAAGACAACTGCTCTAAATGCATCAGAACTCTAGCTAGTAGTGAAAACACGAAAGAAGATAAAAGATGTCTCTTACATCCTACTACAAATTTGTGAGACACTCATTCACCCATAAGAAATGTGTTTATCTTCACCCTCCTGCTCAACAAGACCTATAGGAAAAAGCTGAATGAGATGGTAGGAAAGCTAAAAAAGTTTACTCATGGAAGAACTTGTCAGTAACAATTCACAACAAGAAAAAAAATAAATAAAAATAATAATAATAATAAAGAAAACAGAAAAAGCACTAGACTGAACTGTGTTTTGGTTTTGCTAAGTTCTACATGCAGCTAGACCCTGCTGATAAGGTCAGAGAAGCAAATGGTGTGCAGCGTTGTTTCAAGATGCCAGAAGGAAAGGCAAAAGTTCTCCTCCTAAGAAGTCCTGATAGACAGGTGTTTATGCAATATTTTTGGATTCAATGTGTATACCCTGTTTCTTAAAGGCTCAGTGCTGCCAGTCATTCAAGTATAGCAAAGAAATCAACAAAAGGTCAACAATGTCTTTTCATAAAAGTCTACTGAGCTTTGTCTTCCTTGCCATGATTTTGTGATACAAGCTTTTGAGGATGGAAGGGTAGTATTCACCTGCAGCTTACTTACAGCAATAGCAACTCACTCTTTTGCAGTTATATGGCAATGTTACTTAAAACACTAGTCAGGCATCTGACATATGCAAACAATGTGGAAACTGGGGAAGTTAGTGTGTATCCATTGTATATGTAAGTCTATGTATGAACATGTAGTGTGTGTGTATAATTATATAAGTATATATCATACAGTTATAGGTAAATATGTGTAAAACAACACTGAGCTTTTGGACTGGAGCAAGCTGTGGCAGAAAACTGAGAGATAAAAAGTAGCAAGCAGGTCTTTGATTTGACTTCCTGGTGAAGGAGACTACAGAGCACTTGATCCCTTTGCACCTTCTTGCCCTGAGCTCACTGCAGTCGGAAGGGTGTGCAGACTCAAGCATGCATGATTCATTCTGTCATCTGGTAGAACTTAACTGTAAATGCAACCATCCAAATCACTACATGGCTTATAAAATAGATTAAGTGCTGATCTATACTATGCTTACTCCCTTTTCTTCCCCCTCATGGCACGGTATAGAAGTTTTGAAGAGCCTGAGGAAGACAGATCATTAATAAGTAAGCAACTTAAGGCACACTGATATTATCCCACTTGTGACTGCCTGGCAAAGGCTCAGTTTCTCTGTTTGTTTCCCTTCAAGGACAGCTAAGATATAAAACCAAATCAAAGATTGATGTCTCAAAGAAAAAACTGAAGGCCCAACCCTAATTTATCACTGGAAAATTACCCTGTCTAATAATTACTTCCTTTCATTCAGTTTCTCAAGATTTTTGGAAAACAACAGGGGTTAGTCTGCCAAAGTAGAGGAGGTACCTGTAGGATAAGGAATAAAATTAGTCCTCCTAGATCAGTGAGATGTTTTATGACTCCACTTTTCTTTTTACTAATATTAGCACACATCATGACCTAGAATTTAGGTTCACCCAAGGAAGTGAGCACCTAACAGCCTCAAAATCCATGGAAAGGAACAAAATCCTTTCCATGACTTCCTGGATGGCAACTATTGAACTGGTATTCACATTCTCTTCAATATCTATTTCTTTTCAGAGAAACAGAATAGCAAAATACCTGTGCAGAATACTGTGCCAGAGCGTTCTACAACTTTCTAGCCATTGATCCAGCCTCTCAGATTCTGCAGTTTACATCAAATGCTGGGTTAATCAATGCTCTTAAACTAGGAGCCTGCTCTACAGTGGCTTGTTTTCAGACATCTGAGTTTGACCTCAGTTCTCACTAGATGGGGCTCATTAGGATCAAAGAAGTGTTCTTTTTAGCTTGAGCTTTGGTAACCACAGCCTAACCACAGGTAACCTTTAGAACAGACCACATTGTTCTCTAGCTAGCTGATGCTTTGAACCTGTATCTGGAGCTTTTGGCTCCTCCCCTTACTTTCAGACTTTGTTGTTTGACACCAAACTCATGTGCTTTCTGATTGCTGCTCTGTTTGTTACATTTCCTGTTTCTGCCTTGACTCTGACCCTACATATTTTGAATTAGTGAGTTCTTCTTCCTTTCATGACTTATTTCTGCTGCCTTTTTTTTTGTGTTTTTTTTTTTTTTTTTTTGGCGACACCTGTATGCAAGTATTTTAATAGTTCAAATTAGTCCCTCTAAGTTTAACAGGAGCTTTGGGAAAGCACTGAACTTGCAGAGATAGAAGTTTCATTGAAAATGGGTTGAAGCAGTCTGGCACAGCAGTGGCTAAGGGCTTAGGCAAAGTTTTTATTGTGTGACACATACTCCCTGAGCAGAGAAACAATGGAACTGTGTCTCAGAGTGCCTTAGGGAGAATCTTTCAGCAGTGTTATCCTCTGTATGGAGGAGAGAGTAGCAAATCAAGCATTGGGATTTCCAGCATTTCCTCTAAACAAAAATGAAGCTGAGTTCCAGGGAAATATGACAATCTCAGAATTCCCACCAGTGAATATAATCACAGAATCACAGAATCACAGAATCGTCTAGGTTGGAAGAGACCTCCAAGATCATCTAGTCCAACCTCTGCCCTAACACTAACAAGTCCTACACTAAACCATATCACTAAGGGCTACATCTAAACGTCTTTTAAATACCTCCAGGGATGGCGACTCAACCACCTCCCTGGGCAGTCCATTCCAATGCCTAACAACCCTTTCAGTAAAGAAGTTCTTCCTAACATCCAACCTAAACCTCCCCTGGTGCAACTTTAGCCCATTCCCCCTCGTCCTGTCACCAGGCACGTGGGAGAATAGACCAATCCCCACCTCTCTACAGCCTCCTTTAAGGTACCTATAGAGAGCGATGAGGTCTCCCCTGAGCCTCCTCTTCTCGAGGCTAAACAACCCCAGCTCCCTCAGCCGCTCCTCGGAAGACTTGTTCTCCAGACCCCTCACCAGCTTCGTTGCCCTCCTCTGGACTCTCTCAAGCACCTCCATGTCCTTCTTGTAGCGAGGGGCCCAAAACTGAACACAGTACTCGAGGTGCGGCCTCAGCAGAGCCGAGTACAGGGGGACAATCACCTCCTTAGACCTGCTGGCCACACTGCTTCTTATGCAAGCCAGGATGCTGTTGGCCTTCTTGGCCACCTGAGCACACTGCTGGCTCATATTCAGCTGCCTATCAACCAGTACTCCCAGGTCCTTCTCCGCCAGGCAGCTTTCCAACCACTCATCTCCCAGCCCGTAGCGCTGCTTGGGGTTGTTACGCCCCAGATGCAGGACCCGGCACTTGGCCTTGTTGAACTTCATGCAGTTGACCTCAGCCCATTGGTCCAGCCTATCCAGATAAGCTATTTGTTAACAGGAGCTGTGGCATGCAAAGCAGCAGCATACACCATTACTTTGACAGTGCACCTAAAATTTGCTGTTATAGACCACACCCGAAGAGTAAAGGACTCGTTTATTCCCTTAGCTCTTTAAATCATTTTTTTCTTTGAGGCTGCCTGTAGAGAAACTAGTTGATTTCTAGAGGGATCATTTTATTCATGATACAGACAGCCTTGAACTAGAACTTGAATAATTTCTTGCAGGCTCACAAATAGTTGTGAAGCAGTGCTTCATATGAGAAAGGAAATATTCAAAGCAGAGGTGAGAGCTCTCTGGTGTTCAGACAGTTGTAATATTTCATCTTTTTCTAACAGGTTCCTTTCAATGTTGTTTTTAGATTCATTTACTCCATTCCCATCTTTAGTGGGATCCAGTTATCCTGCTGTTGTTTTCTAAATTAGATTGTTATTCTAAATTGGACTGTCCAAATCTAAAATACTTCAGACCTCTTTTTTTTTTTTTTTTTTTTTAAGTAGGCAGTACTCAGTATCTTTGCAATATTTTCATGAGCTTCTAGAAAATCGGTTTGAATCAGATGCCCGCCTTTATCTACTTGCCTTAGGAAAGAAGAGTCAAATTGTTCAAAATAAGTAGGTAACAGTCACATGGTTATCTAATTGGTCTGCAACAACTTGGTAAAAGACAAGGTCTGTCTGCACTCGGATGTGTTGTGAACTTGAACATTGGCATTTACAAGGCACATTTCAGAGTTTATAAAAATGCTGGTTCAAAAGAGTAACACTGGAAAATTCTCCTTTCCATATATTGAAATGTGATCTTCTAACCACATAGACTTACAGAGAAGTGAGACACATTCATGCCTGAAAAATTTTGCTCATGTTCATTCCAACAAGGGGGAGCCAGGGTTGAGATATATCGCCTCCAGAAGTTGTGGCAAAAGTCCTACTTTTCAACTGGTAGAGCTAACTACAACTTTGACAACAGAAGGTGTTCTTTCTTCTTTCATAAAATAAATAAATAAGATATTCTTCCATTCCTTCTCAAACTGTAGTATATAGTAATCCCAACATTTCTGGTTGCACAATAAAATTGCCATTTACTATTAAGTCTTTCTATTGACTCTCTGCAGTTAATTTTATGGAAGTATTTATAATGGATTCAGTATAAAATAAAATATATATATTAGTATTTTTAGCTTTAATGTCAAATCATTCTGTAAAGATATTATGGGATAACATGAATGTGCAAGTCTGGTTATAATTGTTTGTACTGTTGACAATTACTTGTAGTTTATACATCCTGAAATAAAATAGTATATATTTCTTCAAGGACTCATGCCAACCACAAAAGTAAATTGTGTCACCCATTTAGCAACAGTGGTTCCAAGAAAGCCCTTTTATGGATTTAACATGTGTGTCTAATTACCAGAAAAGAGCCCTAAAGGCCTATGCATTTAATAATCCCTTACCATTCTGTTTCAAAATTAAAAGTACAATAAAAATGGAAAAATGCTCTATAACTTGCATAGAATGTACTTAAAGAATTATTTTTATTAACATTTATTTCCTATTAGGAATCTACTTAATGCAAAATAATATATATATTTTTAATTCCTTGTTATTTCTTTCAAAATAAAAATCCTTAAGTGTCTATTCAGCTTCATTTGTAAAAAGGTTGATGACTACATCTCGCTCCTGAAAATCTCTGCCTCGGGGTGGTACTACTCAATCACAGAGTTTCAGTGAGGTCAAAGAATTTAGCCAAGCAGATTTAGTAGCACAGTTAAATCACTAACTTTCATATTGTAAGCATATGCATCATTCCTTGAAATTCCTGTAAACGATGACACAGCAAAAGGAACTGTGGACAGCAATAACAAAAGTTATTCAGATCATAGAATCATAGAATCATAGAATGGCTTGGGTTGGAAGGGATCTTAAAGATCATCTAACTCCATCCCCCCTTCCATGGGCAGGGATGCCACCCACTAGATCATGTTGCCCAAGGCCTCATCCAACCCAACCTTGCCTTGAACACCTCCAGGGGCATCCACAGCCTCTCTGGACAACCTATTGTCTGTGCCTCAGCACCCTCTGAGTGAAGAATTTCCTCCTAACCTCTAATCTAAACCTCCCATCTTTTAGTTTAAAACCATTCCCCCTTATCCTGTCATTATCTGACTGAGCAAAAAGTTGCACTCCATCTTTTTTATAGGCCCTCTTTAGGTATTAAAATGTTGCAAGAAGGTCACCCCAGAACATCCTCTTCTTTAGGCTGAACAGGCCCAGCTCTCTCAGCCTTTCTTCACAGGAGAGGTACTCCAGCCCTTTGATCACCTTTGTGGCCTTCCTATAATTCCATTAGATGCTGACCAGAGGATTCATTCCCAAGTTTCCAGGCACAAACAAGAATTACAGATTCACTACTCTGCCTGTTTTGGGTGAGCATGTTATTTGTCAAACTATAATGGGACTAGTTCTGCAATCTGACTCAAAGGATGAGCCTGATTAGAGCCACCTCTCTTCTGGCCCTTTCTCTTTCTTTCTCCAAAGGAAATGAAATCCTCACAAAACAGTTTTATATTGATTAGATCCTTTAGAGCAAACTCATTCCTTCCCCTCAAAATGGCTAAACATAATCTGGTCCATGTGACTACAGATTTGAAGGCATTACTTTATGGAAGATTTCAAAAGCTATACAGACTATAAGACTGACTAAAGCATGGACGTAGTAACAGTCTGTGAATAGTTAGATACCTGTAAATAAAGAAGTCATAACTCCCATTTATAGGACATGATTATGCACGACCTCTAATCTCATTACATTTATTTGCCCTGTCCAAATGTGATGTTGTTTAAACTGTGGGAGGGATAAGAAAGATTCCAAATTTGGGAGCTGGGAAGATAAGGAGATGGAGGTGGTAAAGTTTCTGAAAAACTATGCAACAGTAATCCAGAGTCAGTTCCACAGAGTCATAGGACATTTGATGTTGGAAGGAACCTCTGGAAGTCTCTAGTCTAACCTTGTGCTCAAAGCAGGGCCTGCTTTGAAGCTAGATCCAGTTGCTCAAGGCATCCAATTAAGTTCTGAAATTCTAAGGAGATCCAACAGTCTCTCTGGTTACCTTTTCCAGTACTGCCCCACACTCAGATGAAGTCATTTAACTTATGTCTAACCAGAACCGCCTTTGCTGTAATTTGTATTTGTTGCCTATGTTCATTTCACCGTGCAAATTTGAGAAGAGTCAAGTTCAATTTTTCTCTATTTTCCTTTTGGGTAGTTAAAGGCAACAAGATCCTCCCACTTTTCTTCTTCTAGAAGGTGAACATATTCAGCTTGCATGATGTCTCTTACACATAACGTGCTGCATAGACTCAATCCAGTATGCCAACATCTTTCTTGCATGGGAGGCACATAACAGGACACAGCAACATCATAAGTGCAAGGTAGATGGGAGGAATCACTTCTATTGATTCACTGGCCAACACACTCTTGCCAATACAGGTCTGTATTTCTTTGGCCTTCATCATCACAAGGACACGGTGCTGACTGTGGTTCAACTTACTCACCACTGGGACATGCGCAGGCCTTTTCTGCCAAGTAGTTTCCTAGTCAGTGAATCCCTAGCCTGTACTGAGACATGGAGTTATCCTGCCCCATGTGTAAGTTTCTGCATTTGCCTTTTTGGGGCTTCATCAGATTCCCACACACTGGCTGCTCCAGCCTGTCAACACGGTGCCGAGTGGCAGCCCTCCCCTCCAACATGTTACCCACTGCTCCAGTTTGGTGCCACCAGTGGACTTTCTGAGGACACAATCCATGCTGTTAACCTGGTTGCTGATGAAGATGTGAAACAGCATCAGCCCCAGTAGCCAGTCACCCCTTGATCTTGAAATCTCTCACCACTGACCTGCACACATAACAGTCCAGGTAGATTTTTACCTGCCTTGCAGTCCATATATCCAGCCCGTTCTGCTGCAGTTTAGTAACAAAGCCTCTGTGGATGTATTGAAAGCCTCTTTGAAGTCAAGGTTTCACCTTTTGTTGTTTCATCTCAATGTTTTTTAGTCCTCTGTGTGAACTCAACCACACCAATATACCACCCCAAATCTGGTAAAGGAATGGGAGGGAGTGGTTAGAGATAAGAGAGAAACATTTAATATAAACATTAACATTAGATTAACATCTAATAAGAAACACTTGAGCTATTCTATTGCTTAGGAAACTGAGACATGAAAAATAACTAACAGCAGTCATTGTTAGACCTTCCAGCATATCTTTCTTTTGCACGGCAGAAAAATTGATTCCTCCAATCAAACCAAACTGTGCAGTGATGACGACAGATGCTTTCTGTGAGCTGAAGACACATAGGCATGTCCTTCTTGTGAGACAGATCTGTTTAAGACAGAGGCTCCTCTTCAGTCTCGGAAGGTAAGAGTTAAATTCATTAACTCCCTGCATGAGTTCCCTTTCCCCCATCCAGCTGCATATAAATTATTTGTGCCGAGCCTGGTTATTCCATCCAAGTGTAAACCTTGAATTAGAATAACCGAAACTCAGGAAGGATGATTATCTCAGACCACAAAAATAAACATTTCCAGCTTTTTTGTTTTTAAACTTACTTTAAGCTTTTTAAACACAAACAGAATGGCTCTGAGAGGTTGTATCTGACCTATAAACTAAAGTCTGTGGTAAATTAAGTGTATTTGCTTTGTTCTGCAGATGTTAGAAGAATTGCCTAAAAATATGACAGGTTCAGTTAATTTTATCTTAGACAAATGTAATGAGCATCTGTTTTGATTTTCCCAGTCATTGATATGATTTCCTTTTAAACTTGATACCAGCTGGTTTATACAAGTGTGCAAAAGTTGTAAACAGCCAAAGACAAAGTTATTCCAGTGCTGAGGAACATTTATTTATTCCACTGTTATCTTTATACTAATAATACCAAAAAGGAAAAAAAAAAAAAAAAAAAAAAAGAAAAGAAAAAGAAATCAAGATTATTTCAAAACACAGCAGGATATTTATGTATAAATACAGTCCTATTTACAGAAATATTTTAAATATTTTATGTCTATGTAAATATTATATATAGCATATGCATAAGTATATGGATGGTCTTATCCTCACAATAAGCTTAGAATAATAAGATAAAATGCTGAACCATGCACTAAATAATATTTATTACATGGCTTCACAATTTATTATGTGCTTCTGAACACCTTCCCTACTAAGCTGTCTCTTCTGGGACTATTTCTACCATTCCATACTTCTCAGTACCTTCAAACAGCTGTTCTTTTCTCTCTGGGCAAGGTACCACAGCAAAAGTTTTTCGTTTGTTTGTTTTTCTTTGTTGTGTTGTTTTGTTTTGTTTTCTCTGAAGATACATCTGTGAAATTCTCATTCTTGCCTTCAACTCATTGAGGTGAGATAGGCAGGCAGCACCACTAATGTCTTAAGAGGTTTCTGAACCTAAGTGCCAACACAGCCTACTTCTCTCATCACTCTTATGCTCACACACTGAGATGGAAACTCAGTGTCATCTCTACTTCTGCGTACTTCTCAGCACTCTGAAGTGGATATGCACAGAAGGAAATGGAAGGGCCATTTTTCCTGTAGCCACAGAGTCTGGACTCTGCTAACATGGTGATCTGAAACACCACAATAGGGTATGCTCAGTGCTACTGAATGTAGCACAGAAGGGTTTTGACATGTTTCCAATCCCCTCATGAAGAAAGAAACCAAACCTCCTATACTATTCAAACTGTGGACTGAAAAATGCCTGTTCCACAATTATAAATCAACCAAATGTAAACTGACATTTTTGGAACCCACAAAAGGCACCTCCCTAAGTCCAGATTTATCCTTCCAGGAAATTTTCAATCACACTGTGAAAGATAGAAATATTAGGATAATAAAATAAAACATATTTTTGTGTGTGTTTGCATGCGTGAAGATACGACAGTAAATTCCTCTCTTCCAATAAAAAATACAATGACAAAACACACTACATATATTCTCCAATGACTTGTGATGCAACATCAGCTCTGACACTGGATATTGCTTTTGTTCGCCTGGCATGTCAGACACTTCTGGCTAGAAATCCTGACCACATGGCCATTTTCAAGTCTCTTTGTTCCACATCTATGGGGTAAAGAAGGCTCTTTCAGATTGCCTGAATGTATTCAGCCATTGTGAAGAACAAAGGGAGGACAGGAAGATAGAAAAATAGTACGAAGATGGACAAAACAGAGAGGTCAAGGCAGCTAAATTCATAATTCTGCAATGTTGCTTACTAAACTGTATTTTGTAGAAACAGAGATCCAAAATACCCTTGCTTAACATACTAGAAATACATAACAAAGCTACTGGTTTTCAGGGAATGTATCTGTACCTATAAAGAACTTATTACTCTTATTGCAATAAAGCCAAAGAGGACCCTCAATGGATGAAGAACCACTAGGTTTTGTTTCTACTTATAAAACAATAGATATTGACCCAAATTACATTGCCACCCAAGATTTTACAATGCACTATCAGAAGTCTTATAAGACAACTTTAATTGTTTAACTGTATTTAGCTGTACACAAAACCTCAAAGCTAGTTCCACTTTTGTGAAGGTACTGCTTATTTTTCCTGCTAAAATAATAACAAAATAATTTAAGGTGCAAAGACTATTTCTAAAACTGTCTATCAATTTGCTTTCTCCTTTTATGCTAATAAGTATAATTGAGACATTATTTACTCAGTGAAATAGCTTTCAACATATAGTCAGTTTTCTTCAGTTGAGGTAGATTTTTCTTCTACATGTTTATTGCATGAATTTTGTTTATTTGGGATAAGTATAGTCTCTCTTAGGGAGGCAATCTGAATCAGAATCAGGTCAAAGAGAAAAGACTAGTATTTTTTTTGCGTACTTCTTTGGTTTAATTACTTTGTCATTTCTTTTCATCTGTGTGTTTTTTCTTTATATTAAACTCAGTCTGTAATAACTGTCATCTGTACCAGCTACAATTCAGTCCAGTAATTATACTTACTGTAATGGAACAAGAGATACATGGGTTGAAAGATCAATGGATAGACTGGCACAGGTTAACTTCTTGCAAAGGCTTGTTGTTGAACTTGTTGTTCTTTCTTCTGCTTTAAGCGCATGGAGGACAATTGTAACATACAATAGAGTCCTGTATACTATACTATATATAATCTTCTCCGTATGCTACAATATAAGCAGTAACAGTCATAAGACTTGATTTAGTGTGCCAGCATAACCAGTTTAGATTCTCAGGAGGAAAAGTAGTATTTGTTTGTTATTATGTCCCAGATGATAATTCCTCTGAAGTTTTAAAGAAATGGTAAAAAAATATTTCTTCGCTTCTGCCTATAAAAATTTGTTCTGTGGAAAACATCGTAATTAACTTGTCTGAACTGACAATAAGATGAAATACCTGTTAACTGGTCTTACACTTGAGGGGAATTTGAAAACTATGGAATGTGATATAACAAATTTTCATTTTATTAAAAATGTGAATACAAGTAGCTGAATCAAGATCCCAGTCCTGCAATCAGATCTATGCAGACAGTCAAGTGCTCTTGGTACGCCACTACAGAAGAGGTGGAGGGATGGCAGCTATTAGGGCCTTCCAAACAAGACCAAAAAATATATATATAATAAATAAAGAATACAATTATATGGTTAAATCTTGTTCAAAAGAGTAAGACCATATAGACAATATTTCAAAATGTTTCATGTCACATATCATTGTTCTATGAAGAAGATATGGTAAGAAAATATATCCTCATTCTGTTTGGGCACTTCTTAAGATTAATAAACATTACTCTGATAGAATAAAGTATCATGTGTCATCTAGGTGCTTAATCCTTCACTGTTACAGAATGTAAACCTTTTGAAATAATTCTGACTAATCAAAAATTTCAAGTTAACAATCAGATTAGCAGAAATGGTGGCATTTTATGTCTCTCTTTTAATTACTGGCAAATAATACCCATAAACACCGTAAAACCTAATAGTTGTTAGAGCAGACTAATGCTACTAGAGCTTTTCAAGATACATAACTGCAACAGTCCCATTCCCAGAACAAATGACTTGCTTTACTGAAATGTAGCTTTAAATTTCATGCTGTAAAACAATCAGCCTCTTCTATAAATTTTACATTTATTGGAGTAGAGTCTTAAACTTCCTACAAAGGATGTACTGAAGGAAACGTATCTGGAAAAGGCATTCTCTTCCTGTTAGTGGCAATGCTTATGCGAAGTTAATAAGAATGTAAATCTTCAGACAAGTTTAGCAAGCAGATTGCACTTCTTCATATTGAAGTTCAGAGGCAGATAAGAACAGAAATCTTGTCATCTTTTTATTTCAAATATTCAAGTGAAATGAGGAGTGAGGTAGCAATATTCGTCACTCTCTCTTTTTAAGGTAAGGAGATCTGACTAATTGTTATCAGATGATTTATACCACTCCATCCCATAAATCTCTGATATACTGTTTCTAAAATTCAGGCTCAAATTCTAGTATTAATTCATATTCATCTTCATCAATTTAAAATGCTATCTTAAGGAGCAAGTTCTCTCTATTAACATATTTCTTCTCTTCATACAGATATGTGTAACCTGCTAACAAGTCTCTCTTTATCATTCTGTTTGTTACACTGATCAATGTGAGCTCTTTTCTATTTACTGTTCATCATTCTCTTGGCTACTCTGTGAACCATCTGAATTATCAACATGATTTTTGATTTCTGACCTGAATACAGTGGCAGTGTCTGACCTAATCTGCTAGAATTGCCTTCATAAATGTTTGCAGCTTGGCTCTGGTGGCTTCTGTCCTCCAGTGAGCCTCGGGCAAGACTGCATGGTACAGTACACTCATCCCTGCTGCAGCCTTAAAAACTTCCTATTTGGTGTATGTCAGAAGGCTCCCCAAATTATTCTGTCTATATTCTAATGATGCCATATTGCATCATAGTCACAGTCTCTGCATCTCAACAGTCTGTGCTTCTCAACTGCAGCATGTTGATTCACCTTGTACGTGGCATTTTTTCCCCTCAAAAATCCACTGTCTATTTTACAAGAAAATCCAGCCCCCACAGTCAATATCAAGTTTTTAATTCTGTGGTCAGAGGTACCTGGATGTCTGCCAATACACAGTTGTTTTGGGGTTGTGAGCTTACTGTGACAACCCTGACATTAAAATGTAGTGTAGCTTGGTCCTCAACTTCTGTCTATTGACATCTGAGTAGACCTGTGGAGTTTTCAAGGCTAGCTGGACATCAATCCACTGGACATCAGCATGGAAAGCACCAGTAGGATCACAGTGACCTGTTCATCATCTCTCTATAATCTGCATGAGGATAGCAGTAAACCTGTCAAATCCAAGCAAATACTGGAAGTCTGAGTGCTTTAGATCTCCTCTATCCTACTGGCAGAATCTCTATGTGCCTTAATGGATGTGGTTCTGCTCAAGAAAGGGGTTTGCACCATGTTCTGTATGTACTGGTGGGTTTGCCTCTGCCTTTCTGTCATGTCCTGATAACTTGATCCTGCCTAATCTCTAGAGACTTTACTCTTCTCTCCTTCTCCTCCCTCCCTCCACCAAGTTTCCCTAAGCCTTCCTCATACTACTGTCATTAGATTGGGAAGCAGGTTAGTTACACTATTCATGCCATAGTTTCATGCTTCCTCCATCAGAATTCCTCTTGTTTTGAAAAAATGTTTGCCCCTTCATGGACTTTTTTATTACTTTAATAAAACTGGAGAAAAAGATTTGCTTCTCATTGCCATTGCCCCCTCAGAAAACACGCCTGACAACACTACACATTAACATACAATATTTGGCTATATTGGCAGTGTGATTCTTTTGGATATGCCTTTTTGCAAGCTCTAACTATGTATAACAGGAGAGATATGTTTCTGTTAGGCATTCAACATACCACAAGGTGGGTAGCATCTTATGTATTTGCTAGATAATAATAATCAACCCAGAGGATGCTTCTTGCTTCTCAGTCATAAAGAACATAAATATTAATTAACTTCACTTCTTATTTGAGGGTAAAGTGGTAAACATGAATACTTTACATGTATTTTTTATTGTGCAATTAGATCCCCAATTTTGTTTACTTTTTATTTATTTATATATGTAATGAATACTGTGTTTTCTCAAAATCAGTTTATTTCCCCTGAGCGTAGATGGTCTCTAGAAATACTCCAAGCCTAGCACGTGCTTCTTTTCAAAGTGAGCAACCACTAATGGCAGGCACATCTACTTCTGCCATTCCTCCAGTGAACTTCAAAAGACCTGGAGCACTCTGCACTCTAGGAGCTTCTGTACTCCAAAGATCCTAGTTTTCATGTGCCTGTCAAATTTAAACAGTAAGGGAGCTCCTCCCCCTCCACACACACACACACACACACCCCTCAGCTCTAACATCACAGGTTAGGGGTGAGACTGCAGCAGACTTCATACTTACCAATGGGAATGCCCACTGCTTAAATTATACAGACAAAGGAAATTTCTTAAAATTTACTGAATATTTTAATTTTCAGTTGAGTTAGAATATAGCATATAGTGAAAGGGACTGCTGTGTACTCAGCAATTCAGATTACAATTCTTGTTATAAAGACATCTCACTGGAGTTTTTAAGAAAGCCCACCATGCATCTGTAAATTCAGTCAAGACATATTTTAACAACCTTCCCTATATAACACCTGCAGCCCCAGGGATTAACAGATTTATCTCACTCAGCAGTTGCTAAATTCTTAAATGAATTACATTAAGTAATTCCTCAAATAAATTAACTTCATCTGAACTGAAGAAACTGCCACCAAGGCAAATTCAGATGTTCCATGAAAGTCCCTTCTATGAAAACTTTTTTAGTTACTGTCAATTTCTTGAAAAGTGGAACAGATTAATACTTTGGTTTTAGGCCAGTCTCATACTATGTTGACTATGTAAAATCTCTCTTTGCGTTGTAGGTCACCACCCAATATGGAAGTGTCAAGGATTCTATTTACGCAGCCATTGTAGGTCTGCAACTAGGGAGTTCAAGTCCACCAATTTCCATCCTGAAGATATTTGTTTAACTTTAAAGAAACATCCTGTGTGCTTATAGTTGAAATTAATGTTATTTTATTTTATTTCTTATTTGAAACAATGTGTGATTGAAGTGGCTATATTAAATATATTTCACTAATATATAATTAAATTTACAGTCAATGTGCATGTTGTTTTTTGTAATGCATGCAGTTATGCTCAGTTTTATACGCTGATGTTGCACAATAAAGTACTTCTAAGTCTAAGAATCTCTACCAATGTGGGACATATCTTTGTTTCAGTCCTCTTTCTGGATAACAATATAAACGTTTCCAAAGAAAAACACATTTTGTAAGAGACAATATTATTCAGTGGCCATTAAGCAATACAATAATTATTATAATAAAGAGTGTCTTACACCAAGTGATTTTGTGGTTCCTAAATGTCTCTATATTGCTTTAGTAGTTAGGGCCAAATTCTGGTTCCACTCAAATCAATGGGGAATTCTACAGACTTCAAGGAGAAAAAGATAGATCCTTCATCAGCTGCGAATGCTATTTCTTTGTGCATGGTAACTCTTGAAGTATCATCCCTTTCAGATGTACACTTTAGCAAACTTGCAGCTTTCCTAACCTTTTTAAAGCAGGAAAGACTACTTCAGAGGACTTGAAGATGTCTGGTAAGCATCTTTGTTGTATTTTTATTGCTAACGTAAATTTCAGCCTCTCTGTGGCTCATATTTCAGTCTTGACGCATTTTATTGTGAACAGCAGAAACAGATAACTGTTGGTTCCTACACACTGCACTTTGTTGCTTACAATTCTAACATTCACTTATTCATCAAAAGGGTTAAACTTCTATAGTCTACCTGATGTACAATAGAGGAGACTTTATGTCTGGAGAGATGGCCCATATTCAGCTATCTCAATAGCAGCTCCTCTCTGCTGCCCTCCCTAAGGAATGGTGATGAAACGCACTTCTTCTGCTCCTCAGTGTTGAGTTACATAACAGAAGCCTGATAAAGCTTTCTACGTTCTGCGATTTTCATACATTAATGAGAGGGTGATGATAAGGTATTACAACATAAGTGTGCAAGACTGGGCACTGTTTGTTACGACAGAAGGACTGACTAGATTCATTAGAAACGATTTAACCTCTCCCTACTCGAAGAGCAAACACTTAATTAGAACAATGTGCCCAAATACCAGTCACCACCTTATAGATTTACAGTGCTTGATGCTTGTGCAGGTACAGCAGTAATTAAAGAGCCAAGCTTGCAAGATCAGTGATGTAACAAAGTGATACCACTTTGTTGGTATCACCACCAAAAAAAAGGAAGTATGTGGTACAAAATAACCATAATTACTTAGAAATCCTTTCTTTTCTTTCTTTTTTATCATCTGGAAGTAAAAAGTAACATTCAGCTGTCCATATGCTTGCCTTTGAGTTCAAAAAAAAAAAAAGAGAGAAAAAGGAACTGAAATGTATTTCAGCTGGAGTAAGATATGTGGATGAGATACAGAAATTTGGTTTTCCTTTTTTGTCACAGTATTCAACACAGAGTTGGTAGCATCAGACCAACTGTACTACTGTCCTCAGAGCTGATTTTTCATAAAGCAGTATTTACCAACAAGTGCTACTTTGGAGGTACCTTAGACTAAGATGGTAAATTTTGCTCCATTTTCTCACTGTGATTACCATTGCTAAACATTTCACACATGAATGTTAATCAACATATTTTTGCTGTTGTCAGAGAGCAGATTAACCCTTTTATGCATATGAAACGTGCTTTAAAATCAGCTGAGACATCAGGCATGCTATGCACAGTGCTAGTACTTATCACAGTAGAATTTTATGAGGTACCCCAAAGGCTTTTTCGTCTCTGGTAGAAGTGCCATCGGGCCACAAGGTCACGTTAGAAAAATTTACATCAGACCCTTCTGCAGGTGCATTGGTGGTGTTCATTGTGCACAAGCAAAAAGAAATAGCAATTTGCTTGAGAATAATAATAATAATAAAAAATCTCACGAGGATGAGGGACTAGACTTACTGCTGAGCCAAGCTTTTGTGTGAAAGAGGAAGCAGGCAGAAATGAAGGGGAGGAGCATCAAATCCAGACGTTACCTCAGGCATTAATTCCCTAAGGACTATCTAGAGATATATTAGCATGTTTATAGAGTCAGATTAAAAGTGGATTTCACACATAGATATCTAGCACACCAAGGGTTATGAAAATCCTCCTTGACTGGTGAAAGCACAACAGCATAGTCGTTGGCTGCCCAGCAAACCTAAGGAAACTTGGCTCTGATTCATGCCAACAGACAATAAAGAAACCACACAATGAACAACTATTTTCTTACAGAACTTAAATCTTTTCCCCTTTGAGGAAATCTTCTCAGGTGAAGGAAGAAGAGATCTAAAGGGTAAGCTTGTACACAAATCTACCCTATCCTTTAGTTATACCTCAGTAAACTATTATTCAGACTATGAAACCATCCATTCATTTTCTATGTCTTCTCATAGCAGCCATCAGATCTAGTTAGCCACATTTTTAAGCATCTGAGAAATTTTTTTTTCTATTTCTGGTGCCCTAACTTAATATGGTGGGAATGCTGGCATGACATTTAGCATGATGAAAAGAGCCAGGATTTCATGTGCCTTGACCAACTGCAGGCTCGGTCTGCTTGCTCTGTGAGCTGCCCAGACCAGAAGCAGTCAGTGACCAGAATGTGGTCAATGTTGAGCTGGAGCTAACTTTGCTGTGCCAAAGCTAATATCACTTGTCTCCCAGCTGAGCTCATGGAAGCTACATGGTGGCTCACAGAAGTGCCCAAGCAGTCTCCTGCCAGGCTGGAAAATACCACATAGATAAACCCAGTGCAGCTTTCAAAGAAGGCAAAAAAGTTGTGTGCTTATAGACAGAACAGGGCCTTTACATCTTGCCTGTAACTCCACAGAATTTAGCAAGTGTGATGCAAACAGAGTCATTCTAGCTATCTGAACAGTGCCTCGTCTTGATCCAGAAGTAATGCATTTCCTATTATTGATTGCATGTAAAACACGCTAACATGCAGATCTGGACACTCCCAGTGAACCAGTGAATCAAGAACCTCTTTGTAGTCTGGACTGCAGTTATGCAGGCTATCTACACTCATAACTTCTGATCTGAAAATAATGTGGGGCTCTGTTAAGATATGCTACCAGAAAGAAATTCTCACCAAAAAAAAAAAAAAAAAAAAAGGTCAGGAAAGATAGAGGTCTTAGGATTTATTCTTGTTCTCATAATACAAGCCAAATAACTTTTTTTTTTTTTTTTTTTTACCTTAGTTGAAGTCAAATACCCTTATTTTTCAATTCTAGATGCTAATCAACAAAACTGGCTATTTCAATTATGTTTCCTGAAGGAACTCCATTGGATATTTTCCATTCAGTAAAATGAAAAGGTAATGTTTCTCTTTTATGCTTTTATGTCATCCCAGATCAAGGAAACTCGTAACTGTGAGTCTCACTTGGGCCAGTACAACAATGTCTCGTACTGCAGGGACAGTATTCATGTCAGTATTCATAGACATCTAAAAAAGTGCATGTTACTATCAAATTACTGAGCATTAGCAAAACAAACGCACAAAAAAAAAAATCATGGAGTTGTATTTACAGACAGTTGTATCACAAAGCTTAAATCAGCTGAAGTTTAGAGGACTACCAGTGAAGTCAATGGAACAACTTGTATATGGTTAGATGCACCGAAACACTGTGTTGTAGCTATAAAATACCCGACTACAATTTAACAAAAAATAATATACATATATATTGTTAAGAAAACATCTTAGCAGGCTTCACGTCCTGTTTTTGTGTTGAATAAGCACGTTTATTAATCCCATTCTGTACCATCTTAAAGTATACTGAACCTTCTGTAAAGAAAATGTAATATACCTGTGCATGAATGCCTGCATAGCTCTGGCATACTAAAAATAGGTCATAAGAGGTGAACCCCTTCCCATAGGTCACTTTAACTACCCTGGGACCAACTAAACATAAGGCTTATTATAGAGAAATTGGCAGGGGGTTGCACACCAAAACGTTCACAAAATCAATTTAAAATAATCCTGTAAGAGGCTTCAGGGGGGATATATAATCTATCCTGTAGCCCAAGACAAGACTGATCAAATTATCCCTGATTGAGCTGTCTCCATTCTCTTCTTGTAGCCTGTAAACATCACAAGCAAACTGCTTTTAATATTGGTAAGATTTTTTTTAGTATCTAGTTTAAACTCTCCTCCTTACCATTTGGCCTGTTACTTTTAGTCCTGTCTATCACAGACACAAGAGAACAAACTATTCCCTTTGTCTTTACAGCAGCTTTTTAATATACACATCTAGATGAGCTGCCTAAGTTTTTCTCTGTAAACTGTTTGGCAACAATTAGTTCAATTTTTCTTTACATTTTTTCTAAACCTCCAATTGTTGTTGCTGTTTTGTTGACTTTCTCTGCCTGTGCAGAGCCAGAGAGCAGATTTAATACACTGGTTTACACAACCTAGTAGGACCTTTGCCTTTTGACTCTACAGCCCCTTTATGATCCTTTCAAATATTGACTTTACTTAATTCTGCAGAAAACACTCTGAAGAACTTTCTCATGTATTCTAAAAGGTGTAACAATAGATATACCAATTTAATTTCAGTAACATACTTTCCTCCAAACACATTAATTCATCTTCTTAGAGGATAATATAGGAGATAGAAACCTCAAAAAATTCTGATATTATTGCAGAAGGCGCAGCTTGGGCAAGGTTCTGTTGCAGGCCACAGCTTCTGTACATACAATGAAATGTTTATATATACATATTCATTATCATAAAGTTTGATAAATTAAAGCCCTGCAGGGTTAGATAAGTGAGCTTTATATCTTTTGGAAGAGGGAATTTCCCAGCATCCCAATGAAACACACAACTGTTGCTTCTAGCTATGTAAGGACCCAAAATAAAACTAATTAAAGACTGAAAACAATGTAAGAAAAAATTCTCTAAAATAACCAGAAATAGACTAGCCTGAAAGACCTGTGTTATCTTATTCTGCTCCTCAGTTTTACTTGTATTACAACAGCTAGGGTATATTTGCTCAGAACAAAAGAAAAAAGATAAATATTTAAAAGCCCTTTAAAAATAATTTTCATAATTTGTGCAAATATTTGTACGTTTTAATAATTATTCAGCTGGCATCAGCTACAAACTAACTATTGCTTATTCTCCATGATCCAGTCTTAGACTTAACCCTGTACTTGACCATAGCATATCTACAAATACTGTGCATATACATTCATATATACCCTTAATTTATAGGAAACTGGTATGCCATGGGTGAAATTTTCCGAAGTGCTGAAACACGAAACTTTCAGTATTTTGAAAGCATAATCCAAGAAGTTTCTACATGTGCAAACTCAAGTAGCATGTCTGTGGGGACTGATTCTTCTGGAAATGGTAAAATTATATGTAGATGAATTTTAAGGTCTCTTGCCAGACTAGGTATAAAATGTTTTCCATTTCTCTGATAAGCCATCTTCACAGTGGCCACTTTTAAGTCTACAGTTCAGTATCGCCTATGCCACTTTTGCATGAACACTTCTTCATTCAGATACAAAAATAACTAATAGTAACATTCCAACTTAGTACTGATCTGCTCTTTTCCTCTGTTTTTTCTTTTGCTTCTCTTTCCCTGTACGGTAATTTTAGCAATACATACAGAAGAACTAAGTATTTCCAGCTGCACTGTATTAGCATGAGTTATTAAATTATGCTAAAGAAAAGGTTCTTTAAACATCTAAGGATTTATTTTAGAGCAATGCATCTCCAGGTTTTGGAAGTAGAGGCTGTATCAAAGTATCTATGCAATATGACTAATTTCACTTTGCATCTAGATAATGTCTAGAGATTTCAATATGTAACTGAGCATATTTCACAATCCTGTAGGATATGTTCATGGACATATGTTCATAATTCATCTTAGTCAACTAGCTAATCTCATTTATTTATTTATTTATTGGCTTACACATGAGTGGGAAAGGATGTGAGAGGAAAGCAGAAGAAATGAGACTAAAATCAGAATTTAGCATAAGGAAAATGTACTGAATTGCTTGTAACTTTTAGTGACAAATAAAATAAAACAGGAGTTTAACAAGTATTCTCTAAACCCTGACATCTCCATTTCCTGTGTCTGAGGAACAGTACTGAAGTTATTAGAGACTTTGCTCACTACATTTTTTCAGAGATTGGAGAAACTGTCAGCATGGTTCTTTTGTTTTGAGATTACTTGAAATAATAAAATTCAGAGAAAGCTGAAAACTAGAAGAAAAAAATAAAAATTATGAGGACAATTTATCAGAACATTGACAAATACCAATGATATAAATCATCTGTTGTGTCTAAAAAAGTGTTTTAGTACTGTGCTCTTCAATGAGTTCCATAATGGTTTGCACCTCCTCCAGTACAAGCAAAAGTTGATTACAATAGATTAAGTTTAAAAAAAGGTGCACAAATGTCTCCAGAAACCTTTCAGATTGAACAGAAATGCAGAACAAAAATGTACTACCTTAGTTTTGTTGTCCTGAAATATATTGCTGATATATTTCATATATGAGCTGTAGCTTCATTCATTCATTGAAAAAAGACATGACATCAGAAGATGATTTGGAAAGTGAGAAGAGTGATATTCAAGAAAATTTTCTTGGACAGTAACCTGTCACACACATTATGTTGCCAAGCAGAGCCTCATGGAGAGATACATGAATATAGAGAGAGTAAAGAAGGAAATATCTAATCTGCACTACACATCAATCAGTCTTGCCTCTCCCTTCCTTTCTTCCCTTTCTCTCTCCTTTTCTTCCTTACTTCTTCTAGTTTTTAATAGGACTACTAAACATTCTAAATACGAATAGAGGTGAGAACTCAAATAAATTTTGATAACAAATTCCTTTGCTCAGTAATAATTAAGTTTACATGGAAACTTCAAGATCCAGGAGCGGGTCCATACTTTGCCTGATCCAGATCAAGCTTTTGAGCCTAGATCATCTCTGTCTCACACAGGAGCCACATGGCCCTAAGTTTCCCTTCCTTTCAATCTCTTTTTCTTCTACTCTTTCAATTTCTGATATTTTTTTCCTGACACAGTTTTCCTCACAGCTGATGTTGTTTCATGGACAGATTAATTTCACCAGATCAGTATTTTCCTTAAACAACAAAATAAGTACTGTTAGATAATTCTTCAATAGCTTGGATAAAAGACATTTCCTGTGTGACACCTTGGAGAGAAGCTCTGTGTTCATTGCATAGACTTAGTTGGAGTATGAGAGCAGAGTTTGGCCCTTGCAACTAAGAGAAAAGGAAGTCTGCAGCAAAATACACACTTCTCAGGAATAATTTGGCTACAGCTCAGAGTTAGCAGTGTCTTCATTAGCCAGAAGGTCAAGCCCCAGAATACATTCTTCATCCTTAAGCTTGAACGCTGCCCCCAGGAAACATCCCTCCTTTTGTTCTGCCTACAAATGCTATGAGGTAGCAACAAATGGTGAACACACAGGTGAAGAGAGGTGAAGAGATGTTTTTTTATTGACGGATTAGTTGGCATGGGGGAGTGGCAGTGTCTAAGAAGGAAGAGAAGTAGGAGATCTGGGAAGGACACCAAATCCTTGGGAGTGTATTCATCCAGTTCTGGGTATGACTTACCTAATAGTACAGGAAATGTATTATCTAGAAATCCCATTTATTACACATACCCGAGTGAAGTTGCAACAGTTATGATATTTCCCATACCACTATCTTGTAGTCATTCAGAATAGCAATGACTTAACCATGTCTTAAGAAATAGCCACCACAGTGTTTAAAAACTGGCAAGAGATTTTTGAAACCTTCTTTTACAGTGGTAAATTTAAAGGGGAACTGTATTATTTCAAAACATGTTAACCCTTCAATCTGTGTTGCAGTACAGCCACTTGAGCACTGAAAAAGCTGGAGAATAAAAAGTGTTTTCAGACCTTTATTTTAAAGGGTGCTCTAATGCCTGAACACAGTACTAGCTGTGTTTTCCCAGTTACCAAGCCCTAGGAAAAGCTCATACACATTGTTACTTAATTCAGTATCTCTGTTACTAAATTTGTTAAATGCAAGAAAAAAGGACTCTAAGTTTTAATTCCCACAGTTGGTTTCTTCCTGGATACAACACAGGAATATGCTTAATGAAGCTTAGTGTGAAGCATGGATTGCTTCATAGAAATGCCATTTTATTCATTCAAGGAAATGGACATCTCCATTTGCTCTGACTGAGATAAAGTAAAATAGTGACAGAAAACCCATAGTGCTAACCTATTTGCATATGGTGAGATATAGAAAATGTAAAATAAGCAAAGGATAGCAATAAATAAGAAAGGATAACTGGAATAAATCATGACAGTTCTAAACCCTGCATAATAAAAACATTTATTAAACCTTTTTTCCCTCCTTCCAGTATTTCGAGTTTACCATCTGATCAGTGAAGTCTGAACAGTTATTGTTATTTTATCAACACATTCTCATGGAAGAAAAATAAAAAGATAGGGACCATGAAACAAAAACAATTTTTCTACTTTGTTTACTTCTACCATACAGTACAATTAGCATACTTTGTTTTGATTTGATGAATTAAAAGTAACATATTTAATGTATAAGGAAATAACTCATTTGATTGAGTTCCCTTGAAATATGATAGATGGCAATTAGATGTATTCTAGCCTACAGGATGATATGTTTTATTCATTTTCTACCAAACATACTCAAGAGTTGAAAAGATGTGAAAGAAAACATTTTGCAAAGCTATCACAATCCTAGGTGAAGCTGATCTTTCCTAACAACCTAACAATGTTATCCAAATTGCCTACGGTAAAGAATGAATATAAAGGGAGAATGCACATTATGTTTCACTAAAGAGAATAAATGTTAATTTAATTAAATAAGAAGGCTTCATAGTGCTTTCAAAGTAACCACAAAAGTAAACATATTTAATCCCTGGGAAAGTGTCTATTATAGCTGAAGGTACATCTCAGCTACAGAAACTGCAATGACTGGAACCTTCACATGGAAGTAATACTGACTCAATTCCCTTTTAGTACAATGAGACTTGTTTTGGACCCAGCTTCTGGAGTTTAAAATGACTGCACTCATGTCTCTGCCATGACTACTGAGCACTTTGTAATGCTATACAGTAACAAAGTCTCTTCTCAGGTACAGGAAGGAATAACCATGTTTTTTAAAGTTATTTTGAATTAGCTTTTCTGTGTCTGAGAGCCAAATATGACGGTTTATCTGTAACAGAGTGATAATCATTTTCTAGTTTATCTCACAGAGCCACAATTATACCCACCAGTCTAGAAAGCTTGCAAATGTCTTTCAAATTATATTTTGTTTCAACAGAAAATGTTAGCAACAAATATCTGGGTGAAATGCATTCCAAAGCGATCAGCTGGCGCAATCCAGTTAAGTTCCATTCAGTATTCAAATCCCAGATGAACAAAAATGACACCTTTATTTAATATACCCTCTGTGTAGGAATTTAAACAAGAATTGCTGTTAAGGCAAACCACTGAAGGAAACAAACTTGACTTGGACAATAAGCCACAAATTTTGCTTAGGTGTTCCCTTTCCCTTATTTTTGTAGAACACTTTTAACATGGCTAGCAAGGATGAGATTTCATTATCTAAATGAATTCCAATGAAAAAAACAGAAAGGCATCTATAGACCTTCAGCACTTTCCCCACACACACATGCATACCCCCATGTGCATATTCCTCCTAAGTCTTTAGTAATAAAAGTAAACATTTGTCAAAATGGATGTAAACTTGGTCTGATAAAACACCATGATTAACTTCTTCATTACATTGAATAGCTTACAATGGACATCTTATGCAGCACATTAAAGTGTAGTGGACAGCCCCACTAGCACCCTATAGAAATATGCTCCTAGTTATCCAAAACTGTATGGGGTATTGAATATACTTCATTTCTAGTTCCTTTACTTTCTAGTATGTTTTGGACTCACACATTCTCATACTAGAGTCAAACACTTAGGTACATTTTCACCACTACACATGAACAGCAGTGAAAGTCTGTGCTTAAAAACTAATAATAATAATAATAATTCTTTGGTTTATCTTCTAGGTTTTTAAAACGAGCAACAGCTTTTTCACAGAAGATACCTGCCAGTAGTTTTGTTTCCATGCCTTTCAGTACTGCTTCATGCTCACCAAAAAGGCTTAAGCTCAGCAGTGGTAGACATTTTCTAGGAACCAAGAAAGCTGAGCAGGCCACTTTCCTGTTATCCTAAATCTTATGTTTGATCATCCTTTGACCTAAGTGAAACACTACAGCTCCACCCTTCTCCTGGGCCAAGGAAATAAATCCTTTTCTTTGTCAAGTTTGTTAATGTGTCCATGTAAATCAGAGTGGATGCCTTTACTTTGAGGGAAATATCCATTGTCCCTTTTCCTTTGAATTCTCATATTTTTTGCTCTCTTACAGAAGTAAATATTTATTAGTGGAAGTGAGAACTGGGTACTGTTTCCCGAGGGAATCCTTAAGAATTGTGAACTGGTTTGAGGTCATTCTGGATTTAAAACAAAACAAAACAAACAAACAAAAAACAAGCACACTGATAATGGAAAGAAAAAAAAGAGAATGAAATAACAAAACTAAATGAGAAATGGAGAAAAAGGAGCAGAGAGTGAAAGAAAGGGATAATAAGATGGCATAAGGAATGAAAGGTGAGAAAAAGTGAGGAAAAGGGTCCAAAGGAAAGGGGGAAGGGGAAACAGGAATGGGACAAAGGAAGAAAAATGGGAGAGGGAAAGAAGGGGAAAGGAGGGAAAAGAAGGAAAAGGGAGTAAGGAAGAAAGATTGGGGAAGTAAATGCATAGCTTCAGTTCAGCAGACAGGTGACGTAAATCTACACAGTTTCAGGTCTCACTTGTTCTAATATTTATGTCTATTTGTAGATCCTGGCTGCTCTTTTCTCTAGCTCACCACTTGCTTATCCTTTTAAAATCAGTGCACGTTCTAAGGCACTGCATGGTTGGAGAGTAAAAAGGAAACACAAAGCCCTTATCAGTCACCAAAGAAAGGGGATTCTTCCTGCTGTGAAAATCAGACTCATTTTGATAGCAGAGCTTCTGCCTAGAATGCAAATAGTATACAGGCACTTTCTTCATTTTTTCTCAGTCATTTAAGTATCACTTATGGATTTACAGATGAAGGCTGGTCATGGGGAGGAGTCCTCATTTGCCCTCACATGGTGTTGTAGAAGAAATCATTTCTTTTGTCATACTTTTCTGCAAACAGTGTTGGCTTAGAATATAGCCTGCCAGGAAATTTAAAATGAGTTCTGATTAGCCCAGTAGTACTAAGTACAAGGAAAAAAATATTAGTGTATATTTATTATATATTTACATTGTTAAACTCACTTAAATTCTACCTTAAATCTGTTTTTAGCTCAGGTGTTGCCTGACCCTCATTCTGACTTTCAGCATAGACATGAATTCCTTCCTCAGTGCTAGTAGTTCTATCTACTGCAATTTAAATATATGACATTATAAATAAACTAGGTTTTAAAATTTTTTTCATATACACATGCAAATGCACACCATTTATAATGTTAGCAAATGCCTAACATTAAAGTAAATATGCATTGATTAATTCTTGAGTGTGGCAACAAAAGCAATTAGTTAAAAGCAATTTTAACAGCAATTAGTTGATGCAAAGATTAAAACTTGAGAAGACAAAAGCAAAATTCAGAGGTGTGGCAAAAAGGAATAAATAAAATAATTCTCCCAGACATTCATGTGGGCAGGCCATGGCCAGAAGCACCTTATTTCCACCTCCTCCAAAATTAAAATTAAAATTAATAATAATAAAAGAAAACAAAACAAAATGAAACAAAGTCTCCTGAAAGCAAGTAATATCTTAACAGAAATCAAAACTCAGCATGTATATATTGACCTGGCCATGAAAACTTAAGCAATAGCATGGAACAAGACTTTCACGTACTGCTTGTTTTTCTATTTAATAAAGTTTGATAGGTTTCATATAAATTGTGTGAATGTTAAAAGAAAGGATCATATCAGGAGGCTTCTTCACAAATTAACCACCAAAAGAAATGGGAGGATGGGAAAGAGGTAGAGGAATAAGAACTGTACAATTTAGAGCTAGGATTTGTTGTCTCCTGCTTCTACTAAGTTTCTTTTGTTCAAAGTGTAAAGAAGTGTCATCATAGCAAAAATACATTAAGCTAAATGCTGGCATGGATTTCTATGTTGAAATAGTCATGGCAGTCTTCAGTGAAATCCTATGACAACCCATTATATTGAGAAGACATAAAACCATAGTGCAGACCTAGCATAATTATGACAATTGTGTTTCTTCAGCCAAGTGTTAATTCTGAGGCCTTTCATAAGGCTTTTTTTTTTTTTTTTTCTCTCTCTGAAGAGTGAGTAATGTCCCAGACCATTCAAATCCTTTGTTTCCATCACCTCTTTAGATCAAGATTTCTGTTAGGACACAGTTTATATTTAGCAATAATGATGTATATAGTCACAGGTATCCACAAATGAACTTGGCCAAAGTTTTCCCCTACAATCATGCTTGTCTGGGCAAAGAACCTGAATGTAATATAGTTACACAAAATTCTTGTGCTACATGTTAGTTGAAAGTCCATTTTTTTCAGCATAGAAAAGATGGCATGCATAGATAAGTATTTTCAAACATACCTTCACTAGTCAACTTTCAAACAACACTTCACTAAGTGTTAGTTGGAAATGGTTTCCCTCCCCTTCCCATCTGGTATCACAGCTTTTTACAATCTAAAGCTCAGCTGACTGACGAGTACTGCTGGAAAATTCCCCTCCTGTTAAAGGTGCAAATTTCACCAAATTGCCAAATAAAATGACAAAACAAACCAGACAAACAAACAAAAAGCAGCTTCAGACCTCACCCTGCTCATCTGGATTGAGGATATTAGCAAATACTTCATAAGGATACAGAGCACCAGTAGCCTGCTATTACATTGACAATAGCTGGAATTGCAGACCCTAATTTAGAGTAATAATGTAATACCATAAAGATAAATGCTTACAAAGAGATTTGGTTACAGCACTTTAGCTTTCACAACATCTGACCCCACCCACACAGAGACAGTTTCATCTTACAAAAATAGGGATAAGCCCTATTACCTGTATAATTGTGTCTATAGAGATCTGCACAGCTTACATTTCCAGACAGCCCTGTCCCCTCCAAGCCTTAACCATAACTTCACCAACTTGCCTGCCAGCTCTCTTCTTAGACAGTCAACCTTCTTCTCAGCCCAGCTCATTTCCCTGGTATCATTCCTTCTTTGTGTCTCAAAGTCCCTTTTGCCATTTTGCTTTGCTTCCTTCCCCTGTGGCTTCCATCCCTCCAATACTAACTCATTCCACTTATTCTGACCAGTCCTCAAGTCTGGAGACCATGTTTAATGTGGCAGAATGAACCCTTGTGATGTCACCATCACTTTCTTAAAAAGGGTCCCTTTAGCACTTGAAAAACGCCCTAATATTAAAGAAAAAGAAACAAATATCTTCCTTGAAATGTTAATAGCTCATTTAGTGATGGTGACAGATGTTAGAGTGACTCTACTGGAGACAAGAGTTTACAGTGATGTACATAAGTGTTCTGGTTAGGCAATGACAGTCCTATGCCACTCCCAAACCTTCCCTCATGAATACAACATGGAGCTGAAACCATCGCCTGGAGAGACCACCTTGAAGAACAGTGTAATCCCCCTGTCAAATTAATGCTTAGGTTCCTAGCTGACGCTGCCAAGAAAGGTGCCAGTCTTGATGGTCTTCGTAATGTAGATACCTGCCACCCACTGAGATCCAGACTGAGAGACCATCAATTCATAAATTTATTTTATTTATTTTATGACATCACATCAATTAAACTTCTATTCCAAAACCTCGGGTTGTAGCTGAAAATACCTCCAGGCAATACCTTCACATTTAAATTTAAAAAAAATCTCACTTCATCTGGCTTCTTCTCTTCCTTCTCCCACCCCCACTCCACCCCCCATTATAGCTTGGAAATGACATACAACAGATGAAGGAGTATGGAAAAAAACTTAAAATCACCGTTTTAGACATTATCCCAGCAGGCGTGTGTGTTTTACTTGGAGTTTATGAGAAGCGTTGCTAACTCAGCTTTGCCCATCTTGCCACAAGTTTTCACTAGCCAACTTCTGTGCAGCATCCCATTGCCACTAGAGGCAGTTAACACGGCTGTCAGAACACACTACGGTAGACTCAAAGGAGCTAAATCTTTCTACTATTTCCTCCCAATAATGCTCTTAAGTTGTCATTAATATTTCTATTTTTCTATCTGTTTAGGGATTGCCCCCTTCCTGTTCAAATGTAATTTACTTGGCCTAAATAACAGCCTGTCATTGCTGAAATTAATTACTCATTTCCTGTCATTAGATTAGATATTATTAATAAGTAAATACTGAAGGGCAGACATACAGCCAAATTCTGCTCTCCAATGAAACTCATCCCTGACAAAAAAAATAAAATTAAAATTAAAAAAAAAATGTTGGTCAGTGATCATATGTACTCATCTGTTGTGGAGATGTTCAAGTATAGTGGGATTGCTTTTCCTAACCTCTTTTCTTAACCCCATTCATCCCAGACTGGCATCCCAGTCTTACCCATCCCTCACTTATAGGAAATAATGCAGCTAGGTTTTGAAATAAATTAGAAAGGAATTCAGCCACACAGTAAAAGCAAGAGAAAGTAATGACATTTCCATGAAGCACAATATTCATCCTATACAAATGAGGCCAGAAAGGAGAAAACACTAACAAAGAGATACACCAAGCAGCCTACATAGTCTTCAAAGCTGTTTTCTCTGCAAAGGTATGCTATTCCACATTCCCGGCTATCACTTGTCTTTCTGAGGTTCTGACTTGTAGGTGTCCCCCATGTTGCTGTCTCCCCACTTTTCTCCCCCAAGATAAGACCACTTGGTTAATCAAAATGAGAGTGTGAGAAAAACTCAAAGAGAAATAAAAATCAAATGTCGATTGACACTGCCCTGAATCTGATCTATAATACGCGGGCATGGTGAGACAGAGTAGACTGCTGCTGTAGTGAGAGCTGGCACCAGCTCCTGTATGCAAGTTGCTTAATGCTTTCCATTCCAAGATTATTGCAATCGATTTTTGAATAACATTAACACCTCTATTGTTTGCCTTTGAAATCTGGCAGAAGGGGGGATTGCCTGAGGGCCAATATCATGCCTTTCATTGGTACTGTTAATAAGTTCAGATTTGGACCAGCAACAGAGATGTTGAAACTCACCATTTTTAATTGTATTTTCCAGTGCCAAAAGTTATCTTGGCAACTAGCTAAAACCCCTAGAGATTCAATGTGTCTACCTCCGTGCTGCACGTAGAACATCTCCATCAATGGCTATGTCATGGGCTGATACAGACAAAATCACTCTGCCAGTCCTCTAAAGGAACCCAGTATAACAGGCACAAAATTACAAAGGCCAGTGTAGGAACATGGTATGGCAGCAGCTACAGCAGGAAACAAGAAAGGAAGAACAAGTCACTAGGAGAAGTTAGTTGCCATCTAAAGGCTTCCAAAAGTAGAGAAATGACAAATTTACAACTGACTCGTGTAGCCTCAGCTTGGTGATCTGTGCATGTAATGCAGACAGAAATGTGTTTGTATTTTCTCACAGGAAGCCTGTGTCAATCTGGAAAACAAGTTACACAGCTCCTAGTCACCCTGAGGAGGTAGCAACTTTTGTTGGATCTAATACACCAAATGTTGATGAACAAAAAAAAAAAAAAAAAGGGGGGGTTAAAGAAAAAATACACTATATATCCTTAACTTGTGCGTTTTGTTGTAGTTCCTTTTATTGGTTTACATTTTTGTGCTTAAAGGTAGAACCCACAGCAGGAACCCACAGTGAAGGGGAGAAAAAGAGCAGCAAAAGGTTGCTAGAAAGCAGGGAACAGTGAGGCAGTCACATCACTGAAGGAATGTGGAGGCTGTGGCAAACCCTCAGGGCATCATGAACTATGCACAACACCTACACTACCTAAGAAAATGGAAAGCAGGATTGAAGTCTGGTCTGCCCTGAACTATGCAGAACTGCTGCCTTTAACTGCAATTAGCCACGCAGCTGAGCATCCTAGCACAGCCCTGGGGACTCATATCCAGCTTCAGCCTACACACAGTTTTCTAGCCTTTGTCTTCCTAACATCCAAACAAGCACTACGGCTGTGCTTTGAGTGCTCCCAGGCCCCGCAGTCTGGCACACACCACAGATCTGCTACTGTCTTCATAATTCAGGAGCTCCAAGACTTCGTTGTACATTTCCAACTGTGGAGTCAGTTATGGAGTTGTTATAACAGAAGTTATAGTAATTGAGTGCTACATATGGCTTAGCTGAGATTTCTAGATATGACAGCCTGCAGTAAGATTTTGTAGTTGTTCAGCAGGAGTTGAACACAAAGCTTTACAGCAATGCAGAAGTAACAGTGGCCTACTTTGGCAGGGGAGGGAGTTCCTATGGTTTCTATGTCATCTCTAGACCCATTTTTATGAAAATCTCAAACTCAGCATGCTGTGTAAGCACAGATCCAAACTAATCTTACAAGGCCTTCTGAACTTCACCAGCCCATCTAACAAAAGGGAAGAATACTGCAAATAAGAGTGGGGAAACTCAACACTCCAATTCCAGCTGAGAGTATTAGGATAACCTCTGGGATTACTGTTTACTCATTTCCCAGCTGTGCTTACATATTAACTGTTTCAAGGCAGTGTTGCAAATTTTTTTCCCCAAGAGCCCATGTTAATATAACTTTGCTGAACTACTCCTGAAGTCAGTATACGCCAAACAAAGGCTGCACAAAGATTTGGCAATGTACAGGTAAACTCTTGTGCTATATAAAATTCCATGGCATTTGTAAGTGGACTGGGAGAAGATAAAACTCTTGTCCCACTCAAATTTCTCCTGAGGCACTGCATTTTAATTGCACTGCAGTTTTGGATGGGTGTTATAGTCTTTTTTGGCGTATATTTTCTTAAAATATTGCCGAGTTCAGTGTTGAAATGAGTTTCTATCTTATCCTCTTTTAGCAATGGGTCAAGTTACAGTATCAGATAGAGCCATCAAAGCTAGTAGAAGTTATTATTTGGGCTTTAAATCAAGCTCACACTAAAACTTAAAAGTTACATTTTAAGTCTACACAGTATTTTGAAAGTTTCTGGAAGAAGGTGAGAAAATCATTGTAAGGTAGAGCTGTTCCTACAGAATAAAATATTCTTCAAAAATAGAATATACAAAATAATTCTTATAGAATTATGTTTAAAAAAAAAAAAGTCAAAAGAAACAGTATGCTAAAAAAAAAACATGAATCACATTTTCATAAGAGGATGTAACATAATAGTCATTTTTATAATTTGAAATGAATTGTTTCCACTTAGCATATAGAGAGCTGGAGGAAACGTGAATCAGTTATGACATGGAAATAATGCTCCAATAAATACATGTAACTTTAGAAAAAAATGCTTGTTCATCTCCATATTAAACTTTGATTAACACTTCAACTATTGTTTTAATACCTACAGGGCAGCAGCAGCTACTATTTTCCCATTAAACATTAGGACTGACTCAATGAGTGGTAGTATAAGGTGTTCCTCTTTAGATGTGTCATCTGAAAATGGACCCTACTGTAACTGCAGTTCAATGCTGAAGTTAAAGTAAATGGAAAGAGGCACATAATCAGAACCAGATGATGATGGTAAATATCTCATTTTTTCTGTGTCAGTCTATCTATCCATTAAATGACAGTTTCCTATTAAGATTTTTATGTTTAATCACTCATAATAGACACTACTGATAATTTTCTTTTTCACTAGTAATGTATATTGCTAGGTGTGTTTTGTCCTGGGAGAAACCAGAAAAACCTCTCAAGGGATGCTTTCTAGGTGCATACATACAGTTTACAGATGTGCAGTTTAGCATTAAGCATAGTAAAAGTTAAAGATCATTGAAAGTGGATTTACTGAGAGAAAGGAGGGAAGGGGAGAGGGCTTTCAGCTCCCTCCATTACACATTGGTTGGTGTGGTAAATGCTTCCCTACCACAAGATGCAGTCCCAGACATGAGGTTTCACAACCCCTTGCCAGCCCTTTCTCCCTAACCAGATCAGTCCCAAGTCCTCTCCTTCCGTACACATTTTTAATCTTGAATTGTTAGTTGCTTATAAGTTTCCCAAATCTGTTCACTTTGGGATGAACCACTCTGTACATACTTTTTACTAGAAGATAATCTTTTTTTTTAACTTATTTTCAGTTTGAGCAAACCTTGTGTATGCATATCTGCACTCTGAACTCACATGCTTCCCATATGTTCCAAGTAAAGTGTTACAGTCACATAGCTAAAGATCACAACCAAAGTTGTAACTTTTGCATGAAGACACACGTAAAGGTTGCTGTACCTTCTGATGTGAATAATGCTACCAAATAATACTACCAAATTTCACGTGAAAATTCAAGTAAATGATGTAACTGATATCCACCATAACAAGCCACCATAACCACAGTCAGCTAGGAATAAAAGAATGTCCTAAATTAGTAGGAGAGAAAAAAAATAGAAAAAAAGAGAACTCCAGGACTGTAATGTACTCAGCAACAAACCACAAATCTATCTGTTGAGCAATATTTGAATTTATCTCAGATTGTCAAAAGTAAAGTTTTAAATGAACACAAACACTATTCCTCAGTTATTTATCTCAGAGGGTATTCTGTATGTGTTTTATATACATATGAAATACATATTAAGCACTTTTTTCTATTATATATGAAATGTGACCTATCTAGATACCTGCATATACCTATGTGAATAAACACATTCTTTTTTTTTTCTATATACATTTGTCTCATAACTCTAGAGGATTAGGACTGAGAAACCTGGAGGATAGCCATTCACTATATGTCTAGAACTCTCTGTGATAAGTGGACTTGTCAAGAAAGTTGAGTTTTCCCCAGCAAGAGTCAGCTTAAAATGCTGAATATGGCTTTTTTCTTTAGCCAGACCACAAAACTCTTTCTCAAGAAAGAATGACCTCATATCTTATTAATCTGAATACAAAGTAAATGAGCTCACACACACACTACCATATGCACACACACACTAGCACACATACTCATGCAACCAAACTGCCAAGCAAAAGCTAAGACGCAGACTTTTAGGAACAGGACTTCCAAGAAAAGGTAGCTAAAGGTAGCTTGGAATCTAAATTCTTTTTTAAGGGTGATGTCCACTGATGGTTCTTCAAGAGCTTTGTAAACTAGATAGGTAATTAGAAAAGAGTTTCTAGACTTGCGTTATACTTTTTATTTTTTTTCTTTCTCTTGTTTGAGCCCAAAGACAAATGAAGAAAACATCCATATTTGTAATCTCTTCAAGTTGTTTGTAGGAGAAAAGTGACTGGGTATTTTCTTTATAAATACTCCAGTAGGACAGATTACACAGAAACCATTCCAAACAAGAAACACTAAAGCTGCATACATTAGCTGCAGAACAACAGTGAGTAACTGGACACTACCATGGATATGAAATACTATAAGTGTGTGAAGGGAAAGCAACCTGAGTTCTGCATAGTCTTATACTATGTGCTTGCACTCTTTTGACTGACCTCACAATTCTGATTGTCCTTTGTTGAAAATTAAAGAAGTAGAAGTAGAAGTAAACATACAGAGCATGACTATTTAGAGAAAAACAAGTTGAATTAAGGAAAGGCACACAAAGAGAAACAAAATAACCTACAACTTCCCTTCTGGAAAAAAAGAGATGACAGAGGAGAAATATAATAGGACCTGCAAAATTATGAATGGCCAAGAGAAGATGAGCAGAAAATGACTACTCACTATTTCTCATAACATAAAAAATTAGGGAGGATTCAGTTCTCTCAACATTAAAAACAAATAAGAGGAAGTATTTTCTTTTGCACAACATAATAATTAAAGTGTGGAACTCTGCCACAGGATGTTGTGGAGACCAACACTGTAACTGAGGTCAGAAAAGGTTTTAGTAAAATTCATGAAGAATAAATTCATTGGTGGCTGTTCAAAATGATGATACAAATGCATCCTCTAGTTACCCTCTAAATCAGTGATTACCAAGAGATGGGAGAATCTATCTGGAGATAATTCACTTTATATTGGTTTCTGTGTCTGCTACTGCTCCCTGCCACAGGCAATCCAATGGGCTAGCTGCACTTTGATTCTTTATCCTTTCCTAAGCCTTTAGATATCAGGGGCTGTAGAAATGTAGGTACTATGTAACAATACACATGAACAGAAAACTGTGCCATTTTTCTTTTATTTTCATTGCTGTGTAATATTCTCAAATTGATAAAGAGATGTAGCTACGTTACCTATTAACATGAATCAGAAAAAAAAATATTCTTAACTTAGAATTTGGGGTCATTTTTCCCTTGAATCCCCATATAGTTTCAGAGTTTCCTTTTGATGCGTGCATGTTTTAATGCATGAATTCTGCTTTAATAAGGACTACTTTGGGGCTTAATGCTGAGCATACACTTAGGCTGGTTTGTATTATTGGCTTCATAACTGTAACGTCATCAAAGAGGTGACTTTAAAAAAAAATAATTAATGTTTTGTAAAGATTGAGGCAGGACATAGCATGACCTTAGCGTTCACTGAAGAGGTTCATACTGCCTAAGGTCAAGCATGCACTAGAAGTTTTTCCACATAGTCACACAATGCCTCTTAATCCTGACAAAGGTGTCAGTACTGTTTGTATTTTAGTTGCTGTTGTGTTTGGTTCTGAATCAGAAAAGTTCAGCAGCCTTTCCTTAGTTTAAGCACTTGGGTAAGTCTCTGTGAAGTCGGTTTGACTATTTGTACTTCCTACGTGCTTTATTTTCTCACAGACCTAGTGCACAAATCTGGCTTTCACTGCACTTTCTGTTCCGCTTCTCTGGACTACTTCAAAATATGGATTTTGTAGCAGCTATATCTTTATTATTCATTAGTTATTAAGATGAAGAAACCAAGCTCATGTCAACTTATTCAGGATGTTAGCCCAAGTCTCATGAGATGAAAAGTCAATCAGAGTATAACTAAAAGAACAGTGTCCCAAATTCATAATTTATTCCTAACTAATTCTACTGCAGTTTTCTTAGGAATGCCATAAATTTTCAAGAATCAACATTACTTCTGGATTGTAGACTACCTAAGCAAGGATCTTATACGAAAACTGGGAGGAAAAAGTGGTAATTTTTAAATTGGTTCCCTTTGAACTTCTAAAAACACATTCTTCTATTTACATTCTTCCCCCTTGTATTGTTACTTGAAATGTTTAGTAAGTTTTTTGCCAGTTTGCCAGTTTGCAAAGCAGTAGTAGCTGCCTGTATTAAAAACATGTCACACTCCTGACATGCTGGGAAGTATCACAGCCCAGTATAATATTTGGCTTTCGAATTTTTGTTTTGCAACAAGAGGACCAACGGTCTAGATCAGCAAAAGTAACTTTGGTTATTAGAGTTCGAACATGAACTTGGCTTGCCAATGCTAGAGAAGTACAAGTGCCTCCTTTCATGCTCTTGATGAAATCATTAATTATGTCAGCAACTCAAATGATACATCTCCAAACACTTTACATTACTTTGCAAATAGGTAGTCACATAGAGGTCTTAGAAAAAAATATTCTTAAATTCTAAATTCATAAATTCTAATCATAAATAGACTTTTAGTTGCAGGAATTTGAACAGCCATTTTTTCTCATCCTCTTATTCTGCCATACTGTGAGTGAGGAGTCTGTCACTGCTCATGGGGAAAAAAAGTAAACTGAACAATACATCTATATACTGTCGCCTTTTTACAAACTAAATGAACTTCCTGAGCCTGAAATTTTGCCATGTTTCTGATTAGCAAGGAAAAATTTTCAATAGCCTTCTGTTTTTCTAGCTAAGCATTTACAGTATGTGACCCTTGATCTGTTTCCTATAATTACTAAATAATTTATTTCAGTTAAGTCATCAACCTGTTGATAGTACTGTAAATAATAATTATGTATCTTTCTTGATTTAAACAGTCATAGCTTCATCTTTTAAAACAAATTCTATTACCAAAATGAGTTTTTATGCATGACAAATAAAAAAGATTTCAGTCCTTAAAATCAAAAATAGTCTTGGGGAAAAGTGGTTCTAACTATGAAGCTAAAAAAATGCTCTCTGTGTATACAGTACACTTGAGGAGACAGAGAAAATGTGAAGTAAAGGAAGGATTTACATTCAGCCTGTTTTTATTAATCTTTCATATAAAACACATAATCTAATCCTTTATTCCAACAAAGCCATCCCCACCTATTTTTTTCCAGTATATAGCCACTTGTTGTCTTTTCTATGTCACTGAGAGAGGTCATTTTTTCTCTGATGGCATAAAAGGAATAAAAAAACATGGCAGGCAAATAAGGCAAAATAAACAAGAAAAAGGAAATAAATACAAAAATAAGACATTTTGTAGCAGATTTTGTAATTTTGTTTAGGGTTGAGCACTGTAAACAGAATAAAACTTCTGCAAAAAAGATTGGGGAAAAAAAATGATTTCTTCACATAGTAGTGTTTTTATGGTATTCTACAGATGCAATTTTGGGGTTCAGAAATGTGATTGTATAACTTATAAAGTGCTTCCAGAAGGACACTAAAAATAATGACAGAAGCATAGAAAAACTTTGGATATGTCCTTTGGCCAATATTCTTATGGAACCTTCCAGGACAGATTTAGGGTAAACCATTGACTTTAGCTGATACCTGAGAGAGTGCTTGCAGGTCAATGAACTGGCTGGATTGGTTCTTTTGAGCAACTTTAAAGACTCAGTATCTTCCCTGTGAATTACAAAGGAGGTAATTTATGACTTAAAATGTTTCTAAAATAGATATGACAGCAAAGAGTTATAACCAAGCTGTACACAAATATTAATAAGCTGGGGTCAAAAAGCTTGGGGATCAGAGTATAAAATGACGTTAGGGGATAAACTCATTACTCATTTACTTGTCTTACTCAAAGAAGACATCCGCAAAAGACAATGATGGACTTTAGGAAATATAAAATAAATAAATAGAGAGAGAGAGAGAGAAAGAAATTTTTTTTTTTGTACTAAGATAAAAGTTCAGGAACAGGAAGACTGAAGCACACTATGTTGTAACACAACTGAAGTTGATTGAAGTTCCCTATAAGATCATATTATTCAAGCAAAATTACATACCTGTGAACTTTGCACTTGGCAAAATATCCCTGTCCTACATTAATGAGATGAAAGAAGAAAAAAAAAAAAAAAGCCACATCATTGTTTTAAGTATGCTGTAGTTTTTCTTGTCTTTAAACAATCCATACCTGACAACATTCCCCTTCTCTTTCTCCCTTTAAATGAGGAGAAATGCCCTTTGCAACAACTAACAAAAACAAAGCAACAACAACAACAAAAAAACACAACACCCAGAATCCTTCTAACTAATGCTATCTACAGCTGCCTCTAGTTTGACTTCTAGCCTCTTCTTTTGACAGCTCTCAGATAAGTTTCCAACCTCTTTCTCTTGGCTAAGTTCCAAAACTGCTTCTCTATCCATATCCCCATATACTGCCCAGCTCTTGTATTCAGCAACACTCTGCTTAAATTCCATGTTGCGCTGGGCATTATATTTCTTTACTTAGCCATTTAGAGCCTTATCCAGATGATCTTTCCTCTTTTCGCCCCTTCCCTTTCTTTGGGCTTTATGTTGAGCTCTTTCATTGAAGCTTTATGTTATGATTACTGTGTGTTCTCATTAATGTAACATGTAAGAGTCTGAACGATGAACCAGGACCCACAGTATGAGGCCTCCTAAATATAGAACCTATATTCACACTCTAACTATCTATAGGATGATGACACGTGAAATTCTGTCCATCTAATTCCATCTTATATACCATCTGTCATTTGGATAAGCTTGTGTTAAAGATAAACACAGTTTACATCTCCACTCTGCTCTTCTCCGTGCCCACAGGTTTTATTTTAATTCTTTCTCCCCACTGATAACAGTCTTACCAAACAGTCCTTTAGGTCCAAGGTAAAGGGTTTTGATATATTTTTTTGAGGCATTTTGGTGTTGCCAACATTTAGCTTATACTCAAATATTTTCCTCTTTTAACAGCTGCAAGATATATCCTGAATACAAAAGCTTTCACCTGCATGCTTCATGACTGTATCTTAAACCTTAGTCATTGCAAGCTGTTCACTGCCTGTTCTTCCCAAAGAACTACCCAAATCATCCTCTTTGTTATTTATTTCAGTCATATAATTTATACCATATGTGACCTTCTGCTGGCTCCCCTGCTTCTTCCCTGAAGACAAACAAACAAAATGAAACAAAACAAAACAAAAAAAGGAAAAGGAAGAAAACACCTTTTATCCTGACCTGTAAGTCCTTTCACAGCCTGGCCTTGCCTGGCCATTCATTTCTTGCTGTAGCATCATCCTCACTCTACCAGCGCTACCTGCCAGATTTCCCTGCCTGTTCATCCATATTCACCTTGCATCCCTCTGTGTTTTCTCTCCTTTCATCCCTTATGCCATTAAGCCACTTCTGTACACACCTTTAAATTCCACACAAAGCTTCTTGTCTTCTTGTCCAGTAGTTACTACCTTGTAGGCTGTGGACAGGACTGATACAAAGCTAAATGAAATGCTATAATAACTAAACTCATTTGCAGCCTGTATCCACTATCTGTAGTGCAAAAGATCTGTAGAATATATACAGGGTCCCAGAGACCCAAATGCTTAGCAGAGCAAAACTTAGTGAGACAATCTCAGGTCAGATTTTGTGTGTTTATGGAAAACAGATCCTAAAATTTAAAAAAGACAGTGTTTTGTGTAGTCTTGCATACACATTTTTTTCTTTTTTTCAGTAAATGCACTTTCAGACATAACAAGTAAACAGCTTACACAAGCCTGGGCCTGAATCTGAGCACCTGCAACTTAAATAAGATCATCATTGTTTGAGTAGAGTTTAAATAATTTAGTACAAATTGGCTTTCCTATAGGTGTTGACAAGAACATCATCACTACTTACTAATGAGTACAGGATCCCAGAGGACTGCACAGACATCATACTCCTCCTCAGACTGCGCATGTGTCCCTTGAAAACAAAATATTTCACAAACAACCACCTGGAAACCTTGATTAAAAAACACCTGCTCAGAGTCTGTTTGGAGGACAGATTGCAGAGTATGCAGATGGCCTTCCCTGCATGGATTGTTGATATTTCTGATATCTGTAGTCACTGAAGTTTGTTTCCTTTCCTCCCCAACGCTGACCCAGCCTTTTATGCTGGCTGCAGAATGGATGATTTCATGCAAGGGGTTTATGAGTATATCTTCAAAGAGATGGTTGAGGGAGAGTCTGACACAATCTGACAGTGACTGTAACCATATAAATTATGAGTCTAACAAACCCTGCCTTTGTGACAGGACAGCTGCTGTTATCACTGATTACCTTTCGGCATGATATTGCAAAAATACTGATATTTGGTGAAAAGAGGATAAAGGAATCTCACGAGGTAATTAGTGATAAACAACATCTGATAAGCCTCGTCCCCTGTTGCACAATTTTCCCTTATTCATGCCTGTGACTCTATAGCTTGTTAAGGAAAAGCCATACAGATTTAATCAGGTCTAACATTCTCCCTTGGATCTTGCAAGCTCCTTCTCTCCATGCAAGTGGGATCCTTCAATTTAATCCCTCAGCTTGTCTGTTCTACTGGTCCCAGTGCACGTTTCTTGTAGGAGTTTCAATGCTGTGTTTCAAAGATGGTAAAGTGAGGAAGATCTCTGTCTGCTCTTGGTACACGTGAGGAGTTCCTGCAGTGGCTAAAGTCTGAGAGGGTCTTGTTGGCAAAGGCTGGAGTGGCCAGATGTCCTGAATGACTTAACTGTGGAAAGCCCAGGGGCATTTTCTGCCTGTGTGAATGCACAATTTCAAAATGGATTCATCACTCAGGGCCGAAAGTGGGAAGATTGTCACACTTACATGCTCAGCTGCTGGCCCTTTCCAGAAAGCAAGCTCAAGGCACCTTTTAGTTACTTCAGACATGCTCGCTGTACTACAGGGGAAAGTCTTATTTGAGAGGGTACAATTAGCTGGACAGTAAGTGCAAGACTGTGACAGGACAAAGGCAAGAAAATGAGATCCACACCACTTCAAGATTTTGTTTCTAACCTGGCAGTCTGCAAAGCAGTTGAGAAAGTGAAATATTTCCAATAAAATAGATGTCAACCCATTCCTACTATTCTGACCTACAAGTTGAAGTGATGATTACAGCCTCCTTTTGTCAGGGCCGTGTATTACAACCTTGGATCTCAGTCCTGCCAGCATAGCAACCTACAGAACCTTCCTAGAGATGTCCTCAACCTGCACTAAGTATAGCTTTCTTTGTTGTTACATGTGTTATGACTACAGAGGCCACCCCTGAATCATGCAGGCTGCTCTCAGAAAACTCTACCTTGTGTCATTCCCTCATCTGCCAGCTCAAGAACCTGTATAAGGCTGAAGTCATCTAAAGGGCTCATAAGATGGAGTGATTTCAATAAGAAATATAAGTGATTTTCAGCAGAACCCAGGAAGTCCAACTGTCAATGTCCTGCTCAGAGGCAAATTTCTAACTTCTTCTTTATTTTTAGCAAAAAATTAAACTTTGGCACCTCAGCTTGCTAAAGCCGAGTATTGCTTTACCATCTTTTTGGCACCTCTGCACAGCCACTGAAAATGCTTCAAGCATTTGGCAGAAATAAGGTAGTCAATATTTCTAAGAAACAACAACAACAACAAAAACGTATTTGAGAGCACTAGCTATAACTCAGACCAAATACACATAGTATTCTTTCTGTTTTTAAATGAGATGAAACCTGGACATGGACGGAGAAATTAGGCTCAGTGTACGACAAGATGTTAGAATGATATAAGAAGCAGTTTAATTACCTTACAGTAAACTAATAACAGCTAACATATAACTTTTATAGTTGATCTTATTTATTTCTTCAGGTTAATTAAATTTCATATTTGATAAGATAGTAAATTTAGAACCCTAACCTGTAAGGGTTAATTAAAGCTCCACTAAAAATGTGCTCTCTCACATCTCCTGCTGTCCAAACTGATTATGTAATGTGTCATGGGCAGCTCTACAGGCTCCATTCCACTATGTGTGACCTTTCAAAGTAAGTCAGGTGGTCATTCCACTTTGTTTATTACAGCTTAGGCTTCGCACCCTACAGGACATCAAGTCTGAGAAAAATAACCATACTGTGAGATCAAAGAACACTCAAATTTTGGAGAACGGCTGGCCAAGTACCACTATCCAAATAAAGTGAATGAAGAGAATCAGTTTGCCTTCAGTGAGAGCATGGATCCCATGACTGCTGGGAAAAGTTTAAAGATGCAGTTTTTTCCACTGCAAATTAGTGATATGAAAGTGAATAACTGATGTGGGAAAAAATAGTAAGCACCATTTTACTTGTATGGGAGCAAAGGGAGGAGCAAAACAAGCTTAAGCCAAAACAGAGGATGAACATAACAGTGCCGGTCATTTGTATGTTTTAAAATGAACAAAGAAGAAGAAAAGAAGAAGAAAAGAAGAAGAAAAGAAGAAGAAGAAGAAGAAGAAGAAGAAGAAGAAGAAGAAGAAGAAGAAGAAGAAGAAGAAGAAGAAGAAGAAGAAGAAGAAGAAGAAAAGAAGAAGAAGAAGAAGAAGAAGAAGAAGAAGAAGAAGAAGAAGAAGAGAAGAAGAAGAAGAAGGAGAAGAAGAAGAAGAAGAAGGAGAAGAAGGAGAAGAAGGAGAAGAAGGAGAAGAAGGAGAAGGAGGAGAAGGAGGAGAAGGAGAAGGAGAAAGAAGGAGAAGGAGAAGGAGAAGGAGAAGGAGAAGGAGAAGGAGAAGGAGAAGGAGAAGGAGAAGGAGAAGGAGAAGGAGAAGGAGAAGGAGAAGGAGAAGGAGAAGGAGAAGGAGAAGGAGAAGGAGAAGGAGAAGGAGAAGGAGAAGGAGAAGGAGAAGGAGAAGGAGAAGGAGAAGGAGAAGGAGAAGGAGAAGGAGAAGGAGAAGGAGAAGGAGAAGGAGAAGGAGAAGGAGAAGGCAACAACTCCTGGAAGGCAGATTGCAGATGACCAAAACTAGTTAGATTAACTGAAAAAGAAAGAAACAAGCAACTACAAAAACACACAAAACAAAGATATGTGTTTAAGAAATCCAAGCCAATAAAGGCTATGCTCATGGTAAAGCATATTATGGTACCTTGCTGTTAAGATGTGTGACTTTGAGCTTCAAACAAGCAAGTTATTTTCATTAGCCCAGCTTGAGAAAGGCAGCTGGTCTTCTGAGCTGGGATGTCAAATGAGGCTAGATGTGACCCTAGGCACAGCTTTCTCTTATGTTTCATTTGCCAAAGAAATGGCAATAAAACCTGTACCTAAGGAAAGCACGCCTTAACCATACTAGCTCCCTGTGCCCATGGGGAAGGACAGAGCCCTTCTTTTTTTCCAAGTAAACTACAAACTTAAAGCCACAGAAAGTGTGCCTTCAGCACACTAGGCCACCAGGGAAGGACAGAGTCCTTTCTTTTTCCTAGTACACCACTTCTTTTCACAACTTGCAGTCCCTTTTCATTATTGTGTGATGGCAGTCCTGAGTTCTCCTTGTTAACCAAAAATCCCAGGTTTCTCAGCATAACTCTTAGATGGGAATTTTTCTTTAACTAAACATTCGTTTTTCACGCATTGGAAAATATCAATTCATCATGTATGTAATCGGAAAGGTTTTTAGGTCTGGGGTGGAACTAAGAGAAACCAACAGGCCAGGGATTAGGGCTCTGAATCAGAGAAGGGAAGGACTTGAACTCTGGTGTCCCACATCCCAGATGAGTACACTAACCACTAAGCTATTCCAAGGCAGGAGGTGAGTCTGTATCCTCTCAGAAAAATGTCTAAAGGGCTGGATTTTGTTCCAACATAGAGCAAAAACAAATTGCAAAGCTTCTCACCTTACACCCCCCAACCCCCTTTAAATTGAATTCTTGTTCTTCAGCCAGCCCAGCTTGGTAATAGTTTTGTGTAAGTTAAATAGACCAGACACGTTTGTTCCTGTTGGTATTTAATAGATATTCAGTCAGAAAATGGAACAAATAAAGCATCTCGATCTACCTTAAGAGATGTTTAGGGCTGAAGTCAAGACTGGACCTAGAGAGCAGCATCTTGACGGCTCCAGCTTTCCTAACCCTAAGCGAAAATCGGCGCATCCCTCAAAGCCGGGTTGCTGCTAGCGTCTCAAGCACCAACAATTTGGCGTGGGCTGCAAAATTTGGCGAGGTTGCAAGCCTCCCTGGACACGGGGTGGGGCGGAAAATAACCTGCCTGCCTCCCCCTGGTGCCTTACCTGCGGGCACCGCCGGGCGCGGGGTGCAGACGGGGACGCTTCGCCCCCACCTCCGCCAGCCCCTGACCCGGCGGTCGCGGGACCTGGGGGGTCTCCGGGGGGCTCCCGGGGCGGGCAGCTGGCGCGAAGCGGAGCCCGGGGCCGGCACCACCATGGACAGCTCACTGGGGCCGGCCCGGCCGCAGCCTCCCTCCGCCCGCTGCCTCCCTCCGGCCGGCCTCCGCCGCCCGGGCCCCCGGAGCCTCCCAAGGCTCGGCCGCGGGATGCCAGCCGAGAGCACCGCCGGGCTATATATAGCAGAGAGCAGGCTTTGCGGATTAATAACTGAGTCTTCGCCCTCAAATTTGAAAATTATTCCTTTCGGTGTCTACTGGATTCTAGGAACCAGACAGAAGATTTGGCAAAACTGCTCGCAGTTCCACACACGACCTTTTTTTTTTTTTTTTTTTTTTTTCGAACGCATTAAATTAAATGCATATTGTCTAAATAAACCACGCATTGTGTCAATAGCTGAGCTGCGGACCTCCGGCCGCCTCTGGGGTGGGAGCGGCAGCTCTGCTCAGCTACTCTGTCATTGTTTAATAAAGGAGATTAGTGTGCACAGATGGAGTGCCACGACACGCCTAGGTCTTGCTGATGCGGGGGAAAAAAGGGTTTTCTCCCTCTCCGAAGGAATCTTTTCACCCAGGCAGGCGGTTGCACCTCCTCAAATGTGGACTAAGGATTTTGTCCCACCTGACAGCCAGGGGAGGAGGACAACCTTTCCGAGAGTGGGGGATAGCAGAGAGCTACAGGGATAGGCTGCAGGCAAGAGCATGTGCTAGAAAGTTTGCCTAAATCTGCAACCAATTGTGTTTGCTACTAGCTGCAGAACAGACTTGCTCTCAAGACCACACTGCGAGCTTTGAAAAAAATAGCACCGGGGCTTTGCACCTCTCTTCCAGAGAGCTGCACTCATTGCCTTTGAACCTTGCTAGAGCAGGGGTTGTGCAAGTCTCAGGCGATTTCTGGTCCTCGCAGGACGGGGCCAACAGTCGCTGTTCTGACCCTCCCTTCCCCTCCAGACTCTCGAGCAGTCAGCGAGACTGCGTTTTTGCTGAACACCATTTTTTCCACCCTGGGAAGACTGGAGAGGTTAAACTCCCTGTCTGAACCGAAGCCCTGGCCGAGTGCAACTGAGGTTATAGAAATCCGGGAGGGGAAATGACGAAAATGTTTTATTGTGAATAAAACAAGAGGGAAGAGGGAGAGGTGGAACTTCACAAAGGTGAAGGATTGCAAGTTTGCTTAGCCTGCCTCTGAGCACCGGGCGTTTGGGAAGTCATTATTCTGTCATTATCTGTCTCTCTAAGGCTGTGATTGCAGCTCCTCCCCGGTTAGCCGAACCTGTCCCACTTGGCTGCTTTTGTTTCACAGGAAGGTTTCGCTCCTCAGGGGCGTTTGGGGAGCCCGGTCTTCCCCCCCCCCCCCCCCCCCCCCCCCCGCCCCGCAGCCCCTGGCCCTACTCCCCGCTCGGGAATCCCGTGCCAAACCTGGAACAGGGACTTATCTTCCTAGCCAACCTCCCAGGTCAACTTCCTCGTAGGAAAGCTGATTTATGCCTGTCTATATGTATGGAAAAAGGAGTCAGAAGCCAAGCGCGGCATCCCTCCAAATTCTCATTGTCTTTGAGCTGGGAAGGGGGGAAAGAAGGACGGCAGAAAAACTGAAATGATAAGGTTTGCCTTGTCATGGCAGGGAGGGTTGGACCAGAAAGGCAAACACGGGGTTTTGCCTCACCTCCGCCTGAAGCCTCTTCCAGATCCGACAAAACGACCGGTCCCTCCGCGCTGGGAAAACACCCAGCCACCGCAAGCGCCTCGCCGGCGGGGAGCGCTGCTGCAAACCGAGGCCCCAGCAGGTGAAACCCAAAGAAATCCGTGCCTTGCCCTGCTCCTGCGCACGGGGCCGGCCGCTCTCGTGAGTGCCCGGCGCTGCCTTGGCACAGGTGTGGGCGCGATTCCCGGTCCCAAAGCCGTGCCAAAGCAGCGCTCTGCCAGCCTTCCCTCTCCTCTGGCCTCGTCCCCTGTCCCCGCGGGGCAAGGGGAGATCCGGGGCTAGCAGGCAGCAGCGGCCGGGTTTTGGGGCGGCAGGTGCCGCAGGGTCTCGCCCGGGAGACGCGTCCCCGCTGGGCGCGCCCCCGCCGAGCCCAGGTTCTCCAGCCGGTGGGGGGACAGGGGCTTAGACCCCCCGTGGAGGGGAATTTCGCCCCGTCCCGCCACGGAGGAGGGCTCAGGCTTGTGGTGAGGCTAGGTAGCAGGAAGAGTTTGCTCACGGGTTAGGCATTTGTGTAGGTGGCAGGAGAAAAGCGCAGCGCCGCTTGTGCAGATGACAAACGGGCTCTGGGGGGGGGGGGGGCTGGGGGGGGGGAAAGGGCACGGTATCATGGTATGATAGTAAGCCTTCTGAAAGGGTTTGGCACTGCTCAGTTCCTGCCATATTAGCGAAGCCATAGATTTTTTTTTTCCAAGCCCACTGAGGCAGAGATGAGGCAAACTCAGCCATAGGAAGGTGGTTAGTGATGTCACAAGTTCGGTCTTTTCAATAAAAGCAATAGAGAAGGGTCTCCCTCACTATATATATTAGGAGAAGCTTCTGTTCCTCATAATAAAAAGAGCAGCAAGGGAGAAAAGCACCTGCTTTAAAACGCTTTATTTAGCACTAACCTGTTGCAGGCAGAATAAAAATTCTGCAGGGCTGGATTTCTTTGAAAAGGTATTTCTTTTCTTTTTTTTTTTTCTTTTTCTTTCTCTCTCTTTTTATTTTTTATTTTTATTGACTTCACTTCTTTATTCCTTTTTTTTTTATTTTCTTAAGGATAGCACATAGTTCTGGAAGCGATTGCTGAGAAGATCAACCACTGTTGGCCAGGGTGATCTCTGAGAGGCACAGAGGGCTGTAACTCAAGGAAAAGGTGAAGTAATAAATTGTGAAGAAACTTCAATATTCCAAGTTTATAAAGGCTATTTATTTTTCCTGAGTCTGTAAGGGTTTTTTTTTTTTTTATTTCTGGAGGAAAGGAAATTCTAAAAATATTTGATGGACGTTTTACCATTAACACCAGCAATAGACCTATAAGTGTGGGGGGAGGCTGTTTTCAGGGGATGTCACAATTATTTTTAATTAGTCGAAAGGGTAGCATAAATCAAAGAAGCCTATTAGCTATACATTTTAATTTATAGCCTACCAGGTGTTCAGGGAATTTATTTACAGCATAAACGACTTAAGGTTTTCAGCATGATTTCTATTTCAGCTCGTACGTTTTCGGTTTTATTTGCCTGTGTGGTATGAAATTTGGCTGAGCTGGACTTTTTTTTTACTGTGGCAGCAAGAGCCGTTTAACGCCAGATAACTTACAGGTACAAAAACGGATTGACGCGCCCAAGCCTTCTCCAGAAAACCTTCCACAATACGCGGAGAGGCTGAGAAGGAGCCACCACCCGGCACGCCTCAGCGTCCTGTTGAAGCCTGGGAGGGAGCTGGGGGAGTTTTGCTGTAAATCAGGCTGGCGGGGGGCAGAAACAAGCCACCCCTCCGCGCCTGCCGACGGCGGTGCGCGCAGCGGAGCCCCGCGGGGTGTGCGCCGCCGCGGAGGGGCAAGGGGGCCAGGCGGGATGCTACGGAGCCGGCGGCTCCAGGTGCTTGGGTTGGTGCTGCCCGCCTGAGCAGGGCCACACCGAGTGGAGAGCCCGGCCCGTGCCGTCAAAAAGTTTTTCAGACGGGCTCGCAAGTGGTCTCCCTTTGGAGGAGCAGTCGGGGGATGGAGCGGGGGGGTGCACAGACCACCCCCGGCTTTTTTCCCTTCAGAAGAGCCGGGGGCAGTTTCTTGCGCCGGTAGGCTCTGTCATGGGGCGGGTGGTGTCACCTTTGGTTTTACACAAGTGTCTCCCTGGGATGGAAAATGGGTAGGGGGGCAGATCCCGGCGGGGCGTACCGGGATGGTCCCTCTCCCGCTCCGGCACCCGCACAGCAGCGCAACCTGCCACAGGCATTTGCAGCGCCCTGGCCAGACTGACTTCCACGGAGGGAGAGGCTGAAGGCGACAGAGGGAGAGGAGGAGAAAACTTTCCACTAATTTACTTTTTTGGCCAGGAGCGCTTGTGTTCATAGACGGCGAGTCCTTCCCCCAGCCCTCCCCCTTCGCCCCCCCTTCCCTTTACTAGCGTACAATTAACATCATTAGGCATCATCCCTCCAGCTAATAGGTGAACTGCGACGAAAAACGGTAGGTGTGTGAAAGGAAAGGCGGCGGGGATCCCAAGCTGGGGTTTTGGGGCTTGATCTGAAAACTGCCCCGATGATGGGGGATCGCCCTCTCCCTTCTGCCACGGCAGGGGAGGCGCTGACCTAGGGGTAAAGGCGGAGAGGGAGAGCGACGAGCCCGGCTGCAGAAGATGCGGAGAGCTTGGACGGAGTCCGCAGGGTCTGCTGCGTGCATGTGCTGTCGGGTGTTTCCCTTTCTTCGCTCCTTTTTGATTCCGGTCCCGAGAACCGCTTGATTTCTAGTCTTTTTGGCTGCGGGTATCCCGCCAGGGCTCTCGCTCTCTCCGCACATGTTCCTAGGGCGCCATCTCTTTGCAAAAAGCCTCCGTCCTCCCGCAGGTCTCCCAGAGGCTGCTCCGGGGCGTGTGAACATCGCAGGCTGCAGCGCGATCCAACCTGCGGAGCCCAGCATGCGTCCCAGCCCCCGCGCGTCCCCGGGCCACCGCTCCTGGTAGAGGAGCTCTCGGCTCCGCAGCCGGGCAGCGCTTTTTGCTCGAGGTCACTTGCCCTGGCTCAGCGCGGCCCCAGCTTTCCGGGAGGAAAGGACGTGAACCTAACTTTTGCAGAGGTATACTTAGAGAGGGATGGATAGATGCCTTTCCGCCCGCCCGAATCCGCGTGTGAGCGCGCGCGTGTGTTTACACGGAGGTTAGTTGAGCTGCTGTAGGGAATCTTTCCTTATCTGAAAGGAGGGCTGCTCTTGGAGCAGAAAGCCCTGGGACTGCCGCTTTCCAGTCCAGAACTGAACACGGCTCAGGGAGACAAACAGACGCGCTCCTCAGCCCGATTCAAATATGAGCTAGATTATTTTTTTTCCTCAACAAATATTAAGAGTGATCTTGCCTCCGGGCAGCGAGAGACAGAGAGAGGGAGGGAGGAAGAGAGCGAGAAGCAGACAGCAAGGAAGGGAGGGAGAGACGAAGCAAAGTTTGGAAGAAGTGAGCCGCTGTCGAGAGTTGAGAAAGTTTGTTTTTCCTTCGCAGCCTGGGAGCTGGGAGAGCCGACAGCAAGGGGCCGTTGCGGGACGGAGCTGGCGTATGTGTCTCTCGCGACTGACGCTCCTTTCCTTGCAGGTTTTAGGACCCGGAAGATACAATGTTCACTAAACTCTTCCAGCGGTGGAGTTTCGCAGTGTTCCTGCTGAGTTACTCCGTGCCCTCCTGCGGGAGATCAGTGGAGGGGATCAGCCGCCGACTGTGAGTTTATCTGGGGTTTTGTCTCGCTTCGGTCACGGTGCGGGTGGGCAGGGGGCCGGGGGACCCCCGGGGCCGGGGTGCAGCAGCCCCCAGCAGCGCTGCAGCGGGCGGCTCCGCGTTACCTGCCCCAGGTGCTCCCCCACGGGTTTGGTCTGAGCCACGGTCAGAAGGCGTTCGGGGCAGGGAAAGTGAAAGCTTCTGCCCTTACAAAACACTTAGGAAGGCAGTGTTGGAGCTGAGAGGCTCTTCTTCCATGGGGAGCAGCCGTGCAGCTGCAGTTTTAGTGTGCGCTGTTGCCCATACACCTTTCTGCACCCCAGAAGGGTCCTGCCGGGGAGCAACCCGTTCCACCAAGCTCCTGGGGGTTACACCAAGTACTGCGTGCTTCTCTGGCACCGGCGTACAGCCAGTATTGATAAGGGAGGGGAAAACACACAGCAGTTGGGGCCATCACGAAACTGAGGCAATGAACAATTGCTTTGGATTTCTGTCACTTCAGCATTTTATTTTATTTTATTTTATTTTATTTTATTTTATTTTATTTTATTTTATTTTATTTTATTTTATTTTATTTTATTTTATTTATTTTTCTAAAAGGAGATCAGTATCTGACTTAGAGGCAGAAGCATATTTTTGACAAATGCTAATGTAACTTAAGAGATTCTATCCAGGAAATGACCCTTTTGCTTCTTCCAAAATAATCACCATAGCTCATACTAGTGTCCCCTAGGCAAAGTGCAGTAGCGAAACCACTGGGCTGATGCAGGAGCAGTTGTCTAACACACGTAGCTAGCTCACTGGCTCTTACTGGACTTGCATCAGATTTTCTAAGGAAGAAACTCTTTGGTCATACTGTGGATGGCTGTCTTTTTACTAAGTTCAGAAGGAAGTCAGGTTGCAGAAAAAGGGTTAGAAAATCCAATCACAACATACAGAGAAACATGACAGAGCAAACTTAGTATCAAATGGATTTCCATGTAACTGTTCTGTTACATGCATAAGGACAAGATTTCCAAATACCACTTCCTCTGCCATTTAAACAACAAAAAAATCCCCTAGGTGAAGTGACTTCAGACACACCTAAACTTTGGCACCAAGCAGACAGCTGCTACAAATCTCCTACAGCAAATTGCGTAGAACATCGTATTACTGATAATGTTACAGTGTGTTCTTCCAAGCCTATTAGTGCTTAGCTTTTTTGTATGCCTGAAAACTACTGTTGAGATATTTCCTACATTTGAGACCATTTTCTTTGGCTATCCAGAGGATCCAAAATTCAGTTTCATAAACAAAAAATTAAAATAATTGAAGTACAGTCAAATGCTGTACTTCCTTGGCTAAGAAACTCTGAACTGGATCCAAGCCAAATTTGTTAAAAAAGAAATGCTTAGAAATAATGTTTTTCTTTTTGAAGTTAGCATTGTTCTAACACTTGTTTTTAAAGGTCAGAATTAGAGTTCTTCCCAACATCCCCATTCCATCCTGGCTGGGTGAAAAAAAGTGGAAGCTAAACAGCTGAAATGTATTTCTCAGCTCCCTCTTTGCTATGGCATGTAAAACACACACAAGAAACCAGTTAGCTGTCAGTTAGTGGCATGCACGTAGTTTTGTTTGTGGGTACAACACAAACACAGACACCACACTCAAACATGTGTCCTGTTTTAATACCACCACAAACCATTCCTAGAGTTAATGGTTAATAACTCACTTAAGCCTAGAGATATTTTTTTCACTCATAGGCTTAAACCAGTAACGGATGAAAATACTAAAGTACATTATTATAGCCATGCAAAAATAATCAAAATGACATAGGCCTAGTTCTACAGACTTTACTAAGGCAAATCTCCCAAGGAAAGCAATAGCAAATTGTCCCAGGAAAAGATTGCCAGACATATTATTTGTTATACAAATGTTTTACTGACTAGAGAACTTCTGAGAAACCCCGTAATGCCTCAAAGTGAAATTAAATATTTTTATCAGCGTGACCAGACACTGCAGCACTGTGTCCCCAGATCTGTAGAACATATTTTTCCTAACTCCGAGATAGGTTGAGCAGCTTTTACTCCCTTTGGAGCCAGTGGCAAGGGCACTCAGTCTTGCAAAACCCAGACAGAGAGCTGACTGATTCCTTTCTCCTATTCTGCTGAACAGACCCAACATGAACAGTCAAGGATAATAACAATTAAATAAGAGCAACTCTGAGACAGAAAGTTGTTGCTTGAAGAAGGTTGCTTCTCAATGACGCTAGTTATCTAGTGAAAAAAAAAGAAGAATTTGCCTGAAAAGAACAGCTTATCTGGAAGTACATGCTTAATATCTGAATAGGTTTCTACTGTTCTCCCAATAATCAGACATTAAGTCTCATATGCACATAGTGTACTTGGATACAGCAATTAGTTTGGGCACTCTGGTCAAATACATACCATCACCAACCTTCTCTCAAAAGTGCCTACCACAAGTTAGCTTAGCATTTTCTGCATTAGGTTTGGGGTCAGACTCTTTCCTTGAATGAGGTGCATTTATAGAAGGATGGAAGGGACCTCTAGTGGGTCATCTTAATGCTAACAGCCTAATTTTATTTTATTTTATTTTTACATATCATTCCCAATATGTGAACACAATCATTTCTGTTTCCATTGCCTTCCTACTCTGTGTGTGTGGGTGAGACGTTGTTGATATCTGCAGTATGAAGCACTTCTTACATCAGCCTTCTTGGGCAAGTATTTTCCCCTGATCTACAAACATAGTAGTTGTTTGAGTAACATAATGGAAGGAGGCAGAAGGTCAAAGAGATATATATCTACCACAGCTTCTTCATTTTAGGGAGATTTTTGATCTAGAGCATACAAAGGAAATTGGTAGGCAAAATGTAATCCTTCAGTCTGGCTGAGTAATAGAAGTCATGTGAAATGTAACACTATGTAACGTTATACAATCATCTGGAATAGCAGAATGTTATTTGGGGCCAGACTTGATGCTAAATATCATACAGACATTTAAACAGAAACCCACCCTCTCTTTGGCACACTGACCTATCACATGTTTATCCCTGCATTATTTTGGAAATGCATACTCTCATAAGATGTAGATCTCGTAATGCTGTTTGACTGTCTTGTGTGTACTGGAACCAGATCTTTAGGTTTCAGCTCTGTAAAATGGAATAGGTTTTCAATCAAGAGTACTTTAATAACAGGCTTTGGAGATTCAAGATTTTGTCACAGTGGGTAAATTGACCAAATACACATTACAGGATTAAGGCAGTTTTAGGTTGTCTGTGATAAAAGGAATTATTCTTTACTTTACAACAGGCAGTAGGAAAGCTTTGCTCATCACATGAGACATACTATTTTAGACTCAGTAAAGCACTAAGATTTTGTATACTTTTTTCAGACTAGAGGAATGAAAGGAAAACTGCATTTCACATGAAAAAAAAAATGGGAAAATAATTTACTGAAGCTAGGAAAGTAATGTGAACCACAATGGACAGCTTGACAAACAGCACAGGATTTTGCCATTCAGAGGAGTCCAAGGTGCTAGTTTTATTAGCACACTTGCAAATCAGATTGACCTTAATGAGAAGGTTGTTCGAGACGGCTATTGGAGAGCTGCACTGGTCAAAATAATTCTCCTGGGGGAGATCTTGAGCTTGCGTTAATGGTCACAGCTGCGCTGAAGGGAATGAAACAATATAGGTTGAGTTCAGTATTATCATATTGCATGTTTACTTAGAGACATGAGTTGAAGAGCATAAAATACATGTCCTAAGGCCTGAACTCATCTAAAACTCATCTGATTATGGGACACTTAAAACATCATAGACAATGTTTGGCCAAACGTGTGCTCACAAACCTGAGTATACCTAGGCCTGGTTTTAGGCGAGCATACCTGCTTCATCACTTCATGCTAAAACAACAGTCATCTGTTAGTCTTACAGGGGGATGGGAGAAAGCTGGTGTTTGAATTTTACACTGAGCAATTGAGATGTAGTATCACTTGAACTAACCAGTTGGACCCAATACAAATTGAAGATTTGCAAAGACAAATAGTGAAGGGGTCTTAAACCAATGCTACATAAAGTTGCCAACCTCAAATAACTTTATTGTTGATCAAATCACAAATCTCAAGTGTTTGGCTGAAGGGACTGAGAAAGATAAATTACAGAACACTTCCAATAATTTAACACACTGTCTTTGTCCACCACATTTAGAAACCTTGCAGGATAATTAGGGAAGGGATGGAAGGAAGGAATAGTCACTCACAGTTATGTCTTCTCCCATTTCACCCACATTGAGAAACAACTGTGTATCCACTAGCTGACCAAATGATTATACGACAGGCAAGGCAGTGAATTCATTTTCTTTGGCCAGTAAGAACGCAGTCACATGCAGTACCCTAATGCAAGATGAGAGGATACATCGCCAATCTCAGCACACTGAAGTAGGGCAATCGGAAGGATAAACTCTATTATAGCATGCATGGGAACATAACTAAAATCCCAGCCTGTGCTCTTTCTGTTGTTCACAGTGCAGCTGTGCGTCTATCCCACACCAAGGAAAAAGCATGCATTTTCTCACAGTTCTTTATTATCCAGGTGCCACTTGTATCTTCTTTCCTCAGACATTTCATACTTTTTTTGCCAGTACATCTCTAAAAGACAGATATCTAACTATCTCCTAATTCCTCAAAAACTAGAAAGAGGTTAGTGAACCGTAATACCATGAACTTTAAAAGAGTACCAGAGACCCACACGAACAAAGCAGATGTGTGGAAGATGTGGAAGATGATCCAGTGAAGAGGGCTAGTGTAAAACTCAGAGAGCACAGAAGCCAAGAAGTTCATACTGGCCCCAGAAGTTCACACTTGAAAGGAACACCAGGAAGGCATCTAAAGCCATAATTAGACACAAGTGGCCAAGCAGTAAAGTCAACAGGAGCGGCTGATGCTCATGCTGCTGTTGCACAAGCTGCCTCTCTGGATAGCTCATTAAGGATTGAAGTGCCTATGCTTTAGGCACCCAAATCTGACCATTTTTCCATTAAACTTCTGCAATTGCACATACTTAAATTTAGAACTGAAATGCACTTTTATGCATTTATTTATATTTTCAAAGTACATGAATGAGCAGAAGAAAATTATTAGAATGATGCTGTATAAACACTGCTTCCGGCTTCAGTACTTGTTATTCCTTCTCTTGCCCAACTGCAGTGCTCCATTACCTGACCCCTTGGTTTTCATATATCTCACAACTGTCTTCCTGGTTTTACTGCCTGAAGTGTGATGTATTAAGAGTTTTAATGCTCCTCTAGAATAGAGTAGTGACTAATCCAACTTCAGGCCCACTGGTCTGTGATCGGTCAGATGAGAATTACTACCAGCTTAGGTCTTTTCCTTCTTCTCTGTAGAGAGCAGTTACTCAGAAGCAGGACTTGCTCCCATGATCTGACTTAACTGGGTGTCTCCAAGCCTGAGAGCTGACACAGGCAGTCACTGTCAGAGGAGAGAGGAGCTTTGCCAAGCAATGGGCAATAAATGGGCAATAAATCCTAATTGTCTCTTTCCCCTCTGCTCTTCTCTTTCTTTAGCAAACGGGCTGTATCAGAGCACCAGCTACTGCATGACAAGGGCAAGTCAATCCAAGATCTACGAAGAAGAATATTCCTTCAAAATTTAATTGAAGGTGTCAACACTGCAGAAATCCGTGCAACGTCAGAGGTTTCACCTAACCCTAAGCCTGCTACAAACACAAAGAACTATCCTGTCCGATTTGGCAGTGAAGATGAGGGCAGATACCTAACTCAGGAGACAAACAAATCACAGACCTACAAGGAACAACCCCTGAAGGTATCAGGCAAGAAAAAGAAAGCAAAGCCTGGAAAACGTAAGGAACAAGAGAAGAAAAAGAGGCGAGCCCGCTCTGCTTGGCTAAATTCTGACATGTATGGAAGCAGCATGACTGAGAGCCCACTCTTGGACAACTCTGTTACTACACATAATCATATTTTAAGGTAATTCTACTACATCCTTTCCACAGGCATAACATATATTTACTGAAATTGTTATCTTTCTGTGCATGAGGTCAAGGCATTGTTTAAGTCTGGAATAGTAGCACACCTTTATGGCTATAGCTGGGTAGTAGCATTTCCAGCAGTGCACTGTCTCAGGGTGCTTTCTGGCAGTAAGTACCCTGTCCACTTTGCACTGGCAAATCTGCACCCAGGAAAGCAAGCGTTTTACTTCCGGCCAGAAAGCCACTATTACTAGAGGATATACACCAAAGAGTCTTCCCTTGCTATGACAAACAATTCTAGTAAACTGCTTGCTTATTGCCAAAACGAGCTTCCCAAAACTGTGTAGCAAGATAAGTTTTTCTGATAAAAGAAAGCACATCATAGCCATTAAAATTCCCTATTCTACTTTAACTGTAGTGTCTGTCTCTTCAGATCTTGGTCCCACACTTGGGCTTCAGCTGATTGAAAGCTTTGAGTTTTATTTAAGGCTCTGCATCTATAAAATGGTGAAGTTTTCTTTCCTCCCTCTCAACGCCTCCCCTTTTTGGCAACTTTCTTACCCTTACTTTACAGTTTTTCATTTTACTGTTTAACCTTAGGGGAGAACATGGAAAATTTCTCTCTTAGTAATATCTGCAAACAATGCAGACCAGCCTTTTGCCATAAAATTTTCCCTGCCATTAGGACTTTTTAATTCAGCTCTATCCTTTTGCCAACTTGTGAAACAATTACGTTGCTGCTCAAAAATGTTGAGCATTGCTTTTGGAGAGAGATGTGCTTTTCTCACATATGACAGTGAAGGGTTTTCAGGGAAGAGGCGACCTGAAGACTTAAGTGGAGGTGCCCCAAGCGACTCATCCACTTGCAGTCATCTTGGTTTGAATGGAGGTCAGCATACTTGCAGGCAAATCTAAGCAGTCCTCTCCCCAGTTCTCCTCAAATGTTTGTATTTTCAACAGTAAAAAAAAAAAATTAAAAAAAATGCTTTTCTCTCCTCCTCCCCATCTGCTTTGGCAGCATAAGACAAAATAGAAGTGCCACTTGCTCACAGTATGTCCCTTAGAAAGGAATGCCAGCTGTGGGACTTACTAAAATTCAGTCTTTTGTTAAGCTTTACAGGGCACAGTGTGCAGTGTACTCCATTGCCTCAACTTCTGCTGGCATCTACACAAGTTACTGGTGTCCAGAGCTACGCATTCAGCATCCCTGACCATATAGCATTTAGCATGTCTCTAACAGTCAGTAGTGGGGTAAGAGAGGATGGTTTTGTCCCAGTGACCTAGGAAAGGCACACTCTGGTAGTCCTCTCATGAGATGTCTGAAGTTGTAACAGCTCTTAAGGAACTGCAGTGGCAGCAGTGTCTTCAGCACATAGAAATCTTGAATGTAGGAAAAAAAACACCAAGGGCATTTTCACTGTTTCTTTGGTTGTCTATCCAAAGGGAGCTGTAAAAGAATGACAGATACAGTCCTGTTGATTGTCTGAATTTAGTCTTTCTGTTTCAAGCATGGTTGGATTGCTGAAGGTAGTCAGCTTCACCTTGGAGTCCTGAATTAGTTTTACCTTCCTGATATTATTCCCCAAGATGCAGTATTACACCAGGGACAGAAACACAGCATAGATTCCTAAAGAGGCCCTATATTGTGCAGATTTGGCTGAAGAAAATAAAGCAAAGAGAAGCCCTGAAACAAGAAAACAAAATTCCTCCCTTAAAAGGACAGAACATAATATGATAGTTCCACTCTGTTATTGCATAAAGTTGCAATTATCCCAGTAGGCTGACAAAAGATATTATTTCTAAACTTCAAAGCAAGACCAACTCCATGCCACGTACTTTAGATAGCAGAAGTCAGGTTCAAAGTAGTTTCCTATGCGGTTATTGGCACATAGTGGGCAAGCACATTTTAGATGGAGGGACGACTGCATCTTGGTGAGGTTGATTCCTCACCTGCACCAAGCTAAATCAGGGACTTTATCTGTTGGTGGGAGACAAGGAAGGCACATGCAGACAGGATATCCATATGCTACATCACTAGAAGCTGCTTTTGTAGCATCTCTAAGGCTATCTGACACTTAGGAGAAGCATCACTACTTCGTAGTGAAGAAATAGATGTGCATAATGCAGCAGCCTGCTTTTCACTGTATCTCTGTGCTTTCTTTCTGCTCAACAGGCTGAACTAAAATCCCCATGCCCTCTCTGGCATTCCCTCCGGCCAATCTCAATCCCAAAATTTTGGGTTTAGATCTGAAAAAAAAAAAAAAGACAAGAAATGACCTGCACTCTAGATCTTTTGACTTATTACAAGAAGTATCTCATAAAGTAGCCAATCTTGCAAAATCAGAGACCAAATCACAGAAAGCATCTTGCAAGTAGTCATTAGTATGGAGACCATTGTCAAGATGTGGCTTAGCTTAAACTCTACAACAAAGAGTAAAATCCAAGCCAGAGTGAAAATGTCATCCTCTTAAAAACAGGCCTACATAGTGCAGACACACATATACAGTCATACTCTATGAATTGTGTGTCATTATTATACCGTAGCCTGAATACACCCTAATATTACCCTAGTTAATTATTATGGAGCTTCATACTAACATTTCCATTCCAGGCACTTAAAAATTCTTTCTCCTTGACATTCCAGCTATATACCCATTCCAATTCAATTAAACTGTTATTACCTAATTTCCTAAGAAACCTTTCAAATGAGTAAACTCCCTAATGCTAAATGTAGTCTAACTTTCAATGTGCACATACAAAAAAAAATACTCAGACTCTCAAGGATTTGTTTTTTTGTGTGTGTCTCACGCCCACACACGTCTGCCATGTGGAACACTACCCACAGCTTTGGTGATCCATCCAGCAGCGGAGAGAATCACACTCTATGCTATAGCTTTGCATTTCGCCCTATAGCTGTTTCCCAGAGAACTGAAGTGCATTACAGAAATGTGCTGTTCACAGCAGCAGAAGGGAAAAAAGCCCAACCCTTCAGCATTTCCTGCAGCACTGCTAAGAAATAACTTAAAATAATATTGTAGTGCAAGTACTACACAGGCTGGATAGAAGCTGGCTCTGCTTTTGTTCTCCCATGTTCACAAAGGGAGGATTACAGAAATCATATAAGCACACCAGTGTCCCTTAGAAAGTTCTCAAATCTTAGGGCTGTGTACAACCAAACTCTGAATGTTTCAGCTCTGACTGAATGCAACAGGAATCAGAGCTTAACATGAGATGCTCATTTTCTTTTTGGTCCAAGCCATTTGGCTTACAAAGGGAGAGTTTCAGGAATATATTCTCTGCATTTATTCATATACTTAAAGAGACATGCCATCAAGGATCTGTTCACTTCAAGACCCGAGCAGACTTTAATGAAGTAAAACTCATGGACATGACAGTATAGAAATACACACCTTTAAGATAAAGAGGCCCCTTGCCTAACAGGTGGCCTATCAGTGGACCAAGACAGATTTGGTCAAGATAGCCTAAATAATCCCATGGGACAGTTTTAATAAGAAGCTAGGCATTGCACCCAAACAGTTAACACAATAAGGACATGATTGCTAGAGTGTTCAAAAAGGACTTGCTTTTTTTTTTTATCTTCAAATCAGATTTCTCATTTCTCCAACTATGGTTTTTTTTGTTGTTGTTGTTTTGTTTTTTGTTTGGTTGTTTTTTTTCCTTTCAGTGCTTGACATATTTATTACAGGTTGATAATTTTTTTTCTACCCATAGCTGTCAGGAATCTTCTTGTGTAAGGCCCTAAGAAAACTAAAGCTCCTTCCTATTTGTCTGAATGTACAACAAAGCGGAACAGATGGTCTCATTTTCATGATAAACTGCAGATCTTCATACTGCCAGCTGCATTACACTGAAGGAAATAGAGATTTTGAAATGATGTCTAATACTGTAATACTGTTAAACAGGTCTTATTAGTGCAAATATTTACTAGCAAGGCACATCCATTATAGTCTGTGGAACTCTTGCTGTTAATTTTGAGTCTATGTATTTGAAGTGAAAGTTAATGTTTTCTATTTTTTCTGCTCCGCAGGAGGCGCTGATATTTTCAGCAAGACATCTTTGGAAGACGTATTGCAGTATTCTGTAATAGTGAACATATGGGAAGTATTAAAATATTTATTACCTGTAAATATTGTAAATGCTCAGAATAAAACTTTTTTCCCCCATTGCTCTCTGAAACTGCACATTTGGTTATTGTGATTTTTTTTTTTTTTGGCTAATGCTAAGACAATTATTATTGTCACATTTACCGTAATTTATTTTGTTGACTGGTGTATTTATTTTGTGAACGTATCTTGGTGCTGCTGACTTTCTATATTTTTTTGTAACATAATGCACTTTAGATATACATATCGAGTACATTGATAACTGACATAAAATGTTCGTGTTTTGTGGTTGACTTCAATGAATGCCTATACACAATTGTTCAAACTGATTTTCCTCTGTGCATGTATAATAGCAGTATTTTAAAATTTGTAAAGAATGTCTAATAAAATATAATCTAATTAAAACATGACTCAAAAGGAGAAATGTGTCCTTGAGGAATTTCAAGAACAGGAACATCATTTTTTTCTTTATTATATTTGAAAATTATTTTAAATTTAATGTGTTTACATTGATTCAAGCTCCCACATTTTCACATTAGCTTTTACTTAAAAATCACTCAGAACATATTTTGTTCCAGTGCTCTATTTCAAGTGCACTGAGTCGCTGAACAACCTGGGGGCACCGCCATATAGCTCGGACCCCACTACAGGGAAAGCACAATTCCCAACCTTTCCAGCCACAAGCCCTATAAATGCTAAATCATTCCACTCTCCAATTGAGAGGATGTGAAAAGCAACCCCATGGGATGCACAACTTACTGCACTCTTGGAAGGTACTCATACATCACACCTTGTCATCTTGTTCAGAATGAGACAGACAGCAATATCCTCAGCTCCCACCAACTTTACCCAAATATGAAAATGTCTACCACAGGAGTGGAGTCTCATCTCTGCACTTCGGAGCCACACAGTCTTAATGTTTAAAGAAGGAGGGTGAAAAAAAAAAGTGCTTTCTGGGTGAATTTATAAAGAGAAAAATAAAATATTGGAAACTGCAGTAGGTGACACATCAATAGGTACTGTTACACTGCTTGAATTACTTCTCCCACCACTAAGATGCCTCACATGGCTCTGTTTCTGAAAAACATCTACCTTAATTTTACTTCTGTCTTACTCCCATAGATAATTGCAGTTAAGAGGGAGACCGTCTTCTCTTGATGGCCACTGGCTGAAGAAAACATCAGAAAAAAAATATGATCTCCTATCATTTCTTATAAATGAACATATGAGTCTTGCTTCCTATCCCTTTTGCTACCACCCACATATTAATCACAACAGCTGCTGTGGGGGCAACTTGAATAAAGGAAATTGTTTCACACAGATAGCTGTACTTTGTAAAATCCTACTGAATTTCCTCTGTTTCACTCCCTTAACATCAGCAACATCAGAAAAATGCATGCGTGGAAAAATAAATTACAAATCCTGGGAATTTAAAGATATTTCTTGTAATTGCTGCTCCATTCTGTAGTTGCCAAGCTTTTATTTTTTATTCTTCTTCCCTTTTTTTTAAGTGCCATCTTTTTCCATTGCCAAAGTACAGCCATCATATAATTTAAAACAGATGTCTTTCTGCTCTCTACCCAATCTTGCAGAAAACTACCTCCGTGGAAACACTAACAGCAAAAAAAAGTGAGAAAAACATACTCATCCTCCCCCATCCACTTCTATGAAGTGTGAAATTCTATGCTTCATTAAGTCCAGTTAATTACTACACCCACCAAGCACATGACTATTGTTTCCTTTTCAGATGAAAAATGTTACACATGGTGAAATGTAGTACAATTTCAGGGTTGCATTAAAGAAAAAAGGCATGGTTCTTGCACATTTTCAACTTGGCCTCCTTGCACATCCTGCCTATTTATAGTATCCAGCTAATGCTTGGATTTATACAACTGAAGTTAACTGCAATACATTTAGAAGATGATTTTGCATCAGGATTACCAGTGTATCTCAGCTGGAACTGAAATCTAAAACTACAGTGAGCAGAAGCAATTTATCTTTGTCGGAAAGGATGATCCTTGGCAAAGAGAGTACCTGAAGAGCATAAAACAAAAGCAGAAAACCTAAATGTTAAACCTTGGCTCTGTAAACCTTGACACTTCATAAAAGAAGGCCTGATTTTGTAACACCTCCAGTCTCCCATATATCTTTACAACATCCATCAAGGATTTCCAATTTACTAGCTCCTATCAAATTTGCAATTGCAGCAAATTTAACAACAGTCTTGTTTTTTCTTATAGATCATTACACAGGACTTCCATCTATGGGTCCTGTGGTTCTCAGACTATGGTTTGAAAATCACTGCTGCAGACCACTGGATTTAGCCTTGCAAAGTTGAATGCAAATCTTTTTGAGCTCTACGTTCTGCAGGAAAATAAATCCTGAAGATCCCTATTTCAGAGAGAAGCTATAGAAATTTTGTCTTGCTAATTGGGGGGGGGGGGGGGGGGCAATGACTAAAATCTTCAAGAGACTTCAGTTGTTCAGACAGGTCAACTCCAGTGATTCAACTTGCCTCAGAAACCCTGCAATAGTCAAGGACTTATCCTGATATTTTCCTGTATAAAGGATGTCAAATTTAAGGTATGTTTATTTCAGAGGCGAAAAATAGTGGTGCTAGAGCTTCAACCTTTGCATTATCTGACCTCCTGAAAGATTACCCTCTTACGTTACTGTATGCCTGCCCACTTGATTTTCTACATGGCACATTTGCACAGTTAACATGCCTAAAATAGACGGCATAATGGATAGTGAGGCACTCCAAGAGTTTGAAAGTACCAGAGGGAAGGTTGCTCACACAGCTTTCATTTGGCCTCTCTGCTGACACACTACTGTCAGGGCTGGGATCACATTACCAGATGTTACAGTTCTTCTGCCACCTATTTTCTCTTCCTTCTCCACCTCCTCTGCTTTCTCTCCACCTCTGCATCCATGCCTCTGTCCTTTTCCTCTGGCAAAACCAAAATCCACTTTTTCTCTTTTAATCCTGTATCACCTGCTCCTGCACTTTCCTTAGATTACCGTCTCTGCTCCCACCTGTCACTATCCCTCTCCTCACCCCTCCTTTCTTCATCACATCTAAGGTCTTTTCAACTGTTTTTCCACTGGTTCCAATCCACTCTCCATCTTCCCTTCTCTTTGGCCAGCTAAATCCAACCCTCACCTCACACACTTCAGCTTCCTTCATCAGTTTCCTGGCTCAGCAAGTCCTTCCTCCATATTCTGGCTCACATTCACTGATGTTGTTCTTCTCTAAGGTCTATGTCCCAGGTTTTCTCCTGCTGGGTTATTCTCTCCCCTCAGCAGCTGTACCAGCTTCCTCCTGCTCTCTACCCACGTGTTAGCAGAAAAAACAACCTAGGCAGAGCAGGGAAGCTTCCTGTTCATAACTGATTTATGCAGCTCCATCCCAACATCTTTTTCCAAACTCCTGGCTAAGCAGGCACTACACGGAAAGCTTGCTTTTGTCCTTGTAGTTTCTGAACATGAACCTGCTCAGAAGGCAGGGTCTGCCCTTAGCTTGGTGGAACAAGGGAGCTGGAGAGTGGTGGGGTACCTTTGGTGGTTTGGAAAGGGATGTGTGCTCAAAGTCCAGTGACGCACAGGGGTTTGATCATGCTCTGTGATGAAGGTTGTTGATGATAAAGTAATAAAGAAGCCTTCGTTCAATGAGTGCTTTTTCAGAGGTTTACAACATGGTCAGATGATCTTCAGGGTGATAAAATAGAATTCCTAATGCAGAAGAAGCCTTTCCAAATTTCCATTTTCTTCCCTGAGCCACAGAGGCTCTAGGGCTTATCAGAAGAGTTTCCAGTGTATTCTTTAACATGGGTAATACAACTTTTTTTTCCTTGTTTTGCATTTAAGAATGGTAAGACTGTTTTGGCTGAGATTTCAAAAAAAAAAAAAACAAAAAAAAACAGAATTACAACAAAATGAAACCAGAGCATCATAGCAGGAGGTGGGAGACAGCCCCAGAAATGTGCTGAACAGCTGTCCTGCCTCTCAGATCCAGCTAACGCATTCAAAAGTCTTGTCACTGCCCATTTCTAGATAAGCCAGGACCTCAAAGGGTAACCTACATTTGGCACATCATTGCTGCACTGGTCTAAAGTAATTACCACACTTACTACAAAACTTAAAAGCTGTTAAGAGACATCAGATGATGACAGTTCTTCACAGCAGCTATGCACTTGCTGGACCTCAATAACAGATCCTTTTTAGGCTCTGTGCACTTGGCAGTAGAAGTGCATTAACAGTAGAGTTCCTCTTGCAATGTTTGTTTCATGATCCCTTTTAAATACAGACATTCATTTGGTATTCAAGACACTCAAAAAAAAAAATGATACCGTTTACGTCTACACTATGAAATGACTCCATGCTCTCAAGGAAGGGATGTCAAGCACAGGAATTATTTGGCTTAGTTTTATGTATTCATGGCCTCAACATGTGGACAGCACTATTCCCAGTACAATCCACCTACAGTGCAATAAGCAATGCCTGTTCACTTATGAGTAAGTGCCCTTGACCTCCTAAGTCACCACAGAGAATTTGGCTGTCTTGCAGTAATCCAGAAAGTAGGGGAATGCTGCCTGTATTTAGTCACAGTCTTCGAGAGTTTAAAACATTCTATTATTTATTTATAATTTATTGCAGAGAAAAGATGCTGTAATAGTATCTCTGGAGGCTGAAGGTCTTTAGTTGCAGAATAGTACAATGCAAATACAGGAAGCACGAACTACCTTTGAAGTACCACACCATGATGGTTTCTGTTATAAAATGTAAACCATCAGCATGAGTCATGTCACGTGAGCAATTAAATCATTAAAGTACTCAGTTTGTGCTCTACTGAGAACATCAACGGTGTCTACATAGGGCCTCAGGAAAAAGTAGGTAAAGAACTGTTTTCTCCCAGTTTTAACACCAGCAACACTGGAACACCTTGGACAAATAATTTTACTTCTTTATCAGAGTTCTGATTTGAAACACTTTTCCACTTTCCTAAAATGTTCTGAGATCTACTGAAAGCCTGTTGTAGAAGTGCAAAACATTATTGGAAAGCAACACACACACACACAGAGCCTTTTTTTTTCCATGGTTGGTTATCCCAGTTCTTTCACTTAGGCTCTGAATATAGTCATCAGACAGTAAGCCATTGGCTTCAGACTTCACCAGGAAAAGGTGACCACGCTTAAAGACAGTTTCTCATTAACCATACACTACGATGCTTCTCTAAACATTGACTTCAGTCGAAGTTATGCACAGAACTTCCCACACAATTCTTTGAAAATATACCCCCTAGAGTCCTCTCTTTTAATCAGTTTCCTGGACTCTTCTCACAACTAAAATAATTTTTTCCTATAGTTGATGTCAACTAATTTGCTGTGGAAAATATCTATGATCTAACCCTCTCCATGCCCCTCCTTCCAAATGAGTTAGTGATCCAACAGAGTGCTTTCCAATGCATATGCCATGAACTGTCTATTTTCAAGGACTGGTGCTGTTCTCTGACAATGCAAGTGAGCATTCTCTACACCTTACTGGGTGCAATGCTAAGTTTGGACTTTATAGGATACTTTTAATACCACTATATATATTGTAGATAAGCTTCCCTTTGGCAAAACGTCAGGAAATTTTCAGAAAAGAGATTTATTATTATTTTTTTTCCCAGCGGAACTACAGGGTAAGGTCTATGTATGTACTACTGAAAATCATTCATGAACAGCTAGCTATTGGAGAGGCCTTTCTTACCGTGAGTGTGTATGTACAAGTATGTTGGAGGTGGGAGAACTTTGTGTAGATTAGTGCCATTAGAATTATATTTAAGAAGATCTAGAAATAGAAAATTAGCGCAAAATGTAAAGAAAAAAAATATCCCACCTTGTAACCTGAATTTTCCATTATTTATTCAAATATTCCATTTTGTCACTACATGGGAGGAGTACAGAAGACTTATTCTGATATATTTCAAATTTTCACACTGTTGATCACTTTACCTGTGTTCAGAAACATGTTCTGCTAAGCATTGCCCTCTTGTAGCTGAGAGGACATGGAAACAAACACACATCCAAGTAAATCACTGAGTGCAGCTAAACCTTGATCTAAATAAAAACTATTATTTTCCCAACAATAAGAAAAAGTGGCTGTATACCACTTTGTCAACAGTTCAGTCCTGTGACCAGATAAACCCTCAGTGTCAAACGCAAACTGCCCCAAAGCTCCTCTCATCCAGACTGGCACTCATGGGGTGGTGACCCAACATTATGAGATCTGGGGATATTAGCAACTGATTCCTCAGTGAGGCTCTTAGGTCAGTCTGCTTTTGCAATTCTGAGATCAAACAGAGAAGACATAGTGCCTCGCTGTACCCACTTAAAATGTCTGCTATTTTCAGTGCCAGCAGGTAAAAAGTGTATGTAAATAGATTCTTTTCCTTTCACATTTCTCCAGATCCTGTTCCAATAATAACCAAGAGAGATTTACCAGGAAAACACATAATCCTAATAAAGTTTTCATAAGACAAAATGGGCTTATCATGCTTTTGGGGATAATAACGTGTCTTCTCATTGAGCAGCAAGGACAGTCTACTCACACATATGAAGTCACAAGAGATGAAGTCTCCTTGAAGATGAAGTCTCCTTGTAACTCATTAACTATACTGAGAAGTTAACTTAACTGTACCTTGTGTTGGCAGGCTTGTTTTACAGCCTCAAGCAATTTGAGTCTAATACACCAATACGAGTCCCACAAGATTACTTAGAATCAATCAGTATGGAAGGATCATAAGGCCTCCTTGACCAGGGAGGGTCTGATACCATACATGAGTTCCTGGTATTGCAAGCATGCATCACAGAGAGGTCCCACATGTTTGCTGGATATAGAGTCTCTCAGTCACACACAACAAAATTGTGGCAATGCACAGTGTCTGTAAAACTGAGGAGGTACTCCTGGGAAGTACAGAGGCAGAGGTACCAGCAGTGGCTGGGACAACCAGAAGGCTGGTCTCCCAGTATGCCTGGGTAGCACAGGATAGCAGTGCTGACAATCACTTGGATGACAGTTGCAAATGTTAAGTTCTAAGGAACTAGCACCAGTATAAAAACTCACAAAACTTAGGAGGTTTTTAAGTGTGAGAGATACATAGAGGCTGTTCCTTAAAAGGCCTCTTCTCCAGTAGCTTGTCTGTTGTGCAATGGATAAAGGAAGTTCCTTACAGGACAGGATATAATTGCTTATATTTGAAACACCACATCATGCAATAAGATACAGAAAATGTTATCTACGTTAATGAAATTCAGATGACATCAGCTGCCTTTTTTTTTTTTTTTACATTGCACTTACTCTTACATCAGGGCTATGTAGGGATAAGCAGATCCAGAGTTCTCAGCTTAGCTCGTTTTCTGAGACTCATTATTGGCAAAAGAAGAGAACGAAAACTTTAAATAAATATAGCACAATCACTAAGACTGTGTTCAAGTTATTCAGATAATGATAAGATGACATGGGGTAAATACTAAGAGTTAAGAGCAGCTCTAACGACAGATGATCCATCATTTATAGTTAATCCATTTAAGAGATGTTTTTATCAGACAAAGATCAACCAACTGGGACCATTAATAGTTATAAAAAAAGACAGCAGCCAGAGACCAACAGAGACAGACATAACAAGAGTTAGTCTCACAGTCCAAAATCACCAGTAAATTTAGAACACACTTACATGAACAATTTTCTGTGCATGTTATTACTCAAACAGCATTATAATACGAACTTATGCATGCATAATGAAAAACAACTACAAGAATCTAATTAAAAGTCTCTGGAAAACAAGACCTCTGGAAAATACGCAGCTCATCCTAGGTGATTTTTAATGCATTTAGAGAAAAAAGAGCTCACTGGCAAGTTGCCTGAAGCTGGAAAAGAGCAGTCCATGATGTGATCCCATTTGTCAGAGTCTAGGTAGGATTATATGAAACAATCTACAGTGGTATATACAATGTCTGTTAGGTATTGTGAAAGGAATGCTTGTCTGGGTGCACTATAAACACCCTGCAGAGCTTTTGTTGATGTTAGCGGGAGCTATCCCCAGGACCAGCGCCCATGCATCAGACCTGCTACAGGCTGCACTCACCCGCTCCCCTGAGCTCAACACAGGCATACTCAGCTTGTCTGAGGGCAGGCGCTTCATGCAACTGGAAAAAAAATATCAGTAGCTAGCACACAAACTAGAGGTTGATCTCACTCTAGATTCTTGGGAGTCATCCTGCATTTCACCAATATTTTCCCTTCTGTCACTAGACAGGGCTAGGAAGAATGAGGAAGGATGCCTCAGCAGATGAGATACATAGCTATGTCAGAACAGAAGTAAAGAACACAGGCACTTCCTACCAACAAAATTTATGTGCAAATTTCTCATGATATTGTTTCCAAGAACAGACTAGGAATTCATTTATGGTCATTTTCTTTAACATCCAGACTTATGCTTCTGTTGGACTTGATGAAATGAGGTACCACAAGAGGCAAAGCTGTCAACAGACTGTATGTATCAGTTGCAAGGGCTAGATGATATGGTAATTCATGGCTTTTGCTGGCCTTTGGCAGGCAGGATGATCTAGGGCTATATTAAACTGCCCTTAATCAGGCAAACCTTCCATTGAGTTCAGTAGTTGTTTTGCCTGCTTAAAAAAATATTCCCAAGGGGCCCTCAAAGTTTGTCAGCAATTGTGATTTGTTTTCAACACAATTTCTCTTCTTGTCTATAATGATCTGTCTCTTTTTTGCATACAGAGGTGTCCCAGTTCTAGCCTCTGACCCCCCTCCCCTTCATTCCTGTCCTCCAGGACCGTCCCATGGGCCCTCTTTTGAGGACAGATTTATACGCTGTACATATAAGGTGAGCAGGCTTATAGCTTCATAGCTTCTGGCACAGGGTACAAAGTAAAAGCAACAGAAACACTGACATATGCAGCTGTTTCTTTAAATCAGGGAAGGCCAAGCGAGGTGACCGCTGCCAGCCAAGTCTGAATGTATAAAGAGAACCACTTCCAGAGAGAGGGCTCACAAAGTTCTTGAAAGTGGGACCACCTCAGAGATGAAGTTAGTCCCTTCCACCCCCCCCCCCCCCCGCCCCGGTCATCTCTGACCTGCTACAAACTTGAGCAAATCAGTTTTTCCAAGCCTCTCACCCCCTCCCTCCCCTTGAGAAGTCTGATTTTTCTATGTGAACATTTTGGCAAATCTCAGAGCAGTTTTGCTCATTCATTTAATAGTCACAAATAATGGTTCTTTTTCACCAGATAATTATTTCACCAGTCTCACAGATGCATGCCTTTCCTGCATGTCCATCGAGGAGGAATCTGGTGCCCACAACAGAAACAAAAAATTAATGAAAAAAATGATGCATTCTCATTTCTTCCCTTCAAAAGGTTTTGTTCTATGGTTGCCTAAAAAATAAAAATTAAAAAAAAAAAATAGTCCCATGTATTTAGGACAGTTTACAGGACATGATGAAGAGAACCACTGGAGGTCACTGTGACAGAAAAGGAGAATGAGTCAGATGAAAGCAAGACCTCCAATGCACCAGCCACCCATCTGAGGTGGTGGTGGTGGCGGCTGAAAGGGTGAGAAAAGACTGCATCTCCAGCCTGCCTTTACTGGAACTGGATGGCACTGGCTGCAGAAGCAAGGCCTGAGACAGGGCTCATGTCCACATCAAAAGCTTGAACTCTGACCAGTTTTCCCTCCAAAGAATCTCAAACTTTTATCTACTGTATATACTTACAGTATTTACAGCCTTCAATCTAACGGTGAAGTGTCCTGGCTTGCTCACAACCTCCCAGATCCATGCTGTGCTGAATGGACACTTTTGTAAAAAACAACGTTGTATTATATCTTACATACATAATACCATTTTGCTTTCAGACATTCAGGGGGTTGTTAACCAAAGGCTGCTGTACGCAGCACATGGGATTTGTTCCTAAAAGGAGAATCACAAATTGGTTACCAGCACCGCCGGCTCTTCAACCAATTTCCAAGAATTGCATAGCTTGAAATCCTTGTTCACTTTAGTAATACATGTGTAGGAGGGAGGGAAGGAAGCATGGTGAGGGTGAGGGGGACAAGGCAAGAAACATCACGCCTTTCAAATGTAGGGGGTCATTCTGTTTTTTCTACCCTTCCCCCCAACGGCTGTTAAATCCCACATTTCTCCTGAAATGCCTCCTGCCTCTGCGACAGAGGTATGCGTAGCAATCACTACTTGTGATGGCTGAAATCACTTGGCTGGACCCACAGGAGAGGAGGTTTGCAAGTTCATTTGGAATAAGAATCCAAAAAGCTATACAAGTCTTTTATTTTCTTCTTTTCTTGTCCTTCAGAGGCCCCCTCTTTTGCCTTCAGCTTCCTTTCCTTTCCACTCCATAATCTCTTCCTCTCTGAGATGAATTTCCACTATGCCCTTAATCTACCCTGTTGCCCTCCACAAGTTTCTGACAACTTCAAGTTCAGTACAGAATACCTTATAAAAGCAGAAGAAAAGCAAAATATCTACAGTCAAATAAAAGAACAAAAATGAAGCTCTAAATGTTACATCTTGCAAATGATACTTATTCAAAACAGCTTTCCTTTCTGCCCTGTTTTTTGTATGGCTGTATGTATTTTTGACTAATAACTATGCATACATGCACATGCACGTACAAGTGTGTGTGGGAGTGAGAGCCAGAGAGCATATAAAGGGTATTTGGGGATTCTTTGGTTTTGGACTCTCACACAGAGTTGGGGGAGGCAAGTTATAAACATATAGGTAGATCCAAGAATGAATACTTTAATATTTCCAGATCTTGACGACTGCCAAATGCTAGCATTTCAGGGATGCATATTCACATGCAGCTGGCGACACACTTTGGAAGATACCCAATATTTTGCCAGTTAGGTTCCAGACTTGAAAGATCTTAGCAGACCCATATCTATACCTGAACACTGAGTAGGGAATGTTTCCCCTTATTCTCATTAACTAATAAATAATAAATCATACTCATTAACTAATAAACAAGCAAAATATCTTGCTGAGAATAGGAGAGGGGAAATAAATCCTAGTCTTTTTAGACACAGCAAGTTATTCTTCTCAGGGTCTCCATGTCAACCTGATAGCTCCCTAACCTGGAAAAAGACATGAAAGTTTATTAAGCTCAATAAAAATCAATGCACAGTCATCACCCTTTGGGATGCCTCACCTTCATGATACTTTCTAGGTATTTGTGTTAAATGGTTTGCTGCAGCTGGACTTTTTATTTAATTTCATTTTCTTAAGGCTTTCACACAGCTCTAAGATTCCCTAGCTTGTTTACTGCTAGTCTCACCAGGAAGCCGAGTGCCAGTTTTATTTAATTTGTTTTATGTGGCAGCAACAATCTGTGTGGAAAGCATAAACAGAGGAAAAGAACCTGGAATCAGCAAATGGTGTGCACAGCTGCACACCATAATTTTTGCTAGTGAAAGTTTTAATTCAGTTCATCAGAAGAAGAGCAGAAGAATTGGAGGCAAAGAAGAGGTGGAGCAGTGGAAGAAATACAGCAAGAAGAAATAGTAAAATCCAAGGCAGCTGGAGAATCTCAGAGTCATTATAATTAAGGCCCAACAGGTTACAATTCCTCCAAAAAAAGAAGTCAAACCATGAAACCTGCCAATAGGTCTTTAAGAGGGATTGCTCAAAGATGTGATTCTGAAGTACACTGTAATGGAAACAGGAATATTGCATTCTGCCTTCATTTCACTCACAGATAACAACATTCCATAAAGGCATAAAAAAAAAGTTAAAAAAAAGTCATAAGAGAAAGAAAACTACAGCAATCCTAAAAAGGAAGTGTGTAAATTTAAAAACAAGAAGTTTTGCTATTGGAAGTGAAATGACCCTGAAATGACTTTTCAAACCTCTCTTTAATAAGAAGTAGAAGGACAAGTAAAGTTGCAAAGCATGGCAAAAAGCAAATATAAATACAGAAATCACCAAGAAATATACTTATCACCTGTTCCTCGAAGGCGCCAGATAGCAGTCATTATTAGTTGTAGAAGCAAGTTAGCTAGTGAATAGACTGAATTGTTAATACTTGCACTTTGAGGTAATTAGGAGATTTAACAGGAAAAAACAAAAGTGTCAATTCAATAGTGTTATTTAAACAATGAGGAAAGAAGGAAGAATGTTGGCAATTAATACTCAGGAAATATAATTTCAGTCCATAATTAGAACAAAACTACAAATGCTCAGAAAAGGATCCTCATCATTTAGAGGCTGGATTTAGATTCAGGAATAAGAAGTACGGATCCTAATTTGTTCCTATGTATCTTCTGATTTCAAGCCTATCCCTTAAAGGGAAAGCAGATTTTGTACTTTCTAGAGCTTGTGCATTTTAGTCAATCAGTTCATCTGGATGGATTCTGTCACGTGCCTTGCTGAAAGATTCTTGTAGACCATGTTCACACCTCAACAGTCATGATTGTCTTTTATAACTTTATCCATGAGATATTACTAACTGGTGTGTGTCCAGGGGCAAGGGGTGATCATGACTATTGCTATTATTGTTAAGACTGAGCTCAACAGAGTCATTTGATCCTCCTTGGACTTGGGTGATTACCCCCCCCCCCCCCAGCAGACCTATTTCACAGGAGCCTGTAGTCTTTCATTTGACCACCCATCTTGTAATTTTTAATTAATTTATTTTTTTTAATATATGTGTTTGTGTGAGAATAACAGTTTAGGGAAGATTCTACTGTGCTTTAGGCTGCACTTGCATGCCCACTACATCTGCCTTATTTTTTTTTTTTTTTTTCTGGGTAAAATCTAGTCATGGCAGTGCTTTCAGATGAAGAGTTCAAAATAAAAGGCATTAGACCAAGCTAGAAATGACACAGGTGGAAAGATTGAAAATTACCTTCAGAAGCCATGCTCCATTGTCTTTTGCAAAAGACTGCACTATTTAGTTAAAGGAGATGACAGCAACAGCTGTCCTGTTCTTCTCCTGCTGGGTCCTGAAGTACGACAGGCCTCTTCTTCCTCACAGACTGCTGTGTGAGAAATGATCTTGGATTTGCTGCAGCTGATAAACCTGCTGAGAGGCCTTTGCCCCTTTTGATTCCCTGGTGAGCATTAACTGTGAGCAGAAGTGGGGGAGAATAGAAGAGAGAAGGTGATGGCCCACAGCTGTGGCCTCTTAGTACAGTGTGTGCCCACAGAAGTTTGCATGAGAGGCCTTCACTGTCTGCCTTCAGGCCCTTTCCAGATTACAGCTGCAACTGGCCTTTTCAGGCTTGGATTATTGTTCAAACAATGCTTTGGGTCTCCCCTTGGCATCTATTTAAGTGTTTAATTGACTGCAGATATCAGTGAATTGCTTCCTTGGATGGTGGTAACATTGCAGAAGCACAGCATGGTTGTGCTCCATATATTCCACAGCTGCCTTCTGTCTGTGGGGGAAATTGGAGATTTCAGCTTCAATCTCAGTTTAACACAGGTCCTATAAGGGTCATTCCCATGTGAATTTCAAAGACTGCCTCTTGCCCTGTATAAACTTGCTCAGCCACAGTCCGCTGAAATAGAAACAACCCAGATAAACCATTCAGCTCACAATCCTTGACGGGAGAGCCAAGGACTCAGACCATGGTGACATGCTGACTTTAATTAGACTGGTCTGTTCTGCACAACAGGAATGCTCCTGAACACGTTCAGCTGCTTCTTCTTGCCACTATCATTCCACTGCTAGAGGTTATGTGGCCATGTGATAGAAAGGTCAGGCTGAAGAGCAGTGGTCCTGCAAATACAGGAGAGGCAGCATAAAAAAAAAGGGGGTGGCCAAGGGTGCAATGGAGGGGAGAAAGGCAGAGATACCCCTTTTGACCACATAGACTTGTGTCAAACTAAAGTAATCATTCAATAACTGGATAATAACTGGTAGGATGTCAAAATCTATGATTGCAGAATCTGTCCTGAAGTGAAATATTTTCAAACTTTTGACAAATGTTAACAGCTTTTGCAGTTTTCTTTTAATTCACCACCACACAATTGATCAAAGTCCTCTCCCTTTTAACAGTGGTTGGCATTCATACTAATGTCATTAAAAGAAAAAAAAAAAAGGTTCTAAATACCAACATACATGCAAAAAGAATTTAAAGATACAAATAAATGCAATAAATATTAATACAAACATTTGCAGGCATTTTTTTATTATTATTATTCCATATTTAAAAAGAGCTACACATGTGGACACAGTGAAAAATTTATCTGAGTTTTAGCAAAGAATTCAACATATTGTTCTAGAGCCTTACTGATTTCCTTGAAAATCACCTTGAACTTCTATACTGTCATACCAGAAATTGGCTAAAAGACCATAAACAAAAGGACAATATGAAAGACTGCATTTTTGTCACAGCTGTCATGTGAGTCATAGATTTTCATGTGCTTTCAAAGTATCCGTGACTTTTGATATTAAGGGATTTTGCATGTGGGCTGATAAACGTGATGGTTAAAGAGCTGAACCAATTTCTCTGAAAACCTTGAGTTCTGCCAAGTTAAACCCTAGACTGCACGGGAGGCTAATAGAGAGCAGGAGCTCAGCAGCAACACTGTGGTTACACAAAGGATCAGACCAGAATTCTCACTGAGAGCTTTAATTCCTCCAGGGATAGAAAGATTTCTCATTCTCCACAACTTTTGCAGTTAGGCTGAATTTGCAAAGGCCAGCTCTGGCAAAACAATGACTGAAGCTAAATGGCTTCTCACAGCAAAATACAGCATATTTATTAATTTTCTTTTCTTATCTTATCTTTTTTTCTTTTCTTATCTTTTTTCTTTTCTGAAAAGAAGAAAAGAAAAGAAAAGAAAAGAAAAGAAAAGAAAAGAAAAGAAAAGAAAAGAAAAGAAAAGAAAAGAAAAGAAAAGAAAAGAAAAGAAAAGAAAAGAAAAGAAAAGAAAAGAAAAGAAAAGAAAAGAAAAGAAAAGAAAAGAAAGAGAAAAGAAAAGAGAAAAGAAAAGAAAAGAAAAGAAAAGAAAAGAAAAGAAAAGAAAAGAAAAGAAAAGAAAAGAAAAGAAAAGAAAAGAAAAGAAAAGAAAAGAAAAGAAAAGAAAAGAAAAAAGAAAAGAAAAGAAAAGAAAAGAAAAGAGAAAAGAGGAAAGAGGAAAGAGGAAAGAGGAAAAAGGAAAAAGGGAAAAGAAAGAAGAAGAAAAAAGAAAAGAAGAGTGAATTATTTATAACAGAAAAGCACTTCTTCACCTGCATCCCAGCATTTGTCATGTCTCTCTCATGACACTTCCATAAAATTTTAACAGTACTGAGTCAGACCAAAGATCTGTCTGGCTCAGTACCCTGTCTCCAACACTGGCCAAAAGCAGATGCCCAGAGAAATTTATAAGCAAAAGATGCAGTGATACTTCCTTGGAACACTCTTCCAACCTCCAGCAATTTGCAGTTTGGGGACTTTCTGGTTTTGTATTTAATAGCCTTATTTAGCTTAGATTTTTCTGCCATGAATTTGCCCACACACTTTTTGAAGCTGTGTAATTTTTTCTTGAAGTTACTGTCACTGAAATTTAATCAAAGAATTCAGTACTAAACAATGATACTAAATAAATATTCAGAAAGCATAACCAAACTTGCCAAAGGAGTTGCCCTTGGTCGTGTGGTGTAACATTCCTTTAAAAATAAATAAAAAGGAATAAGGAGAAAGAAATCTTTCTATCCCTCCGTCAGTTGCCTTGTCACATAACCAGTACAGAAAAGTGGTTGAGTATCTCAGGATACACTAGAGCTAATTATACAATATATCTTCTATATATACAAAATATATAAATGAGAAATAAAGACGGAAAAATAGTGTTTACAGTAAGAGATGCTGTTAATAGCTATTACAGCATGGAGAGAGATTTCAGACAGACAGGTGATGGTTTCCTTAAAAAGCAATGAGCAGTCTATCCATCCTTTTCCGACTGCACTTGTTCAAGTGGAAGATGAGTTTTGCAAAGGGATACTGTTTTTTTTTATTGTTTGTTTGTTTTGTTTTGTTTTGTTTTGCTAATCAGTCTTAAGATCTATTGTTTCTTCTTTACATTCTGTGTTAGACGAACAATTACAGGAGCTGGATAGCTGGAGTAAGCTTGACCAACTAAATTCTTTTAAAAACTCATACTCTGAAAAGTCTTTCGACAATAATTAATTAATTAATCATAAGAATGATAAAAAAAGGCCTTAAATCTTCCTCACAGAGCTCTCCTATTTTGTCAGAGGTGGAATCCTAATATGCATTAGTACATATAAGAGTTGTGTCTGCTGTAACATGCCAAGTTCCTTGGGGTAGAGATTATGTTCTTCACTATTGAATGTATCATCTCTGATCTCAGACCAGCTAGAAACACAGTGAGATTTTTTATTTTGATTTTATTTTTTACTGGCACATTTTATCTTCATAAACACAAGTTGGGAAAAATCACGTCAATCAAAATATCAAGCTGCAAAAAAGATTCTATGGACATTGTAGATAGTCTGTGGTATAGGCCTCGAAAGCCAGGTTGATTACACAGAGTAAATTGAAATTCTTCTTTGCAATTCTGTATTCTGTTTTCAGAAATGCCAGGGCAATTACGTGTCCTTGATTTGCATAAACAAGTATAGCATTCATGCATACAAAGGAACATTTGTAAGAGGAATAATTACAATGACATACCAAAATAAGATATTTGGTAGGGCATCGGGTATTATGAAAAAGTCAGCCTAATACAGCATCTTTATTCTATGTATCTACTAGTCACTGTAGATACAATAAAACTCAGAAATAATCATGTGCATTGAGCCAGACCTTTGGTGTAGAAGATATCAGTTCAAATTATTGCAATTCTATGAAGTCAAATTTCACTAAAAGTGAGGTCTTACTTCAACTGGTAGTGCTACCAGCTCTGTCTTAGATACCTACATTGGACACATGCTTTAGAAAGACCTACTTCTTTGCAGGTAGTGTTTCCTTGGGATCAAAAGTCACAATGGCCCAGGACTGTAGCACTGTGGTGGAGCTGGAAACTGGTCATGGAGTAGGCTATGGAATGCCTGCCTCTGCCATTCAAGAATCATTAGTCAAAACAAAGGAAAGTTCTTCTTTTCTTATGCTGCATTCTGAATGTATTATTTATCTTTTGGTCAATACAATACATTACAATACATTTGTTTTCTATTCCATGTGCAAATCACTGAGACTTATGTGGTGTCTTTAGTGCCTATCTGATAGACAAAAAACCCTGTTTCCTATGCAGTTTCTGCTTTTAGGTCAGAAACTACTCCCCTTTGTTTTTATTATTTTTATTTCTTTTAGTTAAGGTACATATTTCTATTTATCCATTTGGGCAGATTCTATTGTATTAGGTTATTTTTTACTTTTAATGTTCTTGATCCCATCCCTTGAAGAGGGAAAGAAAGATTTTTAAATTACTTCTGCTTCAGTCTCTTAAACTACTGGCCCATGGGAATTCCACAGTGCCATCTACTGCAAGGTACTAGAATAACTGATAAGGCACCACTATTTTTCCAGTTGATCTTACCTTCCTAAGTTGTTTCAAGGTCTCTCTTCTGCTCAGATTCCAGCATATTTTGTTACCATGCCAGTTTCTCTGGCTTTCTTTTGTGCTGTACTTGTGGTCATAGCATTGCACTATTTGTTTTCAACCCTAATTTTACCATTCATATTATTATTTTTTTTGTGGGTAGGTGCGGTAGAGCCATATTGGTTTCTGAGGCATGACTATCCCCACTGCCAGTTCACTGGCATCATCTTTCCTTCAAGGAGACCTCGAGAAAATTCCCTTTAGAGTCTGCCCATGATGATTGTTCATTGGCTAGAGGGTGAGGTGAGAGATTCAAACCAAAGCACTAACATCCTTCCTGAGGGAGCCAAATATGCTGTCTCTGCAGCTTCTGCTGGCTTTGGAAGCAAGAGATCGGGAAAGAGAAATATACTGCTACTCACTTTGAAAGTGCTAGAGCGGAGCCTGCATTGACTGACAATTCTAGGATGGCATGGTACAGCTCAATACTTAGAATGGATCAAAGCAACCAAGGTTCACAACATTGTGGCTTTTTTTCTTTGACACTATGAGCTGTTTCATTAAGATAAGATCTGGAAGCCCAGTGCTTCAGTGGGATACAAGTGGACTGTAGAGGCCTTGAATTAATACTCTATCATGGTCAGATTTTCAGCTTTTGTTTTTGTTTTAGGGAAACATTAAGATTCAGGGAGACATGGTAAGAAATGTTTATCAGTTAACACGATCACCATCTGACTTAATGTAAACCAATATTTGAAATAAAGTGGGGTTTTTTTGTTTGTTTGTTTGTTTTTCAGTATCTAAACAGTTTTAATATGTTAGAACAAAATTTCAAAAAATTAATTGCTGATATCTTCAGGCTCCATATACTCAGGAAATTATTCTGTCCTACATAGTTCTGCTGATAGGTATATCAAGGAAGCTTCACCTTTGACCATGCAGTTTGTAGCTAGAGAGGCACTTACCTAACACTTGCCCACTATCTGGCTGGATTGTATTGAGCAGAATGCTTTTTACTGCAGCTGTCAGTGGCTGTAGTCTAAAAACCTCTGTAGAATAACAAAAAGGAAAAGGAATAGAATGGGGAACACATTAGGCTGCAAAACACAGTATCCCTCCAAGCCAAAATAAGGTATATTTATTCCCTAGACCACTTATCACCTCAGATTTGATTGATTATTAATCATATTAGAGGGTTAATAAATAATTGTGCATATTACACAAACCGAGAAAAGAGAATGAACCCTGTTTATCAATGTATTTGTTTCTTTAAATTACAGGCTGTTGTGTACACACAAATATTTTAACACTGGTGTACGCTTGACAATTCCAGGCAGGAAGATTTCCTTCATAACTATAAATAGATCTGTAGCCTGTTAAGCATTAGCACAGTCATTAACATGTTATGTTTATTCTCTGATCAGAAAACAGATCTACCTACCCATGCCAAAAAGACATCAATATTTCTAAAATTAGTCAGGGAGGTCAGTAATCCTTTAATAGCACTGTTAAAAATTGGCATCCTAATTAAGTTATGAATTACAAAAGCTCTTTGAAGCTGGAACTACTTGCTTAAGGAGCAAACAGAGATATAAGGAGAAGTTCTTTATTGAATCTCAATTCCTTTCTATATAAGTAATGCCCAGGAATCTAGAGTAAGGATTGATCCGAGCTACACCAGTATCTTGAGAGCTTTTTTGCTGGTTAGTAGGTAACCTACAGAAACAATTTTAAGTGTGGTTTTATTTTATTTCTGTATTTCTGTTTTGTTAGTTGAGTAAGAGGGAATTAATTCCTTACTTGCACTTAAGTTGTTTTTGTTTTATTTTGTTTGTTCCATGGAAAAGGCAGTTGGCAAACCACTGAGAAATGTTAGCAGAATTAGAGTATTCCTCAACGTGGGGTACTGGACTGTGCCTGCAATGACCAACATTTTCAAGAAATACTCAAAGTTACTGAGGAGGCAGTGAGATGGTTCCCTGCTAAGCAGTATAGAGGTGAGTCTGGCAGTGCTGCTATTAGTGAGTGCTGTAGAAAAAGGGGGCCTTACCACGGTTATCTGCAGAGTGGGACAGTGTCTTCAGTGCCTGAGCCCTGATGGTCACTCATAGATTTCTAGCACACACAGAGGAAACTGGCCAGTGTGACCCCATTTACCACAATCCTAAAACATTTTTTCAAAACATTTTTTTAAATATTAAATCACAGCTCTCTTCTCCCAGACAAGGGATCCCCTTGGAGCCCTGACGGTCCACCTCTGCAATTAACCCAGAGTGTCCAGAAAGCTCACTCAAGCTCCCCACTTTTCAGAGAAGTGTAACATCTCATTGGGTTGGGGGCTATCTTCTCGTGCAGAAATGACCCCCTGGGCATATGCTCAGTTCATATTTACCTGATCTATTAAAGGCAAAAGCATTTCTGACAAGAACAGTAATTACAAGAATGTAATATTCATTTCTACAGAAGGTACGGTGTCTGCATGCCTGGGAAAGGCCCAAGATGCTTACAGCATTTCTATTTTCCATGCTGTGGTGAATTTGGAACCTTTACACAGCTTAAGACAGAATAAATTTCACTCCAGCACAAATCTCTTGATCATTTCTCCTTCAAATGTGGGAAAACAACACTGAGAATGTGGAAAGTGTAGAGCACATCATAAATCCATGGACACAGGAACTCAGAAAGCTGCATAAGGCACATAAGGTCTGCTATAAAGGAAGCACTGTGCTTTCATATTATTTTCTGTTTAAAATCTACATGTGTGGTTTGGGACAAAGGTCTTTTAGTGTGGAAGAAAGAAGGTTCAGTGTTGTTTTTTTTTTTTTTTTTCCTTCTTCTTTCCTAAAGAGAGTTACATCTCTGAAGAGACAGTGGAGAGATGTGCTCCAGTCACTAGCATACGCTGCTGTGGGAAAGGTGAAATGTTTGAAACCACAGAAATAATGCAGAGGAGAACTCTGCACCCAGGATATAGTTCGTGCCTGAATAACCAACAGGTGTTTAAGCAAAGAGAAAGGTTTGAATGCTGGCTGTCATTTGGTGAGTTTCACTATTGTTTTCTAATCCTAAAATTAGGGTGCTTTGAGGAAATCTTCCTCCACCACCCAATCCTAATAGAAACTATAGTCTTTTTCCTCACTCTTTTTTTCAGAAAGTTAGAGTAACCCCAACATTCTCACTGTGTAGCTGCTTCTATCTCAGTAGCAGTACCAGAAAAACCACCTGCAAGTTCCTACTGCTGCTTTAGAAAAGAAGCTGAAGAAGAGTTTATATATCTGTGTTGCCAGGCTTCTTAGGGCATGTGGCTCTGTTTCACAGAATCTGGGAAACCTTCTGTTTTCCTTTTTTCTTCTTCATATGCTCAACATGCCTACCATTTTTGCTGTCACAGATGGAATGCAAAATTAAAATCTCCAAAGGGCTTTAAATACACATAATCTAGACAATCTAAAAACAAATTGTAGATGAGTCATCTGTTTAATAGAAGAAGTCAAATCATCAGCATCAGCTGTCACAATAAATGCTATCAACTCTATTTTTGCCAGTATATGTTCTATATTAGGGACAGACATAGAAGTTGAATTTTGCAATTCACATTCACTGTGCTTACTAAAGCAGCAGAGTTTAGGTGGGGCTTATCCACCCTCTCTTTCAATCTTTGCACAGTGGATTTCTTTCCATAGCCCAAAGAGTCACCCTGTGCTCCCTTGATAGTTAGAAAGTGGGAAGTTTAGAGACACATTTTAGTTGTCTACCTTCAGATGGGGTAGATGATGCCCTAGACACCACTAACCATACTGACTTGACCCTGACTGTAAACGCAGCCCAGTCTGACCCGTTCAGTTATGGTCTTCGATACTGCAGCCAGCCACATGTGGATGTCCTCACCCTTTCGTACCTGAAGCAAACGAGGTATAGTTCTAACAGCACTGCTGGCTGCAGAATCACGCAACTTCTATTCTGTTGTAAAGTTAAATTAGAGGTACCCAGAGTTTCAAGGATGATGAAGCCCAAGTTTTGTCCTCATTCACACTGATGAAACCTCAGAGATGGTTCCCAACACATCTGTGGAATAGCAGAACACTGGAATGAATGGAAAAAAAAGTGCTCTTACCACAAATGCAGTAGGACATTATGCAAATGGCTTTCTAGCACCTTTCCTGAAAACATACCTCAGAATATATTCTCACCTACCCTGTGAAACTGTTAAAGGAGTATCAGAAGGACTACTATATCTACAGTACGGGGTGAATGAGCTTGAGAACCCACTGACTTCCACGAGGACAAAACAGCCTGAAGTTGAGGTTGTTTTAGAAGCAATATAGGCTGACTTCATTAGAAGAAATAAGATTCACATCATCTTTGGCATACCTTTTTTACCTGAATTCACCTTAAATTTCATTATATTAAATTTTCCTCCTTTCCTTGTATAAATGCACTTTTTATTAATTCAAAGAAGTACTTTCAAAACTACATGTCTACAGCATAGTCTCTAACACAAGACTTCTAATCTAGATAAATCTGCACAGTGTACAGTATACATACCTGATGGTAAATCTTTGTTAGATTGTGTGGTGGAAAGGAAAAGTAAGATAATATTTTCCTCTAGGTAGGCTTGCTGAGATGCAATGAATTTCAAGAGTTAATATTGCTTTAGGAGAAATTGATTTTTGCTTGTGGCACAAATATGCAGAAATGTCCAAGTGCAACTAGAGCTAAAATTACATGAAAGATTAATCAAATTCATGGAAATCACACAGACTGTTTCACTGTGCTTTATGTAGCTGTTCTACAGCACTGCAAATTGCAGAGCAGTGAGGTAGCTTGCATGTGGCTACTGCTGCTCCTGTAGGCTGCCATGGGGGAACAATTGCTCTTGTCTGCTCCATAAACGTGGGTTTTGACAAACTGGAAGACTGTTGAAAAACTAGGTTTGTTGTTCAAAGAGTTTTGTCTGTGCTTTCTTTCATGCCTGACCATTTATATTTCAGCATTATAACCACCCCAATAATATCTCCCTTTGTGACAAGCAAAGTCCTTAGTAGGCTCCAAGGAGGATCTATGAGAAGCCCCCATGTCATAAGACTTAGATACCAGTAGCAGCCATTTTACACCCCGTTCCATGTACTCAGGCTCCCTGGGGTCCTTCTGCAGATGCTGCTAGAAGCAGTTAGTTGCCTCGCTTCCTTCTCTGTATCAGACTCTTGAGAATCCTATAACCCAGTTGTCTATTCAAGAAGCCCAGGGATGCAGCAAACTTATCCAGCTCAGCTCAGTTCCAAAAAGCGGATTCTCCTAAATAATGTCTGCATTTGAATTCTCAGCAAAGAGATAAATAAAAGCCTTTGCACAGCTGTGAGGGTGGTACCAATTTTTTTGACATATAGAATGACCTGACTGTTCTCCATAGTGACATTTCATCTGTTTCAAGAGGTTTGTAATAAAGTGCTCCAGTAAACCAAACTCTCACCCCAAATTTCTACACGTCTGGGTTTTGAAAAAAGCACAGTGGTGGTATAGATGTCAGGAAGAGATTTATTCATCCTCAATGATATTGGATTTGAAAGCACTTGCAGAAACTTCAAGATTCACCATTAAGATGATGATGTTCACTTACATGTAAAAAGCTATCACCACAGGGCAGATAATGAGATCATTAATCATAGAATCATAGAATATCCTGAGTTGGAAGGGACCTATAAGTATCATTGAGTCCAACTCCTGGCACCACAGAGGTCTACCCAAGAATTCAGACCATGTGACTAAGTGCAAAGTCCAAATGCTTCTTAAAAGCCGACAGGTTTGGTGCAGTGACTGCTTCCCTGGGGAGCCTGTTCCAGTGTGCAACAACCCTCTCAGTGAAGAACCTCTTCCTTATGTCCAGCCTGAACCTCCCCTGACACAGCTTGACACCATTCCCATGGGCCCATCACTGGTCACTAAAGAGAATAGATTGGTGCCTGCCCCTTCACTGCCCCTCATGAGGAAGCTGTAGACCGCGATGAGGTCTCCCCCTCAGCTTCCTCTTTTCCAGGCTGAACAGGCCAAGTGACCTCAGCCACTCCTCGTACATCTTCCCCTCTAGGCCCTTCACCATCTTTGTAGCCCTCCTCTGGACACTCTCCAACAGTTTTACATCCTTTTTGTACTGTGGTGCCCAGAACTGCACACAGTACTTGAGGTGAGGCCGCACCAGCGCAGAGTACAGAGGGACAATCACTTCCCTCGACCGACTAGCAATGCCATGCTTGATGCACCCCAGGATACAGTTGGCCCTCCTGGCTGCCAGGGCACACTGTTGGCTCATATTCAGTTTGCTATCAACCACAACCCCCAGATCCCTCTCTGCAGGGCTGCTCTCCAGCATCTCATTGCCCAAGATAAGATATTAAGGTAGAGTACTTGGGATATCAGTCTCTTTACAACAGCTGTACCTACATACATATGTTCACCTACACACATGTACAGCATCTTCTGTGACAAAGTGTCTTTAATTCTGTGGAAAATCAACACGGGAGTCTATGTCAAACAAATGTCACACATGCAGACTTTTCTAAATGTTAACGTACGCTTTTATTGCATTGTGTGTAAAGAGAGAAACAAACAAAAAAAATATACAGTGTATCTAAAATTCTTCCTTAAAATCTAGGCAGATTCCAGCAGGCACCTCAAACCTGTGTTAGCACTACAAGCTACAGGAGACAGGGGGTTGTATTGAAAAATTTTGTTCTACTATACCATGTAATAAACAGCTCTTTAAAAAAACCTCTTCTGGTTACTGGCAGTGTAGGTAGGAGAGCTAACCTCGCACCTACTGGAACTCTCTCAAGTCCATGGAAAGAATATCACTGATTTTACTCTGGAACTGGCTTTAAAAGCGCGCATATCTTACACAAAATCAACGAAGTTGCCTTTCTGTGAAATAAGATTACAAATATTGTCAAAATCTTCTGAATAGACCTGGCTTATTTTTCATTGAAATCATGCCCATCAAATATCTGAAGACATCTTTTCCTGTGCTGAACTTTGTTATTCCTAGAATTCACAGTTAACCCCTATTAAGAATTACTATATTTCCTATAAATTCTCAGGAGTAAACATATTTTTTCCTAAAACTGTTACCAGGTTATCATAGTTTACTGTCCTCTGTGTTTTTCCAAGGAATCTTTGGGATCCTGTATGGAAAAGTACAGTGTGTTACATACGGAAACATGTTTGCAGCATATACTGGGCTTAGAAACTTCCATAGCTTGGAAACTTCATGACAATGAAGGATTTATTCTATAATCAATAGAAATATTACATCCTTCTAAGAATCTACCTTCAACCTAAACCCTGAAATAAGCATTGATGTAGGCCCTTTGGATTTATAAGGGGAGTGAATTTTCTGCTCAAACAAATGCCCAGCATTAAAATCTCCATCTTGAAAGGACAGCCTGAGTTTTAATAGGCATTTCAGTGCCAAGACATGTCAGTCAAATTATTATTGGCTCTAGCTACACTCTCACAAGCTGTTACATTCTTTACCTGCAGGAGAGTGGCACTCAAAAAGGTGCAAAATTCTTTTTTGCTTTTGAAAACACCAATGAAAGTTAAAAAAAAAAAAAATCACACAACTGAAAAACTCTGATCTACACACAAGGAGAGTAGACACACAAAATTCAGTGGGAACTGTCCTTTTAGAGCTAAATTAAGTCCACAAAGCCAAATTATTTCATAATTAATGTGACAGTCCTTAAAAATATTTGAGTCCTGACACAAACTGAAATGGACATGAGGTTTAGCCTTATTACTCCTGTTACCACACACGTGTGTGTGTACGTACAGTATTACATTATGTTGCACAAGTCACAAGACTCTCAGGCTTGCTCTTATCCCTGCTCCCACTTTTCTAAATCATAACTATGTCTTGCAAATAAAATTAATCTCACTGAAGTATTACATAATTCATATATTCCCAGGATGAAAATTTTCTTTAGAGAAAATGAATTACATTAGTAAGAAGTGGCGTGGGGGAGAGAGAGAGGGTAGGGGAAATCAGAGTTGTTATTTTTAGATTATAATGTTTTGAAATGTGATCTATCCTTTAGTCTAAGATTTCCCAGCTGCCCTGTCTTCTTTTTTTCTACTTCTCTTCCTTTTCTTTTCTCTTTTCTCTTCTTTTCTCTTTTCTCTTCTTTTTTCTTTTCTCTTCTTTTCTCTTCTTTTCTCTTCTTTTCTCTTCCTTTTCTTTTCTCTTCTCTTCCTCTTCTCTTCTCTTCTCTTCCTTTCTTTTTTCTTCTCTTCTCTTCTCTTCTCTTCTCTTCTCTTCTCTTCTCTTCTCTTCTCTTCTCTTCTCTTCTCTTCTCTTCTCTTCTCTTCTCTTCTCTTCTCTTCCTTTCTTTTTTCTTTTCTTCTCTCTTCTCTTCTTTTCTTCTCTCTTCTCTTCTCTTCTCTTCTCTTCCTTTCTTTTTTCTTTTCTTCTCTCTTCTCTTCTTTTCTTCTCTCTTCTCTTCTCTTCTCTTCTCTTCTCTTCTCTTCTCTTCTCTTCTCTTCTCTTCTCTTCTCTTCTCTTCTCTTCTCTTCTCTTCTCTTCTCTTCTCTTCTCTTCTCTTCTCTTCCTTTCTTTTTTCTTTTCTTCTCTCTTCTCTTCTCTTCTCTTCTCTTCTCTTCTCTTCTCTTCTCTTCTCTTCTCTTCTCTTCTCTTCTCTTCTCTTCTCTTCTCTTCTCTTCTCTTCTCTTCTCTTCTCTTCTCTTCTCTTCTCTTCTCTTCTCTTCTCTTCTCTTCTCTTCTCTTCTCTTCTCTTCTCTTCTCTAGGGAACTCTTCCCTCAATGGTAAGAGACAGGAGGGAAAATCATATATACACAAAATAACTTTGTCTAGAAACTCCAAAAGAGTGCTTGGCCTTGCAGAAAAGCAGTCCTACATGAGTCTGAGGAGTGGAGACTACGGGGTGTTTTGTGGGGAATCACACTGCTATGTAATTACAGATCTTGTATATGTATAAACAAACTCCACCTTAAGATCAGCAGAGAAAAGGCTTGCTTACTTGTCTGATGGCCAAGAAAAATTAAACTAGAGAAGGCTATAAATAGAATGAAGAATAAAACTGAGAAAAAAACCTGATGGCTGAGAGAAAATGTTCTTCCTTGCAAAAGGGTTAGACTTCGGCTTATAAATATTTCTACATGTGGTATAAGCCTCTTTTTCTTTGGACTTCATAAGAGTTATCATGACACAGATCTTTCCTGTAGAATTTTTAGTCAACCCCTCTGGGCATGCCTCCAAATGAATGCAGAAATAGTTTAATTTCAAGATAATACTCACAGTGTGTTTCAGACAACATGCAAAGACAATGATCAGAAATTCCACCAACAGAAACAGCAAAAAATCCTTGCCTATGTCCTTTTTTTTTAAAAAAAAAAAAAATTAGAAAAATACAGCCTGTTACAGCCACCCACTTCCCTATCTTCCAGAGTTCTCACTGTGACAGTCTGAAAACTTCCAGACACAACTACATCATCTGCTCACAGTTCTCCTGCCTCCTAACTTAGAGCTCGAGCCAGGCAGCAGGAAGCACCTGTAAGTACTTTACATCCACCAGGGACTACCCCTCCCAGCTTGCAGACTTCTCATCTGGTCGAATACAGTCAGGGACCTACTCTTTCCTCCTCAGGTAGCCAGAACCCTGGCCAGGGCGCTTGTAAGCAGCCACAGCTCATGAGATGAAGGCATTTCCTTTCTACCATAAAACGCTTCATTTGCCATCACAGTCTTTTTCTCCATCGGGTATGGCTGGCAATGGATGTTTGCTCATCTCACCCTTCCTCCTCTACTCCCTCCTATTCTCCACCACCCTGACACATGCTAAGCCCCAGGAGGTTTCACAGGAAGGAAGAAGGAGTTTTTACATTGTCTGAGAAGGGTTTATAAACTGCCCTTCTGGCACAGAGCTGGCGTCAGGACATTGTTTAGCTTCAAGTCTGGACTAGAGGAATAGGCACAATGAAGTTAGATGTTATTGGGTGCTTCACAATGAGTAAATTAGTCTACACTACATTAAGCAGCACATCATCACAGCTGCAATTCTCTCTCCCTTCCTCTCTGACTTTGACTATGCCAGGTAATATCCCAAAAGCAATAGAAAAATGCCAAATGTACTTTGGATTATTCCATGTTTACTGCATAACACAGTCTGTGGAAACAGAGCTGGAGCCAGAGCCAGAGATGAGACTACCAATAACATAGCTCAGATTGGAGACAGGACTGGAAACAGGACTACAACACAGACCTGGTGTCCATCCTGGAAATTCAGTCAGCAGCTCAGGACAGCAAGAGATAGGTCCATCTATAACATCAGTCAGGCAATCTGGAGGCCAAGGACTGAGCTTAATGGAGCTTGTGGGCCAGTAGGCTGAGGTTGCATGGGTGGAGGCAGTGGGTAAGGCTGGTCAGGGCAACTAAGGGTTTTTGGTGCACTTAAGGCACTGACCCCTGTAACAGAGCTTGTAATGTGAGGGAATTACTACCCTTTAGTAACCTAGTAGTAGTCTGCCCAGTTGCTCAACACATCTCAGCACACAGTCTTAAAGGGATGGCCACTCAAGGGATTGATAAGGTCTGTATGTAGATCCGTATATTAAATTTCCAGACAGCAGTTGCCATGCAGATAGTTAATGCCTGTTCAGCTACCTCCACTCACTAATCCACAAGTATGCATGTCAAAACCTACTATCTTTACACAGACACACAGATCAATAGGATAGATAAATCATATATCATGGCATCTCCAACACCTTGCCTCTTTTAAGAATAAAGCTGCAAATGGAATATGGACATTTGCAGAAGCTTGGAAATTAAAGCCTTTAAATTAGGTTCCCTGACCCTTTATCCTGGGCTTTGAGATCAGCATATCTAACACATTGACTGGTTCCTTGAAGCCACTGGGAAAAAAGCATTGGTTGCTTTTGTTTGGGTTCAGCTAGAGCTCTTTGTAATACTCGTGGCTATATTAATCATTCAAAGCAGTCAGAATGTTCTCCTTTTTAAAAAAAATAATCCATGATATAGCACCATCAGATGCTCCTGCATGCCTGTCTGAAGGCACTGTGTCTCTGCCTGGAGAGACACTCATAGCCCTGTTTTTTTAACATCTTTAACAGTAGTATTGTCTCTCTGCTCTGCCGCAGCCTAAACATAGCTTTGCAATCTAAATACAAAGTTCTGCTTTGGTACAACGAGACATTTAAAGTTTTAATCTTAAACTTCAAGTCTGAAAACAAACAAACAAAAAAAACAACTCGTGTAACCAGTGCCATTTTGAGTCAGAACCACTCTTGCTGCAATGTGTTCTATTTTATAAATCCCAGTCCTTGAGGGCAAACAGCTAATTGTTTAAATGGTGTTGTGCAAATATTCTAGAGGTGAACAATCCCCCAAACACCTGCTGCTGTAGTTAATGCCTGTGCATTTACTTCTAGCCATAACATGCATATGTATAATCTCTGTCTGTGAAGAAACATTATGGAAGAAGTTAAAAAAAAATAAAAAAAAAAAAAAGGAAGAATGTTTAAACCACCTTCTTCTAGCTTTTCTTTACCAAAAAGACAAAAAGAGAATGTGCAGATAAGCATGACCTCAGAGCAAATGGTGACAGGATTTCATTTATTTTTACATACTCATGTGGGAGAAGATGCATACATAATCAAGAGGTTCTATTTTGTATGGAAAAATGGCCATGCAACGACAGGACAATAAATCACTTGCAGCCTTGACAATTTTCTGCCAACAAGATTTATTATAAAGCAGCCCACTGGTTGTGCTGTTTGCCTCCCACATGGACTAAGGAATCCTTTAGAGCCATGAGGATCAAAATGAGCACGGCAATGCCTGTCCAACAACAGAGCTGTTGGCCATTCTTGTTTGCTGTCCTCCCCTCTGGCACCAGCTTGCTCGGGTGCCTCACACCTTTTGAAAGCATCCCACAAATGGCTTGGAGCAATAAGCAGGAGCAGAAACTAGTTCTTTCACAAGCCTGAGATGGCAGTTTATGCCCAGAAGCAAAAGAACTGATAAACCTCATAATACTTTAACCTCACAAGTTAACTGCAGGTATTATTCCCACTAAAGCACTTAATCCTACCCAGACTCTCAAACTGTTTGCCTCCATGTCCCACAGCAACAAATTCCACTGGTTGATTAGATGCTGCTTTAAAGTATATTGCCTTTCAAGTGCCCTAAAGGCAGTCTACATTTTACCATGTTGAACCAGCATGTTAAGATAAACAGAAGTGCCCAGTTAATTGTAACCTAGTCAGCTCTCATCCTGTGGAATGAGAGCTGGCCTAGTAACAAAGAACACCTAATCACAAGGATGTTCTTTGGTTTATGATGCTAGATTTCAGACTATGGAGATTAGGCCTGAGGTTCCACCATCTTAGATGGATGCGAGAAAGAATAAGGTATGTGAGGCCAGGTTTCTGAAGTGGCCTACTCCTTATTCCTGGGGAGGGAAGGTTAGTAGGACCACAGTGCTATTTTGGAGGACTCACCACTTTAAACAACAGCTGAAATCCAGAAGTTTTCTCTCTCTATCAAAACCAAAAAAAGAATATTATCATAAATATATTTTTCTTTCACAGGCAAATCAGCATTCACAATAATCAGTATAGCTGGACCTGTTCTGTTAAGCAGGAGCATTGCAATGGTAGTTTAAAAATTTAGAATCATGCATGTCAAGTCCTTCATTACATCTCCTGCTTATTCTTTACTCAGGTTAGGATGACAACCTCTTAGATGTCTGTAGAAAAACACAAACATTCAGCAGTATTCTTTGTGCCATGCATTTTAACGTTAAAAATATGAGTTCCATGAAAAGAGTTCTTAATTGGAACATGTTATTTTAAAATAACCTTGTATCAGGAAACCACTCCTAAATTTTGAATGGAATTTATGTAAAGTTTAGAGGCTGGCGGTAGCCCAAAACAGGTTAAAACTACTCTGTTTTAAAGCTTGGTAAAACTTGTTTTATTTGAAAAGAAAAAAAAAAGTCAACATAGATTTTTTTTTTCGTTTTGTTTTTACTTTTTCTGTTTGTCAGAGATTAGAGGGCCTGGAAATGAATAAACAAATGATCACATTGAAATGAGACACCAGAGAGGCACACAAGAGGCTGACCAAATAACTTCAGTATTGATGATAGCCTATAGGTTGGGACTGTCAGCTGGGACATTTAAAAAAAAAAAAGAAAAAGATTTAAACTTCTGTTAAATCATTCTGTACCAACACAGACAAGTGCCCTAAGTGGACAGTTCCTAGCTGTCTCAAGGTGTCTTTGCACGTGAGTGTGAAAATGTTTTACATGGTCTTTTAGTTTTCCTTGGCCTAGTCACTGTACAAGAATCTTGCCTGAACCTCAAACACTTTCATAGGATGAAGCACTTATCTTTCTGATGTTGAAAGCTGTGCACTTTTAAAGCTCTATCTTCTGAAAATGTTGACATATGGAATGGCCTGTCTTAGTCCTGTAGAGGATTCTGCTATGTAAATGGGCACTGAAGTAATAAAATCATCAAAACAATGTTAGCTATTCAACAATGAGCTGCCATTTGTTGCCAGAGAAATACTGTGTTGAATGAAACGCATTTAGAAAAACATTACTACAAAGGGAAAATATGAGTAATCAACCTAAAGCAATGAGCCATGGAAGTTTGTTTTATGAAATGTCTTCCGGACTGTCTCAAACCATTAGACATGCTGACAGAGATACCAGAGATGTTTTCTGTTATTTCTTATGTAGACGGTTTGAACTGTATATTCATCACCCCAAAGCTATACCATCTTGGTCTACCTGTCATGTAGTTTTTGAAAGAAGAAGTCTGAATATCAAGAGCGAACCTGAAAGAACTTCATTCCAACCACCACAGTTATGCCTTTTTTTTTTTCTTTTTGTGAATGTATGTCCTTCTCTAGTTCTTCCATATGGCTTACCCTTCCTTGAAGACAGAGGACCTTCTTGCACACTACAGTACATGAAAAGAAGGTCTCAAGGTCCTAGAGAAGGAAAATGACATTTCAGAAGCTTAAGTGGAGCTCTCCAGAATGACCTCCAGCCTGGAAGTCTCTCGTTTTATTAAATTCATAGGCTTGAAATATAACATTGCCTAATTGACTGATGATGAACCAAAAATTCAGTCTGCACATAAGCAGCTTTCTTTACAGTATGAAAGATTCTGCATAGAGGGGTGCAGAGTAACATGCTAGTAGTGTGGACTAGTACAAAATTAACACATTCTCCACCAGGAGAATGACACAAGAAGACCAAGCACAAAAAGAACTGTGCTTCTTCAAAGCATGCCTTTTTCCCTTAGGTGCTTCTGGAGTTACACGACTTTGGTTTTGCTTAGATTGAGAAAATACACAGGAAATCCCATAGAAACACATTGTAGGCTTCATTAGCCTCCTGAATGATTATAATAATCTGAAAATAATAGATTAGGAAGAAAATTATCACCTTAAAAATGAAATTAAGATACACAAACAAGTATGGTCATAGTGGCATTTCATATAAGAAGACAGATACCATTTTGGTCAGCTGCAAGGAATAAGTAATAAGTGCAGCATCATATTCTCCATCCTGTACAGATAAGCAGTACTTACAATAAAAAGACCAAGAGGCCAGAATGCGTGGAAGCTTGAACCGATTGCATTTATTTTGTTGTTGTTGTTTATTTGTTTGTTTTGTTTTGTTTTGTTTCAAGTTTATAGGGTGAGCTGTGAGTTTAACAGAGTACATTTTCAGGTAAAACAGGGAGGCAAAAAGAAATCAGAAGTGGGTATTAGTTCTCAACTGGGCCTGGAGCTTTCTTAATTAGTCAGTCAAAAGACTAGGAAAGTAGAAGAAAACAAACAAGATCAAATTCTCTTACCCTTTGTATCTCATTTGGCTGTGAAAACAGACTGCAAACCACTTATCAAACAATAAAAACACTGTCTCATAGCAAATTGTTTTCTTTCCTTTTCATTTTATTTTTTTCTGTCTTGCTTCAAACCTTCTTAGTTAATTTAGGTGTCAACCTACCTTGTAGAAATGCTGTCAAATTTATGATATTGTTTCCATTAGAGTGTGTACTTTTCCATTTTGCCAACTCTCCTTAATAAGAAATACCATCAGAATTAAAACACTTGAGGGTAGGATTATGTCTAAGTATATCCACTAATTTTGCTCGAGGAAAGTAAACTGCTGTTGTCACTTGATAAGTACTTAATCTGTTACAACAGGATCTTTTACTTTTCTGTAATTCTGCTTTTACTGACTGATGCATATTCTCCTATGACACTTTCCTGAAGAATTTTCCTCCAGCTTTATATACTGCTCTTCAGCTAAGAAAATAACATTCCAGGAATGCAGCTGGTTACAACACATTGCAGGCACAACATATGAGCCCTTACTGAGCCATAGTGTCTGTTCTATAGTGCCATCATACCCTGAGGACCTGCTCTGCCTCCTCTGAAGCAACACAGATGCTAACCCAGATAGCTCTGAGGAAAGATGCGTAGCCTGTTAAAACTAAGCAAAATGAAAAGACACATTCACCTGACCAAATCAGACTGCTTAAATATTCCTAGAAGAGAAATCATACCAAAAGTCAAGTAATTTTAGACCTGATCTCTCTCTTGCACTCAGAGTGCATCTGAACAGAAGGCTTTAGTATGGACTTGCTGTTACTGCCTAACTAGTTGAGTGCTATGGACCAGCTAAATGTTGTTGATAATAAAGACACATATGAAAACACGCAGAGGAAGCTAGTACTTGGAATCATAGATCAAAGGACAGAAGCGCAACTAGATGCATATCCACTATTCAGATCTTTCATTGCTTTTATCTCACTCTCCAAAACCCTTCATTATGGATATCTTCATACTTTTCAGTGGCATGGGAAGTTTGCTGATATCCCAGAAATCCACTGAAAGCACTTCGCTCATTTTTCCTATACTGAGTGGAGCATATCTCATTCAGCCCAAAATTCAGTTATGCCAGATGAAGAATTGTCTCCCAGACAGCTCTGAATGGAGTAAGGCAGCTGAGGGAGAGTGATTATTCCAATATTCTTATTGCACTCATGCATACTTAGTGCCTCATGGTCAGCCTCAGGCATCCAAGAACTATGAGTAAGCACCCTGCTGCCACACAAAATGGCAAGATTTAGTTTCTTTGAAACAGAAAACAATAACAGCGGGTTTTGTGCATGTTCAGTTTTTAACTCCCACTAGCTCACTTGTGACATTTAGTTTTGCCAACTCCTGCAAATTCATAGTAAGTGATCTCTGGCCCCAGGATCCCCACAGGAATTAATTGCACTCTCCTTCAGCCCTATGATAAGTCTGCCACGCCCAAAGAATTCTGTCCTTTGCCTGCACTACACATTCGCTTCAGATCTTCACCTTCTGCCCAAACCTAGGAACGGTAGTTTCCAGAACAGTTCTCTACACCTTACTCAATGCCAAGGCAGAAGTAATAACTTGAGAAGTATTCTGTCCTACTGTCCTGGAATGGAAATTAAATGAGGATGCTGAAGAGAGAAGAGAGAACCGGAGTGTAGACTGACTTTTTTTTTCTTTTCGTGTGTGTGTTTGTGTGCACATGCATGTGTGTGTGTGGTAATGGAGCCAGCTCAGCTGTCCTAAAATGTCAGGTAGTTCCTGTTCCACTCCCGCCCCAGGAAAAAAAAAACATCAGATACTGTCTCTCCCTCACATTCTTGGGTAGCCTGAGCAAAATGAATAGAGGAAGGGATGGCATAGCCTTCTGCAGAAACCCTCACTGACTCCTCTTCCTCAGAAGGCAGCCAGTTGCAAGCGTCCTGTGAAAAGCCAGCTGCAGATTGCAGCTTGGCAGAGCTACCTGACTGTGAGCAGTAGGGGTCAATGACATATGAATAAGGTGAGAGGTTCACCAGCTGGCACTGCTGTTAGAATGAGCTCAGAGCAGGGTGGCTCCAGATGGAAGTAGTTGCTGATGCTATTAATAAATTGTGTGCTTTCTGTCCAACCCTCTCTCAAGCTCCATGCTACTATCCAAATAACAAACCAGACTAGAAAGCAGATTTGGGCTTCTTTGCACAATGCCAGCAATAGAAAGTGAGAGGACTCAACCCTGCAGAGTATTCTTAGCCTAAGGAACCTTCCTGAGCAGCCAAGGAAAGGCACCGTGACCCAAGGCTTTCCTAGCCTTGGCATGCCAGGCATGGCTGAGAAAGAGGCAAGTACCTTGGTCTGAGGCAAATTAATTTAGTCTTGTGGCTGTTCCAGTTCATGCTTTGCCAAGAGGCAGATCTGGTGTAGATGGGAGTATCAGCGTATGGCATAAAGCCAGCTGTGCCATACCCTTCTGTAGGGCTCCGAAGTTGCCATTCAGATTTTATTTGGCTGGGTTACTGTGCCCCAGCTTTGCTAGGCCAGACATCTTTTTTAGATATTAAATTTTACATGTATGTTTTAAATAAATAGCCTGTATTTTAGGAGCACTTAGCCATAAGTATATAAACTGCTCTGAGGTTTACCCCATTGGAATTAGAATGAACCTAATTCATAATTCAGACATCAGGCTAGAAACAGCTCAGCTTCACTCCACGGACCTATAGCTTGATGTCTGAACTGCCCACGAGACGCCCTCTAATCCCAATAGCTGTAACCTAACCTCAGAGTGGTTTCTAAACTTACTAAATAAATATACTTTTTAAAGAGGAATGCACCATATTTATTAGGTTTTTTTTCTCTGTTCAGGCAGACTATCATTTTAGAGCTGTTCCTGTGAGAGAGGCTGTGGAGAGACACAACTATAGTCAAGAAAAATAGCAGAGCATACAGATTCTTTTTTTTTTTTTTGAAAAAGGAAAAATCGACCCTACTCTACTGACATGAACACAGAATATACCTGAAGATACAGATTCTCATGCTGCTGAGGACTACCTCCCATAAGCAGTTATCCATGCAAAATCTCTTCTTACATGGGTAGCCATACTGAATTCAGAATGACAGCCTCCTTCAAGAGGCTCCCAAAGAATGGGCCCAAGCTGTCTCCTCTTGTTCATTCTTCAGTCAACTGTTTTTCTTATGATCACTTGTAGTACTCAGGTAAATAAAAAAGAAATCTTCCCAGTTGAACTGGAGTGAGTGCATTCAGTTTCTCATTAAAGTGTGTGCTCAACTTTCATTCCCACTTTGTGTCAAAATCTTGTTCATTACTAAGAACTATTTTATAAGCATCAATATATGAAGACAGATGAATTTTCAAAGCAGTGTTTTTGCAAGAGGAAGGAATACAGTAATAGCATGAAAGTCTGGCTGTCTGATCAGATCATGGTTTTCAGATTTGATTTTCATTGATAATTTTTCAACTTCACTCAACACCTCATATACTGGAAAAGGGCTGTGCAGCAGGGACTTTTCTGAATGCCTTAATACCACAAACTGTATTTGGTCAGTCTGTCTGCTCTCCATGTGTGCCTGGCTTCACAGCAAATAAATGCCAGAAATAGCATTCCTACAGGATTTCCAGTTCAAAAGCCACAAGAATGCTCTTTCTCATGGTATGGCACTGTGCAATAAAATGGTGTCATCTGGAAAATTACAGTCTTGGAAACAAATGTTTTTTCCCTCTTCACTGATTTAAATCATCTAAAAATAGATGGGTTGTCACACAACTTTTATATTTGTCAGGAGTGCCCCTCATTTCATTCTGTGACAGTACAAGAAATGCAACCCATAACAAGATGGACAGGTCTTCCCAGGGAATCCCCTGGGAATATCTTTTTTTTTTTTTAATTGTGCAAATTAAAAGTAATTCATCAAAGACTGAGAACCCATTCAAGGTCACTTCAAGCAATAGTTTCAGGGAGTATTTATATTAACATAAATTTAGGGGGAGAAGGAAGGAAATGTCATGGACTAAAATTTTCACCAGTTCTTCTTTCTGTTTTCTTAAGTAAGACTTCCTAAGATTAACTCCATACAAATGCAGACTGTCACATTTCTAGGGGGCTGAGAGAAACATCATCTAATCCACCTGCCTAATCAGAACATGCAAGTTACTCTTGACTGATGTTGAGCTCTTGACTTCAGAAACAGGAAGACTACAGGTGATAAATCATGGAAGTATTCAACATAAGAAACCAAAGCTCCTCAATGTTCAGCCAATCAAGAAAGAATCTTTGGGGTTTTTGACTAAGATAAAAGCTCAAAATTATTATGCTGTACTATTTATTATTTAAGGATGATCACCAAAGCATCAAGCCCACTGGTACATTCTTCTCTATCCATTATTTATAACTTCCCTCCTCAAACTACTCATAACAACAGCTCCTCAAAACTTGTGCAACCATTTGAAGCCAGCATAAGCACAGATACTTTTGAAGGGATTTCAAAACATCACCTGCTCTTCCTAAACCAACCAGTCATAGAATTAGTTCAAGTTTCCATGTACTTCGTGACTTCTGCAGAATCTCAAAGAAAAAGCATAATTCCCATTATAAAAAGAGTTTTATTGCCAACTTTGTCTGACCATTTTTGCATGATCAGCAAAAAAACTTGAACCATATACTAACTTGTTACAAGTCTAGCTCATAATTTCCATCAGACAGAATTCATGCTTTCATTATTAAAAGTTCAAGGGTTCAGGCCACACTGATGGCCTGAATCTGCACAGACACAGAAACTCTGGCAGTCACTTGAATAATACATTTGCAACTCTCTATATAATCTATACCACATCAAGCATCAGAGATTCCTGATAAGCAAAATAAGCAATAAATTGCAGTGTCTCAATGCATCCTTGCAGATTTCAATGACTCACTTCTGAGAAATGTTGATGATGGAGAAAAGAACAAGTTTACAGGTAGAGGGAAGAATATCAATTATCCTGACTGGCATGCTAAAGTTATTTCCAGATATTGAAAGGGTATTGCAACAATTAAAAATAGAACACATCAAATAACAGCGGAATAGTTTTTCTTCTGGTGATGATCCTGGTTTTATTTCTTACTACCCTACATAGTAGACGTATGCAAGCAAAATATCAGTACACTTTACAGAACATTTAGCCTCTCTTTCTTTTAGGAAAGGATGCAGTTTTCTTTGCTCACATCTAGTTTTCCGATAGCAGCTCAATAAAAGTTTGTAATAATATACACTACAAATTGCTCTAAAAACTCTAGAATCAAAGACATATTAAAAAGTAATTTTTCTAAGTGGGAAAATCTGCCATTCCTCAGAGCAAAAGTTCTTTGCTGAACGTACTTCCTTGCCCAGCCCCAGTAATTAACATCTCCTGGACTGAAAGCACCCCAATTTGGCACACATAGAAGAGAAATTTGCATGCAACCTTTCTTCTACATACTTTTGTTCAGCAGCTGTACACAAGATCAGCCAGGACAGGCACATGACATGCTTTCACATGAAATACACATGTGGGCCATAAGCCTGCTAAAAATTCCCAGAACCACAACATTTCACTTGTCATATTACTTGGCTTCATTCCTACACCGATGGAATATCAGCTTTAGATCCTCACTAGGAAGAAAAGGCATCATACATTTTGGTTTCAGGCATTTGGTCACCCACATTAACAGCAATATTGTGGCTATATTTTAAACATATATCATTATTTTTCTTCATCTTTCCTTATACTTTCTGAAAGGTTATCTGGCAATTCTGAGCAGCTGACATGTCCTTCTGTTACAGGTACAGAGTAGCAATGGCTGGTGACCGTTCGAACACAGGAAAAATCACCTCAAAATCTGTATGGAAAGAAAGGTCTGATGAACAGATTTGTAAGAGTAATTAAGCACCTGAATAAGCAGGTAGGCATCTATTAGGATTTTCAAATGGCTAGATTTTAAATCTTCTAAAAGCCTCTAAAAATCTAGCCCCTTTAAAAAAAATGGAAGGTACAATTAGATAAGAGTAAGAATTGGGTTACTTTTTGTGAATATTCTTTTTCAAATTCATGGCAGTTTGCTTTGTTTGATTGTATTTCTTCTCTGCAAACCATCTGTATTGGTGCCCAGCCCCAGCTTCAAAACTTGAATCCATCCAAAGAGTTTCATTGCCAGATCCCACCTCTTTCTTCAACTCCTGCAAAGTCGCCTCTTCCTTTTCTACCTTTCACTCACTGTGACACAAGAATTCACCAGCTGCATGAGGCTGAAGTGCTTCTTGTTTGCTTCTGCTTCACAAGAATGGCTGTATTTTATTTGTAATTCTATAGAAACTAAGTGTTCATAACAAAACTACTGCTAACTCAGAAAATGCTGGACTCTTGATCTGAAAACAAGCCCCAGCCTATTCAAGAAACTCAGTAATTGTCTTATCACAACTCCCTTTGGGTTGACATAATTTTGTCTTAATGCAGGCATTGTAGTTGAATATCTTACTGCTTGCTTTCAAATTTAAGATTAAATATATATTCAGCCTATGTCCACACACATCCTGCCAACATGAAAAATCATGTACTCTAGAAAAAGCAGAGGGAAAGAGCATTAAAAAGCAGGAAGAGTCCTGGATCAAAATAAATGTTTTGCTCATTAGACTGTATTTTTGTCCCTGTTATTGAAAATTTGAAACAGCAAAATACAGCTTGTTATAAGACTTTCAAGCTCTCTGTGTAATGTGACCTGCTTGACGAGAAGTATGAAGAAGAGATATCGAAGAAATGGCTGAAATTTTCTGAGCATTTTCAGAAATCTAGAAACATGTTTAAAAAATTTCTATGGCGTTATCTGCCTAAAGAATCTGAATTCATCTGAAATACCAATCAATAGATTACAATTTTGTAAATTTTCCCTTATAATTACCATTGCTATGGACAGATCAGAATTCATTTCAGCTTTCGGTGATGGCAGTGGAAAATTTTATTTAACGGTTTAATATCATTTAGTGAAGACACGACTGGTACCCAAGGACCATATTTGACAGTCTATAACAAGTTCTAATGCTTACTTGACACAGAGAGTCAAGCATCTCTGAAGGCCATTGAAGTATGGTTGAGAGGACTGAAGTAAGCTGAGGATGGTTTTGTTGGAAACCAATCAGAAATGCTAGGCACAGGCACTTATAGGATTAAGGTCACCTGATAATGGCATGAGTGTGTGTGTAAGCATATTGCCATATAGTTTCTATACATGCCAGTGCTTGACAGAAGTCTTTCATTTCAAGTGGCAGGGGGCTTTATTTCAAAGATGCTGCACCAAAGTTGCAGCCCCAGTCTTTCAGGTGTCTGGGTTGTCAGTTGCTTTGTCACAGTTACTAAAAAGATAACCGTTTTCTTAATTTAAACATCAGTGTGCACTCACACAGTGCAGTCTCACCACCCTTCTGTATTTTTTATGGACATACGCAATTGATACATTTTAAATTCAGATTTCTTATAATTGCTTTCGATATCTATTTGGAACCGTTTTTCTATTTATTTCATAAAGATCTTTCAGACAAAAAGATTAGGAACAAAGATAAATCAAGGTCTTTAAAAGCAGAAAGCATAAAATGTAAACAAAATTTACATCACTAGAAAATGAGATAATTGTCTTAAGAATTGCAGAGGAGATATTCATTGTTGGTCTCAGAACTGAGTTGGCTAGTCTTCAAGATGCAAAAGAGACTCCAAATCTGGTAAAGTGACTCCTCATCCTGCATTCTCCAGCAAAATGCCCCCCTGAATCCAGAGGAATTTTCCAAAGGCAGGAGCATAGGAAGAGAAAGTTTGCCAGAGGTTACATAGCGAATTTGCAACAGAGCCAGGAACAGAATCTTGCTTGCTAAGGAGTTAGATGCAGGTCCTATCCATTAGACCACAGCAATCTCCATATTTAGTTAGATCAAGAGTAAAAGCAGTCAAATAACATCCATCTTCTAACTTTACTGAATGCTCTGAGATTTCCAGATGAAAAGTATGATGTGCTCAAAACATTACTTGCCATCATTTTCAGACATGAAATTGTGCAGGTTTCTGCCCCAGCTAAAGCTTAAAAGCACAGTACTCCATTGTTTCTACTACATTGTATTTTACTGAGTTTTATACATAACTTCTTGCAAACTTTCACTGTATTAGGTAGAACTCCTGTCTTCTCTTTGCACTGCCACAGATATGTAATGGAAACCAGAAGCCATGGTCTGACAACCTAAGGCCTGCCTTAGCCCAACGATCCCTATTGGCTTGTGTCAGTAAATTTAATTTAGAGCTAACCAATAGTAAATACTAGGTAGAGGGATTTAGATGGAATTTAAGGCTGTGTGAACATGGTCTCAAGCAATGATCTGAGAGAAAAAGTGAAAAAGTAAGTCTCCTTCTGTGGTGAAAATAGCTATTGAGTCCTGAAACCATGCCATCACTTTGAAACACAACTAAGTCAGTGACAGTAAAAAAAAAAAAAGGGGGGGGGGGGGGGGTTAAAAAAAGCTAAGCTCTTCCAAACCTGTATGTAACTTTAAACCAAATATTAACAGAAAAAAACCTGGCATTGAAGTTGGCGCTTAACTCTAGTTAATGAAGAGTTCAGATTTCCATTCTAACCCTCTTTTTCTGTTGCTTGTAATTTTCTCAAATAAACTCCATTTTGTGCTGAAATTTTCCATGCTTGAGATTTTTTTTGGAAAGTTTATACAAAATCAGTTAAGCAGTTTATTTATATTAGCACTGAAAACAAAAAAAAAAGCCACATAAAAAATTTTCCGTGTATGTTCTGATCAGACATTTTCTGCTCAATGAACTCAAAATCAGTCACAGTGAGAAATTTCCAGATTTTGTTTGTATGTATCATTGATCTCAATTAGTTTAGAAAAACAAACAAAACAAATTAAATACCTCAAGCCAAATCTGGACATTAAAAAATTTAGCATTATAAGTTTTGAAATTTCATCTTTAGGATGCAACTTAAATACTGTAAGTCTTCGAAGATGTGCTTTCAAAATTTCTAAATATTTAGAGTGGAATCATTACCACTGGCCTAATGATGTTCATTGGATATGTTCACAGAGCTCTAAAAAGCAGTTTTAATAGTGTCTATTATTATAACATGCTTTATATCCTGCCTCTATGACTGTGTCACAAACTGTCTATTTTTTTTCAAGCAGTTTGCTTAACTTTTATGAGAGTGTGCCACCTAGCCTTGTTGACCTAAACAAATAGATTTCCACTTGTGGGGGCTGTGTTTTGGCTGCACCAGTCTGCAAGCCATCTTGCAAGTCCATGAATCTAATTTTAATGATCTTAAAGCCACTGATTTCAATGGGAAAAGATAAGGTCCAATAATGTAATTCTCCATAGCCCTACTCACAGAAGCAGCGAATCTTCCCTTGTGTCAATAATTTCTCCTTTAAGATTGTATGCAAATTCAATGTATACACAGTTCAGTGTGGTCCTTTTTGGAGAAGCAAATAAGTTTTTAGGTCCTATTCATCAAAATATCTGAACATATGCATAACTACACACACACACACACATATATATAATTAATATAGAAGTAAATTGTCTAAAAATACTTCATTGGAAGCAGTTTTTCCTCACTGAAATGAGGCCAAGAAAAAGATGCCAAAATATAGTCTAGCAGCGATTTTTGTATGGCAAACCCAAGACACTAGCTATGCAAAGCACTTCGAATATGTGTGACATTTCTTAATGTAGACAAACAAGCAAAGCAAGATAAATCAATTTCCCCACTGGAAATGTGTAATATCCTTTGTTTTATTCACCACCAATGATTTTGTTGTTAATGGCTGGGCATGTTCAGTATGCTTGTGAAGAATGTATTTCAATCCCTCTGATGAACAATCCATACATAGACTGAATAGCTTATTTCCACTGAGAAATCTTGCTAGTTGGGAAAAACAAGGGGGGGGGGGGGGGGGGGGGGGAAGAGAGAGAAAAAAAAGAGGTCATTACTTACAACCTCCAGCAGTCAGGAAGAGTTCACTTCCTTTGTATTGTACTTTCTTACTGCAAGCATTTCATTTCTGGGGGGGAAAATCAGAAGTATATTTTCATGAATGAAAAAACTGTTCTTCATTGTAGACTAGTCTACATGAAGCTTCTCTCTTTTATTCATTTGCACCAGAATTAAAGCCTCATTTTACCAGTGGGAATACTGAACAAAAACATCACACTGGACACAATTCACAAAGTTACTAGGCCACAGTTACACAGAGCAAATCAGTGGCAGTATTTCTGTTGTATAAAATCACAACCTTGGCACTAGTTCAGCTAAATGCTTAAGCACACATGTAGCATAAGCACAGGCATTTTTGCTCACCCCTTCTACTCATGCTGATATTCTGTTGTTTTTAACTAGGAGTCTTATTACAGTATGTCTCTGAGCAGTTCAGGAGAGAAAACTGCAGGGGAATGGTGCTTGCTACCTTTGGGTAACCTGCTTTCACAGTACTGGTAAGTAAAGGATGATTGGCAAGATCTGATGTGAGGGAAATGTACGAACTTAAAATACAAAAAGCTCCTGTAAAACAAATCCATATCAACGTATTTTGCTGCCTTCAGAGAAAATAAAGAAAAAAACACAGGCAGACAGTCTGAACCACAGACTCCCCTCAGTCTCCGAAGCCCACAGACACACACTTTGTACAAATATATGATCTTATATACAGACACACAGATACTCCCCCCTTCCCCTCCTACATTGCTGCCATACTTACTCAGAAAGGCAGTATGTAGGCTGTACATAGTAAATACAGACACTGTAACGTATCTTGGCACACACAATATTAAGCATTGGCACAGAAACAGATGAGGATGTGCAACATTATTCCTGAAGCCAAGAAGTCAATAACACATGAAGAGGAAGAAAAAAACCCACCATGTTCTCTTTACATTAATACTATTCGACACTTCCAATGGGATCTCAAATCCAAGAAACCAAAGCTTTCTCCAAACACAATGAAGACTTCAAGTTATTCATGTTTTCTTGATAAACACCACTAGCTCCACTGGACAGATGGGAAAGCTAAGGAGCATGGAAGTCACAGTAACCAGTTTCCCTCTTAGTGCAAGCAAGCCAATGGCACGGTTGGAAAAAAAAAATATATATATATATTAGACTCTTTATTCTTCATTCAATCTCACACCTAGAAGATGGTCTCACATGACTACCTAAGTGCAGGTCTGAAATAGTGTAATGCACAATGGTTACCTACTTGGCAGGCACAAGGTGTACCCAAACAGGTGGTAAATACACCATGGGCAGTGGCAAGACTAGTGTAGGAGGGCAGAGGAATTTTGCCAATGGATTGGCCAATCCCTGAACCACAAAGCTTCCTTTTCTTTTCAGTTTCTCCCAGTCTATATCAACCTCTAGCATGGGCTGAATTCTAAGAGGAAACACGACTTAAAGGGTTGAAGGAAGCTCAAAGGAGCAGGGAGGAGGATTGGGAAAGACTGCACCCCATGTACAGGGGCAAAATTGATCAGCTCTGTCCATCTGAATAGCACTGCTGGGGGCCTTCTGGACAGTCCACAATAAACTGCACTCTCCTCTATCCCCACACACTCCAAGGGAAGCACCAGCTTCTATACATCCACTTTTCTTCTCACAAGCCCTTACATGAGTCTTGCATGTAGGAAGGCACGGCATTTTTGGTACACAGGAGAATGACGTACAGCAATGAAAAAATCAGGTATTAGCAACTGTGCTAACACTGTTAGTATATAGCATCTTCCAAAAAACCAAAATATGAACAATTTTAATTCTTGACCAATTTAATTTCATATCACAACTTATGAGTTGTAAAATACAGTAATATACCTAAAGGGAAGTTTAAAATTCTTCAGTGGCCCACTGTGGTTCTTTTCTTCACTTCCTTTCTTCCCAAAGATTCTCTTCACTACGACCTGAATCAGGGGTAGGAGAGGTTATATTGCCAGCTCAGCATTTACTGCAATGTGTTAGCAAAAACAGTGTGCTGGTAACAAAGATGATATAGGAACAAAGGCAGAGAGCAAAGTATAAACAGACAGTTGTTTCTGATCTAGAAGACCAGGAGTTCTGGCAGAAGAGGTCTGGTACTCTTTAATTGTGGGTAATTGTTTTGAGTTCCTCTGCATGATATTAAAAAATATTGCCATATTGAATAGTAATAAACTTTAGTAGTTAGTTCATAATTACTACAAGTCATTCTATTTCAGAAAAAGTAACTTCTTTCTCCCTCCAGTCCTTTTTAGGTGTATAGTTCTATGCATATTCTAGTGAGATGGCTGTACATCTAGTGATAGCAGTAGTAGGCTGTTATCAAAACATGGTGCTTGTACATCTAGCAATACATAAATTACTTCATTCTAGAGATAGGAATGGCTGCTTAACTCTGAGCATGTGAATGGTCCAGCATGAAGCAGGTGCAGCTGGTGGGCCACCATGCTACAACACAACTCCTGCTGTGGTTCCACAAGGATTGGGATTTCTCCCCACTCCTGGTCTGACATCTAGGCTACTTTAAATGATTACACGTCTGCCTGGGTGCGAGGCAAATCATAAGTTAGGCACTGAGATACAAGTTCTCATGAGCAAAAATAAATTTGTTGTTATCTGAAGAGCTTTACATTGGTGGGTTTCTACAGTGCTTAAAAACTGAAACTGAGTAAGTCAGATATCATCTAAAGCTCTAAACATAATAAACAAATAGTACGTGGATGCCAGACGTTATGAGTGGTTAGTTTATTAAAGTTAACATGCTTGTTCACAAGATGTAAAGCTAAGCACAAACTTAGGTCTTTGCAGGACCAGAACTAAGCTGCTGCATTTTGATCAAAGCTGAAGGGTCAGTGCAGGCCACAGCAGAGTGTTACTGTCTGAGGTCCAAGAACAATAAAGACATATCCTGCTACTTGGGGATCCTCACTGAAGTCATTGCTCCTTGCCATCACATGTAGATTTTGCCCAGAAGAGCCCTGCCACTGGGATGAGACTATGACTACTCAGACCCCCACACAATAATGCCTATTTTAAGTTGATGTTGTTTTTAATTTGTGCAGGAATGGAAATCTATAGTGTCATGAAGAGTCCTAATGTCCCTCGATGGAACAAGTGGTTAACTCCACATTACAAGAGGTCTGCTTGGAGACTTGAGGTCAAAAGGGCTCCTAAAAGGATTTTGAAATTTTCTCGTAAATGCTGAATGTTTAAGTTATGATTAAGTCATGTTTACCCATTAATTGTGCAGTAAATAAAGCTGTGGCTTTAACCTTCCAGTCATAGCATGGCAGTGTGTTAATTAGGACTGAGAGACTGGCAGCCTGCCAAAGTTATGCTGTATGGGAGGTTGAGAGGTACAATTTGGTTATCAGTTATGTTGACATGTGCTGAGTGTTATGTGGTCACACTGCATACCCAACAGATCTAGCACTAGCTCTCCCAGTTATGAAAGGGCTGCTGTTTGAAATATTTGGCTCTTGGTCAAAGTCTCTGAGTCTGAAGATCAAGAGGTTTTTTTTTGTTTTGTTTTGGTTTTTTTTCCCTCTCATTTCTATTAGTTTTTATAGATCCACTTTCCCACTTAGAGGGGGTTGCATGGGGAGAAACAGACTGACTCATATAACAACAGTGCATGAAGCAAAGCTGTGGGGAGAGGGAAAAGAAAGGATGTAAAGATTTGACTTACAGCTCTGCATCTATTTACCCTTTCCCCACTACTTCTAACCTCAGCCATTTAACAATACTTGGAGCTGAGTCCTAAGATGGGACTTAAAACTTTCCCACGGGCTGAACCTACTTGGATTCAAAAATCTGTACATGAAGCATTACTAATCATTTACCAAAGCTGTCTACTTTCAGGATCCCAAGAAGTTTCTTGGACTTTACATGGAGATACAGTATAGAGAAATGGAAAAGACAGATAATCAGGAAGTGTGGGGAGGAGAAAGGTGAGAAAAAAAAGTTGGTTGTTCACAGGAACAGACCTGAAAAAAAATGCTTCCTAGATAGACGACAAAAATCTAAATATTCTTGTGCAAAGTCTGTTATTTACATTTGCATCTTAAATTTCTACCACTTAAACTTGCACCTTTTCTTTGCACTTCCATTCCCTCTACACAGCACATTTCTTATGAACTTGTCTAGATACTAACACATAACAATCCTGTGATGTATTAGAGCAGCAAGGCAATTTTCCAGTCCTCATTCACCAACCCAGCTCATAAAGAAACTGCACAATTAAAATCCATGGAAATTCTGAAAGAAAAGGGAAGATAAGTGAGTGTTTATGAAATTATTTTCTAGTGCGGAGAAGTGGCTGAATCTTGAAATAATTCAACATTTAGTTGCAACAAAAATTGATAAATATTGCTAATAAAAATTATTAGCAATAAAAAAAATACGGATACAACTTGTTCTAGAACAAAAACCATCATGTTCCTTATAAGGACTTACTACCCAAGCTGATTCTCCAAAAACCTACAAAATTCACACAAAAATGCTCACTATGCTATTTAGATAAGAACATCTACATTAGGTATATGATAATATCAGCAACACCAGAACAACACAGACACTTTGTGAATTCATTCAAGGTGCAAATCAACCAAAGAGAGATTAAACATCTTGCCTGTTCAAGCAACAATGTTGTCTGTATAGCTTAAATTAGAAAAGGAAGTTCTGCAATCCTCATATTGTTCTAAATCCATTCAGTCCTGTTGGTCCAGAAATTGCAGACTGGATGCAAGGCAGTTATTTTCACATTTTTTGCTTTTTAATCAGCCATAATAGGGACATTTTGGCTTCTTTCAAGATAAAGCATGAAATCAACTACAATCTCTCTTGCTATTGTTTATCTGTCAAGGATATTATTTTTGGAAGAAAAATTCCATGGACTACTTCGACAGTGAAAATTACCACAGGATCTATGCAAAGAATGAAAATCAATTTCTCATTCCCCAAGGGTGTCTCCACACATGAGCATATTAAATTAAAAGGCTTGAAGCAAAAGGTCCCTTTTACTTCATCTGGGTACAACTCTTATTACTTGAAAGAGATATTTTGAAATACCTCACGCTTACATGCAGTTATGCATTAGGATTGCAGACACAACTTTAATTGGTCCCCAGGACCTTACTTTGAAGTGATGACTCACAAAGAGTTATTTTGTCAAGCCAACTGTGCAGTAAAAATATTAAGTGTGGCTTAAAACAGTAAAGGTTTTATTATCCTGTTCACTTCCTGTCATGAAGCATTGCATTAAATTGTACTTTTAAGGGATTAATGACCTATTTGCTTCATTCCATGCTGCATTTGTGGTTATGAGAGTTATTAAAAGCCATGTTATCAACACCAGTGTTAATGAAGATATTGGAAAATCAGTCAAGCACAAATATCTTCTAATCTATAGTGTTAATCCAACTGCCTTTCCCTAGGAGATTTTTTACTGTTCCCTGGTGACCTTGCAGCATTGTCGCCATTTTGTGGGCACAGTCAGGAAAGTTAAATGTTTGAGAGAGAGAAAACAGGGAAGCAAAAACCTGAATCTGTGCGATGTTAGTCTAAAGCCCTCTCACTTACGAAGGACCATACAGAAGCATAGAAAATGTCTGCATCAACATGGACAGCAAATAGCATGACATGTCATTACCACAGCTGAAAATAAATTCAAAACTATGGGAAACATTCAGGACTTTTGTTTTTGTTATTTTGAATAGACACACTACAAGACTGAAAACTAATCCAATTTATTCAGAGACAGGTCTGCAAAATCAGCTCTGCAAAACACTGATGAATTCTTACAGATTTTGCTTATAAATAGAACGGAGCAGATTCATTTCTTTGCTTTTTGGCAAATAGCCTATTCACAGAACTATGTAGTTCTGGGAAGGCTAAAACCAATTCATGAAGTTGTGCTGAATTTCACAAATACTTTTGACTAGAAAAGATAAAAATCTTGGAAAGCTGAAATGGTTTGCACTGACACTAAATGCAACATTTCAAACTTTTATTTCAGAATAATCCTTTTCACTTAAAAAAGGCAAAATTTGATAGAGAAATTAAAAGTTAAACATTTCAGGCAGATCTAAAAACAGATTATATTTTCAGCATCACAACAAACCAAAAAATACATTATTTATATAGCTTGTTAACACTTTTTTTTTTTTTAGCTACCCAAATGTCAACCGTAATAAAACAGCAACAGAACGCTTCATGCTTATATATACTGATTGTCATCTCAGTGGATCTCACACTAGGTTGCCACCACCCACAGTCATAAGGCCGCTAGGAAATTAGTACTTTTAAACCAATACACTGATAAGGCACCATTTAAAAATATTCTACATTTAACAGCAGCAGAAGCTGCACAACTAAGGAAAAGGGGGGCAGGGAAAAAAACAAACATACAAACAAACAAAAACAGAATGAGTCCTGTGTTGTGACGTAGGAGGAGAGGTCACTCAGTCATCGACTCCCTCCATACTTGGACATTTTTACCTCTACACTCTGAAGTGCTTTACTGGGAGAGAAGCTTTTGCAAAGGGGGGCTCCAAGGCTCAGCAATTTTATTAACCCCACACAGCTGCTCAGAGAGAGAAGCTACATGAGAACCCAGCTCAGCCAGTTCCCAGTCTGGTCCCTCATCAATGGACCTATTATCTACACAATGCAGTTTTTAACATCTTATATGAAAGACCCATACATATTAAGACGCATGGCACTCAATTTATTTACCTCAGAAAGGTGAAGAGATTCAAAAATTCTGACTAGTGAGTAATTTGTGCCAAAGTAAGGAAATAAATGTGAGCTTTTCTTCCTTCTAGGTTATCTCGTTACTTTTACTGACAACATGTGCAGTCACTGACAGAAGAAAATTTGAATATGACTCTGAAAAACAAAACAAAACAGAAAAAAATTTGAAGACGCAGTTCTTACAAGCTGAACTGTAAAAGGAGCCATCTCTAACACAAAGCGTATATTTAGTAGATCATTGTTTATGCATTGTAAACTGAGTTCTTTCTTTGCTTCACAATTTCATTGTAAAAGCATTAGCGTCACAGAGAAAAATCATATGACAAGTTTTCCTTCACATTTTCTTCCTTCATATGGAGAAAGCAAGCAGGGCTAACCTCACTGGGCCTCCGGTGAATAACCAGGGCAGGCGTCTGTGAGTACATACAAGGGTGATCTCTGTCCTCTCCCTCTTAGAGCACCCAAAGCCTGGCGAATCAGGGGTTTCTCTGTCTCTGGGCTTGCTGCTTTCATCCTTGAAAACAATGCAGCTACCCCAACATGGGTGATAGTTGACCTAGCAGGAGCAGTAGGAAATGAAAGCTTATGTTCCTTTGCCATCATTCATTTTATTCCTCATTCTTTCCTCTTGGGAGATTTCCATAAGATCTATTACTTTTCTACAAAAGTGACACTCCTCATTCAGAAGAGCAGAATAGTATACAAATGTAGCTATATCCTCAACAATCCTGTTATTTTAAAAGAGTGGCTCTGTCATAAATGACATCTGCTAGCCAAATTCATTGCAGTGAACCAGAACAGGCTTGCAAACTGTTGGTGTTATGTAGGTGTTTGACTGATTTTACTCCATGGGTAATGGGCAGGGGCTAAAGAACGCCTGCACAGGCTCAAAACTTTGTTTAATGTTCCGTTAGCATGAGAAAAGAGTGAGGAGCATTTTCAAAACTGTTTCCAAGGTTAACAGGGGTGCAATTTGCTATCAGCTGCATGCAGCTTAAGCACAAGTTGATATCTGTTGGGTATTAGAAGCACTGGTACATCAACTGAACTAGTTACTTAGTTTTTGTACCTCCTTTTTATTTTTCTGTTTCTTTCTCTCTTCCCCCCCCCCCCTTTTTTTTTTTAAATCTTCCCTTTCTTTTTCTCTTTCTTTGTTTTCTTTTTCCCCCTCTGCTTCTCTTGGCAATCAAAGAACACAGCTGATCTTTAACTCCCTCCTTGCTAGACATTTTTTGTGTCCTCTTCCTGCATATTTCAGAACACGAAGAAGAAATCCATAGTTTACTTGGACCAAGAAGTTTGGGATATGCAGGTTGTTCATCAGGCAATCATATGCTTAGGAAGCACTGACTGCCAATGAGGAACAGCCTTCAGTAGACAGCATGTTGAACACACAGACGCCATACCCATTTCCAAATCTTGGATGTAGACAATCCATCAAGCAATACCAAATGTTATTGATGTAAATGTTGATACAGGTTGACAGTAGTTTGCTAGAAGTTTTGGCTCTGTATAATTTGGTTGACTGTACACAGGTCTGAAAACTATTGGAAACAGAAACCTATATATACATTACAGGTTTCCAACAAAGCCAACAGTTTATGAGGGAATGCTCTGCATTAAGAAGCTTTCAGAGACATTTGTTAGAGAAAGTCTCTTGTCTCGAATTTCTAGGGAGAAGCTAGGGATACATTTTTTTTTTATATGTTTTCTATAAACTTCATATGTTGTATCCCCAAAAGTCCCAAATGACCATGAATTTCTAAACCTTTCAGTCAAGACAGAGATGGGGAAGAGAGACACAAAATACATATCCCACAGCTGCAGAAAAACTTTGGGAAATGCATACAGAGCATGAGCCATGGCACTAAAAAATCCTTACCAGATCAGCTCATCTAGTGTCAATGAAACATATCAAGACTTATTATTTGATTAAAAGCACTTGGGGAGCAAATGCTTGTATCTGATACTATATTTCTCAATTACTGTGATATATCTGATATTTATAAAAATGAAATAATTCCACATACAGGGAAAAATAGAGGTAAATACAAGCTAATATAATACTGGCTGTTGATTATGATTGACAGCTGCAAAGTAAGGCCACATATAGTGGTTGAAGTTTAAAAGGATTTTAAAATTAGAAGTAGCGTTTCTGAGCCTAGCGCTGAAAAACCCTGACATTTGCAGTGCTAGGAGCAGGCTGTGAGAGGGATTTCTATCCTGGTTTCCCACCCAGAAGAATATATTTACTGTTCAAACAGTTTGAGGCAGGCACCCATGGAAATCAGCGGGAACATTGCCATTGGTTTTAATGGGAGCAAAATCTGTCCCTATGTGTAAATATACAGCAATATTTTTTTTCCTCTGACTGTTAAAAACCACCATCACAACTGGATGGAACCTGGTTTAAACACTCAGACATGGGGCCTCTTTACCGCAGGAGTCTCCAACGATGTCCATCCTTAACACCACACCAGCTGCCAGCTGAAGGCTCTGAAATGCTGATTTTAATCAAAATCTTTCCTTTCAAATCTAGCTTACAGTTTACTCATAGCGCAAAAGTGCTTCTCAGCACTGGAATTTTCAGGATGCGATGCTGAGCCAAATACTGCAGGCACAGCTTGCTCATAAGACAGCAATCTTGTGGCCCACCTTGGAGGTTGTAATAGGGCTACTGTACTCAGCCTCCCACCCTTGGTGAAGCCCACTAATAACATCTGTTTTATAGCATTCACTCCTGCAACCTGCTAGCTCTTTGGCTCTCCTGCTGTCATAGAGAGGATGTGCTTTACTATGCTGCAGGTCTGGTGGAAAGTTGTCAGACTTCAAGCCAAATGTAAAAGCAGCCAGTACTGAATAAATGACTTGAAATGCTTTCTCCAGGGACCCCTTCCAGGTCCCAGATAGGCATATTTGGCCAATGTTTGTAGACAGTCTTGCTCAGAGGCAAATTAAAAATCAAAATACAGACACCGTTTGAAAAACATCGAAAGCTAGACTCAAACATCCACCATGTATTAAGACATTCTTATATAAAAATAACCACAAGGTTGCAAATTCATACTTTCCTACTTGGTGAGACCAACTGCAACCAGGAATAAACCTGGAAATGTGTGGGGCAGACTGCGGCCCTGCCTTAAGAGAAAGCATAAAGCTGAAGGCGGAAAGCTGGAGTGAGAAAAACAAGACACTGTGAACTGGGCAATTGAATCAAGCAGTGGGTGGCACAAGGGGTGAGGCCCCCACCTGCACCAGCACAGCTCATAGGAGCTGCCCCACTCAAGGCAATGGCAGCAAAGCAGAACAAGTGACAAATAAATGCCCCTGCTCTAGCTGTGCAAGTCCAGGGTACACCATGTACACTGCATGGACAGCTGTGTGGTACAACTGAGGGGACAGAATTAGTGCAGAAGAGTCATAGGGTGGGAAAAGTGGAGGTGAAAAACTTCAAGCCAGTATGCTGCCATACTTTATCTCAGAGAGTTGCAGCCTCAGATTAAATTGGCTAGCCATCTCCCAAACCCTCGGGCCCTTCAGATTTATTTTTTTTAAAGATTTTCTGACCTGCTCTATAGCATTGCTATGCAAGTGATTTATCAGCACAACTGAGTGGGCAGTGTGCTGTACCACAGAGGCAGGAATGTGTGGTGAAGAAGAAGGGAGGGAGCTGGGAAGTCATAAGCCAGGACTGCCACCGAAGTCTTGATACCGTCAGACCACAGGCTGTGGTTCCACACATAATTTTGGCAGCAACCCTGGCTTCTGCAGACCACACTTTCGAGTACACAGCAATGCCCCAGCATCACACCCTTTCTTGTGCTGGAAGCCTGGCACTTTCTGAGTCTGAACTGACTCATGACAACATGAGAATGGTGGCAGCCAGGCTTGACTTCAAAGCAACCATTCATTCCTTACCTTAGTAGCACATTTATAGCTACCCTTTTCCACAACACAAAGAGTAAGTTCAGCACCTATCTCCATGAACCTCCTTTTACATCCTTCTTTTCTCCTTCACTGTTCATCCTGACCTATACCAGGATCATATATCACAAGTCATCTCTTTTCTTGCATACCCTGTTACCACTGCAAATCTTTAGCAACCCAAGAATTGATAACTGTCTCTTTGTGTTATTCCTGTTGCTAAATGTGACAAATGCTGAACAAGAAAGCTCGCTCCATCATAAAGCAAGCCTTAATAAAGTTAAAACATCATCTATGCAACTATGACTGGACAAGGAGAAACAGTGGTGCTGCTAATCTTTCATCTGTGCAGAGAAAGTGGGCATGCTGCATTGGCAGTGTTCAGATACAAATGTCTGACCTGTTTACGACAATGTTGGCTAACAAAAAAAAAAAAAAAAAAAACAGTGGTAACTGAGCTAAAAATAAACCAAACCAAACTAAAACCAATCCACAGATGTATTCCACAAGCAGGAATACCCCCACCCTGCAGCAAGGCTTTTGTCTCAATGCCCAGGTCTCACAAGCAATGTGATGCAATGCAATACATCCCTGTGCTGAACACAGTGCATCTTTGGATAACAGTGGACTCACCCCAGGGTACTTTGGAAGAATTTGCTGTCATGATTTTTTGCTAATTTGGAAGCATGCAATTCAGATGTCATTGTGATTGCAATATTCACACCTGAACAAGCTTAAATACATACTGCTGAGTGAATGAACACTTCTTAGAGACTACAGCAAACAATCAGGAAATCCCAATCTGTGGAAAATTGTCTAATTGCTCTTTGACATGGATTTTACTGCTTCTCCTCAGACCTGAGGATGGGACTCAAAGCCCAGAAGCTTGCCTACTTCTTGCAGCTTCATCAACTGACCTAATAAAAGATATCCCTACCTATGAAATTTGTTTCCATCATTTTTGCAGGGTCTTTTCTCCCAGCTCTGTGAAATCGAACCCTTTCATTTTTCTCCATAACCTTTCCTGAATTTAGATAAATTCTATCGCATCCTCAGGGAGCACTGTCATTTTGACTTTCCTCTTCCATTCTTAGCTTTGACATTAGTGTGTTATTCACCCTTCTACCTTCAGACTTTTCAGACCATAACAGTTAGTGCTCTTAATTATTGGCATAGCAATCTGGCCCAAGGGCACTCTTCTGGAAAGGATTCACTTTAAAAGCCTGCTGAATTGAGGGAGGCATTCATGCACGAGTTGCATAATGATTACTCATAGTCCACAGTTCAGCACACCTCCCTGTTTCCAAAACCTGGAGTTAGGGCCAATAATATCTCTCTTTATTCAAAGAGCAGGATTCTGGGAGAAGATTGTTTTGATTTGCCTCAAGCAGGACTTAACATTGTACACTGTGGTAGAAGCAACTATAATGCTGGTTCTCCAGTCTCAGAAGAAATAAATTCTCAAGTTTTGTTTGTCAAGCGGACAAACAACTGTCAACCTTGTCTTGAGAAGAACTTGATTTTTTAAAGATCTCTATGGAAGTCCAACTACCTTTTGATGACAGAGAGCAAAGGCATTGTCAAAAACAGATTAAAAGAAATACTGAAGTATTAATGATCTTCCCTTTCTGAATATATCAAGAGATTGCAGACTTAAAATCAGCTATCTCAAAAGACTGTGTGCAATGTACGCAAATTCTGCTCAGATATATTCCTGTGAATTTAGACTTATCCTGTTTGATTTTCTACTAATGCTTTGGTTGCCTCATTCTTGGCTATGTACATTTCCTTACAGAAAAATCATCTGGATACACTTCCCAGCGTGTTTGTGACAGACCTGCTTACTCTTATCCTCATGCTCTTCAATCTTGCTTCTCCTGCCCAACTGACTTGGCTTCTGGGAGACATACTTTGCAAGATTTTGCAGCTTAGTCTGGTTTTCTTCCTGCTGCTAGCATTTACTCTGTGTTTCATCTCCGTCACAAGAACCAGAATCATTCCAAAATCTTAGAGCTCCCAAAAGTGCTACTGCTGTCTTGGTGCTGACTCTGGCTTGGGCATTAACCTTGGTCATCAACTTATCATTGTGAATCCATGCCACAATCAGAGCAAATACCACAAACACTTTGTCAGCCAGCTCCTTCTTATCCAGCAACATCATCTGATTCTTCTTACTCAGTTTCTTCTATACTATTTGATCTTAATCATGGTGATTACATTCAGCTATATCTGGCTAGTTCTTTTTCTGCACGGAAGTCCCACAGTGTCCTTGCAGAGTTACAGAAACACATGAAGAGATGATGTTTTGTGCTACTGCTACCTTCTCAGGGTGCTGGCTTCCACTGTTTATTCTAGAGCTTTGTATTAACTTGAGAATCTACTATCATGATGATGCTTGTCAAACCTTTAGTTTTGTCTGCCTTATTCCTCATTATTTTCATCCATGCACCAATCCTGTTTTGTATATATTATTGTCCCAATGACACAGAAGTAGCAAAACAAAGAGGATCCCATACTTCCATACCTTAACAGAATCTCTCTAAAACACTTTCTACCTCAAGGTCAAATTCTTAAATAGGTTATTGTAGGGTGTATTGTTGTACCACTATCATAAATGCTCTTATCTGGATTTGGGAATAATTTGAAATGTGCTATGAATGTTAGTGAGTAAAAAAACAAGCAAACAAACAAAAACAAACAAACAAACAAAACACCTGAGCAGTAAAGAGATCAGAATTTTGGGCATGTTTCTAAATTGATATTTAACATAATCTTCAGCTAACTCACATCTTCCAGTGAGACATTATTTGCCTGCTTTAAAATGTTTGCTTTCACACTGGAAGATAAATTCTGCCAAATATCACAGCTTCAGTATAATATAGTGATGGCAGGAGATCACAGCAACTTACTTTAATTATCTTCATGAGAAAATGGTGAAAACACGTGTTAGGAGACAAAAGGAAGACATAGCCTAGAATTAACCATATTCTGCAGCTGTTTAATCTCCACAGTGTTCTAGGGTAGACAAGCCCTTTGAGCTGTTTAAGGGCCCAAATTTCTACTTTAAAAAATTACATCATTCTTACCTGTTTTGTATTTGTTAGGCATTTACAGTGCTCTTCATACTGTATCTGAGTTTTTTTTTTCAGTGGGTGAGTTTAGAGTAGTAACAATCAGGGAAGGAGATGGAAAAAATGATCTCAAATTAAAGCAAGAAAGTGAAGATGCTGCTTCTGCATAGCCCCAGTAAACAAAATAGTTCATAACTTGTCAAAATGGTGTTACTTTTATCTTTCTCTCTATGGTATTTTTCAAATTAAAAAATTATTAATAATAATAACAAAACAAAGCTCCTTAGGCCCTTCAACACATAAAAGAGCTGCAAGCCCTGGAATATGCAAGGAGTATTTCTTAACATGCTCGGTCACAGACAAATTGTTTAAAAGGTTACAGATGAAAGTCCTTTCTTCAGCAAACTGATAGAGCCCAGCAACAGCTCTGGGATACCTTTATTATCAAAAAGAGCTACCAATGTTTGTTATTGCACATATAATTTGTTGTCACAAACAGTTCAAAAGCATGCAATTAACTTTACATTAACAGAACAGCAAGCCAGTAAGAGAACAGAGAGCGACAAGGATGCCACAAGCCCAGGGCTTTGCTCCTGGTCCACTGGGAATGCTTTCAAATCACAGAGCATCAGAGGGAAATAGCGCTGGAGGCAAAAGCAGAAATGAGAATAAACTTAAAAGTTAAGCAGAGCACAACCATGCTTATGTGTATTACTATTGTGTCTTATGGGAGCACTGTTATCACAAGCCTATAATGACATCATGATAAAGCCACAGGCAAACACTTCATATTTTTGCCAGTGATCTCCAGTCTCTGGAATATTTTGACTGGAGGGAAAAAGCAAAGTAGATCGCCCATCTTCCACAGCTATCAAGAACTGACCTTCTCTGAATTTCCTTCGAAGAGTCTACAGTCCAGCAATAAACATGTTTTGTGCAATACATGTATCTTTAGCTGAGGAAAATCAGAGTCCTCACTGTAAGAGGTGAACTGGAAGACTAAGGCAGGGAGTACAGACATACAGTTAAGCCCAGGATACAGCCACAACATAACTAACACAATTGCCAAACTGCCAACAATTTAATGCCTTGAGAAAACGAGATTTGAGAAGCCAGGTCATATCCTGTTTAGCAAATCTGCACCTTGCAACTCTACTTGTGTGTTTTAATGCAGTTTGTCTCTTTCCTTAAACAGGGAAATTACTGTTACTGAAAAGCCTAAGAAAAGACATCTCCATCATGACCAAGAACAGCACAGATATACAACTAAAATAAGCTTCCACTCACTGGAGCTTTTTGTTTCAGAGAAATAACCTTTTAACTGAATAAAACCTACGTATTTGTTCTAGATAATAGGTTATTTCATCTATGATGCACCACTATTGCAAAAGCAGGTTGTGCAGTACATGTAGTAACACCTAGCATCAACTTCTCCCCCCACCTCTGGGGAAGTCTACATCTGTGTTGGATAGTTAGATAGCTATTTAAATATTTACTAAAGGAAATGTATTATATGATAAATGTTTATAGAATGCATGGTATGCTTTTCAAAAGCAGTACACTAAAAATGTGGAATATGGGAATACAGTTTATCCTAGGTGCATGAGTTTTATTTTTTGAAATATTCTTAACACGAAGTATGACTTTTTAAAACATTTGACAAACAGAAGTTTGTGTCAAAACCACATTTGGAATTGAAAGCTCCTGTGGGACAGAGTACCCATCACTAAGAGGTTATTAAATCCATCTTACCTGGGGTGTATAACCATATAAATTTTGAGATTTATCTTCTTATTTTTCAAATGATAAGAGTATTTTAACTTCTTTGTATTTTTATGTGCTCTGTTAAGTTTGTAATTAGGCATTCAAAGTCAGCTTGAATCAGAGTGGCTATTTGGAAAAGGGTTCCAGATCTCTCTTAGGATCAACTTTCCTTAAATTTAAAGGAAAAGCTGTGCAGAGATAAGAGAGTAAGAACGAACAACTTTTGGAGTAAGGGTCTGCCCTGAATGTGTATAGGAAATAATTTGTATATATATACACAGACCAAATTAACCAGCAATGAAACTACACCTTTCTACAGACTATTATCAACTGGACAGCTTGAAGATCTCAGATTCTGACACAAAATATACCCTGGCACCATGGCCAAGCAGAGCTGGCTGAAATTCATGCAGAAAAGGAAAATTTTACTCCTAGCTCCACTGCACTGCTTCCACTGAGGCAGCTTAATTCCTATCCCCCCAAAAAATGAACATGTCCACTGTGTCACACTTACGGGGTTATAGGAAAGGAAACACATCTTTGCCTCCCACACCCAGCCACATCTTACTGCTTTAAAAACACTCTATGGCATAAATCAATGATTCACCCTGAGACTTCTGCTGTGGGCACCCCTGTCTCCTTGTTTGTATATTTGCAAAACACGGAGACCTGCAATGGCAAAGCCTTGAAATGGCTTTTCCACGATCACTGAAAAAATACCCTACACTATTCTGCCACCCTGTCAACTCTTAGTAGCAAACCATCAGCTAATAATTTTCAAACCTGTTGGCAAGTCTAGGATTTCATCAGCAACATAGCACATGACATCAAAACTGATATTTGCAGTACAGATCTGAATCACAAATGAATAGACTATTTCTTCCAATAGATGTGCGTTCATAAAATGACTGATGCTTGGAAGTGCAGTAAAGATCTTGGGTCCTAAAGATTCTCCAATAGTTGCTGCTGTCAAAAAATAACGGAGAGACAGAAGCGCAAGGCTTACCCTCTCTTCCCAAAATCATCTACAACATACAATAAATTTACCTGCCACAGAATACACAAAAGATGGAAGAGGAAAAGGAAGGGTGAAGAAGGAAGAGACATCTTTCAGAATTTATAAAACAAACTGTGGCTGAGAGGAAGTAGAAAAGCAGGTCAACAGATGACCACACTCAGAGAACATGGAATTAACAAAAAAGCATTTGAATACTTTAGTAGCTGAAAAAGATTAGAGAAAACCTGGACAAAAATGGTGTGCATCCAAAACCAAAAGTGTATTTATCACTTTGCTGTAGAGATAATTTCCAGCTACTTCTGTTTCTCTGTCTCTCTCTCCCTTTGCGTATGTACTCCCTCTTTGTTGCTTAGCTTAATGCTTAACTAAATCAATGCTGAGTGGTTTCCCTGCGTCATACTGTCCTTGTTTACTGATCACTTTTCAATAGCTCTTAATGGACAGCATGCATACAATATATTTACCAATCTCTTATCTAGAATGCACTGTACAAAAACTGTGGAGATTTGAACTGGAAGAATTGTACTTCCACACTGGAAGTGAGCTAAGTGCCTCACTATTTCTGTCCAGATAACATGGCTTGAGGGGAGACTACCCAATTTAATATGCTGCATTGAGCAGATAGATGTTTTACCACTAGTATTTTCAAAGTTGCAAAGCATTCATAAGAGGAAGATACCAAGAAGATACCATTTTTTTCTGTAAAATTTACAGAAATGGCTCAGAGTCATTGACTATAACTTCTAGATGCTTAATTAGAAACACTTCCAGAAAGCACTAAGTGCCAAACTTATGAAACATCAGTCTGCGCTCAGGTGTCTGAAATGTAATGCCTCAGTGTTAAAGCATTGTAGATCATGCTGAAAAACCTCTGCCCGTTTCTTACCAAATCTACATCTGCATCTATTGAGTTGTCATTGCTGTACATGCATGCGAACATTACAATTAATGGCATAGTCTGTACCCAAATTCACATTTTCTTTGCACCAAAATATTTCCTGGACCTTTGCCTTCATTTGTTTTTAAAGCACAAGTCCACTTTGATTTTAATAAAAAGACAGTTAAGTCTGACTATTACTATGCACCACCCATGCTTGCTATAGAGGAACTCAAATCCCAAACTTGCTGCCTCTGAAGAAAATCTTACAACCTCTTTTAAGACCTCCCACAGAAATCAGGAAAGAATTAATGGGCTGCTGAGTTCCTAATACGTCCCACCCTATGGCACCTGAAGGAAGTAGGTGTTAGACTGGCAGAGATCTTGACAGGGTGAGTATCACCTTAATGGTGACAAACTGAGAGGCCTGAAGCCAACAGAGACTGTTCCCTATTAAAATCTCCCTTTGCCGAAGGAAGTCTGGCAGAAAATGAGTGATTTTTCTGGCTGCCAGTGACTTAGGGGTCCCTGATCTCAGGTGGAATGGAAGTATTTGCTTTTTTTTTTTTGACTTCTATTTACCATTGGAGGGGTGAGGAGTCGGCAGAGTGCTAGGCCCAGAAGGGGTAAAGGAGTTTATGTTCCTGTATGTTTATTTTGGACTCCAGGGGCCATATAGAGAGTGGAACTTTTCATGCAAAGCAGCTGGCAGAAGATGATCACTCTGACTTGAAGGTGTTGGAGGGTATATGGATCAGATGAAGATCCACAGGGAAACAGTGTCAGGGTTCCTACAGCATTTGCTACTCCTACAGGGGATGTTCTAGGGGCATTATGGCCACATTGGTCAACAACAAACACTCCTCAATATTGCAGACAGTATCTACAACTAATCTTGAACAGCAAGTTCAACAGTTCAGTCTGTCACTGTTGAACTACAGTGACAGTAAAGCCCATGCCCCATTCCTCACAGATAGATACAAGTAGAGCAGCTTGTAGGACAGAGAGCTACTCTTGCTTCATGAGATGTTTTGCAAATACTCAGAGGACACAGCATTAACAATATTAATTGAAAGAGCTCTGTAGTTGAAACAGATTTACTGAAAAAAGGCAAACAAAAACAAAAAAACAAGGAACTAATACATAGGAAATGCAAACTTAAACATCCTAATTAGGCAGGTATTACATGTAAATAGATTGGGGTAAATATTTTCTGAAAAACAGAGTTTGGTTATCCCAAATAAAGCCTGCCAATTTATTTTATTTTGGCTTAAGCAAATAAGAAGTTACACAAACAAACTGAAGAGAGAAGGGACTATGTTTTCTGGGAAATTTGCCAACACAAGATTTGGATTCAAGTCCATCCTCTTCCTCAAGGATCTGAACTCACTCCCTGGGATACGCCCTTATCTTTTCTATACAAGTATAGCCCTGAGGTGGGTTGCTCTCAAACTGTTCCTGGAGCCGTTTCACCTTTCATGAATATCTGTCAAAGTTCTAATCCTTGTGCAAATAGATCTTTTGTATTTGTATGTTGACAATGTGAAACGGGAATGATAGCTCTCTGTTCCACATGACCATACTCTGCATTTTGTTGTGTATAGCATTATTGTAGCATGTGATAGAAGGATCCACATGCCTATAAACAAGATTTTTTAAGAGACATTGTAAAAAGAAACAAACAATCTCATAGCACCACAATCTAAAATAAAAATTTTAATCCCCCATACTAAGCTTCTTGGTACAAGAAAATGTAGACCAGGGCACACAACAGTGCTTTGCTGTTCAGAGTCATGAAGTATCAGCAATGCTTTCTCAGTAACTCCCCAACAGCATCATTCCAGAGACGTTTGCCTTCTCCCCAAATACGTTCAGGAAAACATCATTCTCCTGACTACTTAGAGTCAGTATACTTGAAAGATTTGTGTTAACAGAGACAGACAACACTCAGCAGAGACTGAAATGTAACACAAAAGCATACAGATGGGGCATAACACAGACCATACTTTAAGAAAATTCTCCAAGTCTTCAGTCTATGCCTCTTCTTTCATCAGCCAGTTGTACAGTTCACATCTCTTCAGATTCCTTCAGAATTAAAGAAAGAGGCACTGAAATATGTGCCTAATTCAAAGCTGGTTCTTTTTTATTAACATCAAAAGGCTTTGGATCAGGCCCTAATAGAAAAAAAAAAAGGCTCTCCACAAGACTATTGTGCATTTGTTATTAGGTATACAATAGGTCTTCTGTGATTCCTCTCCTTGACGCACCTATCATTATACATGTTAGGAGATAACATGTCATTAAAGAGTCATAAATGTCAGTGAGAAAGTCATACTGAAGCCAAAGGTAGGTTTTTTTTTGGCCTGTCAAGTAGCAGTTCTGATAAGAGATCACCTGCCCAAGAACTGTGCATTCCTATCTCACCACTAACATTTTTTTCCAAATACACAGATGCCTTGCCACAAATTATTGTGGTTGAAAGGGTTTGAGTTGCAGGGGAGAGAGGGGAAGAGGGAGTTGTTATTTTAAAACCATTTAAAATTTCTTCTGCCTGCTTCTACATTTGAAAATTGCTTATGCCTGGAGGTTAGAGAATGGCTATTCCTAAGCATCTGTTTTCTGACTTCATCTCCACCCCCACCACCCAAAATCATGTTTTTATGGGGTTCAGAGCAGTTATGAATTGCTAATTTACAACTGCAAAATACACGTTTCAGATGACATAGCTCTGGTCTTCACAGTAATTCAAGGCCCTACCAGTAAAAGGGTAAAATTTCCCTTACAACCAACTAAAAAGGCAATACAATGTGATACCAGACATATGTAGTATACCCAGTAGAAAAAGAAAACTGTAATAAAAATATCCAAAGAGGAAAACAGAGTCTTTCTAACATCACCTCCCAAATGGTTGTTCAGTAACATTTTTTTTTAACGTGAGTGAATAATGCAAATCTTTGACCTAGTCTAAGTTCCATAGGAGAATAGATAAAATCACTTTTTATGTTTTAAACCTTGCATAGCTGAAGTCTTCTTGAAGAAAAAAAGATAAGATTCTACTACCCTTACACCACTTAAATGCCTTATACTATGAGTACTTGCCAAGTAATGCACTATAGAACCATGTTTCACAGCATGAGCAATAAAAGCTAACCAGAAAGTTTATACGTTAAGTCATTTTGAATACGTGAGAACTTAAAGTTAGGAAGATTCTTGGAAAGAGGATTTTAGGTTTGATCAAAACCTACATAGCAGTTATGTGTAAGATTCCCATGAACTCCTGACAGTAGTGGTGTTTTTATCACTTGTACTCGTGTACAGAAATCTTGAACAAGAAGGGGTGGAAATAACTCCAAAAGAGACAGACAGCATACAGGAGGTTGATGGTTGCATCAGAAATTTTATGTCAGCAGTGATTTGTGGACTGACAGCATCTTGTCTCAAAGTTGAGTATTACTGTATAGAAGCATCAGATTTATCGTTTGCCCTGGAAAAGGATTTACCCAGGCACCAGGGTAAAATCTTCATAGGCAAAAACTGGTAAGGCAGAGTAAACTATTTGTATTTCTGAAAATTATTTATAAAGGGTGTCTTATCGTAAGGCACACCCTTAGAAACATCTGGAAAATATCAGACAGTGGAAAATCAACAACAGATCAAACAATCATAAATTCCAACCAAAAAATGGAGTGAGTGAAGGAGGATTTGGAGAGCTTGCATTCATTGTTGAATCTTAAATAACGGTACAAGTACCATCACATAGAAAATATCTGTGCTCAGGTGCTGATCAGGATCTTTCTCTCCTACTAAAGCATATATGATTAGATGATGTGCAACACATTGTATAACTGGATACTCTAAAACTGGACAGCGTCTAATCTGGCTTCCACTAGAAAAATACAGTAATTGTAGTGGTTCTTTTTCTTTCATAAAAGATAAGCAGTCTGTATTTCAGAAGCTAAACATGTCTCACCCTTCTAATTACAATAAAGGAACTGAAATGACCTTTAGAAAACATTGATATTTGTAGGACATAATAATATATGTTATTGGCGATGTGAATACTCTTTAGAAAAAAACAAAAATCCATGTACCATATATAATCGGGACAGCAATTTTAAAGGTGTGAATGCCTGATCCCCATTAGTTCACAAAATCCAGACTCCTTTTCCGAATTCCACCCTCCTTTTGGTGGAGGGAAAAAAAAAAACAGATTACACTAAAACAGACTCTAAGTTGATTAAATAGAAAACATACTCTGAGAATGGCAGTGTTTATAATTGTAGAGGAAGATGTTTAAACTTTTTCAATCTTACAGCTTTTGTTCAGGTTCCTAAGACTTACTGTGGGTATGGGGAGCCACCCTTTGGTCACTATTATAAATGCAAAATCAATACAACATACCATGGATGCTAGGAGTTTCTGCCCTCTGAGGACTTTAGGTAACTGCATTTAAGTTCACTGGCAACACTGAAAGATACCCCAGGGATCGTCTCTGGTTTAACGTCATTTACAGTATATACCTTACCTTACAGGGATGATAAGGATGATTAATTTCTACTCATGCAGATCTTTAAGCATGTTATGTGCTAAATGTTGTCATTGCACTCAGTACCTTCCATTCTCTCTCACGTAACTGATGCGGGTCAATTTCCACAAACGCTGAATCTGTAGCATCATTTCTCACTAAAATAAGGATTAAAGGAAACAAAATATTTGTAGCTTGGAAAAGTTCTCTTCCAAGAGCCCAGAACTGAATATATGAAAAGGTTCTCCCCAAATTACAAATTACACTTTCATCATGGTAACTGATAGATACAGACCAGTGTGAAAAACAAGCTAACAAATAAAAAAGGCCAACAAACTGCTACTATACGATTTCATCAAAACAGTCTGGACACTGATGTGGAAGGACAAAACCCTCAAAGAATGGAAAACATATTAAGGCAAAGAAAGGTCAGCTGACAGGGCAGAAAGAGGAATCTATGGAAACTGGCCAGAGAGATTAAACTTAAGCCCCACACAACTCTTATTTCACATTGAAAACCATAAACCATTCCTGGAAAGGAAAAAACTGTTATGCTCTCTCTTAGGCTTGATGTGAGCAACATTTTAAAACACTTCTCTATTTTATGAGAAGGAACTGAAGTTCCCAGAGTTTTCCATTTACTCCTCCCCCGGGACTTTACAGGCTGGTGATATTCCTTTCAATGTGGGATCATCCTCTACCATAGTCAGCTTTTACTGGTTAGTATCAAGTGGACTCAGTCCATGAGACTACGAAGATGTAGAAGTGGATACGTAAGCACTGGATAACCCAGACATGGCAGGAAAGCAGCAGTTCTGGATTTGGATACAGACTTGACAACACCAAGACTAGGAAACTTAGACAAACTATAAGCTAGTAGGTGACAAAAACGAAAGAAACACACTGGAAATAGCCATCAGTTCAAAATGAAGGTAGTTAGCAGAGACCAAAATGAGATTACTAGTTGCTATCCTGTCACCTTCCATCAAGCAGTTTTAATAATCAAGTCTCCAATTACAAGGAGAATATATGTACTTCTTCACACATTCAAGAGATCTCACAAACACTACTACGCCAAAGAAACCATTTGTTTCTCCACAACCAACATTCGTACTCATGTGTTATATTGGGGAGCAAAGATGCAAGAAGGTGATCTCTCCAAGGCCGCATGGTAAGTTAGAAGCAACATCAGGATAACACTGATGAATTTCCAGGTGATCAGATCATAAGGCCCCTTGCTCTAAACTTGTATCATTGTTGCTCAAAGAAAGCTTATTTGCCCTAAAGTTAGGACCCTTTTCCCCACCACGAAAGTAACCACAGTAAAGTTAATCACTGAACAACATTTCCACTGGCTAAAAAGCAGCTTTTTAATTACTAACTGTTAGTGACTCTCAACAAGTTTTCCTTGGCCTGAAGGACAGAAGCTGCTCAACAGTGCCTTATGTGTAATATTAAAGTGATGGAAAGAAAATGAGAAAGGCAAGGGATGGTTTGACAGTTTTGTGATGCGTTTTTTTTTCCCCTCGTAATTTATAGGAACACCCACATTGCATACCTCTCTGTAATGAATTTTGTTTTAAAAAAATCTGTATTTCAGTTTGTAGTCATACAGTCCAATTAATCTGGTACCACTAAATTCAACACCAGTTTTGATTTGTGACTGTAGTACTCTTAGATGTCAGCATCGATGAATTTGCACCACAGATTCACACAAGGGTCTGATAACATTTAAAATCTGAGCCGTTTTCTCTTTTCTGTTTGAGCAGGTTCTCCAGACTGCACTGTGGTCACTTGATAACCGGAAGCTGAAACCAGCATGTACTTATCCAGCATGGAAGGGCCTCTCATGAAAAAGAATAATCATATCAAAAACACTGTATCACTGCTTTTGGAATGATGCCTGCACTACAAAATGGATGTGTTTGAAAGGACTTCATTAGATATACCACTCTGCAAATCTGGGAATGTCAGTTCTTCAAAATTACTTTGCCAGGGAGGAGAATGCTGCAACTCAAATGTGATTTGTTCCACCACTATTAATCTAAGTTGACTGAAGGATGATTGTAGAGTAGTGAATGTCGAACTGAAAAGAAATGAAGGAAAGCAAGTAAATTAATGTGGTTGAGGTAACTTTTGTTCTGGTTTTCACCAGACAATGAAATACTGTCTATATTTATTCTAAAACACTTTTGAAATTTAAGGTTAAAAAAACATCACTTAAGAATCTTATGAAAGTCATCTCATTTCTTCATTACAGAATAGCCGTTGTTTGGTCTGATACCACTGTCATTACATATCACCTGCTCAGTGCATCAGGTTTTCAAAGGAATGAACACATAGACAATTTCATTCATGAAATTCATGCGTACAGCTGAATGACAGACACTAGTTTGGGCTTAAGTGTAACATACTCAGCCAGGCTGCAAAATTCCTACCCAAGAGGTTAATCCTGGATATCCAAAGTTTTTATTTATTTATTTTATTTATTTATTTATTTTATTTAATGTCTACCTATATCGCAAAAAGGTTCAAACCCAAACACTCTCATTCTAGACCAAAGTTTCCTGGGATTTTCTCTTTGGTTTGCTATCCATGATCAGAAGCACTGAAAGTATGCACCTAAGCACTGAATGTCAGAGAGGTATTTGGCAAGGCACTTCAAGTCTGTTAGCTCTTTTAGTACCAATTTCATTCAAGACCATGGAGAAGAAAGGGGTTAAAAGAGCCTTTAGGGAACCATTGCAGCCTTTGCCTACTCTCTACAAAAAGGCACTTATCTTCAAAAGATGATTCAGATTCCTGAATTCAAAAAAAAAGACATCTCCAAATATCAGGAATGTGTTCAGGTGAATTACATCTCGTCTTCTCATTTCAAGAAATAGCTGATGCAGAACCAACCAACATCCCTGCAATATGCTCAACACATACCGAACTTGGTTATCTATTTCCTAGAGGCAGCAGCTGTGAAACCTTTCCATGATGACCAAGACCTTCTCCTTTTCCTGTAGTGAGAGCACACATTCCACACTTGGGCAGGTGCCTTCAGAAGACCCCTGCCAACTACAAAAAGGGGCCCACCATGATTATAGTATCTCAGGCAATATGCAGAAACTAGGGAAGACAAAGGAGTATTCATGGTGACTATCTCATTACATTCTTTAGAGAAACTAACAACTTTGTGTGGCAAACAAGGTAATCTCTATCAGGTTCCTGGTACCTCAAGAAACAGCCAACATTCACGCGCACCTGTTAGAGCTGGTGTTGATAGGAAGTCGTTTACACAAATGAACCCTTCCATACTAAGTGATTCAGTCTCCCCTTTTGTCCTGGATGACTGTTACTAAGCAGAGTGGGCCTGGTGCAGAATCACAACAGTATGTGCTCACGTACATTTTCCGTAACTTGTTGCCAACATCTCTCTCTTTGTTTCTATAATTTGACCTTTAAAACCCAGTAATGCAGAATACAACTTAAAACCTTTTGGAAAATGAGCAAACTTCTCAATATGAATTTGTAGCCTTTTTACCTCTATTATAATAGCTGTAATAAATACTGCCAACTGCCACTATAGGAGCATCTAGTATCCAACCAGAAACCTTCAGCCTTCGGGCAATTCCTCCCAGTCCCTCACAAAGCATTTTATTACAAATAACTCAGGGGAATATGTGTATCTTGGTGATACTCAATTGCTTACAATTGCATCCTTGATAATTTCACTTGTGACTGCAGAAGACATAACAAGAGTGTTAGCAATTTTAAACATTGTGCATTTGACAGAACATAATTTGAGCAAAAATAGTATTTTAAAAGAAATTGTACCCTTTGTTATTTTTCTTAAGCTTCTTATTTACTTTACTGAATTATATCCACTTTTATCATGTATATTCTTTATCTTCTATGTTGTCTATAAAGATGGAGAATAAAACTAGACTGATCAGTTTTGTTCTTTGGAGTTCCTTCAATGCCTTCATTGGTTACCAACACAATAATTTTATATTAAAGTTGCAAACAATATTTGGTGAAATTAAATTCAAAATAATATTTTTTTTAAAAACTGAAATATTAAAATTGTTTCTGGAAGCATCCTCTTAATACTGGATTTTTAATTTTAATTTTTTATTTTTTTTAATAATGGCATCAGTATTTATGTCTATGTTATGCAACCACATTACATTCTGAAACTGGAATTACTTAGAGGGAGCAATAATTCTTCCAAGAGTGATTAACGAGCTGAAAAGAAAAACCTGATGCTGTTACACTTCTCGCACATCAGGCAAATACATAGAACAAATCAGCATGTTTTGTCCAAAGGCTGGAAAGCGTCTTAGTGATTCCCAACTGTCCGTAAATATGTTATACTTCAGAAAAACACGGTGCTCCAAGCTTGTAGATAAGGTAATATCCCTGCTCAATATATAAACTCCATCATTGTGGAGAGTGCAAGTCAAGTTAAGACCTGATTTTGATGTGTTCTCTTTGAGGTAGAGCCATTCTTTGGTAGCAATGTTGTAAGACTGCACAGTTAACACGTCCTCACTTTGGCTGGATTTTTGGTTTGGCCCAAGTTCATGAATACAACCCCCTACCAGATATATTGTTTCTTCAACAGAGAGCATCTGTTGTTTGCGAACATGGACATCACAAAGTTCAAAGTTGGTCCAGGAATCAGAAGTTGGACAGTACTGCAAAATGTTCATATTCCTATCTGAAACAGAGGAGAGAGATTTACAAATAAATAAATAAGAAGATACTCATGGAGGAGGATCTCCACAATCTGCATCAGCCATTATTACACAGTGAAAAAGTGTAGCAGACCAGGGAAGAAATATTGATTACTGAGAACTCTGAGTCTTTGCCACAGCGATAAAGTTTGAACATTCTCTTCTATTGCAGAGGGAAAATTTAAGCTGCTTCTGGCACATTAAACAATGCAAACGGTCTGGGAATGCAGATTTAACCAGCATAATCCCTAACTGTTGCCTTATGCTTTTAATTTTGCCTCTGATTGACATGAAACATTTTTTTCTGAAAAGGGAAATGGAGCAATAATCTGCTTTCCACTGGTGATCACAGATGAATTACATTAGCATGAACATCGTATGCTTCATTAATGGCTGTCAAGTGATAATTTATCATCCATTTCACTCCACAAATCTAAGTTTTATGAAATAAAATTCATAAAGCTAGTTATATTTCATCAAGTGGCATGGATGACCTAAGAGCACACGTTCAGTACACCATAGAGAGAGAAATACACAGTCAAACTCATTTAAAAACCAGGAATGACATGCTCCTGCATTAGACAGAAGCGTTGAGAAAAAAAGCTGAAGACCTATCTATACTTCAGTTAGGACTCAGTGGATGCATGTGTTTGCAATACTGTTATTCTATGAAATTGTTACACTATCTCCCTGTTTTACAGTGCAGTGGAGACCCTGGCTGTGTCCCATACCAAGGATTCACTGAATTAACAAAGAATGCACGAGTCATTAGCTAATAAATTAAGTTTCAACCTCTGGAGACCTGAGCTTAAATCCAAACTCAAGTGACAAGTGGTAACAGGCTCACAGTCTCCAGCTTGGTCTTTTGATAAAATCTGCTCCATATTACAAGTCTATTCTGCATGATGATCTCCAGATGAGCTCTCAAGCGTAACAGCAGATGGTGACATACTAACAAGTTATGTAAGAGCACACAGATATAAATAGCCATAAATATAACTTGATTGTCATGAATGAAGCGCATGAGCAGCATGGCTCAGGAGGTGCTGCTATAGCATTTGCTTTCACTGTGATGACTTTCCATTATTGCTTATTACTTTATATTACCTTCTTAAACATCTAATCCACATTAAATTAAGAGAAAAAAAAAAAAGAGGAAAAATATCATGGCAATGCTCTATAAAATTGCTGATCAACTTTGTCTACAAACAATGAATCATTCCCTGACTCACTTGGGGGAGAAAAAAATAAAAACTCCCCACAACATTTCTAGCAATTAAGTTTCTGTGTCTTTCCATAGCAGTAATCTTCTAAGGAAAACATCGAATGCTATGGTTTGAGGGGGAGCACATGAAAGTCTATTGGGATGTAGCCCTCATTTACATAGTATGGAGCCGGGGTCTTTTCTATCCACAGAAACAAAACAAAAAAAAATACAAAACAAATCTAGTACCTGACATGGAGTTGCTATTAGGATTAGATTTACAAGTGAGAACTGAAAGGAGGCTCTTTAATCATCAAGGTTCATTATATTTCACAACGCAAAATTTCAGATCCTACCATCTTTTGGAAAGTGCAGTCTCAGGAGAGAGCTCTATACAGAGAAAAGAAAATAACCCACAAAAACTACCAAAACAACAGTCTTACTGAGGTGTACACAGAAATAGGAAAAATATTAAAAATTAAAAAAAAAAAGCATTAATTGCTGCATGATTTTATTTACCAAATGTAGTAAAAGAGCAAATGAAACTCTGTCTCTCTCAGATCGTGGTGCCTTATCACCCTCCAACATCTGCATAACTTGGAAGGTGAATCACCAGTGTAATTTCAGGAATTCTGGTTTCTAAGTCTGACGGCTGCCCTAAGCCAAGGTGTCACAGACAAACTGATTCTAGGTCCTTGTTCTGGTAAGGATCTTTATTTATAACAAGCACAGGCATTTGTTGCCCTGAACATTCTTGGATTTAAACATAAGCCTCAATTTAGGGTGCTGATCCTGACGACATACACTTTCATTAATGAATTTTAAGGGAGCGGGAACTGCATCAGCAACGTGCCAATCTTCCTACCCATGACACCAAGAGCAAGCAGCCTAAAGAGAAGAACAGCATAAGCAACAGAGAAGGAATTTGCAAAACTCAGGGGAATTAAGGTAAAAAGCTGGCACTCCTTTAATCTTGTAGCGCTATTAACCAAACCAGAGATTTTTCTTTTTACCTCTCCTCTCTCTCTTGATAAAAATAACAAATAAAATAAAATAATGGTAGCTTCAAGCCTCTCTCATTACTCTGTTTCAGCCTCTTTTTCTCTGCTCTCTTGTCTTGTCCCAAAGGTTGTTTTTTCTTAGGTCTGACTTCCCAGAGCACTAAGTTTTGCGTGCCTGACACCCTTCCGTCCTAGTCTATCTGAACGTGCTGGGCATCAGGGACCACAAAGCACCTCAGCAGGTCCATTAGTGAGGAAGACCAAGGGACCAGGACTGCAGAGCACATCACAGCATGGCCTCCATATAGACACAGGCACTTCGATATCTTTTGTTTACATTGGTCCTGAGTCAGAATGGACTGGACAAAATGGCTTTGAAGGTTATCATTACCATAAGGACCATGAGAAGTGGAAATGCGTCTTTTACAAACTTTAAAATGTTTCAGAGCTAAACTCAGACACTAGTAGAGACAGCTTGTTCTGATGTCAGTTTATCTTTGTTTGCAGTACACTCTGTAAAAGCTGAGCCATGAATGATCTCTTTTCTAATTTTATTCTCCACTTGGAAAATAATTTCAACCTAGTGTGGTTAAATGAAGCAGGCAAAGGCCTAGAGATCGGAACTTTAATTTAGGAAGTTGTGATCAATATTAAACATTTGACATTCAAGAAAAAAAAAATCTAAGACTTCTGGAACTCTGAAAAAACAGTATTCCACCAAAAGAATGGCACTATGTGCTTAAGGAATAAACAAAAGGAAGCTCTTTTTGTGGGGATTGCTTTTCCACTGGATAAAAAAAATAGTAATTGTCAGGAGAGAACACAGCTGTGTATCCTTCCCTCTCTATTGTCCCCTCAGAAAACAAGTACAGAAAGAAAGTAAATTCCTGCTTAAGCTTTTCATTAATTATACAATTATTTTGATTATTTATACAATAACTTCAGCAGTGAAAAGCTTACCTATAGCTTGTATTTGTCTGTGAAATGCTACAGTGGAACAACTGTGACATACATGAAAAATACTAATGTAGGCAAAGCTTTTCTTAATATTTTTCCTTCTGACATTCTGATGTGTGTACCTAAAAAGTAATCAAAAGTGTACCTGTTGAGATCTTTCTTTCTACTGTATGACCAAAATCTAAGAGGAGAAGGGCTATGCTGGATACTAAAGTACCCACCAGTCCATTTCATCAGAGGAACAGAGGCCCAGATCCCCCTACCAGTTTGTTGGATGGGAAATAACAGACAGCTATCTAGTTTTAAAGTCCATATATTTGGCAAGCATAATTACAAATCCTAGACGTGGACACTGAAAAAAAAAAAACACAACCCCATACCAGTATGACAGAGATACTTTTTTGTTTCATTTCATCAGTATGTTTTGATACATCAGTTCAAAAAAAAAAAACTGAAAAAGAAAATGATCTACGCCTGAGGAGCAATCAGGTTAGGAAAAAAAAAAAAGAAAAAACAAACTTTCTACCTCGTGTAGTGTATCCTCCGATAACGTAGATCTTGCCCTTGCACTCACAAGCTGAGAATTCTGCAAGAGGGTTTGGCATGGATGCTACAAAGTTCCACCAGTCATTTTCTGGGTTATAACACTCCACATTGGAAAGGGACTGACCACCGATGGCATAGAGCTTTCCATTTACAGCCAAAAGCTTAAAATTGGACCTGAAAGACAAAGAATGCAGCACTGAAATAGGTTAAATAAATGTACAGAAAAATACAGGAAAGTTCTTCCTATCAAGGCTCCAACACACCCATCATTACTTTCAACTTGTACCATCAATTCATGTATCACAGAATCTGAACTCTTCTGTGCGTGTCCAAAACTTTGTAATTACACTTTAATTACTCAGGACAGTAACCAGTGACATTCTAAATGTTAATGATGTTGATGTTAAGACTGATGAATATTTTATTTTGGATTTCAGTGTATCACAGTTTGAGTAGTAAATGTTTAGTTAACTAACGTGTTCAGTAGATGCCTTGTTTTTACTAGGTTTTAATAAACTACCTTTAGTGGAGGAAAACATATTATATATACACTCAGTCAAAGATATTATCTAAGTTAAAATTACAGGAATTTCAAACAAGACTTGATGAATGACTAGAGATGCATGCTCATCTTAGTCTGTTATACAGTTTCTTTAATAATCCTAATAAACAGAAATTTAAAGTGATATGCATTGAATCACATTTTGCAAAAAGAGGAAAAAGAATCCTGTACCTTACTCAGCACTAGTTTAAACCACTAAATATACCCTCTATCCCTCTGAAGCAAGATGTATATGTAAATTAACGTTCCATCCTCAGTTGCACAAAATACACTGCACTCTATAGGCAATGATCTGTTCTTTTATTTATTATTCTATTCATTATGTTGTATTTCACAAAAGGTAACTTTCCAATTACTGAAGTGCAAGAAGCCTCGCATCTTAAACTTTTAAGATAATACAGGCAGAGGCAATTCAGAAACAAATGATCTATGGGTACTAGAGGTGCGAACGTTTAGGAGGAACTAGAAAGGCTTGAAGTTGAAGGGCTTGCATGCTCATCTATTCCTTTTAGCTATGAAAGATGGTCTAATAAGAGATCAGCTTTTCCTCTGCTTAGGAAACAGTCCTACTTACGAGTCAATGTCTTTGCCTAGCAAGGTTATTACTTCTGTACTGCTCATTTTGAGCTAAATCCATGAAATTTTACCACGCAGTATCCTGATTAATTAAATGTATGAAGATCATTGGTGTGCACTAGATCAGCGTAAAACCAAACAGAGAACTGCACTGTGTCAGTAAAACTGAAGTGGTGCTTTAGCCTTGCATTGGCCTGCTGAGCAGTAAAGTGAATTTCACTTTGCATGAATCCAAGATACAAAACTTACCGCTAAGTAGTTTTGCAGGGTTCTGTCTGGACAAAATGAACCTTGCCTAGCAGCAGTCTGCCCTGCAATTTCTTTTTATTAAATATGCTTGGAAAAAGAATATGTTTCCAGATGGAATCATTTTGTTCTTGTCATCCTGATATAGCTTTGGAAACTAAAATGCTCCTTTGAAGGAATTAATTGCTTTTTATTCTTTTTTTTTTTTTTTGCCGACATCTACAATTAGGTCACTGTTCATCTCCTCTGTACAGCAGTTATGTTTTCCATCTTAGAGAATCCAGAATAACATGACAATCAGTAGCGGGTATGAAACGAGGATAATTACTCACAAAACATTATAATTTTCAAAGCAATGTACCTGTTCTAAAAGTGATGGTGGAGGAAAAAAAAGGACACAAATTAGCAGAGAGACAAAAAAAAAAGTGTAAATTCATTTTCCAAACAATCTTTTAAAATAAAAACTATGCTAGAAAGTCTGTAACTCTGTGTCTATGATGGAGATAGTACAGGGGTTTTGGCTTACAAAACGAGCTCATATGCACGTGCATAAATCTTTCATTATTTTAAGATCTCCTAGCCATATAAATTACACAAACATGTTGTGTCAGAACATAAAAGAATTCAGGTTTCCTAATTCACGCTTGCTTGTCTAGTTATCCAATTGTAACTACTATTTATCTGAATTGAGTTCATTTATACAGGTTTTGCTTGATTGCCTTTGCATCTCTGAATTGCTTCTGGCAGAAGTGGGAAAACTACCTGGTGAAAGACACACAGCACAGATTTCAACTTCAATTATTCCAGAAGGCCACGTACTTGTGTGTCAGTTGGTCAAATCATTTAACCACTTCCAACACCTATTATAAGGAATGATGTTTGGTGCAAGCATCTCAGATTTATGGAACACTAACTACATGATTCATTTTACTTAAAAGTAGCCACAAGCGCCCATTAGCACAGTTTATTTGAACATTTGGACAACGGCTCAGTATGTTATGAATAACTTCTTCTGCCATTCACCTTTTCATGCCAGTAACAGCAGGTGTTTTTATGGAGAGTGAACATTAGGAAATATTTAGTGTATTTTTACACTCTTCTAATGTGTTGGAGCAGCTGGAAACAAGAAAAGCAAACACGGAGCAACTAGCCAGCTCTCCACAACTAACTGTTCCATGGACTACAGCTTGGAAACAACTGAGCTTAACAGTCTGCTAAATTCAACTATGATATAACTCCACTCACTTGATGTGAGTTATCTGAACTTGGGGATCTGAAATACTCTCCAAATCCCAGATTGGTGTGAACCCTTCTTGGTGGGACAAGACCACGTATGGGCTATGTCTTCTAAAGTCCTTCATTTCCTCTGAAAGGAACCCCAGGAACACAAGCAAGAGCAAGCTGTGCAGTTTTACAATAGTTCAATTTACAACATTTTTCATTCAACAAAGGCAAGTGTAAAGCACTATGGGAAGGAAGGAAGGAAGGAAGGATGTACAAAATGCAAAGGAACTAAGGGTCAGAGTGCATAACTTTCTGAATACAAGACAACATGCAAGAACTTCTGAAAAGCGTAGCTAGTTCTAGATTGCATTAACAGCCATATAACATATCAATAAGAGACCACTATTAAACTGGCTATGAAGAGGACAGCAAGCATTTCCTTGTTCACCGACTCTGCTTATTTAGTATACAAAACCAAATTAGTTTAGATATTAGAGAGGACTTTCTGATCAGGGAAGTAGGTAAGCACGGAAACAAGTTACCTGGGAGGAAGAAGGTTGAAATTTGCATTGCTGGAGGGCTTAAAGAACAAGTCAAACATGTATTTGCAAGGTAAGCTTGATCCTCTATAGAACAGGAGGGTTGGACTAACTATCCTGTGTTTTCTTCCTGACAAATGAATCAACTTTATCCTTAAAAGCTTTCACAGATCAGATGACTTCTTAACTCTAGAGTTAAAGCATTTGCAACAAAGATCAAGAATCATAAAAGTACATTTACAAAAGCATTTCCAAAGCATTTTACATTTCTTGCATGAACCACTATTTTTCCATCCCTTACATGAGTCTGCAGAGCACACTGCATCCAACCATTAGCTTTGGAAGCATGGGTGATACATTTGTGATAAATGTGACATGGGTATTTCTAACTTAAAAATCTTCGAAAAGTCTGTTTTTCCCCAACACAGAGGAATTTTGAGTGGGAAAAAATGATTAAAAAAAAAAAACAAGGAAAGAGAAGGTCTTCTAAACCACTACCATTCCCCAAGAACATCTCCTCTTGTATTTTTGTAAGAATCCTCAGAGTGGCAGCAGTTCAGGCACAGATTGCTCACAAAAATGTTGTTCCACATGCATATGTATAATCTCAGCCAGGGGCTTACAACGGTCTTCCAAGCCTGGAAGATTTACCTGCCATGACTGTGCTGAAGGAAAATAAAAATGGAATATACAGCAGTAACTGGCACATGCAGTAGAAATCCTATGAGTATATTATTTTTAAATGGTAAATTTCAACTGTCAGCATCGATTTAAATAAAAGTATGGAAAGGTATTCAAATACATGACTTGTACAGTCCTCAGATCTCCTTGGTGCCTTCCTATCCCCAAAGACCACAAGTGGTCTTAGGCAACCTTTACATGAAGTTCCTTCATCAAAGAAGTCCAGGTAGTTGTCTGAAGACACTATTCCAAGTACAGCAACACCTCTAGAATGAAAAAAAAAATAGAGAAGTCTAGAAACTGTGATCTGTTATGGACTACTTGTGACTGGTTCCAGATTTAGCTTCAGACAATGAGAAATTCCAGGCACAGACACAGGCTTCCTACACGAGCCTGAGCAAATTATTTTATCTACCTCTAGTGTTGTCTGAAGTCAAAACAACTTCAGTGGGAACTAGAACCGTCCCTCAAGGTATATAAAAAATGCATTCATGGGATGTAATTATATCAGCTGACATCGACTCATTCAGCAGTCACATGACCCTATTCCCTAAGCAGCCCTCTGGGCAACTGCCCTGCTTATTTTACTACAGCACAACAAACTAAAAACACAATGCCAAGCAAATTGAAGTATGTTTCATCCACACAACAGAAAGGCATCAGTACTGTTGCAGCCAAATATGGACTCTCAGTCTAAGAATTCCCCTGCTCTTAGCTCCTACGGCACAGGCCATCCCTTCTGTGCTCTGGCCACAAAATGTTAAACTGGTCAATCCAGTATCAGACAGATGAAATGTTATGTCAGATATAAAATAAATATATAAACCAATCAATCAAACCTTAAGAGTCGAGACTCCATGAAGATGTTAAAGCAAACAAAGTGTTTTGTGAAGGTGTCAACAGAGTTTCTATGAGAAAAAAATCCCATTTTGTTTTTCAAAGAGCCTCATATTCACTTGCTGCTACCTTCTAGTCTAGAGGCAAACATAATTCTGGTCCTTTTTAACCTGCAGTCACTATGGTGAAATATACGACTAGAGACTATTCCAAAAATACCCATTTGCATACCACTTTTCTGCCATTACTTGCCGATGTGAAATCCCACGCTATGTAATACCGTGCTGTCATCTGTGATGGACTTAAAGATTAAGTTGGTATGGCAACAGAGATGAAAATAATATAAGGAGAAAATATCAACTTGTTTATTTCAGATAACCTAGAAAAAAAAAAAAAGTAAAGTGAGGGGGGAAAAGGGGCAGTTTTGAGATTGAACAGCAAGGTTGTAAGGTTAAAAAATAAAAAAAAAGGGCTATGAAAAAGCATTTTTTTAAAAAACTTCCCCCCCCCCTCATTCGCCACACTGAAGAATCATTGCACATAGCAACATCTACCTTGCTATAGACATCACACAAACCAATACCAAAATCTTTTAATTTGATCAATGAGGGACTTCTATGTTTAAGCACACTTCTACGGGAAACACTGTGTGGGCTGACCCCACCATCCTTTTCGACTGAGGCCACTGTGCCCTCAACCATACTCACGCAGACAAGACCACAGAAGGCAGGTCTACCAAAACAGCTCAATTCTCAAAGGTGCCTCAGTAAAGACTGCTGATAGGGTCAGGCTCAAGAAATACGCACGTAAAAAGAGGCATTTATGATGTTTAAAAGCTGAACATTCATATTACAGCAGGTAATTTTTACAATGTCTTTCCAACAAGCCAGAAATGCCCTATGTTTCCAGTCAACTCCAATGACTGATTATGGAGGCCAAAACTTCAGTGAAATTCTCACAATGATACAGGAAGTAAAAAAAAGGGTGAAGTAGGAAATTAGTCATTTTAGGTCAAATCCCTGTTTTGAGGTATTTCAGCATGTAAGCTCAAGTGGAATACAGGCTACAGATTTACTACACCAATACAAAGCATTTATGCCAATGGCTGGGGTCTCTGGATGCTACTTGAATTTGCTGGATGGAGAAGAGCATTTCTATTCTACAGCAAGCTCTGGCCTCCCTACTTGTTTTAGCTTTGATACAGACAGAGAAGACAAAAATTTAAACATTTTTTCTAAAATGGAAACAATGAAAAGAAAATATCTTGGATAAACAGAAATATTTTGTTTCAGTGAAGTAAAAGGTTTTATTTTGATAACTCTGCAACATGATTAAGGTAGAGCAGCCATAACCACGGCCAGGGAGATGGACTCTTCTTGAGTACCCCTCAAAGCTAAGACCACTTATCCTTTCAAACACACAAATGTTTCTGAATACTAACTTATACACAAACGTCAAACAATTCAAAAAATAGAAGAAAAAGCAAAATGGTCAAAATGCTGAATGTTCACTGGATTAAAATTTTCTCATAAAGTGAGAAGTTTCTGAAAATCTTCCTGCCATTTTTCTGATACATATTTCACTGAAAGGCAGACCTACCTAATATTTGGATATTTATAAAAGTAAAAACCAATGAAAAACTGCTCCAACTTGAACATTTCATCCATCTCTATCTCTGATAGACTGTACACCCCACAAGGAGCAGTAATACTTCTCATAACATAGAGTACTGGAGCTAAAATGTATCTCAAAGTGACTTTTTTTTCTCTTAGTCAATTTAAGGAGAATTTCTACTTCCAGCAAAGTCAGCTGTTTGAAGAGAATGGCTCCACAGCCCTCCTAGAATACTACAATTTAAAGGAAAAGTGGGAGCCCACCACCATTTTACACGAGATGAATGATCACACACGGTGGCAGGTCGCAACATAGTCCTCTGCTGATGCCTATTTCACGTTCTCCTGCAGCTGAGGCCTTTATCACCAGCATTTACTCAACATAGTCCCATCCTCCTCATCCATCCCTTGCTACAGCAGCTCCCTGTGCAATGCACATGGGCCACCAGGCAGGGGAGCGGCTGCAGGGTTTTTCCGTGTCTGGGATACGCTACCAGTACAGACAAGGTTTGCCAAGCCTTTTGGTGGCCCGCTGCCAAGCTATCGCCAAGCCCTTTGGTCCTTCCCATCACACAATGCAGGAGAGAGGGGTGATTCACGGCACAAAGACAGGTCTGAATCACTTCTTGCAACTCAAGTCCAGTCAACACCATGTTACTCAACAGGCTCTACTTTGACAACAGACATGGACACACGTGCATATCAGGGAGCAGGGGTTACCTCTTCTGGTTCATTGAGGCCAGCTGACTCCATTCATTTAGGCAAGGGTTGTAACAGTGGGCAGCTGAAATCTCCTGGCTGGTGGTGATCCTGTAGCCCCCAACGATGAAGAGGTAGTTGTCCAGCACAGCCGACCCATAGCCTCGGACGTTCACCAGATCTGGAGGCAGGTTGTTGGCCAGGGGCAGCCACCTCTCTGCCTCCTCGTCATACCTCAGCATAGACCAGGGGGCTTCTGCCTGAGGGTGACAGCCTGGAGGCAGGCCCAGAGAGGAGGCACCCATGAAGTCCCCAATGGCCACGAGGGTGGCAGTGCCCCTCATCCTCCTCTCCTTCAGGTGGTGCTGGAGAGCATGGGGCAGGTGGAGGTGTGGCCGGGCATCAGGCCTCCGCAGAACCTGATGGTAATGGGTGGCCATGAAGTCTAGACAGGCATCATGCAAGTCCTGAAGGCCGTAGACCTGAGCCAGGCGATGCAGCTCCAGGCAGTTGCCCACCCTCACCTGGGAGAGGAGCAGGCGGAGCAAGGGGGTGACCTGCAGGTAGGAAGCAGCCTCCACCAGTTCCTCCAGCAAGGGGGGCTCGTCATCGCCCCCCTCCTCCTGCTCCAGCCTGGCCAGGCAGGAGGTGTTGATGAAGTCCAGCACCAGCTCCAGCCCCAGGGCGCTCAGCCCCCCGCGCAGCAGCTGCTCCTCCTGGCCCTGCCCTGCCTCCCTCATGCCCGAACGGTAGAGGGCTCGGAAATAGTCACTCTGCTCGATCAGTTTCCTCTTGCACACCGGGTAGCATTTGTCCCCCAGCCGGATCTGCACCACCTCCTCCCCCACGCCATCCCCTTCCCCCTCCTCTTCCTCCTGCCGCTCCGCCAGGGACATCGCGCTCCCCCTCCCCTGACCAAGCTCCGGCCCTGCCGCTGCCGGTGTGGGCTCCTCCTCCTCCTCTTCCTCCTCCTCCTCCTTCTCTTCCTCCTCCTCCGCCCCGTGCCGGCTGGGAGGAGCCGGGCCGGGCCGGCAGAGGGAGGGACGAGGCGCAGCTCCGACTCCGCAAGGAGAGAATGGAAAGGAAAGGAAAGGAAAGGAAAGAGAAAAAAAAAAAAAAAAAAACAGAGAGGGATAAAAAAAGGCCCTAAAAAGGCGATGTCGGAGCGGCCATGCCCCCGCCTCCCCTCTCGCAGTGCCCGAATTGGGCCGGCAGCGCTGGGGCTTCGGCGGTGCCATAAACGCGGCGGGGCTGCCCCCACGGGCTCGGCTCCCCTCCGGGGCAGTGTGTGGTCTGCGGCACGGCTCCGACCGAACCCGGGGCGTTCCTCGTCAAGGACACAACGGCAAGGAGCGTCCCGCACGGCTGGCACAGCGCTAGGTTGTGGGGACAATTAGGACCCATAATTCTGCTGGGACCTTCCCGACTTCTCCTGCACAAGCACTCAGTGTCTCAGCTCTTCATTCGGCTTGTAGAGATACCATATAGCCTTTTCTGCTACTCTGTCCTTTCTATTTAAACTAAGGTCCCGGAGAAGGAAATAAATGCTATTTACAAGTCACGTAGCAGGGCTCTGTTTTATTTGACATGAGCAAGGAAAAAATAAATTAGTAACTGAGCATCTAGCTGCCTGCATAATGTGGCTGTTCTGCTGTTTGCCCCATTACTTTTATGAAGAATAATAACTCATTTCACATAATGAAAGCAATTTTTTTTTTGAACTGATGAAACAGCTGAGGGAGTCTGCCATCATATGTATTCTTATATGATGATGCTTAACATAAAAGACAGTACAATAAAAAGACTTTAGCAATCTATTTTTTTTTTTTTTTTTTACTTTTATAAAGACTTACATCACCCCATGCTTTGCTAGATTATAGAAAATCTTTCCCTTTAACAGTAATGTGACTCATCTCCGGCTATTGCAGATAGCTTAGCTTTCAGACAACTCCCTGCTTCCTCTGCTCAGAAGGGATCGTTTCCCCTGATTAATAAAACTCTTCAGAGTAGCTGTTTGTTCTGGTAACAAGGGGTGGTTTTTTTGTTTTGTTTTTGTTTTCACTTGTTTTAGTAAAAGGTGTTGTTTGCTTTTTAGCATTTCCTCTGTGAAATGATCCTCCGTCAATTTTGTTGAACTTCAGCTTCTTAATTCTTCTCTATACAAATGACATCAATGTCAACCTCAGAGTTGAACAGTCACACTCAGAAAAGTTGTTCTTTTCTGCCAGCTTCTATAAAAAAATGTTTGTTGAGGTGGGATAGATCTCTCTGCATTTCTGTTTTTCACCTCTCTTCAGAGCATCTTGCTTTTGAATCCTATTTTCTGTTTTGAAATCCTTTCAAATAGGATTTCAACCATTTACAAAGAGCTCTCTTCAGCAGCTTCAGTCCCTAGCTAGGTCACTATCATCTCTCATTTTTTCTTTCCTACTAATGAGTTTCACTGTCTGCTTGTTTTGTGTTCCTCTTTCATTCCCACTCAATATTTCATTTATTTTCATATTACACTTTCCTGTATTCTGGTCTTGGTGAAGCACTGCATTACTTGGCTCTCCAAGCTTCTTACACATAGCTGAAACCTGAGTCTGAGCACTGGCCATTTTTTATCTGCCTCAGGTTCAGCCTGAAAAGATGTCACACACAACAAGCAAAGGTCCTACCACTTCTGTAGGACTCTAACCCATATGTCCTGTTTACACTTTAATTCCCACAGCCAGACATTTCAAGTAACTGTAATAATTTATACTCCAGAAGTAAACAGAGAGTTCATACTTGTTGTCGCCATTAAGCTCCCCTGCTGGAATACAGTATGATTGCCAACACAGTGGTATGATTGCCATCTTTAGACATCTGGTTTGGAAGCTCATGTTTGATGTACTGGTAAGTTAGCTCCTAATTGGTGAGTGATTTTTTCCGTGTAGTCAGTTATGATAAGTTCTGTTCCCTCAAAGTGTTGACACCACAGCCTGGATAGTTAGAATATTTCTGCTGCTGCCTTAGTGCCTTCCTGTGGCCTGTGTGCCTGCACCTGCCACACCACCAAGGATTTCAAATCCACCTTCCTCACATTTCATGAGGTTTTTAATAGACTACTAAAAAACGTTTTTCCCAACAGCAAACTTTTGAGAGTACTGACTTGTATAGCTCTCATCAGGAGCTGTCATAAGCACAAGGGGTCAGCAGTACTCTTTGTTGGATGGCCACTTTTGCAGAAAGCCTAAATCTGTTTCTTCATCCAAATGTTTTTACTAGACTGATTGTCAGCTATCCGTATTTTATCCAGGCTTAGGACTGGACCACTGTGTTAAGTCAGCGCATGCTGACAGGGCAGATCCATTATTCTTTTACTATGCTAATCAGTCTGTATGCTGTGCTTACATTGTACTTACACTGCAAAAACACCACGGCAAGGACTACCTTTTTGTTCCATATTTGCACAGATAATTTCATCGGTCTCCCAGTCCACAGTTATACTGTGGTATATGCTAAGATACATATACATTATTATACTGGAATCAAAGAAAAGGTCTTGCGGTTTCACCAGCAGACATCTTAGTTGATCTTACAAGAGTAAGCAACATACTTTCCACAGTTGAAAATGGAAATATCTAGCGCTAGAGCTACATTGTCAAAATCTGTAGGCAAGAGCCATAAAAAAACTTGCACGATCTTTGAAACAAATATAAAGAAACATCTGTAACTCATTAAGGACATGCTGAAGAACGGAAGAACACAAAAACAAGTTTGCATCATGGCAGGTATTAACACAAGTGTGTGTTAAGAGAACATACCCTGAAGAACAAGACATTTACACAGAGAGGAAGACAAAGGTAATGCTCTCAGATTTTCAGTGCCGAGCTTCTGGATTTGGCTTCTGGAGTGAAATCTTCAAGACTGTTTTAGATATATTTCAGGTCTCTCTCTACAGTGAAATGATTCTCATGTGCCAGCAAATGGAACACGGCAGCACCAGAAAATGTCAGTAAGGGCGCTCTCGCTCTGGAGTTGAGGTGGTCATTTCTGCTTGGGTTAGCCTTCTTCACAGGCTAGACACTTTTTCTTGTGTTTAGTATCTAAACTGTTCTCTCGTATTTAATGCCTAAATTATTTCCAAGGCTGAAAAATGATCACTCTTTTCTTTTAGAAAACTTGGAAATGGAAGCTTTTTTATACAGCAGCCACATTGTAATAGACCATTCAACCATGATGAAGAAAACCTAAGCTTCTGCCCCTTTCTCTGCCTGGGTATACATTTCTGTAGCCCTCTGACTTTTCTAGCATAGCAAAAGTAAGGAAACAGAGAGAGAGTCAGGAGGAGGTACTGCTGGAGAGGACAGAGGAGGGGAAAAAAGAGGAGAGGAGAGGAGGGGAGAAGAGGGGAGGGGAGGAGTACTCTTTCTCTTGGGCACCCTGGTTATGCTTCCTGACTGGCATTGCACAGAACACGTAGGCAAGGAACAGCTAAAAGACTGATTCAAGGCTGCTTTGTGTGCTAAGGCTGAAGCCTGCTTAAACTTTACAACCACTTGCCGAGGCGACCGGCTCCGGGGCAGACGCGTGCTGCAGCGGAGCGCGGGATCGGGACAGGCAGGGCTATTTTTCGGGCATGGAGCCTACGTGAGGGAGCCGCCAGGCACCGGCAGCCCTCGTGAGGGAGGCTGACGAGGCGTAGGCGGAGCCAGCAGCGTCAGCGACAGCTCCTCCCCCCGGCCGTTCAAAGGCGGCCCTTAGGGAGCGCGAGCGACCAGGGAGTGACGCGGCAGTTAGCGAGGCAGTGAGCGCGGGCAGGGCGGGCAGGAAGGGCGGAGCGCTCACACCCGCCCATAGGGACAACTCCTCCAACGGCACTCTCCCGTCAGCTGGGCTGCGATGGTCTCCACCAGGCACGGTGCTTTCTCTAGGAAGTCAGTACACACCCAGACCGACTGCCCGTCCAAACGTGCGGCAGTTCAGGTCTCCGGATGCGGGGAGTGTCTGAGCCTCTTGCTGCCATCGGCGGGAGGCAGAGAGACTGCTCGCGTGAGGTGCGAGCAGGTGGACGACCTGGTCCGCATGGTGGCGGAACTCAAGGAGGAGGTGCAGAGGTTGAGGGATATCAGGGAGTGTGAGCGGGAGATAGACTGGTGGAGCGACTCCCTGCAGGACCGGAGGGAGAGGGACCAGGGTGAGACGCCCCAAAGGGGGGTGGACCCCCTGCCCTGTCGCCATCGGGCAGAGGGAGGGGACCTGCGAGTTGAGGAGGAATGGAGACAGGTCCCTGCTCGACCTCGCAGGAGATGCCCTCCCCTTCCGGCGCCGCCTTCCCAGGTGCCCTTGAGCAATAGGTTTGAGGCCCTGGAGCTTGAGAGACCGGCGGGTGAGGATGAGGTAGGAAGCCTACCCAGGAGGATGCCTGAGGTGAGGAAGTTGACTCCACGCCTCAGGACTGCCTCCACCAAGAAAGAAAGAAGGGTGATTGTTGTGGGCGACTCCCTCCTCAGGGGAACGGAGGGCCCTATTTGTCGGCCTGACCCCACACATAGGGAAGTCTGCTGCCTCCCTGGGGCCAGGGTCAGAGACGTTACCAGGAAGCTTCCCAACCTGGTTCGCCCCTCTGACTATTACCCGCTTTTGATAGTCCAGGCTGGCAGTGATGATGTTGAAAAGAGAAGCCTCAAGGCTATCAAACAGGACTATAGGGGGCTGGGACGATTGGTGGAGGGAGCGGGAGTGCAGGTGGTGTTTTCGTCTGTCCCTACGGGGGAAGGGAGAGGCATGGAGAGGACACGGAAAGCTCACGTGGTTAATAGGTGGCTCAGAGGCTGGTGCCAGCACAGAAATTTTGGGTTTTTTCACCATGGGGAGCTTTACTCGGCACCTGGCCTGATGGCCCCAGACGGGTCCCTATCTCCAAGGGGAAAATGGATCCTAGGCCAGGAGCTGGCGGTGCTCATAGAGAGCGCTTTAAACTAGGTAAGAAGGGGGACGGGGCTCAAACAAGGCTTGTTGGAGCTGTGCCGGGGGAAACAATGGCTAGGCTGGGGAAGAAGGTGATGGCCCAGCTGAAGTGCATCTACACTAATGCACGCAGCATGGGTAACAAACAGGAGGAGCTGGAAGCCATCGTGCAGCAGGAAGGCTACGACTTGGTTGCCATCACAGCGACGTGGTGGGACCACTCCCACGACTGGAGTGCTGCAATGCCTGGCTATCGGCTCTTCAGGAGGGACAGGCAGCACAGAGGGGGGGGTGGCATGGCTCTCTACATTAGAGAATCTTTTGATGTTGTGGAACTCCAGGCTGGGAATGATAAGGTTGAATCCCTGTGGGTTAGGATCCGCGGGAAGGCCGGCAAGGCTAGCATCCTGGTCGGGGTCTGTTATAGACCGCCGAACCAGGATGAGGAGACGGATGAGGAGTTTTATAGCCAACTGACAGAAGTTGCAAAATCGTCAGCGCTTGTCCTCGTGGGGGACTTCAACTTCCCAGACATATCCTGGAAACACAACACGGCACAGAGAAAGCAGTCTAGGAGGTTTCTGGAGAGCGTGGGAGATAGCTTCCTGACGCAGCTGGTCAGTGAACCTACCAGGGGTGGTGCCCCGCTAAACCTTCTCTTCACAAACAGAGAAGGACTGGTGGGAGATGTGGTGGTCGGAAACTGTCTTGGGCAGAGTGACCACGAAATGGTAGAGTTCTCTATTCTTGGTGAGGCCAGGAAGGGGACCAGTAAAACTGCTGTATTGGACTTCCGGAGGGCTGACTTTGAGCTGCTCAGGACGCTGGTTGGCCGAGTCCCTTGGGAGGCAGTTCTGAAGGGCAGGGGAGTCCAGGAAGGCTGGGCGCTCCTCAAGAAGGAAATCATGATGGCACAGGAGCGGTCCGTCCCCACGTGCCCAAAGACGAGCCGGTGTGGAAGAAGACCGGCCTGGCTCAACAGAGAGTTGCGGCTTGTGCAGAAAAAAGAGGGTTTATAATCTTTGGAAAAAAGGGCGGGCCACGGAGGAGGACTACAAGGATGTAGCGAGGCTGTGCAGGGACAAAATTAGAAAGGCCAAAGCTCATCTGGAGCTCAACCTGGCTACTGCCGTTAAAGACAACAAAAAATCCTTTTACAAATATATCAACGCGAAACGGAGGACTAAGATGAATCTCCATCCTTTACTGGATGCGAGGGGAAACCTAGTTACTAAGGATGAGGAAAAGGCTGAGGTGCTTAATGCCGCCTTTGCCTCAGTCTTTAGCAGCAATACCGGTTGTTCTCTGGATACCCAATGCCCTGAGCTGGTGGAAGGGGATGCGGAGCAGGATGTGGCCTTCGCTATCCATGAGGAAATGGTTGGTGACCTGCTACGGAGCTTGGATGTGCGCAAGTCGATGGGGCCGGATGGGATGCACCCGAGGGTACTGAAAGAACTGGCGGAGGAGCTGGCCGAGCCGCTTTCCATCATTTATCAGCAGTCCTGGCTATCGGGGGAGGTCCCAGTTGACTGGCGGCTAGCCAATGTGACACCCATCTATAAGAAGGGCCGCAGGGCAGACCCGGGGAACTATAGGCCTGTCAGTTTGACCTCAGTGCCAGGAAAGCTCATGGAGCAGATTATCTTGAGGGTCATCACGCGGCACTTGCAGGGCAAGCAGGCGATCAGGCCCAGTCAGCATGGGTTTATGAAAGGCAGGTCCTGCTTGATGAACCTGATCTCCTTCTATGACCAAGTGACGCGCTTGGTGGATGAGGGAAAGGCTGTGGATGTGGTTTACCTTGACCTCAGTAAGGCTTTTGACACAGTTCCCCACAACATTCTCCTCAAGAAACTGGCTGCTCGGGGCTTGGACTGGCGTACGCTTCGCTGGGATTAGAAACTGGCTGGATAGCCGGGCCCAGAGAGTTGTGGTGAATGGAGTCAAATCTGGTTGGAGGCTGGTCACTAGTGGTGTCCCCCAGGGCTCGGTACTGGGGCCGGTCCTCTTTAATATCTTTATCGATGATCTGGATGAGGGCGTCCAGTGCACCCTCAGTAAGTTTGCAGATGACACCAAGCTAAGTGCGTGTGTCGATCTGCTCGAGGGCAGGAAGGCTCTGCAGGAGGATCTGGATAGGCTGGACCGATGGGCTGAGGTCAACTGTATGAAGTTCAACAAGGCCAAGTGCCGGGTCCTGCACCTGGGGCATAACAACCCCAAGCAGAGCTACAGGCTGGGAGATGAGTGGCTGGAAAGCTGCCTGGCCGAGAAGGACCTGGGAGTATTGGTTGATAGTCGGCTGAATATGAGCCAGCAGTGTGCCCAGGTGGCCAAGAAGGCCAACAGCATCCTGGCCTGTATAAGAAGCAGTGTGGCCAGCAGGTCTAAGGAAGTGATTGTGCCCCTGTACTCGGCTCTGGTGAGGCCGCACCTTGAGTACTGTGTTCAGTTTTGGGCCCCTCGCTACAGGAAGGACATGGAGGTGCTCGAGCGAGTCCAGAGAAGGGCGACCAAGCTGGTGAGGGGTCTGGAGAACAAGTCTTACGAGGAGCGGCTGAGGGAGCTGGGCTTGTTCAGCCTGGAGAAGAGGAGGCTCAGGGGCGACCTTATCGCTCTCTACAGTTGCCTTAAAGGAGGCTGTAAAGAGGTGGGGATTGGTCTGTTCTCCCATGTGCCTGGTGACAGGACGAGGGGGAATGGGCGAAAGTTGTGACGGGAGTTTTAGGTTGGATGTTAGGAAGTACTTCTTTACTGAAAGGGTTGTTAGGCATTGGAATGGGCTGCCCAGGGAGGTGGTGGAGTCACCATCCCTGGAGGTCTTTAAAAGACGTTTAGATGTAGAGCTTAGCGATATGGTTTAGTGGAGTACTTAGTGTTAGGTCGGAGGTTGGACTAGATGATCTTGAGGTCTCTTCCAACCTAGAAATCTGTGATACTGTGAATCACCTTAATTATATAACACTGTTTTAACTTACTTAGGAAACCATGGCCACTTGTTTTTCCTCAGTGAACAACACGATGGCCTTAGTGTGGCAAGCTGGCTGTGTCTCCAGTTTGATTCCCTGCACAGTCACAAGACAGCAAAGTGAGTAACAGAAGTACCAGTGACTGGGAATCAGAATTACAAATGCTTTTCTTGGCAGGAAACCTCGTTTACATACACATGAAATACAGCCTGAATTTCTTTGTGGGTCTAACCCAAGATCACACAAAAAAATATGCAGCAGCAGAGAACCAAACCCTTAAGTACCAGTAGAGTGCCTAAGGGAACACTGCAGTGGTTTTGTATTTGTTTTAGGCAAACCTTCTCTTGATTCAACACAGAGACACTCAATAATACATGGGCATCAGTAAGAAACATCAATTTGACTGTTATAAGGACTGGACCACATAGAGGGCAAAAAAAACAAAGGAAATTTTGAATTCCTTCCAGTTGTATTAGACTGAACTGTGAACTGAAATGGAATTGAGATATTTAAAATACACATACTACTTAACATAAAGTGCCACGTTCTTCCCTCTGAGATGCCAGGGAATTGTACTGTTCTGCCAGGGGACTGTGTATTGGGTAATAGTGGAATTACTCAAGAGAGGAATTAGTCTTTTGGAAATGATTCACTAGCTGCTGCCATTGTTTAGTATTTTCCTTGTCACAGGATACAAAGTAAGCATCTGTGGAACATAAATACTCTGCAGCATTCCAGCATTAAAAATGCCAGTGTTCTAAAGGATCTTGGCATTTCTAAGAGCAACTGACTTGAGCATAATTTTATTTTAACTGAAATCTCTATCATTTGTGAAGGATGAGCTGCTAAACAAAGGTAATTTTTTTTTTTTTAAGATTCATAGCCAAAGCACTTCTTACACAATATCATTAACAATGCTATTTAAAAATAAATAAATAAGTAAACCACTCCTATTTTTAATAGCACTTATTCTGACTTTATTCCCTATTATTTTCTGATTAATTTTTCTGCTCTGGATGCACAATATAATATTTACTGCTTGCAACACAAGTGTTTCGTAATACTACTGAAAAAATACTTGAAGTGGTATTTTTGGAATTTATTAACAAATACTTAACTTATCCCTGATTTAGTCAAATTTAATGAGTGATTAATACTCAAGTGTGTTTCACCAAGCTCTCTTCAGGCAGCAAAGAGGCTGTTACAACTGTCTACGTGTTAGTGGGCATTCCCTGTGGATCACAAGAAAGTTCAGTCACCAGACAGCAGAATGGAGGCATGAGTGTGTAGTTACAATGACATTCAATCTAATCTGTTTTTTACATGAGGAATTTCCTTGAAAACTTCCAGGTGAAGTAAGTGTTCCCTGATAAAACCTCAATGGGGGTCTGGCTGCTGGAGCATCCTGCCTGCTGCTGAATCTCCTGTTCAGGATGCTTGTTCTGCACAAAAGCATTGTGCATGCCCAGGCCAGAATTTTCCTTTGTAGCTTTGTCTAGAGGAGAGTAAACTGGGAGCTTTTAAAACAGGGTATATTTTTAAATCCTTGTGCAGACAGGACTGAATATTAATACGAAATAACTAGGTAAGATAAATGGTATCCCACATGGAAGTTTTTCACTGAGTATCCAGCTGTATAAAATTCATCACAATATTGAAACTCTATCTCTTTTGCCTAGTCTTAAGTTCTGTCATAAATCAACATTCATACATTGAAGTGTTTCCTAAACATTGTGCTTTGTTGTCATAAACCTCATCTCAAATTTATATGTATGTCAGTAGATTTATATTTGTATAATCTAATCTGTCTAAGCCTTCTGTTACTCTTTGCTTGAATACAAAGACTCCAGCTTTCATATATGAGTTTTACCAGAATTAGTTTGAGGCCAAACTCTGAGAGAATCTTAGGGCCTGCTAGCATCTTTGAAACAATGGTTTGAAAATGTTTTTTCACAACGTCTCAGGAACAGAAACTGTAAAGTTTTACCTCTTTTCACCATGTAGCAATGGGTCCATGGGTCTGGAACAAGAATTTTTGATCCAACTGTCCCAAGACATGGAGAAATTCAGATTTATTAAAAACTCAATTTATTGTTCCAAACCAAAATCTGACCACTAATAGATGTATTTAAGAAAACTGTTCTCTCTCTCAAAAAAAAAAAAATTAAAACACCACAAGAATGTTTTGATTTCAAGGAAATATTAAAGGAGAAAGTGAACACTGTATTTCAATAATAGTAAGATTTGCTTTGATATGTGTCAAAGTACTTATATTTCATTATTTCATGATCTACTGATGATGATCTATTTCATGATTCTGCCCAGGGAAGTGGTTGAGTCACCATCCCTGGAGGTCTTTAAGAGACGTTTAGATGTTGAACTTAGTGATATGGTTTAGCAGAGGACTTGTTAGTGTTAGGTCAGAGGTTGGACTAGGTGATCTTGGAGGTCTCTTCCAAGCTAGATGATTATGTGTTACTATTTTAGAATTTTACAACTGTTATACTGTAATAGAGTCACAGTGATATATTCTGGCATTATCAAAACATTTAGGATTAGGTAAAATTTTGACATTATCACTGCTGTAGTAACATAAAAACACCTGTACATATCTAAGACAAATGAGACGAAGATTTCAGCAAAGACATGCAATTTATTCACATGAAGTGCAACAGAGGCACTGAGGTACACTGACTTCAGCAGAAACTACTAGTGTTGATGTTACATGGGATTATGCTGCACATACTTGGTTAAATAAGCTTATTGATGGTTGTATGAGGACAGACAGGTTCATAACTCACCTGGGAATCTGCAGGCTTTGGACTTGCTTCTCAGCTGGCAGTTGCCAACTTTCAGTTGCTCTGATGGACAGCCTAAAACAGATGGTTTAAGCTAACCTGTTGGACTTTAACTGTAGCAGAGAAGTGCTTTATACAGCTGTCGTCTCTTCCCCTTCCTGAGACAGGCTGGGTCTGTGTTAGCAGCAATCATTTTCTGTATACTTCTACATCATCATAGCAGCATCAATAATTGCTTTGCCACATCTGGGCTGCAGGAGTATGTCTCACTTATCTCCTGTAATCTGCTTGGGAAATGGAAGACCCAGACATGATGTCCAACTGTCCTCTCTTGTCTAGTCTGTATTCATATGAGGGACGTATACGTCTCTGATCATACTGGCTTAACTACCGTTGACAGAGCGGGAGATAGAGAAACTTTCAAAGACAGGCACTAGTGTTGGCTGTGAAAGAGCAAATAACGGCACTGTATTTCATAGCACTTGAAACAGCATAAAGACCTAAAGTCATATAGCCTTCGACTGTCCTCTCACCTGCTGACATTCAGAGAGAAGCATGGGACAATAGCAGTGCAGACAACAGATAAACAAAACCAAATTATTTGTACAGTGTAGTTTTAGACAGGCTGACCTGTCTACAGGATCAAACCCTTTACACTTTTAGTCCTTTTCAGGAATACTTTCCTGTACCATATAGATCATCTTTGTGGTCTTTATATATTTCAAGTACTAGAACCATATGTTCCATATAAACTAAATAAAACAACATATATATTTGGAACTATAAGTGGAAAAATTGTCTGCTTTTGTTTATATTTGGCAAAAAAAGAGTTAATGCCTGATGAATACTTTGTACTAGGAAGCTCTTGGATTGTGCTACTATCGCTGCCAGCCCAGGTGGAAAACTTCAGGTACTGTTTCAGTTCATAACAAGAATTGTTAAAAAGATCATTCTCTTCCTTTGTGTCAGGTACGTTTACATCTCTTTTACTGAAAGACCTGCAAAGACATCCATGTTCTTACAGAAAACAGGCAACTGCCAGTTTGTTTTCCTGGAAAAAATTTGAGAAGACCATGAAAAGAATTGCAAATAACATGAAGTGCTGGTTTGGTACTGGCCAGAGATTCCGTATTAACAGCAAAAGTCTCTTGATCCCTCCTTGTGGAGCACATGGAACAGTCGGTCACTGGATTGCAGGTAAGATCTAGATATTTCCTTATTGCAAAATTTTTATCATTTAAAACTTCAGCATTAAATTATAAATATGTATTAGCCATACAAGAGTCAAAGTGAGGTTATGAGCAAGCTGGCAGAAGACCCTGAAATTTAAGCCAAAACTTTTCATTTTTAAAGGAAACTGCCTAAAGCAGTTGTTTACTTATTTCAATCTCTTTATATTTCTTTAAACAAAAAGTTTCCCTGCAGCTGTTCCTGGTCTCATAATTTATTCAGAAACAGAGAGAAATAATTACAAATAACAAAAAAGAAAAAAGGCTGCTTGGTTGAAGCAGACAGCGGAAAAACAGAATAAAAATGCAAAGGTACTGGGAAAGATCAGCAGCATGCCTATTGGCAAGTACAGGCAAACTAAAAACAGATTTAAAATATACATTGTAAACACATCGATCTGTAAAGAACATGACTGGTTACCAAAGCTCAGTCTTGTAAAAACATACTTAAACACGAGGAGTAACCTCACTTACTATGTTTGGCAATTGCCTCAATGGCAGCAATAGGTATTTGAGAATTTGTTACTTTATTCAAAACGTGATGTCAGAGAAAGACTTACTGAACAGTCTGAAAGACGCTTAGATACTCAAGCATGTTCACATCCAGTATTGCACTTTATCTTAATAAAGCCCCACTGGAACTGAAGAAATCCTCTGGTGTTTCAGGTCTATCTAATTGAAGTAAGCCACAGGGCTTGTCCTTGACTTTATTTTTTTCTTCCTAGAAAGGAAGAAACGAACATATTTGTTATATACAAATTTGCAAGGCACCAAACATATAGAAACAGATGAATTGAGATAGCGTAATCTTTAAGTAACCACAAACACAAGCCATTATTGTTAAAGCTACCTATTACATCTAATTTTTTGTTCATGCAAGTAATCTAATTTATTTCAGGGGGCTAAAGACATGTTCAGTTTTACCTATTAAAAATGCTTGTTTTGTATGAGTTTAATCATCTTGTTCCATGTTTCCCCAAATTACTCAGAATCTTCTAGATTTCTTATGTTGGAGAAATGTGAAGAGTTGGAGTGAGGAAAGCAATCAGGAATCAACATTTCTGTACGCCAGTCTTACAGAACAAAGTAGATACAGAATTCATATTAAATGCTAGAGGTGAAGCCACAATGCAAAGCATGTCTTTCAAAACTGCGTGGTCCGTATCAAATGGTATCTTGTAATATTTGGAAAACTGAAACAAAAAATATTTCAGAAAAGTACAGTCAGTAAAACTAAAGACAGCTCATGTCAATGGCAGATAAATGCCTAGAAACATCTCTGTGCAGTATATTGAAACATATTTAAAGTTTTAAATAGCAACATTCAGGTAGAGATGAAAACAAAAATAAAGCACATCAGACTATAAAAAAAGAAACAAAAGGGTAACACACAAACATCAGGAGTTAGTTTTCAAGACAGAGGCTTAAAGAATTGCCCACACAGGCTCTTTATTACAGTTTAATTCACCTCTCACAACAGACATGCAGTCTGGATAAAAACAGACATTACTATATATATTATAATCATAGCCAGTAGTTTCACTGAATAAAAAAATGCCTTGATCTTGCTATTATACCAACAAAAATTAACCTGTGCTGAGCTCCATCACCTTCTAAGGAGCTCTTTTAGGAATAAAATTGTGTACATGTTGGCTCATTTTCAAAATGGGGCCTTGTTTTGCAAAACAAAAACTAGCTATACTGCTTAAAGAATTGAAATATCTTTACAGCCCCCATCAAAGTCACAAATCTACACTTTATATGGAATTGGAGAAATTACTAACCTTGAAGAAAAAAATTTCCTGTCTAAAACATTGTTATATATTCCATGCACAATCTTTATTGCAGACTTTTTTTCTGCTTAATTCCCTCAGCCTCTCTGCACAGTCCATTGAGTGTATATGAGCTCGTGTATTGTAATATTTTAGATCCTTTCCGCATGCTATCTTGCATACAGGTGTGGGAATCAGAGATCAGATGCATCCTTTTAAGAAACAAAACACTTGGGAGTTTCAGGTTTCAGACCAGGTGCTTGAAAATTTGCCTTCCTATATGCCAACAGTACTTTCTTTCTTGCACAGGCTTCTTCCAACTTCAGTATAAGCAGAAAAATCCATACAGACTGTTCAATATTCTTGAACTTACGGAAGATTAAGAGCAGGCCTTTGATTAGCTATCTAGTCTGAAGACAACTGTAGGTTGTAGCTTTCTCCAGTCATATTCATCTATTACTAGCACAGTGGGGAAGGGGAACAAATTTCTGCCTCTGGCTGGCTGATAAAATTAGATACTTCAGTTTGTTAATCAAGAAGGAAACTATATTTGCAATCACTAGATAATTCAAAAAGTATTAAGAAATTAAATCAAGATGCTTCTTCTGTATTGAGTGTAGTACTGAGCTTGAACAAAGTGGCAGACCCACCTGCTCTCAACTGACTGGACTACATACTTTCCGAGCTGAAGTGAAACAATACGCTGTGCTTATCATTATTCACCACATACTAATGCGGTGAATGGTCTGGTCTTAGAAGGATAAAAGACACATGCAAGCAAGAGATCACGCAAGCAAGCTCTCTGAATGACTAAAAGCAGCATGTACCTGTTGTCTCTCAAAAACTGCTTCCAAATAATGTAGAGAACAAAATAATAACTGTTTTAATCATAAGTAGCTCGTAAAATGGCTGCTTCCTTCTAGCAGTTGCACAAACAACATCATGAGAATTGTTTGGAAAACACATCCCGTGGCTCATTTCCCTGGCAAAATTGGCAGTATCCTCACCACTCAAGAGGCTGTCTCTTAAAATGCTGGTCCAAACTTTAGTGCATCCGCGGAGGAGAAAGTGTGCTCACTAAGCCAATTACATTGAGGAGATGGTCCTTCTGGTGGCAATATCAGAAGTGCTGTTGGTTCTGGGTTTGGTGGTGGAATCAGACTCTCTCTGCACACCCACTACGTTTTACAAGAACTGCTGGATCCGACGCTTCCCAGGTCTTCTGATTGACCTGCAGGAATCGCAGAAGAGGGGAGCCCAGGTGCTGAAGATTTATGCAGAAGTCTCGTCCCAACAGTGCAGCAGAAACTGCTGTCTTCAGAAGAATGGTGAGTGTTTATTATCAAGATTGCAGCATACATTAAAATCTGTATCATGACACAAGAGGAAAAACATTTTGGGTAATTTTTATACAAACATCTCTTTGTTTGAAGATGAAATAATGCCAAAAAAAAAAAAAAGATATATGTAGTTTTTGAGACAGGATAACAGAGGCACATCTTAACTGTCCTCCCATCTTCAATCCCATAGAAAGGAATTTGATAATCTGATATTTTTGGAAGACCACACTAGAAACACATGAAAATCTTAGGGTCTGCTTTGAAATTTTAGACCTCTGTTACCAAACTTGTGAGTAATGCTAACATTAAAACAACAACTCTTTAATATCTATCACCATCTATTCCTGTATAGAAAATTCTATGCAGTGCTACAAAGTGACACTGATTACAACAGGACTCTTCTTCATCAGATGAGAAAAGAAGAGGGAAGGCACAATTTGGCCTTCTCCAAAATACAAGAATATTCATTTTCTTTGAGAGAGCACTCTCTTGTTCTGTGTTTATACCATATTTGTGGTCCAACCCACATATAGTGTTAATATGAGCAATAAAGCTGAGACACAGTATTTATTCAGCTAGCAACCTCACTTTCCTAGTCTTACAAAGACTCAGAATAAAAATGAGAAAATTTCATTCCTTATCTTAAATCCAAGACTATACTTTTACTGTATCACACTGCTCTGGTACACTCTAGCAGTGTATTTTAGGAGTGTATGTGATGCATGTGCCTGTGGTGTCTAACTTAATCAAAAAACTCACAAGACTCAAAAGGTTTTTGGATAGAGATGATAGAAGTGAACTACCAGCTATTAAATAAAAAAAAAATATAAATTTTGATGAAATTTTGAATTACACACACAGTTACAACCCTGAAAACCCGACACCAAGATAACTAACATAACTGCCATCAGCATTCCTGTGAAGTGTCAACTTCTGTTTTAAATATTGTGAGTACAGAGCAATTATAGGCATTTTAGTAATGTTTTACCTATTTGGACAATAAATTTTTGGTCATAAAATGTAGGACTACACAGCTAATGAAGATAAGTAATGGTAATTTGGAACTTTGTTTTTATAGTGTTACACAGTCAAGTGCAGATTTGTTACAATCTTAACTAAAATAGAGAGATGTTAGATGGCATTTCAAAGATAAGCTGTTAGATTGTGGTTTCCACACAGTCCTGAAGAAATAAATGTAGTCTACCACAGACACTATTACTAATAAATGTCCTAATTAAGATTTCAAGAAAGTTTGGTAAGAAAATCATCTTTTCTGGATTCTTAGTAATAGTACAGTTACTGAAAGCTGATCTTAAAAGATAAAAAGAAATTCTGAATAATTTAAAATCAGAAGCAACCTATTTAATTGCTTATCTCCTCAAAATAACTTACAGCATGCTTTTAAAGTATTTTTCCTGACCAGAGAGCTATCCTTCCCTACCAAAACATAGGTTTGTGACTTTTCTTACCTGTTTTTATGCAATAAAATCCATCACACATCCCCAAAAGAATATATGCACAGAAGCCAATTTCTTCAGAGATTTTTTTTCTACTATTTAATGGCATTTTCTTAAAGCTTGCAAAGTAACCATTGAGATGAAAAATATTTAGAATTGTGCTGAAAATAGAAAATTTTAGTTACAATAGAACTTTACACAAACTTGGAAGACAGGAAGATTTTTGAACATTCCACTCCTCCCTTCAAACAAATCCACGTATTTTCAGGTATTTTCTACATTCTTAAATAAGAATTTATCCTTGCTCTGTATCAACAAAACTGAATAGTGTTCATGTATCATACTGAGAGACAAACATAAAATATACAATTAGCACAATACCTCTATTCTTTAACAAAATCTAGGACATTGTGTAACCGAGTTTGAAGGCAACGGTACATGCTGATACAAAACATGACAAAAGTGAAGAACAGTTTTCTCTTGGAAGAAAAATCATCACTGTGAGCACACATGAGAAAATGTTGATTTAAAAACAATGGCAATACTCATATGACATTATTAGTGTTTTCCAAGTCTTTAAAAATATTTCAGCAAAAAATACCACAGAAAAGCAACTACTACTTAGATATTTCATAGAAATATTTGAAGGCCTTTGTCTTTTAAACTGTTATGCTAAAATTGATGCAAAATTTTTATTCATGCCTAGAACTATTTTTATATTTTTTTTTCCTTAAAAACAGTTACTGAATTTTAAGTTCTCTTATTCATAGAGGCCAATGATTTTTATGTATGACCTTCAGAAATGCCCAAAGTTCTAAGGAAATGTATCAAAATTTACTGGCTAAAGATGCTTCCTGAACACTACAAAATGCTTGTAATCTTTTAAAGAAAGATGTAAACCAATTGGTATACAACAGAGTTTTATATAGTCCCTGTAAGATTATCATTGTTTCTCTGATACGTTATGTTCTTCTATTGTTTTAATAATCATAGACTTCTTTGTTCCAGTTTTACTTTTATAAAAGTCTACTCTAAGCTCAACTAGAATTTTCATAACTGGAAACTGATTAAACTTAAGTAAAGATAGAAAGTGGTATCAGTTAAAGAAAAAATGCTGATTAAATCCTTTTAGATTTGATGCCAAATCATATCCTTACTTGCTATTCATTATAGTTTACAATCCCAGTTTTACTTGTGAGTATCACTATTTTTGTTTCAGCTACACGGATAACTTTGATCTTTCTATGCGAGTAGCTAAAAACACAATGCAATATAAATTTGGTAACAGCACTTCTAGGATGCCTTTTTCATTCCATAAAGTTACTGAATTTGTATTGTTCAGACAGATTACATTTTCATTGCACATTTTAAATTGCATGATATACGTATTTTGAAAACAATGCTTTTCTCTTAGGTCAGACATGTTCATTATGAAGGAAAAACATTTTCTAGTTGTATGTTTGCAATGTTATTCTATGATGCAGTATTTAGAATATTAAGTGAAAAACTACAATGAATACAGAAAAGATAGTAAGGGTGGACATACTGCATATTCTTCCTTTTTCTTATTTGTTGATAAGTTAGGGTTACTTCCTTTAGTTACACATAAAATGGGAAGAGCTGCATTATTTTTTTCGTTATTTGTTGCATAAGAATTACAGATTACTTTCTTTACTTTCAAATATGAGGCATGTTTGGAATAAATACCTAAGTAAATGGAAAAAAACATTTTTAAAGCTAGGTAGCTTCCTAGCAGTTTATGTAAAATAAAGCTTTTTAATTACTGTTAAATGAATATCCTGCAACTAGAATATTTTTCAAATATATATATATATATATAAAAGAATTGTTTACTTGAAGCAAAACTTCAGCCCTATTAATTCACATTTTCTAAACAGTCACGCTATCTAATACAGATAAGCATCTTAAGAGATTTCATATACAAATTGTCTTATTCAGGCAAAAGGAATACTACAATTTTCTGAAGTGCAAAGCCTGGAGAGGCAGGTATCAGAAAATTCGCCGTAGCTTTGTAAATAATCGACAGTATTTTCTGCTGTTGAATGTGTCTCCTGTCCCATTAATACTTTTCCTAATTGCAAGTAGCCATATATAAAGTTCAGGTGGGAGGGCTACATTCAAGCCAAGCAAAACAAGCCCACAAAACTTCATACAACTAAACCAAAACCTTACATTGATCCTACTTTAAGCACATTGATATAAAATAAAATCAACTTTTGACTTGATATTTTGAATTTGACCGTGACACTAACCATAAGTATTTAATCATATGGATGAGCATGTGACATAAAATTTTCAAAAGTATTTAATGAATCTGACTTCTAAAGCCCTATTTTCTTGCTTTCAGATATCTTAAACCACTGGGATTCAAACATCTATATACTTTTGAAAATTAGTCTTCGGTGACAATTTGTTCAGGCATTTTGTCATTATTACTTTAGCCTTGATTCCTCAGGTGGGAAGACAGAAGTGAACCTCCAAATATAAATGAAGAATTGTCTAAACTAGTATATTCACAGAAATACAATAGCCCAAAGGCAAAATGGAAAGGACTGGAAACTAGGAGCAAGCTTAGATGCCACTTATTGTAGATCAGGATTGGCCATTGGTTGTCCGGGTGAAAGGATGGTTGCTGTCCAGTTTTAAGTAGACAGGTATCCATTACACAAGAGCAAGCACTTCAAAGTTGCCTTCCTTGATAGTTTTACTTTTAGAAATGGTCCACTCACTGCAACAGGGATGTAAAGGAAGGCATACACAAGTAAGAGGACTACAAGCTACAGCATATGATTTTCTTTAATCAGAGGTTCATTTAAAATTCAGGAGGCTATTCTATTTGTCTTCTCCAGATATAAAATAAGAATATAGTTACAAGTAGTTATGCTTTTCTGACTGGGTGTTTAAGTAGTTTGCATGATAATGAGAGAACCACAGATTTACAGTACTAAAAAATACTGATCAGCTGCTCAGTATTAATGCTCTTTTAATGTTAAATAATGCAGTAACATGCAAAATACAATGGTCACTATGCTGACAAATTCAGCTTTATTCTTTTTGTGTTATAGTTTCCTGCAACCTAGCAGTGTTCTATCACGGAGCTACTCATGAGAATATGAATTGCTTGCACATGTCTTGTCCATCATTGGAAAGTTGTATAATAAAGGCTAGAATCAACGTTGTTTTGTACAACATCAAAACAGGTAATCAAGCTTTACATATATAGCCTAAAAACAAACCAACTATAAGAAATGTTAAAATTATACTAGGTCATTTGCTCTGCTGAAAGATCTGCAGTAACACACAATGATAAAAATTTGTAAGACACCTTTTCCTTTTTCACAATGTATCTACTTCTGGGAATACTCCTCCACTTTCTTCCATTCAGTGTTTGAGAAAGGACCTTTAAGATACACCCTGTGTTCAAGATTCACGGTCTGAGTATCTAATGAATACTTTATTAAGGGAAAATACCATGCAAGATCAGACAGGCAGAGAGGCGAGGCTGTTGCTGCTCCAAACGCTAGCAAGGCTGAAAACGTGTTCCCATTAGGCATACCCATACAAACCACACATATATACCACATGCATACACATATACTCAGCCAGACACACAGGTAGCACAGAGAGACACACAAATCAGACACAAAGGCAGCACCAAGAACCTCATCCTCTTTGTGGCTGCACAGGATGGAGATCTGCTAGTTAGAAGATATATTTATCCTACATATTTATAAATGTATATACATATAATGTATGAGTGTGTGTGTGTGTGTGTATATATATATATAATGCACATAGGCAAGGTGAATCCCTCCAGCAGCTGGGCTCAGACACTCATTTTGACCAGTAGCTGCCACTGGATCCCAGTCTACCCCATGCTGGCACCTGGACACCCAACCCCCCAGGGGCGCAACCACCCTCCAGTTGCTGGTACAGGCTGACTGACTCTTTTTCTCTCGTATGCAGATGAACTTTTATCACATAAACTAATAATGTTTATGATTTAACAGGGATTGATCCAGATCTTCTTATTTTTGAAAAAGCAATATCCAAAGAGCTAAATATGCACTCCTCACCTAATAAATATGAAAGACAAAACAGCACAAAGACCACCGAGTGGGAAAGATGCCAGCATGGTAATGTCACGTCAAGTTCTCTTCTGCTCCTAGCTCCATCTTCTACCACTGGCCACGGCTTAACAGCAAACACTTACACCTTCAGCACAAACCTGATGGTTGAAAAAAAAAAAGTTATCACATATTCCAGGGAAGAAACTTCTCCTCTGGATGACCATTTGGCTAAGAGGACTCATACAACTTCAGTAAGCACTAGGTCAACCACCAGCTCAGACAAAAGAACTGTACACTCAACTTTGATATCTAAATCTGCAGAGGTGTTATCCCACATGCCCACTCCTCCTCATCTGAACAGCAGTAAGCAACACTTAAATGAAACCAAAGGCTACAGTGGTAGGAATTATACTTCAGACAATGAGGTACCTGCTTGGGATGCTGCACCTCTGGGTGTCTGGTTGATTCCAGTTGTCCTTTGCTCTTCTCTCATCTTCCTTTGCTGTTGTACTGTAGCTCTTGCAGCAGGGCGTTGCAGAAATAGGAAAGGTCAGTACAATCCCATATAGAGAGGAAGACCAATGTCTAGACGAGTCATAAAATACACTAGTGTCAAAGGTAGTTTGTAAAATGCAGTCACCATTCTTGTTTTGGAACAAATAGCCTTTTAAAAAATGAATTGCATGTGCTGGCCTAATTCTTTTACAGAACAAAGAGTAAGTTTCAGAATCATTCCGTTGTATTTTCATACTCGCCAGATGAAACAATTTCTCTTTTGGGTAAGAAGTACACACTCTGCACATTCAAAGCTGCTTGAGCATATTTTGGTTTATAATCTGACCCAGACTAATACCTGACACAAACTATAAACTTTCCCTAACTTAAGAGGGCAGATTCACTGCAGCTTTACATATCCTCTCCCTTGACTTTGACCAAACTTAGAAAATTAAGTAAAAATGCAATCAGTAAAACTGACTGAAGTTTTACACTATCATAAAATCATTTAATTGTAATAATCCTTTAATTGCCTAAGATCTAGTTGTTTCTGTAAAAACTATGTATTCATTTTCTCCTGTTATATTCTAGATTGTTTTTCGCTATTTATCCCTAATAGTGGAACAAAACAATTTCACCAGAACTATTTACTTCTTCAAAGAAAAACACCTATAAAAAAAACTAATCCCTCAAACTACCGAATTCCATTAACTCACCAAAACATCTGATTATTCAATTATTTATGCTTTAACCCCAATCTTCTGATAACCATCATTTCAATGTTTTTCAAGTCCTCCTAGAAGTAAGTACCTTTAGACTTTTCCTGTTTCTTAAACTTACTTGCTGTGCAGTACATTGCAGATCCATTCTACTATTGGTTAACGCAGGCACAAATACAGCTAAGAATAGTTCGTGCATTACAGTCCATTTGTGTTGCCCACACTGACTGACTTTTTTGTGCCTAATCACATTTACCATTTACTACATTTGTTTTTTTTTAATAGGGACATTTAATGTATGTTGCATAGAAATATACAAAAGGTTTTGAAAGGTCTAGAAGTTATCATTATTTTTTATTTTTTTATTTTTTTTTTAAAAAAGCCACATTTGTTTCTTTATCCTGTATACATGCTTCATAAAAGTGCTCCTTCTGAATATAAATCAAGTAATTAGATCAACAAGGTAGGAAGGTATTTCCTCAGCTTACCTTGCTCAGGAAGTTTGCTTAGCATAGCAAACATTTTCAACAGTAACCGGGATTGCTCTTCCTCTTTTAAATTTGTTGATGTCTCAGAGTTTCTCACTTTCTTCACTTGCTGTAAAAAGTTCCTATTTCCCAGATGAGTTGAAATGTTATAAAAGGAAACAATCCAAAATAAAACTGATTGCCATATGTCTATGTAGAAAATTATTTTAAAACTAGTAAGACTTATATAAAGTTTAATGACTATAGTAGGTAGAGGGTAGAAAGCCACATGACTACCTAATTACAGTTGAGCAGGTTGGTTTCAGAGGAAAAGGCCTAAAATTATATTTTAGTGCACACTGATTAGCACTGTAGTTTAAAAACTGAAGATTAAAAAAAAAAACTTGTTTATTTCTTGATTAATCTTGTATGCTAATTTCTATGTAATAGGAGAGAGACTGACAGCCAGAAAAACACCTTAAAGGACTGTTTGTTTTGTTTTGTATAATCTGATAAAATACAAAAGCATTTTTTTTCCATTTTATCTAGAAAAATTAGAATTAGATATCATTTGTTTTTAAGGGCAGTTCTATGGTTATTTTATACAGGCTCTGCGAGATGTACTTCAGCTTTGATTAAATTTACTTTTGTCTTCAAATTGCAGTTTTCTGATTCATCATGTGGCTGAATCTAGCACATAGTTAAGCTATCGCTAAAGGTATTTGTAATGAAACGTTCAAATAAGAATGGTAAGACCTCAAGAGCTCTTCAGTGGAAGCTTCAGAGGAAGCTTCAGTGTCAGCTTCAGAGGAAGTCAGAGGAAGCTGACATATTCTTTTCCAGGCTTTTAACACCAAAAAGAAACTAGAAGAGCTAAGATACTCTATAATGTATCAACGAATGTGGTGACACTGTGAATGACGTATGTATTTCTCACATGTTCTTCATCTTAAAATAATTTTAATGACTCTGACCCTGCAATGGAAAACTTTCAGGTTTGATTCATTTCATTAAGGAGCAAAGGGACATGCATGTCAGTGGAGGAACTCAGTTCCTCAGCCTGTTGATTACTGGAATGTGTGTTCTATCTTTTCACCACAACTTACACCAGAAATGGTGATGTACACCAAGACTACCAGTATGATCTTTTTTAGACTAGAAACTGCAGACCATGTGCTTCAGGATTCTCATTGTATAGTGCTTTACCAGCCACCCTCTGCTCAAGTCAATTTCTGAAGGAAAAGTTCATGGCTCAGTGAAGCACCTTTGTGTTAAAGAAACAAGCAGACATAACCAATTAACATTTACAGAGCCTTAATGAGAAGATGAAAAGTTCTCTAAATTTGTATTTCGATTTCTACCACATTTAACATTCAGGTGTTTTGTACATCATGGCAATTTGAACAAATACATTAAATAAACTGATTAACTACATGCTTCAACTCTCATCTCACTCAGTACTAACAAAAAGCACAATTTACCATAGGATTCTCCCACAAAACACCTCACCCAGCACTGTCAAACCAATTTTCACTGAAAATGCTTTTAAAATAGGTTTCTCCTCATAATTTTTGAAGTCATGTAACCAAGGAAAAAACATTTTAAAACCAATTTGCATCTAAAATTGCATCTCAGATGTACAGATACATCAAGGGCAGAGTTACAGGTAGTTAGCTTTCTGCTCGTCTATTCACTACCAGATGAATTAATATGCACCATAACACAGTAATACATATTTTTTCTAGGAAACTTTTTGTTTAAAAAGGTCAAAAAAAATCACAACAGTGAAGTGTATGTTTGCTGCCAAAGGATGGCTCAGCAATAAACACACTTCAAAGCACATCATGTTTTTATAGGATTACGAGATAAAATGTCTAAACCTAAACTTGAAAAAAATACTTTGTAAGTGAACTAGATCTGCACTGTGTGATGCCTTTCTTCAGGCTGAATGGAGCTATTAAAATTCTGCTTCTGTTCACACTAGAGGTTCTATAGTTCTCAGCCAAAGAGAAGACGTTACTTCAGAAACTAGGACATTTCTAACTGTCCAAACTTTATTTCCAAGACCTTGCAGCACTGAATTCCAGACATAATTTATCCTGAAAAATCAGTGAACATGCTAAAATTATTGTTACTACATAATTTCATGTCATTTTTTAGAATAGAGTTCACATGCAAGCAGCTTAGTCCAACTGAAATAGAGAAATTGCATTGTTTACCTAAAAATTCCTCCACAGCTTCAGTGGGATAAAGCCTTTTCTTAGTTTAAGGTTTTGCTTAGTAGTTATAATAATTCTTTTGCAGTTATCTTCAATTAAAGAGGGATACACGCTTCGTTGTTTTGTTTCATACTTTTTATTTGAATGCCAATTTTTTCCCTTTTCCAGGTTTCAAAGAAAGTACACAACACTTCTTTCCATCTGCTCCACATAAGAAATAAGATCTGCAGAACTGTTTAACAGTTTGAGATTGTATTACAATACAATGTCCTTTATTCATTAATTTATCATACTGAAAAGAATGTATTTCTGATGCAACACATTATTTAATCATACATGTAAAACAGAAGACTCTGAAATCCATACTACACATTTAAAATATATTGCTTACATGAGCAAGATTGTTGCATGTCTAACACAACATAGTTCTTGCAGCATCAATATGGGTTACATTCAAGACAGGAAATACCGGAAGTAAATGTGAACATGACACATCCCCTCTCCCTTCTTTCCGTGCAATTAAGATATTACTGTTCTCAGATAAATAGGCAGGAAAAAGGTTATCTAAAACACATTAGCAGCAGGACCACTTTACTACAAACTGGGAAAATAACATGAAAGTGAATACATAAATATAAGGTATGAGAGAATGGGTAAAAGAATGTTTTGTTCAGATAGCACACACCTTTTTAGGCTACTGTCCTTTTATCCCTTAGCTCTGTTTGTAGCAATGCTATGCACAAAAAACCAGCAAGTGTTAACTCCAGGCAGGAGTATAAATTACTTCTCTAAAGACCGTAAGATCATCTGTGGAAGTCACAGACTTTTCATGTACAGCAAGTCACATTCAGATCTTAGCACTTCCTGAAATTCCAAGTAGTTCTAACATCTACCCTCCTGGCTAAATTATAATCATATCTCTGTATAGACCTTTTTGTCTAATCTAAACAACAGATTATGCTTAGTGTTCTAAAACCCCCTTTTAAAGGGCAAAAGTATGCTAGAATGTAGACAAACCCCAAGAAACTAATGGCTCTGAACGTTTTACTTCACAACTCTTAACACACTGTTTACTAAAGACATGTCAGTGATTACAGTAGTTTCTAGATGCAAAAAATTAGCCAGAATACTGACAAAGCAAGTTCTTTTCCAGTTTGACCAAGCACTAGATCTCAGCCTTTCTTTGGAATGTTTATATGGAAGATAAAAGAAAGGTTAGTCTCCTCAACAGCACCAGTAAAACTATGCATCACAACTCTTCCAGATGGCCAAGAGCTTAATTTGTGTGATTTTTTTTTTTTTCCATTGGAGACAGCTTATGTTTTCCTTGCCGTAAGGAACTTACTTTTCCAGTTTGCAGGGGCAAGCGTTTGAATTTGAAATGAGACATCTGCTACTTGGAGGTTAAAACAATGACCACAGAGAAGCACATATAGTAGCCTTCCAGCTCAAATTTCAATCTATGATGGACAGGGTTGCCTGAGGTCAGAGCTGTCATGAACTAACTCCATGTTCCTCTTGGCCAGTAAACATCAGTAAAATAATTGCTTATGGAGAGAGCCAATGCCTCTAAGATATTGTGTGTGGTTTTCTGTTTCTCATTGCTTCCCAATTTATGTTCTGGGGGGCCTAGCCTGCTTCCTGATTTACATGTTAGCTATCGACATTTCTACCTAAAAATAATATGAACCCCAACTACTTCCCTGCAACAGATGAATGTACACATATGCATACATACATGTATAGAGGGATACACACCTCAGAGTCATGTTATAATGTAAATGCATAAGATACATTAATAAAAGACCACTGATAATGATGTATTTACTACTGTAATCTATTACTCTTAACTCTTCACAGCATTTACACTACAATGGAAGTTTCCAATGAGGTGGTCTGCAAGTGTTATACAGGAAAATTAAAGATGTGTAATTTATCTCATAAAAACATGCACTGTATCATCATCAAGGTTGGGAGGACTTGCACTGGATTTAAGATCCCAGTGCTTTAGGTGTTCTGCAAAATCACAGCAGATTACTGACACCCTTAAACACCTAAACAATTCTGAGGGAGAAGCAGAAAATCAGAAATATCTAAGATGACAAAGAGCTCAAAATATCATCCAGCCTACCTGTGATTCTACACTGCATTACAAATTCTGCACTGTAACATAAACCATTAGTTAACACCACAAATTTTACTGAATTTGATATTCCTTTGATTCTAGCAGCTTGATTGGGCACTTACAGGGTTATAAAGGTTTTAGTCTTGCTTGTATGTTTCTTAGCAAGGAGAGGAAGCGATAAAGACATTGGAGTTTGGAGGTCAACCTTATAGATTTTTGAGGCCAGCTGGCCAAGCATTCTATAGCCATAGTCATTAAGCCAGATATGACTGGAAAACTGGTATCTATGACTGATTTAATGGCAAGTGTTGGATAGGGTTATGGAACAAAGTGAATTAATCTCAATATTGTTCTTACTTAGTAAATACTTAGAATGAGGAGAAAAAAAATCTATTGCTGGTAGACACTTCGGTGTCCTGGCACTTCAGAGACAGACACCTTCTATCCTGTATGTATTTCATGAAACACTTATAGAACATAAATAAGTTCTGCTTTAACACTTTGGAGGGTACTTTCTAGAGTTCCTGGTTATTTTAGATTTTTCATTAATTAGCTGCCACGTTAATAAAATACTAATGCAATCAAATGAAAAATCAACTTGCCTTGCTGTTCTGCTCTTTCTACCATTAAGTCAAACTTATTTTAACTACAACTTTCACAGGCATCTTCCTAAGTCAATTTAAAGTCTATGAAGAACACAGGAAAAAATGAATTGCCCTCTGAAGCAAGAAACACTATCAGGTACCCATACGTTCTGAGTACATAAGGACAGTTTTTAATGGAGAAAAGCAAGCTTGTGGGTAATAGACTTAAAATCTCAAAAGGGCACTCACAAGCATCTGGTACAAAACATGTCACTGCAAACAGAAGTTCATTGCATATGCTTGCTAGTACACTAGTCTTTATGCAAGCACTGACAAAACTAATTAAGGAAACCATTTTCTCTTGTGTATATACTAGAACAAAATCTCCTCTGGACTAAAGCCAGGTACTTCTCCACCATCCATACCATTCTTTGAGTCAAACTGCAGTTACTTCCTCAATGATTTTGGTGACATGGCTGTTCAAAGAAAGATTAGAAATTACACAGATTTACTATTTCAAATGAGAATTTTAAACACTTTACCCATTATTCTTGAATTAAGGAACAACTTGATAAAAGTACGAACTTCTCCCAGCTTCTGATAAAAATGCACATTAATACAAATTTAAAAGGAAGGACCACTAAATAATCAAGTTGGTGAATGCAGAATTATGAATGCATCACAAGACACAAGCTTTTTCAAATGCAGCTCCAGGTCAGGTAAATTTTCATAGGAAGGAAAAAAATGCATTAAACTCAGTCTCCTTCCAAAAGAAGGCTTACCAAACTTTCATTATTTTAGAAATGGGAATAAATACACTCTTTGGCTGTATGTAGGCAAAAAACAATGAGAAGCCTTAGCAGCAAATAAGTCAAGACACACAGAACTCTGCAAAAATCAGTTCACCTCTTCCATCTTTAATGTTCTTATTCTTAGGCTGTTTCCTCTCAACCAGTTGCTGGGAATGCCACACGCTAGGGTCTTTTAAAGGCATGCAGAATCCATTAGTCTGATGAACAAAATCTCCTTCTACCCCTTCCAGAAAATGAAGGCATTCTCTCTAAGCTGAAATCTTAGTAAGCTGAGGAGATACAATAAAAGCAACAACAGAATTATTTATGTCCTTTCACACTGGTACTTTTAAGGAATTTTTATTTAATTGTGAGAAGGCAATAGAAGTTTCTTGTGATTCTAATCTTTCAAATCAATTTCTTTCAAATATAAATTACCAAATATAAACATCTATTTTATTTCCTCCTCTGTGCTTCATAGCAGAGTGGGAAGCTACATTTTTTCCTTGCCAAACCTGTGTATGTTCAAGAAGATACTAAGCAGGCCTCAATGTACAAAGACTCAGTCCATTCCTATTTAGGCAATGTACTCACCTCAGTACTCACCAACTCAAGTGTAGTACTCACCATTCAGCATACTTCAACACCTCTCCAACAGTTAAAACTCATGGAACACTACCTTTACTTAACAGATGGGGCACAGAGGTAGAAAAAATACTGAGTGACATTTGGAAAACATTTAGAAACTTTAGATCTCTTAACTAAGAGCCTCGAGGTTAATGGAACTTGGAGCCTAAGTCATTTTATTGCTTTTGAAAACTGTTTAATTATATGCCAAGAAGTTGTGTGAGAAGTCAGAATGTGATTAAACACAGAACTGTGCCCGGATCTCCCATGCTAAGAAAGCACAGAATTGAATGTTTAAGTTCCCAATATGACTCAAAATATACTTTATTCAAAGAACAGGATTCATGAACAGAAAAATTATGTTTACAAGAAAATCCAACAATGAAGAAATATCTGACTACTTTTAAAATTAATTCATCATCAAGTCTCATAGTTTTGGTTAAGGTTCCAAATAATTATATATCCATATCATACATAACTATTAACTATAATTTAATATTTCTATAATAATCAGATGTACTTGCAGAATCTTTCATGGTAATGCTTGTATATTTAATAATTTCTTCACAGATTCCTTATACTGAGACATGTTACTTTCTGTTTCACCTTCATTTTTAAGTGCAGTTACAGAGTTTCTGTAATTCTTAACTACTTCAGATGCAAGAAGCTCCTCCTTAGTTACATTACTAACATTCTCTGTGGATTTTATCCGAAGTAGTGTATCCACGGCATTTTTCTGAGAGCAGCTGTTTTCCCAGATATACTCCTCCACGTCTTCTTCTGTCTTCTCACTCTCCCATATCTCTGTTTTCTGAAAGAAAATACACCTTATTTTAAAAGACTACTGAAAACTGAAACAAAGCTACAGTAATTTGTAGAAACGTTTCCCTCATTCCAATTCACTTAAAAAAAAAAAACACACAACCTTCTATTCTGGAAGACATTGCCTCAAACAGAGTTCAAAGAGATGCCCATATACCATTCATTTTCTGTGCACAGTGAGTTTCTTCCCTCCCACTTACCAAGTTCTTTATATACCTGACAGATATAACAAGACCAGTCCGAATGAGAAGAATAGCTTATGGACTATATATACAAAATTAATAATAAAAAAGGTTCTAGAAGTAGTAAGTTTAAGTCAATCTTAATTCTCAAGCTTTGGAAATAGTCACCTAACTATTATTGTCCCTAGCATATGATTTTGGTATGTTTACATTGGCTATAATATGCCAATTGAAACAGTTCATACCAAGTAACCTATGATGAGAGAGAGCAATCCTTCAGCATTTGGGAAATGTTTAAGTTGTGACTTATAAGGAAAAACACCAGCAATTAATCCATTTCCTCTTCCTGCAAAACACCGTTCCACCGCTCCAAAGAATTTCTATCCACAAGGTGCATTTTTTTTTAAACCTAATTGGTGTTGCAGGATTAGACAGGTTCAGAAGTTGAGTACAGAAGACATCATCCTAGTGCCTGTAAATACTTGGCTTAGGCAGTTGATCCTTAGAGTAAATGTTGTATCTAAACATTTCTCTGGTTTAGTGGGACCTCCTGCTATTTAAGGGATATTTCAAATGTCATAATGTGCCATTTTAATGTTTTCATTTTTATTGCACATTTGCAAATATGTATATGTAGATAATTGGTATACTTACATATTTTAAAAATATACAAATAAGTATTATGTATTATTAATGTAAATAATGCTGACATTATACTATTTTTCCAACTATGTAAGAATCACAAATTGAAGTACTTCTTTTTTGGTGGCCATGTTTTTCTTACATAGTTGTGGTATAAATCAAAAGCTTATTTCTCTGTAAGTAAGCTTAAAGAACTATTCTACTAAAGCCTTCATAGCATTTTGTGTTTGGTCTGTTCTTGTTTTTTTTTTTTGTGGTGTTATTATTTTTTTGTGTGTTTTTTTGAATCCCTTGCCAGAAAGGGCTCTTCAGTAAATTTTTAGCTCTGCTATGCTAGTAACAACTAACTCCCATTACTGACACATGACTGCAGAATTCAAATAAACTTGACAATCACAGGAGATTTTCTTTATTTAATAAACTATACTGTCTACTAGTCAACAAGGCTTTTGCAGTTGAATCATAACATTTAACAAAGTATAATTAATACCTGAGAATTGTTTTCTACCTATAACCCTGCGTGCTTGGGTCTGTCTATCTGAATTTAAAAATACTTCAATAAATGCTGCATCTGGTGAATAGAATCTCTTGTCTTTTAAAAGAGAGTCCAAATGTTTAGTCAGAAACAGTAATTAACATTACTAAAAGGCTCATATGACTGACATTAAAACCTGGACACAACACAACACAGAAGTAAAAGAACTTCATTCACTTTCTAGAGGGAAATAAAGGACATACTCTAGTCTGGTCTACTGTTTATTGCTAAAACAGTAGTAGAGCAAGTTAGTAAGTTATTCCTTGTGTGTTTGAAAAATAACAGGAATCAAAATGGAGACTGACACATTCTTAAAGTTAAGAATGATATTCTGTTTTATATATCCCTCATTTATTTGCACAACAGCTATCCAAGACATTTTTTAAAGCAAAACTTCTCTCACAGGGATTGGGTTTCTCAAGAGTAAAGGAATATGTGTATCACCCCTGGTCAGTCTCTGGACCATTTGCCAGAGTCAAGTTTGAAGTTCAAACAAAAGATCACTGTGAGGCTTTTAAACGCCTTCAGGTTATAGCGGAGACAACAAGTACTAATCACAGTTATTACATTTATCTCTATCTCTGCACAAATTACTTATGGGATTTCAGATATGCATGCTGATAAACAGGTTAAGAGTTTCCCTGACTCTTCTGAGCTACAGAACAAAAAAAAAAAAAAACAAAACCCACACAACTAAGTATTTCTTCCTTGGAATCTTTCCCAGCAGAAAGGTGTGTCAAAATGGATTTTAAAACAAAATCTGACTTCTGGGGTGATAAGGGAGCCAGGAAGTGATCTGATGGTAGGGGGAGATTTCAAAATCTGTTCCCCAGCCCTACTACAAGCAGCTTGTATCCACTACTGCAATGTTGGTGGCCATGCCTCAAAATGAAAAGTTATCCTGCTGTACACAGGTCCAGAAATACATCACAAACAGGAAACTGAACAGAAACCAGATTTTTGCAAGCTGACTGCATTGAGTGAAACTTAAATACCTTTTCAACCAGATTTATTGCAAGAGAAAAAAGTGAACTATATTTTCATTTGAAAAAGCACGAGGTAGACAAGTACCCACAAACTCTGAATAGTGGAAATATTGCAAATGTTGTAGTCTCAGTCTAAAGTGTTATGAAGACAAATGAAACAAAGAAAGAACCTTTAAAAAGGAGGTCTCCACTCTGACTTTTGTTAATCAGGTATTTATGTTTCCTGCAAATTTAAAATGTTAGTAAAGAATGTAGTAAACAAGAATAAAACAAGGAAAAGTGGAATATAAGTGTGGAGGTGTGTAACATCTTTCTAGAATCCACACTTTAGGAACTAGGTTAAAGTTCATGAATGCGTATTTCTTTATTGAATCAACTAAAAGCAATTGCTTCATTCTATCACACAGAAGATAGTATCTCAGTAAGTATTAACCAGCCTGGCTGATAATGCACTCAGCTGATAATTTCAACTTTCTCTCATTATAACTTCCAATTAGAACTTGGGGGGAGGGAAGGGGGCCACAACAAAACACAAACACCTTTTCATCTAAAAATCAAAGGACTTAAACCTACTACTAAACAAGAGATACTCCCTAATGCAAATACATAAATATAGATGTCATAAACAGTAATAATTTATTTCTATTTATATCTAAGGAAATCTGCTGTGCTAGAGTTTAAGCACTCTAAAGGTTTGTAAACCTCCCAAAATAAAGGCTTAATCTGACGTGCTGACACAGCACATATACTGAAGTCGTACTCCAGCCAATGAAATCGCTTTTTACATAAAAGTAATTACCTAAAAAGCATCAATACATACTGAAACTTTAACTATTAAAAAAAATAGGAAATCGTTTTTTATTACTTAAGTAGGCTTTTCACTGTGTCGTGGTTTTTCTGCCAGCTTATCCTTCTTAAACTTTCTGTCACAGCCACATGGGGGTTTAGTATTGTGACTTCTCTAGTGTTTCTTTTGGGGAAGACATTTTAACTAAAATTGTATTTGGCACACAGATATCAAAAAATTAAAATTAAAAAATAAACATGACACATGTTAGTCAATCGACAGTTGACATTTTGGACAGTTTAAAAATTAATGCTGTTTAGCAAAGAACAAGTATTGCAGTGGAATTTTATTTAAAGGGAGGAGATTTCCTAAGTTGCAAGTGACATTTCAAACTCTATATAGGCTGGATTAAATATACTTTGTTCTTAGTACTGCATGGATATAAGAAACAAAAACCAAAAACCTCTGTCGTACAATAATCACAGATTTCAGATTTTCAGGTAAGAAATGCTAGGACGCTCCAAATTATTGGGTACCTCTTAGCCAAAGAGGAGTTGCCAAAATAGTTATATTTTTGGAGATATTACAGCACTGAACTGCAGTATTAAGTTGGCAACTTAAGAATAAATATCACTATAAATCTGTAAATAGGGCAAGGCATGTTTGTATGTGAAGAGATTGGGTACAATTTTTTTTTTTTTAATTGCTTGGTGACGCAGAACAGGTTAAAATACTTTGGTCTGAACTCTCAAAATGTTCTCCTCTATGATGCAGCAATGGCACAAGGCAGAAAGGACCTCTAGAGCATCAAGGAAAATTAGGAGGAAGACTGTGAGGACTAAAGATTCCAGTAAGGGACAAGTGTAAAATAAAAAAAAAAAAAAAGGAGAATAAGCAGAGAGGAAAGAGTAGAACAACAGAACTTTGCCTCAAAAAAATAAAAGTGGATGTAAGAGATGGTTTCATACTTAATGAAATTCAATAGACTTCATCTCTGGTTCTGCCATTAACTTTGAGTCTCCAGTAGTCACCATAATCTAGACTACCTCTTCAAAAATCAGTAACAACTTTCCTAGACTGAAAGTAATGCAACAGACTTCTATAAAGTCAGAAATACTACATAGACATTTTTTAATTCAACCAATGCAAGCTACAGCTTTGTCTCAACTTTGGCTTCGTGATAAATATTTGCTTCAATGTTCATCCTCTGTGGTTCCAAGCAAAGTAGTTTAACTTTTTCCACTGCAATGCATATTTCCTGACAGTATATTTATTTCTTTTGATTTTAAATATTTTAGTTCAGATATTCAAAGAAAGTTTATTAAATTGAAAATCTATTATGCCACCTAGCTTTATCTTTTCTGACTGACATTAATGATAAAGATTCTTTGCAAGTTATTAGATTTTGATCATTGGTGAGTGTACAATAAAACGCAATACACATTTCAAAACAAAGTAAGTACCTTACTCTGTAAGCATCTTTTTAAGTATCACAACATTAGAGATCACCCTTACCTCAGCATCAGGTTGTGTTATTTATATTATATATAAGGTATGGTATTGAAGGAACACTATTGTAGGAAGGGCATAATTATATCACGCTTTGTTATTCTAAGATCTCAGAGACAGGAAATTTACACTAAGAAGTCTTCAGTGATACTAAACAGTGCCCAGAGCTCTGTATCCTCTCTCAGGTACATGCTGTAATCATTGGGTTACAGCCCTCCTTTTCTTTTCAAAGAATCTCGACTTTTTTCCTACCCAGAGGAGAGTTTCAGTAAGACATAAGAGTGTCCTACGTATACTTACCTGTAATGGCTTAAAATGACTGTAGATGAAAAAAGGTAACACAAGTTAAGTGCTGATTCAAGTCTAGAGAGTATCTATACAATTCATTGGAGGATTATCACTAATGATTATGTAAAAGTACTCATTTAGCTGCATATATACACACACTCCTCACCCCCTCCAGCATCTTGCAGTTAAACACTCTACTGCAAAAGGAGCATGAAAGCAAGGTGGGTATCTTCCTCAAATTCATTCAAAATACACGATTTTGTGAGTTCATGGATAAGTTTTAGTTAAGCCTCCACTGTCACACTGCCGGTCCACTCCACAGTTTTCTCCTTCTCCCACCTTCCAGCTTCAACTTTTCTGTCCTTTCAGTTCATCAAGTGTCATTAACAGCAATGCAAGCACAAGGCACAGAGAAGCACCCAGAAGATCCTTCGGCTATTATTGTATGTATTCTTATCAGCAGCTACTTTCCAATTACCTCTGCTCCTATACTCCTTCACTGTTTCTTTTAAGTCTTGAATCTTTTTTTAATTAGACTTCCATGTTTACACTTTTAGAAAAAGCAAGAGAGATCAGAAGTGTGCACAACATTATTATTACTTTTAGCGTGTCACACTACACATTTTACTTAAGAGATACACAGGACAATAGAAAATGAAAGGGCAACTTTTCACTAATTATCTTTCTAGGTCTCTCATCTGTGTAATGCAGGATGATATCCTCCACGCTGCATCAACTTGTATTTGTATATGTTGAAAATCATGTGGATCAGGACCTCGTAATATTGCTGCAACTTTTTGTAGTCTTGACTGGTTTAAAACAACTCTGAGTTATTTCCTTTTCACTCTATATTTTTCAGATCCCTTCCCTTTATAACTACTATAAATGTTTTTCCTTATTGGAAATTTAACTGTCTGCTCACTTGGCTTTCCCTCCCACTTTAAACTCATAACAGAACCTTACTTTTTAGTAATAAAATATTAATCTCAGATGAGTGCAAAGAAAACAGTTTATGCTCTTTTCAACCACTTGAGGGCAGCAAACTACTACTCTTTAAAAACAACTGAATACCATTAAAATACATTCAGTTTTTAGAGCTACTGTTACAGTATTCAAGAATTACCATCATGTAAAGCAGCAGAAATACAACTGTTTGAGCTGCTGTTTAACAATCTACCTAATGTATCTCAACCTTTCATTTGGAGAATTCACTCCAGGCATAATCCTAGGGAGTGATTTTAAAGGAATTTAAAATTTAAAAAGGAAAATCCAGAAGAATTTTAAAGGAATTTTAAAGAATCCTATGGAGTTTTTTTTAAAGGAATTTAAAATTTAAAAAGGAAAGTCCAAAACAAGTTTGATTTTTTGCCAGATGGTGCAAGTCAGATATCTACTGAGTAAGTTCTGAAAGCTACTAAAAACACAAACATTTGATTAACAGCCTGAAAGCCATTAAACATGAAGATCTCAAAGCATTAAAACATTTTTAGGTTAAAAGTATTTTTAAAATAATGAATTTTCTTTTCAAATCTGAATATTTTAAAGATAACTGGACTCACGTGCCTGACATCTATCTGCATTTACCAAAATCAAGCTGCCAAATGCATCAGCCCGGAATCTGATGACACACTTCTTGCTACTCAGCACCTTTTTAGGTAACAGATTCCAAATATATTGAGCTCTTTATTAGATTTAGACAACCTCATTAGCCAACCTGTAATTTGAATGGTTGAATCAAGAATGCAGTAGGACTTGCAGATGCAAGTACTGCTCCCCCTGTTCAGATCCCTCTCAAAAATCAGCACACTGTCTTACTGTGGTGGTTTTACCCTGATGGGCAGCTGAACTCCACCACAACTGCTCTCTCACTCCCCTTCCTCAAAGGAAAAGGGGGAGAAAATATGAAGGAAAAGGCTCAAGGGGTGAGATTAGGACTGGGACATCATTCAATAATTATTGTCACAGGCAAAACAGACTCAGCATAGGGAGATTAATATAATTTATTGCCTATCGCTAACAGGCTAGAACAATGAGAAACTAAAAACAAACTAAAAACACCTTCCCTCTCTAAAAATATCCACCCTCTTCTACGTCCTCCCCCTGAGCAGCGCAGGGGAATGGGGGCTGCAGTCAGTCCCTAACACTGTAGCTCAATCGCTCCTTCCCACAGGATATCGTCCTTCCTGAACTGATCCTGCAGGGGCTTCCCACAGGCAGCAGCTCTTCAATCACAGAATCGTTTAGGTTGGAAGAGACCTCCAAGATCATCTAGTCCAACCTCTGTCCTAACACTAACAAGTCCTACACTAAACCATATCACTAAGGGCTACATCTAAACGTCTTTTAAAGACCTCCAGGGATGGCGACTCAACCACTTCCCTGGGCAGTCCATTCCAATGCCTAACAACCCTTTCAGTAAAGAAGTTCTTCCTAACATCCAACCTAAACCTCCCCTGGCGCAACTTTAGCCCATTCCCCCTCGTCCTGTCACTGAGCATGTGGGAGAACAGACCAACCCCCACCTCTTTACAGCCTCCTTTAAGGTAACTGTAGAGCGCGATGAGGTCGCCCCTGAGCCTCCTCTTCTCCAGGCTGAACAATCCCAGCTCCCTCAGACACTCCTCATAAGACTTGTTCTCCAGACCCCTCATCGGCTTCGTTGCCCTCCTCTGGGCTCTCTCAAGCACCTCCATGTCCTTCTTGTAGCAAGGGGCCCAAAACTGAACACAGTACTCAAGGTGCGGCCTCACCAGAGCCGAGTACAGGGGGACAATCACTTCCTTAGACCTGCTGGCCACACTGCTTCTTATGCAAGCCAGGATGCTGTTGGCCTTCTTGGCCACCTGAGCACACTGCTGGCTCATATTCAGCTGACTATCAACCAGTACTCCCAGGTCCTTCTCTGCCAGGCAGCTTTCCAACCACTCATCTCCCAGCCTGCAGCACTGCTTGGGGTTGTTACGCCCCAGATGCAGGACCCGGCACTTGGCCTTGTTGAACTTCATGCAGTTGACCTCAGCCCATCGGTCCAGCCTATCCAGATCCTCCTGCAGAGCCTTCCTACCTTCGAGCACATCGACGCATGCACCTAACTTGGTGTCATCTGCAAACTTACTGAGGGTGCACTCGATCCCCTCATCCAGGTCATCGATAAAGATATTAAAGAGGACCGGCCCCATCACTGAGCCCTGGGGGACTCCACTAGTAACCGGCCTCCAACTGGATTTGGCTCCATTCACCACAACTCTCTGGGCCCAGCAATCCAGCCAGTTTTTAACCCAACAAAGCGTACGCCAGTCCAAGCCACAAGCAGCCAGTTTCATGAGGAGAATACTGTGGGAAACGGTGTCAAAAGCCTTACTGAAGTCAAGGTAGACCACATCCACAGCCTTCCCCTCATCCACCAAGCGCGCCACTTGGTCACAGAAGGAGATCAGGTTCGTCAAGCGGGACCTACCTTTCATAAACCCGTGCTGACTGGGCCTGATCGCCTGGTTGCCCTGCAAGTGCCGCGTGATGACATTCAAGATAATGTGCTCCATGAGCTTCCCTGGCACTGAGGTCAAGCTAACAGGCCTATAGTTCCCCGGGTCTACCCTTCGGCCCTTCTTGTAGATGGGCGTCACATTTGCTAGCCGCCAGCCAACTGGGACCTCCCCTGATAGCCAGGACTGCCGATAAATAATGGAAAGCGGCTTGGCCAGCTCCTCCGCCAGTTCGCTCAGTACCCTTGGGTGGAACTGAGGGTACAAGAACTGCTCCGACATGGGCCAGTACCATGGGGTCCATCCATCAGGAGCAAACTGATCCAGCATGGGTCCCCCATGGGCGGCAGCTCCCCTCAGACCCCCACCTCCTGCAGGGGCTCTCCACGGGCTGCAGCCTCCTCCAGGCCACATCCACCTGCTCCACTGGGGGCTCCTCCACAGGCTGCAGCATGGAGATCTGCTCCATGTGGGACCCATGGGCTGCAGGGGGACAGCCTGCTGCACCAGGGGCCTCTCCACAGGCCACACGGGAACTTCTGCTCTAGTGCCTGGAGCACGTCCTGCCCTCCTGCACTGACCTTGGGAGCTACAGGGCTGGTTCTCGCTCCTCTCTCCCAGCTACTCTTTTGCAGCAGTTTCTTCCCCTTTCTTAAATCTGCTCTCACAGAGGTGCAACCGACATCGCTTATTGGCTTGGCTGGGTTCCACTGGGCTCCAGTGGAACTGGCTATTATCTAACTTGAAGCAGCTTCTGGACTCCTCACAAAGGCCTCCCCTGCAGCCCTCCTGCTACCAAAAACTTGCCACATAAACCCATAATAGTTACCAAGCAACAACTATCAATCCACCGATGTGCTGCCAGTATTTTGAACAACTTCCCATAGCTTTTCTGCATTACCATGCATTTCATTTGAAACCATGATAACAAACATACATCATGGACCAGACAACTAAATCACTTTTTTCCTCCTCTCGTCCTTCACTTCCTCTATTAAAGAAGCAAGCAATCAATCCTGTCTGCCAGAAAGTAACAAGGACTGCCGGAAAAAAGCAAGAGACCCCTTGCCAATAGTAAGGGCAACACTATTAATTACAGGAATGCCTACTAAATAATGAAAAAATCATCACCTTTCCTGCTTCCAAATAAAGGGTTTCTATTTGTTTAAATACAGATTAAATGCCAATTGATAACATCGCATTATGTTTTCATAAAGTCATAACACAACCCTGGAAAGTCCTGAATGCCCTCAGCTTTAGCAGGATTTTGCTGTCCATTGCTTATGCTTACGTGCGAAAACAAGAGACAGGAAAGAGAGGACAGTTTCAAATGCAATACTCTTTTTAACTACTAATCCCTGGGGTTTATAGCCCAAAGGCTACCCAGCAGTATCCCACTTTCCCTAAAAGTAATCATACAGCCTTAGCTACCCTCTCTATTCTCAGGCCATAAATGGACTTTTTTTGCACTCCTGCCACCTTTGTCAGCTTCTTCATCTTAACACTTACCAGCAGTCTTTCTACTCGTTTCCCCTCTCCTCCCTCTCAGTGTTCAATCTCTGCTTTTTCCTCTAAAACTCACCTCCACACAAAATCCAGTAAAGTTTTCCTTCCTTTTAGTTCCTTCTCTATGTCTTCAAAAAAGGGAGCTCTCAAACTTACAGAATATGCCTGAACTTTCCTGCAAGATTCTCTCCACCTGATGATATCCTCCAGCATATGGGATGGCCTACACAACACCAGGCCTGCTGAAGCCTGACAGGTTGCACCTTTTTCAGAAGGGGAAAAGGATTTTTGCACAGGGGTTAGAAGGGCTGATCAACAGAACTTTATATTTTGAAGGAGGAAAGGAATAAAACCAGGCCCACTGTTGCCAAGATACGGGACATCAAGCCAAAACTTGAGCAACTGTGTACTAATGAGATCCTTCAGTCTGCTTCTGAAGGTGCTGGGTACAATGAAGCACCTTTGAAATATTCCTACACCAATGCACACGGCACGAGGAACAAGCAAGAGGAGCTAAAAACCTTGGTTCAGTCACAGAGATAATTTCTTGGTACACGAACTAAGAGAGACAACTAGGAAATGTACACTCTTACATCTGTTGCTTGTGAACAGAGGTCTCACAGGTGAAGTGGTGACTGGTGGCCATCTTGGCCATAGCAACCATGAAGTAGTTGAATTTAAAACCTTCGGTTATAGGAGGAAAACTGCTACCAGAACTTCAGCTCTGGATTTGGGGAGAACAGACTTCAGGCTGCTTAGGGAACTAGTTAGTAAGGTCCCCTTAGAAACTGCTTTGGAAGACACTGGGGTCTATCAATGCAGGACAATTTTTAAGCATCACCTCTCCAGAGCACAGAATAGGCAATTCCAAAATGTCAGAAGTCAGGCAAGTCAGCGGGAGGTTGGCTTGGCTGAGCAGGGATCTTATTCTAGAGCTTAAATTGAAAAAAAAGAAAGTACACGGCCACTGGAAACAAGGTTGGGCAACATGGGAGGACTACAGAAATGCTGCTTACCATTGCAGGGAGAAAATTCATGCAACACAGCTCAATTACAGTTGAAGCTCCCCAGTACTGTGGGGAGCAATACAAAGTTGTGTTTTTTTTAAAGGTATGTTAACAGTAGAAGGAGGACCAGAAAAAAATATTGGTCCATTACTTCATGAGGACTGTCACGTCACAAACAGGAACACAGACAAAAAGAGATACTTAAAACTCTCTTCGCCTCTGTCTTTAACACCAATGATGGTGATGTTAATTTCCTTTTACGACATGGTCACCCACATAGTTGACCAAGGGAAACCAGCTGATTTAATCTTTTTGAATTTCTGTAAAGCCTTCGACACTGCTTCTCACAATATTCTTCCGGACAAAATGTCCAGCATACAGCTATATAAAAACATAATACAATGGGTGAACAGTCGGCTGATGTGTCAGGCTCAAAGGGTTACAGTACATGGGGTTACAACCAGGCTGATGGCAATTCACTACACGGGTTTCCCAGAGCTCCATTTTATGGGCAACTCTCTTTTATGTTTTCATAAAAGATTTGGTTGCAGGACTTGAAGGTATAGTATTCTAAGTAAGCTTGCAGATGACAGTAAAATAATTGGAAAGGGCTGTTGACTCCATCAAGGGTGGAGAGGTCTTGCAGAGACACCTTGACAAATCAGAGAGCTGGGCAATCAAACAGTATGAAGTTTAACAAGAGCAAGTGCTGGATTCTGCACTTGGGACAGGGGAACCATGGCTATACGTACTGACTGGGAGATGAGAGTCTGGAAAGCAGCCTTGTGGAAAGCGATCTGGAGGTTTTGATTGACGGCAAATTGAACAGGAGCCAGCGCGCCCTGGCAGCCAAGAGGGGCAACCATATCCTGGGCTGCATCAAGCTCAACATTGCTTGCCAGTTGAGGGAAGTGAACATCCCTCTCCACTCTGCGCTGGTGCAGCCTCACTTTGAGTACAATGTGTAGTTTTGGGCACCACAATATAAGAAAGACACTATTAGACCATGTCTAGAGAAGGGCTACAAAGATGGTGAAGGGTGTAGAGGGCAAGACATGAGGAAGCTGTAGGCTGTGATGAGGCTTTCCTTCTCTGGCCTGAACAATCCAGGTGACTGCAGCTGTTCCTAATGTCTTGGGGGGAGTGGAGGGGTAGGCACTGATCTCTTCTCTCTGGTGACCAGCAACAGGACCCAAGAGAACAGCATGGAGCTGTGTCAGAGGTTCAGGTTGGATGGAAAAGGTTCTTCATCAAGGGGGTGGTCAGGCACTGGAACAGGCTCCCCAGAGGAGTGGTAACAGCATCTAACTGTAACTGTTACAGTGGTAACAGTGCTGGAGTTCAAGAAACATTTGGACAGTGCTCTCAGACACACTGTCTGATTTTTTGGGTGGTCCTGTGTAAAGCCAGGAGTTGGATTTGATGATGCACATAAGCCCCTTAAAACTCAGGATGTTCTACAATTCTGTGGTATCTTCAGAGCCTTTCATCATTTGGCTACTGTTTTCTTGCATCATCCATTAACTGCTAGCAAGTTAGAGGAGAAAAATGCTTATTTTAGTGCACTAACCTGTCCTCATGCTTCCTTCACTTTGGCTGTGGTACCTCTCAGAAACCAGCTAGCCAAATTTGTTTTGGATAACCTTTTATTCATTTCTTTAAATGCAAACAAGCTCCCTTCACCACGTCCCAAAGCAAGAAAGAAAACTATTTTTAACCATATTCTTAACCATGCTCTGAGGGTGAGCGGTACACATTGTTGATAATTTTCCCTCTTTCCTTTTTGTCTGTCACAGACTTGCTGCGTATTTCAGCTGTAAACACATTACGACTGGGATTCTTGCAAACTAATTCCATCCAAACTCTCTACGTGCTCTACGAACAGAATTGCTGAGATGTGGATGCCCTTGGTTTTCATTGAAGCTAAGACTGGAAGACCATTCTAGAAAAGCTGTACTACAGAGGATACTGTTGAGACACAATGATGAATTTTGCCTTCTAAGCATGTATATGCAAAGACAGACAAGCCAGAGCTAAACTCTTCATACTCATTACTTTAATAGCAACTTCCTGCCGGAAATGCATCTCTCTACAAAATAGAGTGGTATATAGCATGTAGTTCACTACATACCCAACAAAACCACAAAGAACAGACATGATTTTAAAAATAGGTTTCAGATTCCTAAACTGGTGCTCTGGTTTTGGTGCTCTATTTTATAGCCATAATAAAATAATTATGCATCACTGCCAATTCAAAGGTAATTACACTTCCTGATGTGTATCATCAGACAATTTTTGTTTTTAATATATTTACATGATTGCTGGTTCACAGAATCCAGTAACCACTATAAATTAGAGAGTTATGCCATGTTTTAGAGATAGCAGGCAAAATTTTCAGGATTAACAGCACAATTTACATGCCATCAGCATTGCTTTCACTCAGCAAGAATGGAACACTCCTTTCATCTTTTTATGGAATTCCATAAAGCACAGGCATTAAAACCACAGTGTGGCACTCTGCTGGGAAAGTCACAGAGTCTTGCAATTAGTTCTGTAAACGGGATTGATGTTACTGTCTACATGGAAAGCTAATTCCCCCCAGCCCAAAAAATTTAAAGTTCACACAGATTAAAACAGACCACAGATTGTTTGCATATGGTTTACAAAATGTATCCAAACTATCTTTCAGCAAATTATTAAAAGGGATTACCAGTGATCATGGAAAAAAAAACAAAACAACAAAACATGTCACAGCAGATCATCAATTTTTCATGGAAATCAAAGACAATTACAACTGATTGAGGAACTCATCAAATATTAACATGGAAGCTGAAAGGTAATAAAAGGGCAAGAGACTTGAGCGTATTCAATATATACTGAACACTACCATAGCGATATCATATAGCCCTGTCTTCTATCACTAAGCAATGCTAGAGCAAAAGACAGATGTGATGTTTGCCTGGAATTAATAAAGAGAGTGGTGTCTAGCTCTCTTGTCATTGCTTAATACTGGAAACTGATCCATCTCTAATTTAAGATTTGTAATGCAATGTAATGCTGTTCAGAAGAGAGACATCCATGCGTACAAATAAGGCAATATTTGCCTTAAGGCAAAGGGAAATAAGGGAAATAAATATTTTAAGATGATAGCATAAGTTGAGTTACATTTGATGTACTCTACCATTCCAAACATGTTCAAGGAAACTTCTAATGAAGAGAAGATACAGCTCAACCTCCTTATTTCCAGTCATCACTGCAATGATCAAAATCAAGAACAATAATTCCTGAAAACATTAAATATCTAAATTTAATTTAAATACTAACAACTGAAAACAGTTAGTTTGAATTTTCTTAGCTAACCAGCTACAATTTAAAGACTGCATCATAACAGAGAAATCCAAAGAAATCACTGTAAAAGAGCTAAGGCCTGAAGACGTCTTACTATTTTGAAAGGACTACCTAAGAAATGTAATGAAATATCAATAAATTGGAATAGTGTCTTTAATATATCTACGTTGGTTATTTCAGTTATATAACAATTTAACAAAATGAACTACTTGGAAAAATTCCAAATACATCCTATATTGAGTGATTACAGAAAAGTTCACAATGCATTCATTTTGGAAGAAATATTTTGGTAAAGAGACGCAATAACTATTTATATTCAGAAACACTAACTGTGACACAATGAAACCCTAAAACTAACAGAAGGTGGGGATGGTGTCCCTTTTCTGAGCAAAAGGGAGCTCAGAAAAGGAGTCTCAGTCCTCACTCCTTCCAGCTTGAGGTAAAATTTATGAGAGAGTATTTAAAAAGCAGAATACTTCTATATTGCAGCTACAGTTTACTACAGACCAGGAAAATTCCAAGAAAAGATAGATTCCATATAATAAATAGAAAGAGTTTGGAATTGGACAAGATCTAGACACTACACTGTATTTCAGTTTTTACAACATTCATGTTGAAAATATGCCCTTTTGCTTTTTCAAATAGACTTGTTTTTATCTTTAAAGCTGGTCATTTTAACAAATGTGTAGGCAAGAAGTGACAATCATGGAGAACACCATTTCTCTGGAATCTCTTAATTTCTATTTGAATACTGTACGTAGGTAGCCCAGCATGCTGCCAAACTAAAAGAATCCTAAGAATGAGGGTGTTTTCTGCTACACTTTGGGTCAGTTTTAGGCTTACTGTTGGAAACCAAGTACTGAGGTCAGAAATTAACTAACTTCAGAAAAGAAGCAAACTATAAAGAACTAGGTCACAATTTTCTCCAGGGTATTATTTCACTGCCCAGGTAAGACACTAAAAAAAAAAAAACAAAAACAATTTCGATCTGCTTTGCTACTGGGAATCAACATCTTCTAGACCATAATGATTTTAACATACAGGCAAGAGATTAGATACTGTATTTTGTTCATGTGTCTGCTTTGTTTTCTTCCTCAATAGTAACATTTTTCTAGTTACTAAAGCTAGAACACATCCAGTAATTCCTAGATACTTCAAGATGCTTCCTCATATGCTTTTGCTTCAAGGTCTTTTTCTTTTTTTGTTGAGTCCAATAAAAACTATATAAACGTGTTTATGAATCCTTCCTCTAACTACCATGCCTCTCTACACCAGTTTCTTTTTCAGCCTGATTTACATACTTACTTTCACATACATCAAAGCTCTTCTAGTGAATCTATTCCGACAAACAAACAGCATTATGACAAGTGTGATATCCGGTTGCTTCTGAAACTTAACTTGAATCAGCTTACTTTGTCAATTCAGATAAGTTCAAAAGTTTATGCCTTCCAAGGAAAGTTTACTTCCAAAAAATTTAAACTTTCTAATGTAACGTTCTATGTATAGATACAACATATACAATAAACAGCATAGCATTTGTAAAGTTAAAGAAATGAAGTCTAAGATGACTGTTGAAGATTCAAACAAACATCTCCACTGAATTTGAAGAAAGGTGGTAAGGAAGAGGAAGAGTCTGACATAATTTGCCCTAAGTTGTGCACAGTCACAGAACTTTTCACAAGTTTCAATTAATGTTTAGTTTATGAAGATGAGAGGAAGGTAGGAGAAGGGGATGACGGGACAGAGAGTGAGCACATGGGAGATTTTTCCGAACTGCTTACCCAAGATTCATGGTACAAAACTGTGAGGAGGTGTATCCCATAATCATAGTTCTGTCTTCTTAGTGGGCACCTGAAAAAAACACAAACAAAGCTAGTGTTTCTGAAACCAAGTCACCATAATACACTTTTGAACAAAATACTAGATTTACCAAAATTTTCTGATCTGTAACCTAAGAAATGTTACAGGAATGTGTGTTTGATTCACATACATTTCTGAATTATACATACTCAAGAATAACATCACAATAGAAGCATGACTATTAAGAACATGGAAGGATGAGCATCTGCAAGTCTGAAGGAAAACGTACAAAAAGAACTTACAGATCTTCAGGAACCATTAAAAGCCAGACTAACATATCTTGGATTCCACTTTGCCTTCTACCAGAGATAGCCAAAGTTGAACACTACATACATCAGTCTGGACAGCCTAAAAGTCTCAATTCTTCTGCCAGACCCAAAGGGAGGAGGAAGACAGTGAAAAAATCCATTAGATACGGTTCAGAACAGAAAATCTAGTCAATAATTTAAGAAGAAAAGTTTAAGTCCATGTAGCTGTATGTCAAAACAGAATCACAATTTGTTGGGATTAGGCACAGCGCTACAAAAACAGCGTATTTCTTAAAATTAGCCATCAAAACTAACTGCTGAGACTTTGATGACATTAATCTCTTCCTTACGTTGATCTCCAGTAACCTACTGTCTTTTTTCTCACACACACTTCTTCCAGCAGGCTGTTATGTTTCACATCTTTTTGATAAGCAAGAGCTCCTCTCTCTCTTTTCTAGAGTGACTGATAGCAGGCACAGAAGGAACAACCCTTACGCTCAGACGTAGGAGACTATTTGTCCTGAACACAACATAATTTCCCAGGTATTGCTTACTAGCTCACCAAGGAACCAAACAGCAAGCAAAGTCAACAGAATCCAGTTCAATTCTAAACAGAAGAGACCTACACAAGTAATCCCAAATGATTTTATAGCTGCATAATGAGTTTAATTAGACAAAAATTGGCACTGCTACTCAGAGGACCATTATTGGCATTGCCACTCAGAGAAGCATTCCTACTTCCCTTTTTCCTCCCTGCTTTCTCTCTGGTCAGTTCCAGAAGCTCTGCAGTGAACTAGGTCAAGGACAGAAACTGATAAACAAACAGTACTTTTGTTTTTCCATCTTTATAGTTTAGGGAGAAATCCTTTCAGCAGTAGTACTGACTTACAGCAGATTAGACTGTCTATGGTACTATATACTTCAATGATATAAGGTACAAAAAAAAGTGAACTTCCGAAGTTTTCTTAAGAATCAATGAGAATCATACATACTAAGAATTAGTGTAGTCACAACATATGAAAAACACTTATTTCCATTTTCTGATTATCATGAGCATGTGGATTTATGCTCAAATCAAGATATAAAAATGGATGTTCAAACAGTTTTCCAGCTGGAATTAGTAGGTGACCCTAGTTAACTCTGAATTAATCATGTTTGTTTCACATTTCTGAAAAAGAACTATTTTATATTTCTACTTCCAACCTTCATTGATAAACTTTTATAAAAATACTCATGATATTACTTCGCAATTTAAAAAGCTGTATCACTTCCAGATACAATTGCCTGCTATTTTTTAAGTTAAAAATGAGTAATAATGTGAATTTCCCTGAAGTTAGTTTCTGAAACTTCGGATATAGGTTCTCTGTTACAAAACTAGTCATCAGAAATAAATCTAGTAAACAGACACTACATATTTTTTGATCCAAGATGTATCTTAGAAATGAATACAAAACAGATTGAATCATGAGACTACCTCTGAGACACTCTAAAAACACTCATCTGAATGGTTAAGGATTATGAATATTCTATCAAATAAACTTTAAAGGACTCAGTCTTCGTCCTTATTCTTCTGTTTACTGAAGAACTTCAGTTTAAAAGTAATCTGAAGATCAGTATGGAAAATCCTTTATTAAAGAAATGGATACTGCTCAGAGCTTGGGCCTTAAAGTTTACTAGAAAAAGTGAGACATCAATAAGCACATTAAAAAATCCTCCAGAAATGCTGCGTAAGACCATTCACAAAAGCCCTAGAGGTTAAGCTCCTTTCAGCTATCCTGATGTTTTAACCACCAAGTAAGTTTTGCCAGGGAAATTAAACTGTTTGTAAACCAAGTGGTGCCAGGAAACTACACAGACTTCTGAGTCTAGTCTGTTTAAAAGAGTTACGCAATTTCATCTATTTAATATTTAATTCACATAGAAATAAAGCAGTAATTCTCTGTCCTTCAGTAGAAAATAAGAATGGGAAAACAAATACTAATGGTAAGAAAAAGCAAACAGAAAAGATGACCAATTTTTTTTTTTTCCTAACAGTGAATGCACCTGTGAATTAAAGTGTATTATGAATTTAGGTATGCATATATAAACTCTTCAGAAATCAAAACAAATTTCTCCATTGCAGCTTTCTGATCATAACTCTGAATAACTAGAGTGATTTGTTTAAATCTAGAACATGGAAAGACTGAAAACTGTCAGGGCACTGACGTCCTCATTTTTCTTGCCTGAACCTCTTCAGATCATTGTTAAAACTAACAGAAGCTATTTGTGAAATACTGAAACTATAATAATAAAATACTTCTAAACACTGGGCTTCAATATCTGATAATATTAAACATATATTAGGTTTCACATTATGTGATCTGTCCATTAAAATTTTAACACATATGAATAGCAGTATTGGTACATCTAAATACACATTTTAGCCTGGAGAAAGAAAAAAAACAAAGACGCAAGTTGCAAAGACATTAACATTAACTGGGTATATACCCAGAAGAGATACTATGTTTTCTGCACTGCAGCCACTGCTAACGGCATTTTTTCCTTCCTGCACCCACCATACCTGTCTGTTGTAATAGTGAGTATATCTGTATCCTTGCAGTACCGCTCTCCTACAAGTTTAATAAGCTTCTTCTTTGCATGGTCATCCAAATTCAGGTTAGAAAGTTTAACCTTGGAATACAAAAGAAAATACTTTTAATTATTTGGAGAAATTCAATATCTTCACCCTGAAAAATATTTTGAGATATGGTTAGACATATCTTTTATCAGGAATTAAAAGTATAGCTATTAAGTATGCACTTGTAGAATTTATTACAATTATATCACTAGTCAAAAGCTTTTTAACACAAGGCATGTATAAATCTGAATATTCAATTAATACATTTCTTCTCAGAGAAGCTGAGATAGAATATTTCTACTTAAACTTCTTTCATAAGAAAAAAGCTGTCAGTTTCATTTGTAGCTTCACATAGAAGCTGCGTTTAAGTTGAGACACTCAGACTCAGTCTTTGCCTAAGCCACAATGCAGCTATGCCTGTGCCTGGCCATGGCCTTCACTGATCCAGATCCTGACGAACATCTTTAACTCACTGGCCTGACCTCACACGTACTGCATCTCTATGGATTTATTTGACAATCACCAAACTGTTGGCTGACTCAGGCTATTGTCACCACACCTAATCCTGGTCCACTGACTTCCCTATTTGACCTCAAGCTTGCCTTATCACTACAGACTTGTCAGGTGATTACTTGAGCATCAGATGGACAAGGTGACTACTACCAGGCCAGTTCTACTACCTTGCCCAGGTAGTAACTGCACCCTTTTGGGGAGTTCACTTCCCTGCCTGCTTTGCTGCTTCTGCATTGCCTTCGCTTTCAGAACAGCCTGCCCTCACTGCTGTCTGGCAATGCTCACACAAATTGCTGAGTTTTTGAGAAATACTTTCTTAACATTGTCTTTCTCTAATATTCACGTAAAGAAATAACGCTCCAATGTCTTTCAGACGCAGCTCTGTGGCAAACATACAACTTTGTGACCATGACTTCTGAAATTAATAGCATGTTTCAGCACACTGAAAACCACCAGCCCAGATGTCCAGCATTAGTTTGCTTTATCTGACACAAAACAATTTCATTCACCAAATCAAAAAAAAAAAGCCATAAACAGGCTTAGGGTGACATATTTCTAATTCATATTTAAAAACAAAGAAATCTAGAGATGCTCCAATTATGTCATAACTCAGCACAAAAGAGAAAATTCAATTTAGACTACATTTGAAATAATTACTGGTGTTTAAAAAAAAAGCAATGTAAAGAAGCCTATTCGGGCTCTTCTTCCTTGTATCAGCAGCAGCAGCTTAGGAAAAACTGCAAATAATCAATTTTTACAAGTCAATTCCAGCTGATGCTGAAACAAGGAATACTAGTTTCCTTTACCTGGGTTAGTACTAAACATGACTAAAGTATAGAGTTAGGGCCATCCCTCATCAAAAATGCTTAAAACAAGAAAAAATCCACAATATATGTACACACAGCTCACAATTTCTGAGTTCACAATCTTTTTTTACAACACTGCTTCCCAGATTTTTAAAGTTTTTCTTCCCTGAATCATGTTATCATGAATTGTTATCATGTGTTTATCTGTACCAAAATGTAAAAAAGAACACTATTCATTAATACAGATATGCATCTACAAATATGAAGGTTAGAACAAGTAAACACACCACTTACAACCAGTAAACTAGTAATAGGCAGAAAGAGGTGATCTTGGTTTAAATATATCCATATGACCCCACCAAGTTAATTAAAGTAAATCCTGACAGAAATGTGTAATGCCTTCACTCAGTAAATATATTAATGAGAGCTCATTGAAATGAAAAAACAACTAGATAAAAAGATAGCTGAAAAGATTTTCCAGTTCTGCAGGGCAAGTATAAAGCGGACTTAGAAAACAGACTCTCCTTTCCCCCTTTGGCTCTTAGCCTTTTGTTCCTAACACTACTGTCTCTTCTCCCGCATTTTGCCTTTTCAAGTTAGGAATTAAATATTTAGTATGGTTTTGGACAAACTACTAATTCCAGATTTGTCTCCATCATATTCTAGCAAATTAATATTAAGCATTGTAAGTCACAGAAGACTGAATCAACAGTATTATGAAAGACTAAATACTTATTTGGACAATGGTTAGTTGAGATCCCCATGACTACAGCACCAGTGAACTACATGAAACAACTTCATATAATCAGAGAACTGTTATATCGGCAGTGTAACAGCCATGGACAATGATGAAAAGTCAAAGCCAAAAACAAGGTCCTCAGATCTCAGGTATAATTTAACTGAGATTTCTCAACAAAAGAAAAAAAATCTCTTCGGAAAAGGTTGGTGATATTTTCAGTAAAGCATGCAGCCCCACACTAAGTGATAACTCAGAAGCGTCTACTTGTGGAAAAGCTGATTTTTCAGAATGTATGCTATTTTGCCTATATCAGAGCTCAGTCTTCATTTATAAATATATATCCATATCATTAAAACCTCAATTTTAATGTGCTGCAATATACTTAATGAAATTCACCACTGCTTTTTCTGGACATTCAATGAACTATTTCCCATACTCCCTTACAAAGTATCATACTTGTTTTGAAAAGAAAGCCAAGCATTTAGCTTTTTAAAACAAAGGTTGGTGTTTACCACAGTACTACTTACTCTTAGAGTTACCACTCTTGCTTTGGGATTACGAATAGACGTCCCTGCAGAAACATAATCCACTGTCTCAATTTCAACAGGAAAATGCTGTTCACATTTCTCATCACTGTTCAAAGCACTTGGCCATTGAGTGCAGAAATCTGTATAATAAAAGGAAAACAATCCAAGTAATGTATATTTTTTTCCCCTCAAATTTATTGTAATAAATGTTTTAGAAGCAGTTTTTAATGAAACCATATTCATTCAGATAATGGCAGGGTCTCTGCTAGACTTGATCCAGTATCTCAAAGTCTATTCTGTACTGGGTTTCTCAGAACTGGACACAGTACTCTAACTGTAGTCTCAAGTTCCAGATAAAGTGGGGGGAACAAAAATTCTAAATGTGCTGGCTATTCTCTTGTTAGTACAACCCAGCATGCAGTTAGCCTTCATTCCTTCAACATTTCATATTCAACTTCCAAAGGCTTGCTGGGCCCAACATGTCCTATTCTGCAAAGCTGCTTTCTAGCCATATGCTCCCCTGTAGCCTGTACATCTGCATGAGTTATTCCATCCCAGACCCAGGACTTTGTAGTTGTCTTTGTTTAACTTCATGAGGGTCTCAACAGCAGATTTTTTTCTGCTTGTTGACATCTCTCTGAACAGCAGCTGTGTCACCTGTTTTGCCCATTGCCCCCCCCCGCCCCCGCGTTTGTAATTATCTGAAAACTTGCTGAAGTAGTGCTCTCTGTCATCATCCAGCTTTTTATAACGCACATTTTCCACATACTTGGAAGCATGTAGCTTACAGGAGAGTTTGCTTCATAACCTTCCAAAGACTGTGGTAAGGCTGACTGACCTGCAGTTAGTTGCCTGCATCTTCCCTCTTGTCCTTCTTCAAGATTTTCAAAGAAAAATATCCTGTTCCTCCTTGGCTATCTGTACTTGCTTCCACTTTCTCTGTATTTCATTTTTGCATCTTGGGTCACTCAGGAGTTCCCTGCTCACCCATAATGTCCTTCTAACATACTTGCTCAAATTCCTGCTGACTGGAATGGACTGTTCTTGTGCTTTAACGAGGCTGTCCTTGAACATCCACCAGCCCTCCTTGTCCACTTTGCCCCCCAGGACAGTCTCCCATGAGATCTGCCAAGACTACTGAACAGCCAAAACCATTCTCCTGAAGTCTTGGCCATAATTACAATGTCTGTCTTGCACACGTCTCTCAGGATTTTAAACTTCACAGTTTCATGACCACTATTACCAAGGCTGTCATATATGTGACCGTTCTTCCTTGTCTGTGAACGATGAATTCAGATCATCTCTCCTCATCAACTGGCAGATAATTTGCATCAATAAATTGATGCCAATATGCTACTTGCCTTCCTCACTTCTCTCAGGATCTTGAACCTCATCTTTTTTCACAACCAAGGACTGCCAGCAGCTTTCACATCCCCAACCAGCTCTTCCTTTCCTTATCTGTGTCCATCACATGCAACAGAACCTTCCCATAGTCAGTTTGACCAGGATTTGCATCAAAATATTATCTATAATGCACTCCAGAAGTCTCCTAGGTTGTTTCTGTCCCATTCTATTACACTTCCAGGACATGTTTAGATGGCTGCAGTTCCCCATGAAAATCAAAGCTTGTAACTGTGAGGGTTTTTTTTAAATCTGTTTCAAGAAAGGTTCATCCACTTCCTCCTCATAATTAGCCAGTTTGGCAGATGCCCACCAATACATCCTTCTTGGCTTCCTCTCTGATCCTGACTCTCAAACTCTCAGCCAGCTTGCCACACATCTTCAGAGCAAAGTTCTGCATCCAAGCTGTACTTTTTGGAACAGGTCAGCTCATTCTTCACACTGCATCTCAATCAAGCAAGCTTTCCCTCTGCATTTCTGACTCCTCAGATTTCTAATTCCTTCTGGTTCCTATGCTGTGTACACTTGTATATTGGCAATTAAAGACAGGTCTCTTTATCACCTCCTCCATACACTAGCTTCCACATCAAGTTCTCTTAAATGGCTAGCTGGCAGAGGTGCTCTTGTTCTTCACTGAATCTCCCCTGCATACCTTGCTGTCACACAGCCTTTCTTTTATTCATGCTAGTTTTTAAATGCATACCAGAATGACTGCACATTAGCCGTGATTAAACCAGGCTTTAATCTTCTTAGAACTGAGTCATATCCATCATTCATTTTCTTTAAGACTATAAACTATGAATTCTTCACTACAAGCACTTTACCTAATAGACTCACTGGTATACTGGAAACCTGACAAGACTTACCTGCCTATCACCTGTATAACTTAATGAAGCAAAATCAAAGAGTACAATACTAGCCAAAGCCTGATGAATAGCCAGCTTCAGAGGTGGATCATATCTCACTTCCTACTCCATCACAGTTACGCTCTGAATTGTCTTAAAAATACCAGAAATTGTTTTAAACAATGTGCCGTCCCCTCCCCCCCCAAAAAAATATAAAGCCAAAGAAAACAACAGCTAAAACAACTCAAAACCAAATCCTCACCTTTGAGAGCTGCACAGTGTTTCTTAATTGCAGGAGGAGTAAGATGCAAAAAATTGGGAATCTAGAATAGACATACTAAGAGTTACCAAAATAATAGCATTTTGTTCATAAATAAAGGGGCATTACTGAAATCTGATTACACTTTCAACATTTGTTAATGTAATCATTAAATATAAGATTAAGGTAAGAAGGCTCTCCTCAAGTCTCATTTAGCATAAGACTTAAGCCCAATTATAAAAGTCACTGGCATGATAACCTCAGCCAAATCTGCTGATTTGGCTCACTTGTATTTCTTTCTTAGGTTTGCTACTATCTAATTAGAAGTAGAATAATATTCTATTTTTTATAGAAAACATTATCCAATAAAAACATTCTAATCAAAGCAGTGCAGTCTTAATGAATAACAATTTTCAAAGTTAACACGTACCAGTTCAATGTGGTACCTTACCTTTATAAGCTCTAAGTTGCCTTCTTTTGGTGGAGGTACTCCTCTCTTCACTGGGTAACCCATTCGAATCGGGAGAGGCACAGATGCAGCTTTAAATGCAGCTGCTGTTGGATAAACGCTGCTCCAGTCCTGGTTGAAAGCCATCCTCTCGGTTCTGGGAGGTGCATGCTAACAAACAGAAAATTATGAAAGTTGATAGAGATGCTGTTTTGTGAGACAAAGCAGGAACACACACAAAATTATTAAAATAATATTTTCAGGAATTCCTATCACTAAAAATTTCAAAACACACCTTAACATCAAACATTAGTGTTCGTTTCCAATGGAATTTTTAAAGGACAGCCTCTCAAGATTTCGGTGGCAGGCCTCTCTCAATATAAATAATAAAATTGCATTTATTTCAGAAATGCTTAAGAAGAAGGTGTGGCCATTATCTTGTGCTGTGTCAAATCAAAGGAGAGTGGAATCAAACCAGTATTTAATAGTGAACTCAATATCCTGAAGTACCTGAAGCACTCAGTGGAGAGAGAGAGAGAGAAAGAGAGAGAGAGAGAGAGAAGACCTGTAGCACATGGTCTTGATACATGTTAATGGTTTTGGTTTTTTTTAGAAAACAGACTGAAAACAGCTAGGAGATTAAAGAAGTTAGGTGTGCGTTCCGGAATTTCATCACATTGGATCATTTCACCTTGTTTTGAAGGTGTTTCTGTAGAAACTATTAAGGTTTACAGTTTAGACTAGTTTCTGAGACACCACTGAGTTAGCTGCAAAAAGTACCAGTTCTTACCGATCTTACGAACTGTGAAGTCCTGCCTCTTCTCCTTATTGAAGCTGGAAGAAAAATAAAAAGGAACATTTTTCATTACAAACTATTATACGGTTTTGCGGAAAAAAATACAACGTAATCTGCATGCTTTTTTTTTCTTTTATCAAAACAATACATATTAATACTATTAAGTAATTCCAAGTCTCTATATTGCTACAGACAAAAAAAAAAAAACACCACCATCACCTCCTGATAACCATTCTTCAAATCAAGACATGAGAAAGAAGCCAGATGCCCTTAAGAGTGCAGAATAATCTTTCTGTGGAAATAAGAGGCTTTTCAAAGATTATGTTTCTTTGCCTTTATAGGCAAAGGGGAAGATCACATACTCAAGATTGTTCACTTTTTTTGGAACTTGAGATAATAAAGGCTTGGAAGCCATTTAGTCAGATTGAGATTATCCTAGAAACATATCAACAAAAATTTAGTGGTTATAGGATAAAAAATATTTCACTAGCATAATTTATTCCAGTTTGACCCAAGAAGAAAGAAAAATGAAGTGAGTGAAAATACACTTTTGCCTTAGTAACTATGCTTCTGTTGTTCTTTCCCACACAGCTGCTTGGTCACAAAACATTCCCCATTAGCATACACGACAGCTAAACCAACTCAACAGTTCACTGCCAACAAAAGATTTCCATGGCTCCATCTCTTCCTTCGACACTCTTTTTTTGTTCTAGTCTCAGGCTCATCTATCTTGCCTCTGTGTAAGTTTCAAGCTACCACATTGTACTGTTTTTCTTTTTGAATTTTACATGGGGAACATACTGATGAGTTTGTTTTCTGCCATTTTACATTGTTCATTGTGCATATTGAGCAGACACAGAGAAGAAGCAGCATAAAGTAACACAAAGTTTACTCTTTTTTAGCAAGCCTGAACCATTAGGCTCTTTTTTTTTCTTTTAAATCAACTGCCATCAGTTGGACCTCTGGGAAGGGACTCACAGAAATACAAAAGCCACCAAATCCCACTGGATTTTTGGTATAAACAGAAATCTTCACTTTCTTGCCTTCAAACACACACACGAAATAATAATTTGCAGTACTTTTTTGAAATACTTTAAAAAAAAAAAAAAGGATTCTACAGTAGCCAAACAAGTGAAATTTGCTTTCAGCTATCATGTTTGGGTGGGGGGGGGGGGGGGGGGGGGGAAGGGCTTAATTTTAGTATATTGTCACTGTTTTGCTTTTTGAGGATTACCACATTACCATGCAGTACATGTTTAGCAAAAAACACTGAATGGACTTTACAAGTGGATGCTTTTGTTCTCATTGCCTTGTTAATTTGTTTTACACCCCTAACCCTTGTAAGTCTCAGAAAAACTCGTGAATTTCACAGTTCTTTTGTCTTCCTTATCTGTATATTTTAAGACTGATTCTATTCTTCCTCTTCCTGCTATACAGAAATCTAAAACAAAAAAAACACACATGGATCTCTGCAACAGTTAAGACAGAGTTCCTTTACCTCTTATTATCCCTTCTTATTTTTTGTGGTGCAGTCGCGCACAGACACACTTCACTCATACCAATCTTATTCTGTTACAAAGATTTCCAATTAGGACACCTTTTACTCCTGCAGTGCCCTGAGCCTCACCATCTGACAGCACCCAAGGGCCCTTTCCAGTAGCCTGGCCTCCTGAGCCTGCACACAACAGACGTCCACACAGCCTAGGAAAGCTGTACCTTGCTGGTACAACCCTGCCCAACAGGGTTCCGCACGTATGGACCCATCTGGGCTCAGAACTGGCAGAACTGCCCAGCTTGGGCAAACATACAGCACACGTTCCTCGGCAAACCATGACACCCCCATTCAGAACACTCAAACTCAGACAACGCACTGCGGCTCCGCTGTAACAGGAACACAACACCTCGCTTGCAAATGTGAGCCAGGAGCGGCCCGAGAGCCGCCCCCCACCCTCACCTTCCCGTTGTTGGCCTTCCCCAGTGCTGCCGGCGGGCACGGAGGAGTAAGCCGCCAGCCCAGCCGCCCGGCAGCAGCGGGCGAGCACGGCCCACAGGCCCTGCCCTGCCAGCGCCGCCACCGCCATCTTAGGGAGCTCTACGCCCGCAGAACGCCCCCATTCCTCCCAGCGGCACGGAAGCTGCTGCGGGCCAAGATAGTTGGAAAGGCGAAGCGCTCTGGGTGGGGTTTCCTGCCCATAAACGGAAAGGGAGGAAGGAGCAGAGAGGAAAGGCTAAATAAAATGCTGAAAAGAAGTTTTATCCCTTCTGGAAGAGGGGGAGGAGGAAGGGGCAAAGGGTAAGGAAAGCGAAGTGGGATCATGCTCAGTAATCATCTCGGCTTTGCCTCTGCCGTCTTATCGCCACCTCTGTCCTAGCACCAGCCAGTCTCTGGGCCAGGGGTGCTGTGCTGCGTTTCAGCTCGTGTTTCTTGCCGAAGGCAGTTTCTCCGGCTCATAAGCAGCTATGTGTAACTTCTCAGCGCCTTCATACGACTTTCTTTGTGTCCTTGTGTGTGTCTGTGTCCAAAGCAGGGGAATCGTAGAATTCTAGAGTCAGTAGGGCTGGAAAAGACCTTCAAGATCATCTGGTCCAACCGTCCCCCTACTATCAATGTCACCCACTAAACCATGGCCCTAAGCACCAGGTCCAACCTTTCCTTAAACACCCCCAGTGAAGGTGACTCCACCACCTCCGTGGGCAACCCATTCCAATGCCTGACTACTCTTTGAGAAGAAATGTCTTCTCATTTCCAACATGAACCTCCCCTGGTGCAACTTCAGGCCATTCCCTCTATTCCTATCGCTAGTTACCTGTGAGAAGAGACCGACCCCCAGCTCCCCACACCTTCCTTTCAGGTCGTTGGAGAGTGCAATAAGGTCTCCCCTGAGCCTCCTCGTCTCCAGACTGAACAACCCCCAGTTCCCTCAGCCGCTTCTCATAGGACTTGTGTTCCAGGCCCTTCACCCAAGAAAGGAGGTGACACAGGCACAAGCAGCTGAGGAGATACGTGAAAGTGGAATTAAAGAGCAGAGGTCAGCAATGTGGGATGAGATAGGTCAGATGGAAATGCAGCTACCACCAGCACCACAAGCCTGTAAGCAGGATGGAGGCAACTAACAGCGTCAGCTCTCTGTGAGGACGGACTCCTTCAGCTACTCCTGTAATTGAAACTCACTTTATTACTGTGTTGGAGCAGCATTTGAAATCATTTGCTTTTGGAGAGGATGAGTTTCTTCCCAATGGTGCGATCAGAAAGCGCCATGCACAACTTCCGAGTGTTTGGGACTGTAAAGGCCACGTGCCCAGCCATGATAAACTATTGTTTCACAGCAGTTCTTCAGAAATCAGTTGCTCCTTCAGCAAAATGTGATCAGGTTCTACCCTGTGGTAGTTCAAACTGGAAACCAAATGATCATACTGTCATATCTGTAAATCAACCTATAAATTGCTAGATTACTTAATTTTCAGGTGTTTTTCTGTTCCTCAGAACCTGCTGGGTGCAGGTGCATTACAGCAGGTTTTTTGCTGTTTTTTTTTTTTTTTCTGGTTTCTTTTGTGTAGCAATATACTTGTATCCCTGGTCACAGTCAAGGTTTCTGGCTTTATTTGCTTCAAATTACCACGTACCCATAATTTAGTTTACCTTTCTGATTATTAATATAGCATTTCACAGTGACTTCACAGTTACTTCATCAACAGTAACATAATCATTGTTCAGAATGCACTCAATAATGGATAATTGTTAATAGCTGAAATTAATTGCAATACAAACTTTTCAATAATAGACTTTCTGCAAGGTTCCTATTAATTTTACAAAATTTCAATTCTGGAATATCCATCCTATTGCTAACAGCATCTGGTAAAAAGACAAGACATGCTGAAATTATTAATAAGCGTCTAGTAATTGCTATAAACTAAGATTAATTAATTGAAGTTTGTAAATCTTCAAATTCTCAGAAAGGTAATTCTAATGCTAAGATGATCAAGGATCAATGAGAGCTAGGCATCGGAGAGAGGACTGGGGCTCGAGTGCTCCAAGAGGTTGAATCTATCCTGAGTTACAAAATTGAATATTAATAGTAAGAATCACATACATACCTCCGGAAACACAGAATATATATTCTTCATGCTAATTACATGGGCTGCATAGCACTGAATATAGCACTGCATATTGCACTGAATAGTATATAATAGGTTCAGAAATATCCCTTATAGATACTACCTGCTTCTCCAATTTAAAAGAAAGCGTTACTGCATTTTCAGTCTCAGAGTATTTGTTATGCACACCCTGTTGCCTTCACAATGATGTGTCATTGTCAAGGTTTGGAGAAACACTTTCTGTGTTCACACACACCTACGCTCCTACCTGTTTCCTCATGACAGAAACCTTGCAAGTCAGCTTATGTATAAGAAGATGAAATGGAGAATAAAGTTTGTATATAAAGTTTGATAAATCTTTGGCTATAATAACAATATATTTAGTGAACTTCATGAATACTACGCAATGATTTAGGCAACTTTACTGAAGTCCTGCTGTATATTCTTACAAGAATGTTCTTGTTCTTGCTGGAACACACATTTAATTTTAGCTTATTTTACTTTCCACATTAGGGTAACATAGGGAGAGATCTTTTGTTGTTGAAACCATACAGTGCCAGGAACAGAACCAGATCCAGCTGCAGGTGTTATATGTTAACTAGGAGTTCTTATTTCATGACTTCAGCATTGGTCACTTGCACGTGTTGGACTGCAGTATGAAAAGTTACTGATTTATTTTAAAAACCTCTTCAAATTTTTCATGCTTGTCCTAAAATGAATTCAGTTAGTCACAGTTATTGTTTAAACATCAGCTTTCACTGGAATGATCTACGTTCAACACATTGCTGTTCATGTTAGGTTTTCTTCAAGAAAGTGAACATCCAGTATACTTTAAAAGGGTGTTTTAATGATGCAAAAAGTAATGCAGGGTTATATGAATAGGCTACAAAATCCACTGGAGTGAAACAAAAAAATAGCCCACCCAATCAGAGCTGTTTTCTTATTTAAGAAAAGCAGAAAAAAACACCTGCCAGTACTATTATTGGGGTGGTGGTGGGGGGGAATTGCTTATTTACATTGCATTTCCCTTAAGAAAGATTTCTGGGGCCTGGGTAATCAATTGCATGTTGTGTAGTAGAGCCTACAGCTTACAGAAAACAGCTTTACAGAAATCTTTAACTAAAATTACTAGAATATCTTAACACTTTAAGCTCACATATATAAATGTATGGTGCACAACTGTACTTACCCTTAAGAGAGCATCGTTATCTTTCGCATTCTTCTGTTACAACACACAGTTCCTATGAAAAAAAAAGTCTATCCTGAATCAATAACTATATTTTTATCCATCTTTTCAAATACTTATAATAAACATCCACTTTTAATGGTATTCTGTTACTACAGTAATACTGACAACAGTATCCTTCTCCTCCAATGCATCAGTAATGTTTTAAACAAACCCAATAACACAATGCTAGGACACTTAATATAATTGAAAATTGGAGTCAAGTAACAGTTGAAATTCACTGTAAAATAATTTATATTGTCTCTTATTATTTGAAAGCTCTCCATGACTGCTATCTGATACATCTTCATCAATTAGAATAGGTACAACTTTTCAAGCAGTAATTTTGTCTTCATTTTATGCAACATAAACATATTATCAAATACTTTGCCCTTAGTTCATAAAATTTATTTAATGTTTTTATTCTCATTTATTCAGGTATTAAAAATAATATGGGTTTCTGTGAAGATATACTATAACGTAATTAGTTTAAGAATTCTGACCTAGTAAACAGCACTAACCTCAAAGAACTGCACACCAGGCTGTTCTCTATGGTCCAGGTAGAATAACATGAGATCAGCAGAATTTTGCTCCAGCATTACAAAAAAAAATTCTCATGTAATGCATTATTATTATTGCTTGATTTATGATAGTGCCTAAGATGGAAAACAGGATCAGGACCCTGTGTTGCTGGCTTTCAATAAACAAAATATTCTTACTTACCATATAATGCCAAGTAAAAAATGCACTCATGATTTAAACTTCTTATTTTCAAGATTTTGGTTTAACAATTCCCTTCTTTCCAAAAGACTACTGAAATGGCAGAATAATTAGCAAGGTTGCATGCTTTGTCACATTTGTTTCATCACAATGCATGGTTATTGCTGTGCCCAATGAGATCAAGAATGGTGATGCCTGAAGCCATGACATCCCAGGATTATCTTCTTTCTGATATGGATCTCCTGAACTCTTGAATATCAGAACTGTTTTTTACTGAGGCCAACATTGTCTTTACCGTATAGCTATTAAACCTTACAGATCACTGCTCTGTGAAAACACGTGATGTATACTTCCCGTGGCACATACAGCCTGTGATGGCATTGACAGAAATTAATACATTTGAAACATGGCTGAACTATGGAGCAGAAGGCCTGGAACTGAATGCTTTTCACAGTTCCTTCCTACAAAGGAAATCACACTCCTTTGCCAACTGTTTACCACTATCCTTCAGCTTTTATCTCCCCCCTCATTGTACTGGGAGACAGCATAAAGTACCAACAAGTTACATGAAGTACACATTATGTGTTCTTTGTGGAAAGTTTGGAAAAGACCTCTAAGATCATCAATTCCAACCTTTAATCCAGTACTGAAAAGTCCACCACTGAACCATGCTCCTAAGCTCTACATCTATACATTTGTTGAAGATTTCCAGGGATGATGACTTAACTACTCCCCTGGGCAGCCTATTCCAATGCCACACGACTCTTCCAGTAAAGAAGTTTCTCCTAATATGCAACATAAACCTCCACTGGTGCAACTTGAGGCCATCTCCCCTTGTCTTATTACTTGGTGCTTAGGAGAAAAGTCCGATCCCCACCTCACTACAACCTCCTCTAAGGTAATTGTAAAGTACAATAAGGTCTTCCCTGAGCCTTCTTTTCTCCAAGCAGAATAACCCCAGCTCCCTCAGCTGCACCACATAAAACTTGTTTTCTAGACCCTTCACCAGCTTTGTTGCCCTTCTCTGGACATGCTCCAGCATGCCATTCTTGTAGTGAGGGGCCCAAAACTGAACACAGTATTCGAGGCTTGCCCTCACCAGGGCCAAGTACAAGGGGACAATCTCTTCACTAGTCTTGCTGAGAACAATATTTCTGATAGAAGCCAGGATGCTGCTGGCCTTCTTGGCTACCTGACCACACTGCTGTCTCTTTTCAGATGCTATTGACCAATATCCCCTGGTCCCTTTCCGCTGGGCAGCTTTCGCATTCATTCCTCTTTGGGCCCAGCCACTCAGCCAGTTTTTAACCCAACATAGCGTACACCTATCCAAGCCTTGAGCAGCCAGCTTCTTCAGGAGAATGCTGTGGGAAACATTGTCAAAAGCCTTACTGAAGTCTAGGTAGACCACATCCACAGCCTTTCCCTCATCCACTGCGCGTCACCTTGCCCTAGAAGGAGATTGGGTTCATCAAGCACGACCTGTCTTTGATAAACCCATACTATCTGGGCCTGATCACCTGGTTGTCCTGTGAGTGCTGCATGATGGCACTCAAGATAATCTGCTCCATGAGCTTCCCCAGAACTGAGGTCAGACTGACAGGCCTGTAGTTTCCCCGATCCTTCTTTTGGCCCTTCTTTTAGATGGGCATCACATTTGCTAGCTGCCAGTTGATTTTAAGCATTTCTTGAAGAACCTGTATTTTCTGTTTTGTTTTTCCAATAAAATATTTTCATTTCAAACAGAGAGAAAATATCTACATAACTGAAGGAGTCAATCTTAATTTCTTACAGCAATTCCATCATGGAAATGAGGCATTTACAGAACTGTTAGATACTACTCTGGGACAAGCAGTTAGCCTTGTAGAATATCTATATTAATGCTAAAATAATAATTATTGTCAACATGCATAAAAGGCAATTTAGCCCCTCAGTTCATCCCTTATATCATAAAATGCTACAATATATTTTAATTGTCAAGTGTTTAGGAGTGAATGGAAGCCCAGTGTCACCTTTGGCCATGCTTCTGATATCATAGTACACAAGCCTTGATAATTTATATTCAGCATGTCCTTGCAATGAAAAATATTGGTATTCATAGTGCACATTATGTGGATTGCAAAATGTTCTATGGATGATTGATCTTCTTAACATATTTGCTAGAAAGGTGTTTATCTGGAGTTCAGAAAGGAAAAGTGCAGAGAGAAATGTTATATGAACTTGGGGCTTAAGCAAATACCCCATTCCAAGATCCCTAATTACCCACAGTAAACTTTGGTTTACAATCCATTGTAAGACCATTGGCTCACAAGCCTGGGAAGCTCAAAAGAAAGCAGGGATTGGCATTTTGCATCTTACAGGCAGTCTATGCACAACCTCTTCAAGTCACACAACATGGTGAATTTGTTTACCAACAAAATTATTCCCAAATAAATAATAATAATAATAATAATAATAATAAAAAGGATACTATTGCTAAACCAGAAAGTTACTTGACATCCAGCAATGTCTAACTTCAGTTCAGGAAGTGGAATTCACAATCCCAAAGCAGATGTTGAAGGGCACTGTTTGCAGAAAGCTTAGGTCCTGAGAATGGTATTTGGAATGAACAAAGGAGCACAGGAATGTTTCTCAAGTCTCATCCTTGTCATCTCCTTGTCAGCCAGAAGAGGTTTGCATCTGCATCTCAAAACCAGACATGTGCTTCCCCATCATGGCCTTTTGAATACAAGTTATCATGCTGGCTCTGCCGTGTGCTAAATACAATGCTACCCATGTGGAATAGATATGCTCTGACCATGTGGGCTGCGTCATGGTTAAACATGAGTTGAGAAGTGAGGTCAGCCATTAAAGCTGCACTTCTGTGCACATGCAATTGCAGAGCCTTATACGCTTATACAAGTTAACTGGTGACAACTTCAGCAGTTAGACATTCCCATAATCATGCATTTCTGTTTCACCTAAGTCATAGGTTAGTTAGGTGACTAATTGCCTTTTCAGAGTTTGACCGAAAGATGCGATATACATTTATGGGGGTGAAGGAACAAGTTCACGTCTTCCACAGTTCAGTCTAATAAAACCTAAACACTAAATCATTATCTTTTGCCTGGTCAAAAAATAAGAGTCAGATGTCCCGTTTTCTGTTTTTTCAGTGATTTCAGACCAGCTGCTAATATGTTGAGTTTCCACATTTACATTAAAGCTGTAAATGTATTCTACTTTTCCCTCAGAATAAACAGATTTTAAACCATAAAATATCCAAGATATGTATTGGTTTTGTTGTTTTGTTTGTTTGTTTTCAGATATTTTTTTCCCCTGCACACTTTGATTAATTATTTACAGCTTGAACAGTTATATTCGGGAGAGGTCAGAGGTTAGAGAAGGTAACAGTTTTTGCATTTAGGAAATTACCATCTGGAAAAGTTAATACAGCAGAGAAGTTATTAATTGATGTGGAAGGCATTTCAAAGAGGAAGCACGAGCAAAAACCTAGTGAAGGATTTCTTGGGCTCCAATTGGGTATCAGTCCTTTTCAATGACTCAGTGGTACTATCTGGAATACTATATTCTGGTGCTGCAGAGCCTCCAGCTAGCTTGAACCAACACCAAATTCAAATTGTAAAAGGTGTGAAGTAAAGAAATGCTCATATTAACCTGTTGCAATTAAGTGTATGCAGATAAGAAAAGGAGTGGGCATGATCCTCAGTAAAATTAAGTTGTTGCTTGTGATTGCTGGTTTTGACAACAGGAAGAAGCACAAATAAATTGTCAGAAGTGTCATACAGTTCTTTCTCTGCCTTTTACAAGAGCAGCCATATACGGCAGATAAAAGGGAGGGACCCTGCATTAGTCAGGGTGGAACTTGATAAGCCAGGGTGCAGAGCCAGGCAGCAGCTTTGCCTGCACCTATCCAGAGAATCTGCCATATGGAGCTGAGGGAGCAGCAAAGAAAAGGAATAGAGGAACACACAACAGGAGAGTAGGTACTGTTTGCAATTATTTTTTTTCTGTGCTTTATTTCTGATTTTGTGGGATCCCCTGTTTTGATTAAGCAGGCTAGCAAATGTGTTTCAGGTAATTTTGTTTGGAACTGCTGGGTAGCCAATCCCTGCTGAGGCTACATTGACAAGTGCTGGTAACTTGTAGAAGTAGCCTCAGCACCATAAAACAAATTATACAGAGGGAGTGAACTTCTGACAGATGTTATTTTCTTGCTTTAGGTCAGCTTGGCTGGGGGGCTTTGTGTTTTCACTTTATTGTTTATTTCCTACAGCTTTTCATTGTTAAGAGAACAGATGAGGGAAAGGAAGTATTTCTCTATCTGCTATAGAATTAATGTAGAAGTACATCAGTCCATGTTACCACTACCAGTGTTAAGAAATGAGCACATTGTAACAACCCCAGTACTCCATGTAAAAATTTTGTAGAGTAATTTAAGAGGACTTGTTTAGATGTACTACAATGGAAGTTTATCCGTTATGCAAGAGGATGTTTAAGCAACAGAAAATAACCCTAATTTAAAAAGAGGGGACAAAGGAAACTTTTTTTTTTTCTCTCTCTCTCAGTTCTGATGAGGCTAAATAACTCAAAGTATGGGTGTGAGTCTCTTCTGATGGAGGAACAGTCAGATGCAACCCCTAGGTACAGGGGCTTTGGATTGTGGATGACATGGTACATTACAATATTACATTACAAACATAATTTTGACATTAACATCAGCAGTACCTGGTGCTTTGAAGTTAAATGTATCTTTCATCATACCTCTAATATTTTTAAAACTTTCATAACATTTTCATTTTACTGAAGCATTTTAAATAAGGAAACTTTTCATGGTTGTGTGTAAGAAATGAGGCAATACAAATGCTGACACTTCAGAGAGACAGCTGCTCTCAGTCTGTCAAAAAGATTAATATTGCTGCTCATATCTGTATATTAGCAACATACTAGGTCTGCCCCATGACCAATATATACTGAACTATAAGAGACTTATTTTCTGTTCTATTGTTTCAAGAAAGTACCTAGAGAATAGCAAGGTTAGCAGCAAACTTTAAATGGCTTGAAGAAAATCAAGAACTGGGCCAGACGTCTTTGATCTTTTCCCTTGTAACAATATTAACCTCCCAATGATATTTAGCATTAATGGCATATTCCTTTTTACATGTGAGGAAAAATTGTATCTGAGTACAGTGGGTTGCAAGATCAGTTCTCATGAAGGGATTGAAATAATTTATTTTATTCTTAAAATCTTTCTGTAACATTGGCTTTCTAGGTAAGATATCTTGCTATGTAGGTGTTGAAGTTCAAAACCTCCATCTAGTGTGCTTCAGGCAACAGTAACGTTATAAAAGCTGGGAAGCTATCACAGTTCCACCTCTAAACAGGACAATTCAGGATCTGCTCAGCTTAAAATAATATCATGGGATCAGCTCTCAAGACAACTCTGCTGCAGTTTGTGATGTTGCAGTATTTGAATAGTTTTAAGCTTCCTTCTTAAAAAATGTAACTTTGATTCTTAATTTTCTTTCTCTTTCCATAAATCTTAATCTCTCTCCTTTTCTAGACCATTACATCTGGTGCCTAGCACGTGTAGTTTGTCTAATAAGTTGTCCTTATTTAATTTCAGAGGTTCTGAGTGACAGCAGGTGACAGGCTGACAGCTCACACTCGTGTCACAGAGAAGATCCATGATAAAAGCAGAAAGTCACCTTATCAGCTGCTGGAGAACACCCTGGGCAGGGAGGACATACAATACCATTTTCTATGATTTTAAATATTGATCAGGGTTAGTAATACCTGCACGTTGCTACAGAATGTCCTGTGATAACAGAGAAACCACTGAGCACTCAATGTATAACCTCTGTGAACAGGTCCAAGGCTCCACTTCCCAGTTTAGTAGTCTGAATGGAAATAGGAAATCTGCAACCTTGCTGAAAGTCAGGGGGAGCTCAAGCAACGTGCAGTACTCTTCAGTGGCGCTGGGTCCAGGTGCCCCAGTGAATAATGGATCTGGAATTCCCTGTAACCCCAAGGAAGGCACGAAGGCTTCAGCCGTGGCAGCAAGTGAAGTCCACAGGGCCTGTACAGCAAAGTGTTTCCATAGCCGTTATTTAACTAAAACTAGTACACAGGGAAATGTCTACAACTTCCTGGAGAGGCCCAGTGGATGGAAGTGTTTTATCTATCATTTTACTGTGTAAGTACCTAGATTTTTACATAATCTTTGGTTTAAGAAAAATTTGAAACTGTCCCCTTGATTAGCTAGAAGTCACAGTACGTTAGCTCCAAGGCTGAAAACTGTAGTTCTATGAATAAGCACATTGAAAGTGGGAAAGGAAAGGTCAGTTTCACAAAGGAACAGCCACTATATCCACTAACATTTCCAAAGGAGCAGTGTCTATTCTTGATATCTGTCTTCAAAGATGTACACTGTATCTGTGATAATTCAGAGATGAAGTCCGATATGCTCATGGCAGCACTTACTGCTGCCTTAGCTACTTTACATTGTTCTAGCTTCAGATACTGCAGTTTTTAGCATGTGATGATGTGATCAGGCCTATCACATTTTTATGTGCATTTTGCTCATGCTGAAGTGCCAAAACACATAATTTTTTGGTCAAACATCTAATCACAACATTACTAATTTAAATTGATTTACAGGTGTGAACACACATTGAGTAGAAATTTAGCAAAAAGTTTTTCATTATACCAAGTACATAGTACATGCAAGGAGAACATTAAGGTTCCTATTAACCATTGTGAAACAGTGGTTAACAAATTATTACAGCTGCTACCTTTTTCTCTAAGCTGCTTATGGTGCCTGTTTAGCAAGACCTCAAGTACTATTTTGAATATTACTAAACAGTAATGATAATTTATCATCTTTGCTGTAGAAAGGGTCCAGTCATGCTCTCACTGAGTCAAGCGGAAGTTTCACTGGCTACAGTGAGTGCAAAATGTGCCAAAAGTCCTTGCTTTTATTAATAAGCTATTATATGTCCTGAAGAAATGCAGAGTGTTGCAATTATTCTGTTCATCCCAGATATACTTTTCTATGGCCTGACTGCATTTTGGAAAAAAACATCATCAGTTACTGCAATCAGAAACTGCTCAGAGAAAGATACAGTAATTTTAAAAGTGACTTTTAATGCTTCTATTTGGTGTAAAATGGATGGTCATACCAATATTTGTTTACTTTCATACCTTAGGATCATCTTTGGATTTTTTAAAATGGTGTTTTGATTCATTAAATGTTATTCTAACATTTAATATATATAACATATATGTTATATATGTTATTGCTTATAGTATGCGATTATAACCTAGGGCTTAAACAGGTGCAGTTTCTGTAGATTTGAATATGTCGTGATTTAAGCCTATTTCAGGTTAGGGTTTATTAACCTTATTAAAATGCAATTGTTTTATCATCTGTGTTACTTTTATCTCAGACTAAAGTTGACCTTTAATAGGTACTTATATTCTGCAAAGGACATTTAAACTCAAAACAAACAGAAAACCACACACACTCACACACACACACACACACACACACAGAAACACCAACATCTCATCAATCCATACTGGAAGACTGGAGAAAATATTGGTATTTTTAGCAGATTTTTAGTTTTATATTTTAAAGAGTATAAGAGATTCTAACTTAAATGAAAGAATATGTAAAATGACTCTATTCTAAAAAGTTTTTCCTTTAGGATTGCTTAAAAGGAAAAATTTTAACCAACATTTTGTCTTAAGTATCTTTGTCCTAATAATTATCCCAATAACTACGTGGTGTGTTCATTTATATAACAAGTTTCTGTTTTGGAAAGAACAAATATAACATTATTGATTTAAAAATGTTTAATGATATTTAAAGTGCTGATCTAAAGTACAATTAACTTTATAATGAGAAAAGATGTAACATTTTTTAAAACGTTTCCTCTGTTATATCTGTGGTTTTGTTGCAATTTATGTAGATTCACTCTTATGATGACAATGACTATTTTATAACAAATCCAATCTTCCAACTATGTAGTTGAAATGTGTGTAGCCTGGGGGAACAACAGTGTCCCTTAATTGTCCTTTTGTCCTTCACATGCCACAAGGACTCAATAACTCAAGTACAAACCTATGGGAAGTTTGTGTCCAGGCAGGGCTGGAGTCTGTTCTGATCAGGAGTCAGTTCTGCTACAAAGAACCTAACTTTTATGAAAACAGGCAAAGAGAGGGAACAGCAAGTACTCTAGGTAGTGATGCTCCTTTTGCATTCTGAAATTACCAAGATAATTTTTTGTCTTTCTCAAGATAATGCTTGTTAGAAAAAGAAAGTATTTTTGCCTAATTAAATCTGGAATTAGTGTTATTTCAGTGGAGTTATTCCAGGCTAAAATCATTGTTTCAAAACAAAATGATTATAGATTGAGTGGGTTTTCTTGAGAATTCCCCCTTCCAATCCTGCAAATCTTCCACTTAGGTAATTTTGAGCTTCACAGGAAATGCTGTGAAATACTGAGTTCCTGAAAGCATCAAGAACAAGGTAGAAGATCACAATGACAAGTTAGAAAGAGGTGAGGGCTTCAAAAACAGCTGTGACATGCAAAAGCAATACATTGATCCTAACCAACCAGTTCTTGCTGCCACGTAAGACCCTTAAGGTATTAGGTATCAATATATGTTAGAGTCCAGCTGTTTGCCATATGGTCCTCATTCCAGAAAAAGAAGCGCATACCTGGCTTGCATTTGATTTCTAAGCTCAACTATCACTTGTATAAATCACAGCCTCATGTGAAGATATCAGAGTAGAACCATCATATTTTATCTTTTGAAAGAAAAGTGCAATATGTAATTTTCTTGTTCTTATGTATTGGTGATAAGTTATGCATGGTAATGAAATTACTTGGCAAATCCACACATTTAAATCATTTAATTGTAAGTGGAGCCTTATTCATGTGATGCATTTACTTTTCTGAAACATATATAGTTATATATAATTACAAATGGAATGGCAAATGGTTCAATGATATTTTAGAATATGGCATTCTTTTTTTTTTTTTTTTTGAATTTTGTTCACATAAATGTGAAGAGTGTAAAGGGATTAGACCAGACAGTTTTCCTGTTTAATAAGATTATTGACCGTGGTTTAGATAACAGATAGCAATGATCATAAACCAAAAGCAGAATCCAATGTATATGATTAAAGTGCTAGTGCATAATTGTGATTGGGGAATGTTTCCAAGCCTTTGGAGGCCACCTTGGCCATAGACAAGGGGTGGAGATGGTCTGGCTCCTCTGCCATGTTTATAGAGGCACAGAACAAGTAGTAGGAGGTGCAACTCAGGCCTTTTGAAGTAAAAGGTGTACTATATGTGCAGCCACATGCACTCATACACATAAGTGATGACTGAAGGGAAGAGAACAGTATGGTTTCAGGGAGAAAAAGTAAAGGTTTCCTTTCATATGTTAATTTGTTCTGAATGTGAGTGACAGAGAACACCTTGTATCAGCCTAAGGCTATGTCTGCATCAGGGTGCAGCCCTGTGCTGCACCGCTGCACCTACTCCGGCCCCAGGAAGAAAATAACCAAGCTTGCACAAATTTGTACTGAGGCTAACTGCCCCTATATTTCAGCAAGCAAGGTGGGTCCACAGTACTTTTTCCCTTCAGATCTGCCCTGTTCTTTTCACTCACTGCAGTTCAACCCCCTTGCACTATCTTTTCCATTTCTCTAGAACATCCTGAGGCTTCTGATTTTCAGCTGCTGTTGCCTGGTTAACCAAACTTTCTAGATAAAAGCCAGAAGCTTAGAGGGAACCTGGGTGGGTAGCACTTTGAGAAGCAAAGAAACAGAACAAATTGCTACACTGAGTCTGATGAAACAGGGATAGATGAGAACCTGAGACAGGGACAGAAGCCTAAGTTTGATTGTCTTAGAAACTGAGACTGGTGCTAGTGATGCTGAATCTGGAGGAAAAGGGGTAAAGAGCAGGCTAGCTCAAGAACAAAGAGAAGCATACTTAGGTGGGAAGGACAAACAAGGTCTAGTAGTTTTTGGAGATCAGGAGGCTGGACGGGCACAAGGTGCTGGGATTGTGGGACAGCTGAAACTCACAGAGAGGCACTGGGAGGAAGAATGGGTAGAAGACGACAGCCGGAAGCTAGGGGAAAGAGGGAGCGTGGAATTCAAGACAGGAGAAGGAACCTTTCACCCGTAGGCAACTGGTTTGAATCTCATCCAAGTCAATAGTGAAGAAGAAGTAATGACTGCAGGGAGATATGAAAGGAGCTGTTGGTCTTTTTCCAGTTCTTAGCAAACGGATGTCAGCATCACTGCTGGAGTTAGCACAGCTGGAAGGCTTGCTGGCAGTCAGTAGAGAAACCACAGGCTGGTTGAAAAGGCAGGCAAGTCTAAGGCAAGAGGGAGGCCCATGAGAGGGACTCTTAAAATGTGTTCTCAGGCCTGCCACTTTCTTGTCGTGTAACACCGCAAAAGTTTGAGAACTTGCAGCTGTTCAAGGTTACTTTGTGCTGGTTTCTCCACTTGTTAAATGAGTGTTAGACCTTGTTCTCATTTAAAAGCTAGACCAATCTTTATATCCCATAGCTTCCTGTGGGATGGGGTGAGCTGATCTAACAGGCCATTGCTAACCAACCACCTCTGGTTCTGCTTTCCTCATCTGCATTAGCCATTCAGCTTGCTCCTTGCCATTCAAATTTATCTGTCCTTGGCTATCCTTGGAGCACTGAGACAGTTCAGCTCTTTATGCCAGAAGAAACCTAGTCCAGTAGCAAAAAGAGGATGGCCTTCTCTCAGGTTAGTTATAAACATTCAGCATCTCTAAGTACTGTCCACTCTTGTTCTCTTAGTGATCCTAGAGGGTCATAGTCATCTGTTAAATAAAACTGTACAAAATAATTGCAAAGTAACACACTGAAAGTTGCCTGGCAAGTACTGCAGACCACCTGGTTTGACTGCAAAACACTTCACAAATGCAGACTTTGCTTAGCAACAAACCCTGTACTCCAGGCTCTCTTAAGATTTATGGGGGGAAGACTCCAAATGGTGACTCAGAGAGGATAATAGCTATTGTTTTGAATCACTCCTCGGGGATGCTATCTTTCACTCTATTTATTGCATGGGAAAGATAAGAAAAATGTCCTCCCTAGGGTATGGTTTCACAATTGGTATAATAGTTTACCACTACCACCAGGGGAAGGTTTCCTCTCTCACTTCCCCTTCTCTCCTAGCCACACGCTTCTGCCATAATGCATGCTGTTTCTGGCACTCATTCTAGCCCTCCTAAGCTAAGTCAACTCACTGAAATCACTGAAATTCAGTAATTTCTGTAAGTGAAATCATGAATTAGTTCACTAAGTGAACTCACTAATTCAGCAAAAGAATGGGTAGCTTTTGATACCTTAAGGAGTTAGAGCATCTCAACAAAAGGTCTAACTAGTGCTGGAGCTGGTCCTAACCAGTTGGCCAAAACTGCAATGGGATGAATGAGAGCTGTCCTTTTTATTACCAGAGAACTATGTTGTTAGCTCAGTTGCATATGAAAACAAGCCCTAAGTTTGCTTTGTTACACCCCTCCTTCATACTGGCTCCCATAGCTTCTTCATTGAGAGGCACATATACGTACACACATGCACGTTCCTGGCAGTTTGGTGAGAAGAACTCAAGTAAGGAATGACTGTTGAGTAACTTAAAAATGAATGAGACTTCCAAATATATGAAAATGTTGTATAATTTATAACTTTGGAAGGATGGAACAGAAGAACAAGAACATGTTTGAAAAAATTTGGCTGGCTTGCTAAGGGTGTTTTCCTGTGGAAGGGGTACTATGTAAGGAAGTGTGTCAGCATGCATAATACAAAGAATTGAGAATTCAAAAGAATTGAGATCACTGGGGCGAAATAAAAAATGAAATTTTCTCTTATTGTTTTTCTTCTTTTTTTATTTTTATTTTTTATTTATTTTTTCTCATCTTCATGTAAGAAACACTGCAGTCATGTTCTGTTAATGCAAAGGAACTACCATTGATGCAAAGAGCCACCGTTCTGGTTGATATTCTGTTTTTGTTTGTCCTACAGCTGCTGATGTAAAGAGCATTAAAAGGCAAAAATATGAGTCTAGTTCCTTTTAATATCTCTGGGCTGCTGGTGCACATGTTTTTTGGTTCTTCGGGTGTAACAACGCCCAGTGAAACTGAATATATTTAACAAATAAGTTAGCCTGGTGTTCTGTCTTTATCAGTAAATGGAACCTGTAGCCCACTATTTATATCTGTTTATCTTAAAGGGACTGTCAAATCCCCATCTCTGTCCTTCCCACAATTATCTTTAGAATGCAAGCAGATATTTTGCTTTTTCCAACGATGTGATTGTAATATGACCGACACTAGCAACAGCTAAAGTTCGGAGTAATTATAAGCATATGACTGCTTTCGAGATTTTGTTTTTGACCTTGATGTCAAAGCTTAGGTCTGGACATGATGTGCTTTCATAAGGGTAAGTTAGGGCTCTTTATTATTATTGGATTCAGGGTGTTTTTTGCCAGCATAACTGTTACTTATCTGGATATTTTACAAAGAAATTGAACTGACAAGTTTTCCAGTTTAGAACTCCTCCAGCTACTGCTTTTCATCTATGCACCATCTGCCTTGCAGCATTAAGCTGATATCTTGTCTGTGAGGACAAACATCGGGTACCAAAAGTTGCACAGAATTAAAGGGAAGAAATTGAAGAGCTATTAATTTTATTAAAGTGACAGGTTCCTTTTACTGCTTAGGATTGCCTGTTCAACTGGATTATGAAATGGAATGGATTAAGTTGCTAATGGAGGCACACTAATGTTAAACAGAATTATCTTTAGGATTCTGTAAAGTTCCAGGATTGGGCTGTTCTAAAAATATATGGGAACAGTCATTAATTTTTAGCCTCTTTTCCTAAGGAAATGAGGTTTATGCAACCACACTGTCTGAGTGCGTCTGTCTGAAAGTTACTTACCAGAAACTTTTGAGCCAGTTGGCGAGTTTCAGCAAATATTGACAGAGGATGAGACGTGTCAGAGATATTAAGTTTCTTCAAGTTTTGTTAAAATAAGCAGTTGGATAGAGGAAAGAAAAATTAATAAGCCCAAAGATGAAAACACTTCACTTGGAGCTCAATTAGATTATTTGGCACCAAAGAGCCTTTTCAAGAGAGAGATGTTACGAAAGTTCCTAAGGAAGAACTTTGATCTGATCTTACTTCTTTTTAGGCACAGAATAACCTAACCACAGAGCACAAAGCCAGAGGCCAAGTAAGTTTTATTTTAATTTTGTGAAATTATTGATGACTTTTTCCATCATTTATGTAAGAAATTCAATCCATCTTATTCTAGAAGCTCCATTTTGTAACAGACCATGCAAAGAATATGCATTAACGTCCCCACAGGCTAATGTTGTTTCTATAGAGAAGCCATTTGTTTCTATAGTGAAAACAAACACTGTAGTGTGGCGTTGATACAGTGCTGTTGATGGAAATTGGTTACACTTTTGTGGAAAAACCTTCTGCTCTTACAGAATGCAACAAAGTAAAAAGACATTTCTTGATGCTAATGTTACAATTGCTTGTTAAACTGTGGACTCTGCTTCACATCAAGTTCAAGAAGAGTGCTTCAGATATCTTTAGGATAATCAACAAGCTGGCAATAACTTAATGCTGGATATATTTGCACAGCATCATTACATGTATTTGTTCTCTCACCTTTTTAATACAGAGGTTCAGGAACATTAAGTACTGCAAAGAGGTCAGTGTTACTCTGTGAATGGTGGTCATAATTTTCTGTCCCTATGAATTAGTACCAAAAGACGATGCGGCATGAAGATGCATGTCAAAACTTCCTGATTTTTCTGATTCACAGCCAAATTCAATGGTAAATATATCAATCATAAAAACTGATCATAAAGTCATGTTGTCATATGATGAACTATTTCTGTGAATTTCTGTGAAGAAGTGGATTAGGTCTCTTCTATAAAGACTTAGTGTGCGAAGCTTGATACATAATCAGAATGGAAGCTTGATTCCTATGCCCAGGGAAGGAAAGGACATCTAGCTGTTCTGATAACAGGACATACAGAGATATAAGCAAAAAAGACAAAAAACACCACAGACATTAATGGAAGATACAGGCACTCAATTGAATCAGGAAGCTTAAACCCTAGGAATGGCAGGACACTGAAGAAAAGGTTTCTCTAAAATCAGTGCTTCTGACAATTGTAATGCATGAATGTATTCTGCCAGTTTTGGCCTAGTGCAAGCTAAACTCAAAGAAAAGGCAAAATCCAAATCTTAGTGTTCTCTAAAGAGCAGCAGATACGTTAAATACTTTAAAAATGTAAAGTGCTTATTACTAATATGAGGCATGGATGCGTTAAGAATAACAGATCTTTGGTCAGTTGATTCAGGTTCATGGTTTCATAATTTGAAGTAAGAGATCTTTTGCTATGATGTGTTGCTCATGCTGTGAATTGAACAGCATTAGTATAAACTATTGATTCAAGCTGGTTTGTGGTAATTCATACACATGCAGATCAAAGGTCCCAAGAAGCATACAGAATAGCAACGTATGTGTGTAAATCCCTCTATTGCTTTTCTAGGTGTTTTAGAAATACTAATTGCTTCTAAAACACATAGGACAAGATTATCCCCATCTGAAAGAGACTGAAGTACTGGCAGTAATTAACTGAGATGCCTCAAAACAAATAGCTTGGTCAACTTAGTTTCTGGATAGTATTCCTGAGTAGAACATGACAAATAATGTGGTTTTTTTTTTTTTTTTTGGTTTCAGTCATTTATTGAAGATAATTTGTATTGTATCAATTTGTGTACTTTAAAAATAAAAAAGCTGAAAAACCCCATTTTTTATGCCAAGACTTACTGATTCACAGCCAAGACCTTATTATTTACTATAATTATAAATTATAATAACAAGTCAATTTTTACATAATATTTGCAAGAATTCCAGTAATTTTGGAAAAAGCAAAAGTACCATTAGAAAACTTTTTTTTAAAGGTAAATTTACTGCTGATTATGTCTGATTCATCATGATGCATATTAAAAATCTAACAAAACTTTGAGAATTATTTAGTTTTGTTTTTCAAAGCAGCAGTAAAACCAATAAGTGAAAGTTTCAAAGAGTGACATAAAATTAGAAAGTTCCATAGTAGTTGTGTGTTTTAGATCATGAGATGTGGTTATTACATTCAAGAGGTTTATGGCAGAGAAAGAAAAATACAGAATTGATATGTCTAGACTTTATGTGGACAGCCATCTCTTTGCCAAGTTGATATTTCTGGCAGTATTAAAGAAAGTTACAGAAGTTTGATCCTCAAAATATATTTAATAGGGTAGTATTTTAATGACTAAGCTAACAGCTGATCTCCTAAGTCTTCATGATCAACTTCTTAATTTGTTTTGAAACAAGAAAATCTGTTTTTTCACAAACCTGAAAAAAAAAAAGCCAGGAGCTACTGCAAATTAAAAAGATATCTTGGCCTCTGGTTACTGCACCAGCAAAATGCAACAAACTTGATGTAAGCTTTTGCTGTGTAAAGCAATCTTATCCTTTCACTGTAAAGGTACTGACATGCTGCTTTTAAACTTGTGAAGCACTGGTGAATGCACATCCCGTTTCTGCCTTGCAGTTTATCTTAATGTCCAAATCTCTTTTTCTGTCTTCCATTTGCTGATCTGAATGCTCTTCTTTTATCTTTATACATTTCTCTCTGTGATTCCCTTGCTTTCCATTTTTGTTATTTCTTTATACTCTTTCCATAATTTCTCTTCCTTTTGCTACTCCCTTTCACATTTTCTGACATGTACACTCCGAAGAGATGGGTAAACTGAATCATGAAGTGTTGTTCACCAAATCCCAGACTACGGCAACGAGGGGCAAACAACTAAAGTAGGAAATGAGTTTAATACAGATAAAAAGAAGTCTTTCCTTCTCTGGTGGATAGTGAACTATTGGATCTTGCTACTATTGTTGGTTGTGTATATAGAAAATATTCACAGTTCTGAAAGGGAATGGTGAAATGGACAAGTCATGGACTGCAAAGATGGCCAGATTCATGTGCTCCTCCTAAACAGTATTTTCTCTTGCCAATTGTCATTCAGAGTGCTGGGCTAGATGGACCACTGGTCATATCCAGTAGGGCATGTTTATTTTCTTCTTGGTCTCCTTTACCTTCCCCAACTGCTACAGCCAGGCTTCCTTCTCTCTCTGTCCACTTTCTATTACTTTTATCAGGTGCTTATTCCAGGTATTTAAGGGTGAACAGAACTGAAATTGCTTGTCTAGATTACAGCTTTCTTTCTCTTTTCATGTTTGTCATCTTAACATCAGGACACCAAATGATATCTTTCAGTATCTGTATTTCTCTGGTTAATGCTCCTGTAATATTCTACTGACGTGGACCTAAGGTATACTCCCTGTAGATATTCCATGATCTGAATGCTGGCATGCTCTGAGGTGAGGTCAGGAATATGCAGTATGACCAAAGCTGAAGCTAACTTAGCTCTCAGAAAAAAATGAAGCAGTGCAATGCAGACAGCTGTAGATCCAAGACAGAAAGAAAAGTTTGTGGAAGAGTTTATGCAATAACAGAAAGCAGTATTGCAGGTTAGAAGCATTCGAAAACATCATCTGTCATGTCCACAGAAAACAAACAAGTATCTTTCCTTCCCACCAGAAATCAAGACTCATAAGATTTTAACCTGAACAGACACACACTGTGTCCTTTTCAGTTGTCTTCTGATTAGAGCCAGATGGACACCTTCATGTTACATGCAATTGGGCTATCAGGCTTTTTTGGCTGCAACCTACATAACTGAAAATAGATATCCTCAGTATACCCATATTATAGCTAGAATTTTCCTTTGGTTGAAGGCTTCAAATCACTGAAAATATTTTATTCTGAGGCAAAACAGAAAGTCAGATATGCCCAATTCCCCGCCAGGCAGACTGCCAGTTAGCAGAGTCCAAAGCTAAGCAAGCTTCTGTTAAACCTGTCTGGTCTCTTCCAGTTCTGCTGAAACCAACACATTCCCAGACTACTTTCTAATTGGTATTCTCATATTGGTATTTTCAGCAGAAAATTGTTCCTTTACCAAATTTTCTGACCAACTCTAATTTGTGTATGATCACTTATATACAAGCACAAAATCTTTCAACAAAACATCAAGCCCAGGAGACCAGAAATAAATCTGTGAGAGGACTGATAGACATTGAAACCTGCCTACAAAGGCACACAGGCAAATTATTCTTCTCTTTATGACTTAGTCAGAAAAGTCTTTGGGTAACAAAAATACATAAGCAATAGGAATGAGACTTTACTCAAACTAGCAGGAATGTTTCATAGAAACATGTGGCTTTTGAACATAAAACAGTTGAATTGCATTTAGAAGAAATTGGATTGATTCATGCACTCAGGAATGAGAATACCTTGCACTTCCATAACATGAAAAAATGGAATGCCCATCTTAATATGCCTGTCTCAAAATAGCCACCTAAAATAAAAAGCAACCTACACCTTTGGAACCCTTCATATTATTTTCTGGTGGCTAAAGTCATTTGTTCTCCCTAACAACAGACTGTCTTAAAGCTATTATTCTGGACTGGACAAATTGGTTGACTACCAGCAAGAAGGAAGCTGAAGCTCAGATGGATGTAATTGCACATAGATTTACTTGAACATACTACCCTCAGTCCAATCTCTTTTTCTTGTAATTTATCTCCAGCTGAAGCAATTGGATTTCTTGTGCCCCACTGTGTTAGTAGTTCATTTTGCCTTCACAGCTTGCTGGAACAAGTAGATAGGATAAAGAGAATTCATCTAAGGGAGGGAAAAAACAAAACAAAACTTTTTTTTTTTTTTTTTTGATTTAAACTGGAGACACAACTAAGCCATTTGTGTATAAATACCTGAAGGGAGGGTGCAAAGAGGACAGAGCCAGGCTCTTTTCATCAGTGCCCAGTGCCAGGGGACAAGAGGCAGTGGGCACAAACTGGCAGACAGGAGGTTCCCTCTGAACATCAGGAACCCTTCTGTACTGAGCAGGTGATGGAGCACTGGCACAGGCAGCCCAGAGAGGTTGTGGAGTCTCCTCCTTGCAGATCTTCAAAAACCACCAGGACGTGGTCCTGGTCAGCATGCTCTGGGTGGCCCTGCTGGAGCAGGGGTTGGGCCAGACAGCCTCCAGAAGGCCCTTCCCACCTCAACCCTTCTGTGTGATTCTGTGATTTGCAATTATCTAGCTGAAGGGCTTTTATATAGCAAAGTAAGTCACAGTAGCTCAGTTTTGAGGAGGGAGGGCATCCCGGGAAAGATGTGTCTGGTTGTATTAAAAACATCATTGACTCACAATCAAGGCATCTAAACCCTACTGACTTCAGTAGCTTTCATATAATAATTTGTGTTGATTTTTCTTACAGTACAGAGCTCACATTTTCTAGTAATGTTTTCCTCTTTCAAAACACACTTTTGCAGAGTCAATTAAGTTTGGCAAGCCCCAAAGGCCACGAAGAAATTATTTTGTATTTGGTTGCTAAGGAGTATATCTCAATCTTCTAGTTTATAAGTTTGTTCCCTCCTCCCCCGTCCTTTTTTGTTGTTCAAGAGATAACATTCCCACAAGCATTTCATATATCATCACTTCAAGTACACTTATCTGCAGTAGATTAAAAAAAAAAAGGAAAACACATGCACAAATAGTCTTTGCTAGAAATGGTATTATTTGATGCAAGACTCAAAAGGAGAAATAGTTAATACTTCTCCTTTAAAAGCTTTCATTAGGCTTGTCTTCCATGGAAATGAGCTACAGCATGACCTTGAAAGAGTTCACCTTTGATAAAGTACATGACATCATTTTGCTGTCAGTGTTGTAGTTAACCTACTACTTCTAAGTGTGTGTATGCTTCAGTGGAACATACTCCTAGCCAATTAATCTCATACACAGAATTTGTCCCTGGCTACAGGAACAACAGAAACATGTTTACAGTTGCACTGTCTACTCTCCAAAATGGAGAGTGCTCTCAGGACACTGAGAGGCACTTACTTGTAACCTTTAACACTGGCTGATCAACTGTCCAAGGCACTAGTACTGCTAATTTAAGTTTGTTAACACATGAAAGAGATTTAAGGATAGTGGTTTAAAAACATGGAAGATTTATTTTTCTTGTATGCATAAGGATTAAGGAATTGAATAGAAATGAAGAAATATTAAAATATAGTGTATTTAGCAAAACCTGTTTTGCGAAAGCATGGCAACCCAATTTTTTGTTAGTGTGAACTGTGCTCAGTGATATTCCAAAGTCAAATGAAGAATTCTCAGATTATTGCCTTTCTGATTTGAGAGAGGGAAGGGAAAGTCTGCAAACAGGTGATAAGAGAACACAAGATTTTCTCTCATCAGAAGAGTGAAAAATTGCAAGGGAAAGAAATACAGGTATTTTGAGAGATAATACTACTAAAAGAGGATAGATTTAGATTAGATATAAGGAAGAGATTCTTCACTATGGGGGTGGTGAGGTGCTAGAACAGGTTGCCCAGAGAAGCTGTGGGTTTCCTGACTGTCTTAAGAGGCAATAAAGCTGAAGCTTCTTGAATTCAGCAGATCAGTTGGCAGCTAATTAAGCCTTTTATATTTAAGGGTTAGACTTCTCAAAACTAACCTGTATTCTGGTGCATGGCTTAATGACAGGGATAATAACCTTAAAAAAGACATGAAAGCAGTGTGTGCTGACTGTTGAAGATATCAGAGGGAGAAGGAAATGCAAGTTCCACTGTATTAGAAGAAAAGGTGCGAAAGGACTGTTTCTTCTGTGAGCACGGATCTACGTGGGGAGCAGGGAGGATTTGACCTTGGTTTCCACTGCTTGTCTCCAGCACTTCTGTCATAACACAGATACTGCTGGCTCACCCAGCTCAACTCCATGGCTTCTTTCCAGGTGCCTGTAGTGCGTGCTAGGACACAGCTCCATTGCTGTGGCAGGGATATCTCCAGCAATGGCTACAGGCTGTCCCTGGGGCTGCTGTGTAAACCCTGAATCCTGAATGGCACCTCAGGGGACTCAGCTCCAGCCCTGTCTTGCCCACCTCCCCCGGACACAAGTGAGGGAGATTTCCAGCATTTGGGGGAGCTGTGATCGAAAAGGAGCTCTTTGTACTGGGAAAGCCTTGATTTGAGTTCCTATTACACTAGGAGGAACTCAAAACTGGACAGTATAAGAGCCTGGAGGAAGAAAACAACACCAACGCCAACAACAAAACAAAAACATTATCACATGTCAAGTATATGCTTCAGCAGTAGAACTGACCTTTGGTTTGTTCACTACTTTCAGTTGATAGTACTAGCAAGAAAGACTGTTTTATTTAGATTGCCTGTACTATATTTTTTTCTGTATTTTGGATCTTCCATGTAACAGTGAGTACTGTGTATGCATGCTGAACAATTTTTTTCAGTCATTTATACATGGAATGAAACATAATCTTGTACAGTATTTCCCAGTGATACCTGAAATGTAATAGACTGTAAAACACTTTTTTTTTTTTATCAATGAAGAGTGGCTTTTGAAGCTATTTCCCTCTAATGCCCTTTGTCTACTGAACTACTGAACTACTGAACTACTGAACTACTGAACTACTGAAGTGCCTTTACATTCTGATTGGTGTGTGTGTGTGTATGCATAGCCAAAATGTGACTCTCACCTCGCTGTTTTAGATAACTTCGTATTTGGACAAGACCCCTGGATTCCATGGCAATATTAATTTACCGTGACTTAATAGTTCAGACTTTTCACACCTGCACACATATGTGCACACATCCAAAAGATGGCAACACAGCTGCAGAAATGACAGTGTTGCTGAAATTATTCATCGCCATACAGTTAGAGATTATTCCTCAGGACTGCTTCCTGTTTTTCTCCTTTTCTCAAACTAGTACCACTGAGCTGGTACTCCTGCTGTTGTCTGAGTGCTGGCTCAGAATCTCACTTTGCTCTGCACATACAAGGGAAGAAGCTTGTGCTCCACATCAATATGTAGTCACGTGGGCTCCCTTACCCCTCACTGTTGCTCCATTCTGCCAGCTTTCCCTGCAGCCTGGTATGTAGCTCTGGCTCCTCTGTATGGTTCTGTGGAATACCACAGGGAATATAGAGTACAATAAACATGCTGGTCAGGTGGTGGTAGAGAAGATACAGTGCAGGATGCAGCAGCAAGCAGGCAGCACCGGAAGGTGTGAAGGGCAATTATAGGTGTCAAGGGAAACTGAAGAGCAGAAAGCAGGGTACCAAAAGTCTGACCAGAGTAAATACAGCCTATTAATGAACTCAGGGCCCTGAAAGCAACCCACTTCATATTACAGTGTATATCTGTAACCTTGCAAAGGTCTGATTTTGGGAGGGTACTTGTAAAAAGCCCTTGTTTTAGTTTCAGTCATGATATCCATCAGTTTCCAAGAATGTTAATCTGGTCCATAGCCCTGCCAGTTGATGAGGTACTGAAGCTTTCCACAAAGTAGTTTAGAAAGGAAAATTTGCTTCATGATATTCTGCCTGACCTTGTACCATGAGTGCAGGAGGGGACGGGATTGCTAGTGGAAAGTGGGGGATGAAGCATTAAAGGGAAGACGTAAAGAACTGGGTAGATCTTCATGGATCACTCAGATCACTCACGGATGGTGCACTCAGAGCTTTGAGGCATCCTTTTCATTGTCTCAGATTCTCTGTAGATTCACATGGAGAATGGCAACATGTAGTGTATTGTTTCTGAGATTGTCTTTTCAGGCATGACATTGTGGAGAGGAGCTGAAATCAGGAAAAAATTATGCTGTCATGGAATCAGCATGTTTTATAGTTTCCAAAATAGTCACTGCAATGTACAGCTAAAAGATCTTAGGAAGTCAACAGGTAATTCTTACTGTCCTCCTTTATGGTGTATAAAGGTACACAGCATTTAATTTGAATATGAGCTCTCATAAGCATGAAAACTGACCCTGTAACAGAAAGCAAACACCATCTGCTTCTCAAAATGCTTTTGCCTTTGCCAGTAAGACGCTTAACTTTATTTTATATTTGAGTGTGTCTGTGTTCATCGTCCAAGTTGTTTAAAATTAACAACACTTTCAATTATCCTTTTTGGGGATTCCTTATTATATCTTGAGAGACAAGCTAAAAACCGGAATCTGTTTTATGTTTATTTAACGCAGTGATTCCTAGAATCAAAATTATATTAACAGGACGTCTATTTTAATTTAATTGTATATATTTTTAAGTTACACTGTTTTAACTCTAAAAACTCAAAAATAGTATGGTAGATAAATTTCATTAAATATTTATGATTTGCTGTCCCAACATTAAAAAAAAAAAAAAAAAAAAAGCTATCGAAGTATGCTAGCAGTAGTAGCATTAAGTTTAATAACATACCCTGTAATCTTAATTTTTAGGAGTAATGACCATTCATGGTTATAACAGAAATTAAATTCAGCCGCAAGTATTAGTTGCAAAACAAGTTCTGTTCTCTCCTAATTGACATCTAAAATGGTGTGCAGATTTTATTATCTTTGTAGAGAATAGCCATTTTATCTGTAAAAGATGTGGAAGGAAATAAGATGAGATAACAAGATTTTTATCATCAAAATAAGATAACTGAAGTACAATAAATTATCAGGTAGCAAAATCTGAACCGACAGCTTCAAACAGTTCAGTGAGAGATTTTATTTTCCCATGACCATTTTACACATTTGTTTCCCTATGTAATCCTTCATCGTAGCTCTTTGCCAGAGTCTGTAGAATTCGTTTTCCTTCCTGCAGAGGAAAATGTAGCGCTCCAGTCCTTTAAGCAAATGTATATGACTCAGATGCTGGAAAAACATCAAATAATAGTTCTGAATGGAAATTCACAGCAGTGGGAACTCTTTAGACATATACAAACAACCCATCTTAAACAGGTTACAAAGACTAAAACTAGCATATGTCTTCTTTTCCTTTTTGTCTTTTTTTTTTTTTCCCACAAAATAATGAACCAACTGTGTTTTGAACAATTCCAGCTGCTTTCTTCGATCCAATCCCCACTCTCAAGAATCTTATAGCCAGGCTTGATTTATGATGTATTAGTCTGGCTGTCTCACACCCCACAAAATATTCTCATTTTGAATGAAGAATCACATGTTAGCAGTCAGTACAAGCAAAACTGGCTCAGATCATGGGATTTGTACTTTCTCTCACTAATACATCAGGAAGCAAAATGATCTTTAGCAGTCTGGGTGATCCGCTGGTAATATGCCCCCTAATTCAGCTTGAGAAGTAAATGTGCTGCAGTCACTCCAATTTTGCATATGCACATCTCTGCTGTGGAATACAATCTATTTCAGAAATGTCTTAATCCAGTGAGAGCTAACTAAAGATTATTTTTATAAAGGTTTCCATAAGGTTGCTAGGTATTTTATTAACCTATTTATTTATTTATTTATTTTCTCTCTCTACTGTGTGCACAGCAGTTTCTATTTTATTTTATTTTATTTTATTTTATTTTATTTTATTTTATTTTATTTTATTTTATTTTATTTTATTTTATTTTATTTTGCATTAGAAAGGGTTGCATATAGTCTTTAAATGATTTTTTAGGCGCTGAGTCATTAGGTTTCCAGCACAGCTTGTATAGCCAACAATTACAACAGCTGGTCAGCAAGGAAAACCCCAAACTAACCTACATTATGGTAAAATTAGAGCTGTGAAAAATGATTTCTGGGTTCTGGCATCTAACAGTACATGTTCTACCTAGGAATAAACTCCTCATTAGTCTGTAAGATATTTTGGCACTGTGAGGACACCATCAGCCTCAGATTATGCCTTGATTTCTGTAGCATTCTGTTACTCATTTAGCAAAAGATGGAGGAGTGCACATCCTCATTAGTGAAAATCCTACACATAGTAGCAGTTGCACTCATCTTTGGTGTAATAGCAGCTGCAGCAGATACCAACCTAAGACAGTAGGTGAGCATACAGCAAGCGCAATTTAATATCCTGCTGGCTTCAGTATAGGACAGTGGATTTAAAAGGTATTCTACAAGAGTGGCTGTTTCGGTGTAATTTGAAAGCTTGACATGGAAGCAATGACACAACAATGCAGTGCAGAGAGGGGGTCAGAAGGACCAGTTGCTCCTTCCTTGCCTTGTGAAGGAGGACTGGATGCTGTCAGGGCACTAAGGGTGTCGGTGGCTCCCCAGGGGCTGGAGACTGGGACTGTCAGGGGCTCACAGTGTCTGGCAGGGCAGGACCTTACAGCTGGGTCCCATCCTACCACCCCAGCCGAATAGAAGGGCAGAGCAGCCCCAGCCCTGGGCATTGGGCACCTCCCTGGGGATGGGCACAGGACGAGGCTGGTGCCCACAGGGCCCTGACAATTGTCTGGGTAATTGTTAGCAGATTTAATGTCTATTAAATGCTTTTTTTTTTTTTTTTCCCTCACTTGAATTACATAGCTGGAAAATAAATATGGGCTTCCCATCACATAAAATGGAAAAATCACTGAGATACAGTTTTAGGATTTACAGCAGAGGACACTTGCTGGTTGTAACTTTCAGTCAAGAAATAAGAAGAGAACTACTTTTTCTTTTTTATATATATAAATTATGGCTTTCTGCTAAGGAAAAATGAGCACAGCTGCTGAGCTGTGCAACAGACCAATACTTGCTATCCCCTCTTACAGAGCATCTCAAACTGCATACAAATTATTGCAGAGTCTTCTTTTCCAAAACTATTGTATCTGTGCCACAGTTTTGCTGTGATTAGAGATTACTGGAACAATATCTTTACTACTAGTTCACTGCATTCTAGGTGTCTGGGTGAAACACCTTTGAACCAAGCTTCCTTCTCTCTCTCTTTCTCTTTCCACTCTCTCTCTCTCTCTCTTTTGTTCATTGTTGCTATTCTTGCTACTGACAATTGTAGGGAACTTGGTTTCCTTGTTCACTTATTAGTGTCTGATTACCTTTGACTTTGTCCTCACTGCAACTTAGCCTGTACCCATCCTATATCAGCTGCCCTCATGTTTATAATTCAGTTGCTTTTTCTCTTGCTTAGCCTGGCTTGTTATCGCTTGGACAAAGATGCTGCTGAGTTCCCCATCACTACATTAGTTGCTCACGTCTGTGCTTCCTGGCATCCAGGCTGAATATTGGGTTTTCTGACAGTCCCTTACTGTTTCTGTGCCAGGCTTGTTACTCTTCCAGGTTCCAATAAGCAGGCTGTAATAATTTCTCATTTTTGGAATCAAAGTCAGGAGTCTCCAGCCCATCTGTCCTTATTCTGAGCTGTCATGAAATGACACTGTGTGATGGTGTAACACTGCTTCCTGTCGGTAATGTCTTAGCCTGCATTGCTCTGAATGCTAGTCTCAAAATTGTCTTCACCGATAGCTTTCACTTTCAGTTGCTTTGCAGGTATCATTCTGTTGTGTCATTCAGTTGACAAAAATGACAAGTATGGTTGCTATGTGGGCTGCAAGTTCTTAAAAATGTAGAATACAAATGGAAAAACTTTCCACTTGACATTACCAGGAGGGTTTTTACATTAGGATTTGAATTAGGGGAAGGAAATTATTAAAACTGGAATATATCTCGGTACTCTGAAGCTAGCCCTTCCTCTCTTGCAAAAAGAAAGACTTGTTCTTTTATGGCCAAAAGTGATCAGCAGTGATTCTACATTTCAAATAAATGTATTTTATAAGAGGACATGATACTGTATCTGAAGAAGGTCCAGTCTATCCTGTGTTAGAAAAGTTACATCTTTGTCATTCACTGGAAAGGAGTGACACTCACTGGCCAAAATATATAGTGCCACAAATCAAGTGAATTCAAAGGGTCCTTTGAGTGGTTTTAATTTGAGTTTTGGAAATGAAAAAAGATAGAGTTTCGGCAAATAAATACAGGAGGAAAACAAGAATTAGAAGGAAGTTACAAAAGTCTTAGCAGCCTACGGACAGTTCTAGATCCCCTAGGAAATAAATGCCACCTATTGTCCTCTCTTTTACATCCTCATGCACATATAACCTTTGAAACCTGCATCTCTGTCTTCTCAATTTGTCTCTTCTTTAAGGTTTACAAATCCGGTTACTTTTTCCAAAGCCTAATATGAGATGTTGTTGAAGTTGTAGTGATAATGTCTGTTGGCTACTGGCTATGCAAGAATAACCTTTTTTTTTTTTTTCCTTAATCTTTTTTTTTTCTTCTAATTATTATTGATAATGTTGAAATTATCACATTCCTGTTTCCTCTCATTGTATTTACATGATAGGTATGTAAAATCAATACATATAAGCAAATGATGATTTAATTGATTTACTTCAGGAGATCCTTGATCAGCTTCAAAAAGACATGCTTTAAATATGAAGCAATAAAATAATAATAAAATAATCTTCAGTTCTTGTATGTCTATAGCTAAGCAATTTGCATTTTCCTGAAGCTGACCTGCTGTGAAAAGAAATCACACTTCCCTCACCTGTTTCAGACTGTTGACTTCTTAAAGGGATCTAACATAGCAGAAAAGTAATTTTAGCTCTAATTCCACAGGTAGCAAAGAATATTCACTACCACTGCAAAATCATGCACTATTGGATTTCTGATTTAAAAAAAAAGATAATTAAAAAAATCTCTAAATCCTCTCTTACAATACTTATGATCTTCTGTCAGGCACTTGACTGTCTTTAGCCATAGCCAGTCTTAAATCAGCCATGTGAGATACTGAAAACAATGTAAGCACAACACAGAGTTCACAGTGAGCAAAGAACCTACTGAAATCCTCCTTAAATCTTTGAGAAGGCCGAGCTCCACAGCAATGCTACCAGTAGCATTTGACCTAAGTTATATCATAACCAGCTCTTGTGAAATCAGCAGCAGCTGAATCTTTTGACTGCTATATTCATTGCACAACATGGACCTTCCTGTGCAGTCACAGGAGAAAAATGAAAGACCTTTATTTCTTCCATCCATGGAAAGGGGATTAAGAGATTGTACTCATGTTTTTCTAGGGAAGTACCTTTTCTCCTCTGTTCTATCCTTATGATGGGAGTTTTCCTCCCTGCCCTACTAAACCATCTCTGCTGTTTCACATCTGAGTATCTGACTTCAGCTGTCAGTCTGTGAAGGGTAAATGTTTTTTGCACTACATAGTGGTAAAAGTAGGAAATGCTTACCCAAGCAGTGTGTATTTAAAATCTCTATAAAGCACTATGATAATAAACAACTGCAGTTGCTATATAATTTGTATATTAACAGATCTTAATATAATGAATCTGGTTTCACAGAATCATAGAATGGCTTGGGGAAGGGCCCTTAAAGATCATCCAGTTCCAAACCCCTGCCATGGGCAGGGACGACACCCAGTAGATCAGGTTGTCCACAGCTCCATCCAACCTGGCATTGAACACCTCCAGGGATGGGGAATCCACAACATCTCAGGGCAACCTGTTCCAGTGCCTCAGCATCGTCTGAGTGAAGAATTTCCTCCTAACCTCTAACCTAAATCTCTCCTCTTTTAGTTTAAAGCCATTCCCTCTTATCCTGTCATTATCTGACTGAGCAAAAAGTTTCTCTCCATCTTTTTTATATGCCCCCTTTAGGTACTGAAAAGCTGCAATAAGGTCATGGTTTGTATTGTTTGCAGTATGTAACATGGAATGTCTACTCTATATAACATCCATACTGACAGCTTAAAAAGCCCAAGAGAATTCAAGTGAATTACCCATGGCTTTTTTTTGTTATTAGTGAGGGCAGTAAAATAAGACAAAGAGATTTTAAAAGGGAGTAACTGAGATGACAGGGATCTGGAAGAAATTAGCTGAACGGTACTTAGAGTAAGTTTTCCATATGTTATACATGCATTCTGCCTAGAAATAAGATCTGTAACAATGGTAGGAGTGGAAAAGCAGTATTATAAGAAAGATGAGAACAAACACATGGGTTGGTTCCAACAAATGCTTGGTAAATGTATGGTTGAGTTGTCTGATCTGGTTATCTGCTCTTTCATGAATCAGCCATGTCCCTGTGTTCCTACAGCTATTGACTGGGTGAGGGTCTGTGTTTCAAGAGATGCAAGTCCTGTATGTCTCTGACACTGTTATGGACAAGTATGTCTCTGACACTTGTATGGACAAGTATGTTCACCTCTTTATGTCTTTCTCCATTTACCCATCACTGGAATTGCTAATTCGACATATAAGCTCTCTGAGTAAAGGAACTATCTGATGAAGCACAGCTTCTAACAGAGCTTGGTACCCAGTGGTTGTGAGGGCTTCTAAGTAGTAATGTAATCCTTTTGTATTAAATGTCAGAAGGAGAATCTTATGACTGTGGTTACCTTATTTCTGTATCTGCATCTTCTTCAAGTGTGTTAAGGAAAGGCTAAAGACTTGTGTATACTCATGTATAGACTCTTCAAGTGTTGGTTGCTTGTGCTGTAAACTCCTTATTGACTTGCTCTTTTCCATTTGACAAAGTGTTTCAGCGTCTTTTGGTCTGTTCTCAATGCTTTGCTCTGGTTTTTTTTTTTTTTTTTTTTTTTTAATATCCTTTTCCAGTAATAAATAGTGCCTAGGAAAGAAAGTGTGACTTTTGCCCCCTCTGCTGGCTGGCTCATCAGGACCTGGACACACGAGCAATTTCATTTATTTGGTCAGTGTAGCGGCTCATTAAAAGTGATATAACAGTTTTATTACGACTTGAAGAGAACTCTCTACCCCTTGTACCATACCACCATTTTCAAAGAGATGAAAATTTCTGGTTGTAGCAAAACTGCTGAATAGTATGCTCAGCAACTTGGGTACCTTGAAATGAAATAGCTAGCAGGTTGGGAGTGCTGGGCTGTGTAGTTAGTAAATCATGAGAATATGGCTAAAAGCTGTCCCCTGCTGAAGTGTTGCTAACAACTCCCTGACTATGGTGTGTTATCTAGACCTCTTTACCACTTTACCCCTGTTTTTTTCTAAAGACATTATAATTCCAGGTATTTGCCATTAATGAAGAACTAGACATCATTAAGATGCTCTCCATGAACACATTTTTCTTTGTTAACACCATCAGAGGTGGTGAAACTGCTTATGAGACTGCGAAATCAGATTTAAATTTTCAGGAAGCGTGATAAACACGTCTCCTCATTGGCCCTGTCTCTTCTTTACTCCTGGTTGCACAGGTCTGGCTTGTGCTCCTACACCGTGCTGATGAATCTTATGTCTTTACCAGGTGTCTCTCAGCTAAGACATAGCAAATGCAGGGCATATTGAGGAATAGAATTCAAGAGAACCAGATACCAGGTAGGTATCAGGAGAGGTTTACTGAAGGCTTCCAGATGGAACCTCAGAAAGTTGCTTCTTGGATTTAGGTACTTTGGTCACCTTTGATCAGTTTTCAGAAAACAAACAAACAAACAAAACATACTGAAACATTTCTAATTCCCCTTTGGAAATCAATGCAGTAGTTTGTTGTTGTTGTTGTTTGTTTGTTTTTTTGTTTTTAATTAATTCTACCAATAGATTGAGATGTCTGACCCTTGAAATAGAAACAATAGCCCTGAACTGTATGCCCAGGAAAGAATAGTTCAACACCTAAGCCACCTCTGTAAAGCTAAGTACCTAAAATCATTCCCCTGCTGCAGCTAACAGTATTCTAAATAAAAATTTGATTTTGTTGACTAGTTTAGCAAGTACTGAAATAAACCAGCTAGACAGACATGAAAACAATTTTAAATGTTTGTTAAGGTGAAACAACAACAACAAAACAACAAACAACAACAAAAAACACCTTTAAGTATTAAAATAAATATTAGTATTCTGTCTAATCCTTTGTGAGTTATAATTTACAAAGCTAGAAAAAATGGCATTTATTATTGCTTCCTGTTTCCTGTGGCATGAATAATGGAATTCCATGTCTGATTTTCCAGAGTTCAGTTTCTGAATCGCTAAATTTTGCCACTGGAATAATTTAGACTGGCTAGTCCTTTACTTTTGTAGAAACCCCAAACTCATAATGATAAGCATTAGCACTTTTATATTTTCTTTAGTTATCACCTTATCTGATACCATAATTACCTGAAAGTATCTGGAAATATATTTTACAGTAATATCTTAAACAAAATACATATTGGTGGTTGTCTGTTCTTATCCCAACAGAGCTCATGGTTCAATCAGGTTAAACAGGGTCACTATCTTTGCAACTCATCACCAAAAGAATTAAAAAATAGATTGATCTATATGATCTTTTTTTCCCTTCCATTCCACAGTGCTGCTTTACAAAAAAAACACAGCAGAAACTGTTTTTGTGGTAACCAAGCTTATATATGAAGTGCCTGTACTTCCAGTGGAAATGTAAACTGTCTTATCCAGGTAGCAACTGTTTCAGCAAATTAGAGATAAAATATTTGCTTCCCATTGCTTAAATAAGATTTGAAGGGAGACTAAGAGTTCAAAGAACTAACTTTCACATCCACAACAGACAGAAATTGTTAAAAACAGCCTAAGAACAGAATCTAATCACAAAAAATAAAAATAAAAATACAAAAATCTTGAGATGAGCATCACACAGATTCATCCTGTGCAGCTTTATAGAAAAAGGTAACTATAACGTGTGTGTGCCTTAACTATGTCTTCAGTGACCATGCAATCCTTTCTTCTCTCCCACGATTGCTCCATCTGACTCATAGCTGCTAGAAACCCTTGCTGGGCAGGAGGGAACATGAAGATCACCCTAGCCCTGTTCCCCAGCTGCTGGAGGCCTTGTAACAGCCTTGGAAATGGCTTCAGTGAGGTCACTGGTGATATCAGGAGGCCACTATGATGTCATGCACAGCTTGGTCCCCACCCCTAGAGGATCGACAAAACTGGGGGGTGAGGACTGCTCTCCTTGAGACTGTTCCCATGGGACATTTCACTTGCCAGAGAGAAAGGCTGGGCATCACGGGTATCGCTATTGGCCTTCCCATGCAGGTTGTGTGCTGCAGGCCTGGCCCCATCATGGGGCTCCAGGGTCTCTTCCTGGTGACCTTGCCCATAGGCTCTGGGGATCCCAAAATGGAGCCCAGCGTTCCTAGCAGTCTCATTTGACTGTGTCAAGCATACAGGCTTCTGTGAATGAAAGTTGTATTCAGTATTCATTATTCTTTGCTCAGTGCTCCTGGGAACCCTGAGACAGGGTCTAAAAATCTGAAACATTCCTATAAGAAGAAAAGGAAAGCTGAAGGGCTCTTGTGTGCCCATAGATGCTAGTATTCTTCACTTTCCCGTTTCTAGTTATGGTCTAACATGATGCATAAAGGACATTGGCTCAGCCTACCCTCCATCTGAGACAAACATGCATTCTGGATGCTTTTGTACACAAGTGTGTGCTAAACTTGAACCTATGTTGTAGGTAGTTTTGTCTCCAGTCTTGCAGCAGTCTCTGTCTCTTGGACTGACCTTGGATCTGTGTTATCATCCTGTCTCTTCGTGCTCCTACCTGGGCTTCTTGAATGGACCCTGGACTTGTCTTACTACCACAACTCACGTGACAGATCATTGAATGGCTGATGGATCTGGTTGCTCTCATCACCCTGGCCCTCCTCAGCTATTGTAGACCTGAATCCCGGTGAATTAGGGAACAGATTTGCCTGTGTTGTAGTCACCCTTTGCATCTGAATTATGAGGAGCAGCCCCACTCTCAGTGCTCCCTGACAACTAATTACTTTGTTAGGATGTATATGATACAGGTTACATTAATGACCCCTGTAACTTTATTGGTAAAAAGTGCATCCCATATTGAATTCAAAAAGAGCACAATTTTATTTAGGCTACTGAATATTTATTCTTAATGGATTTTTTATATAAATAATTAATCAATATGATTATACTGGCCTCTATTAGGGAATTTGGCCTTCAGAGCATACTTCGCTTCTTTCATCTATTGTACCTGTTCTTGCTTTATTGTTCTTGTATTTGGGAATCGGATGTGAAGAACTAATTCGTCTCTTATTCCTACTGACAAAAGTCTTAGCCATTAGCATCTATTGTTGTGATGCTCTGTACAATTAATGTAGCAAAACTCCTCTACGTGAGCCACCACGCTATCATAAACTTTGGGGATAAGTCTGTCTTTCTCTCTCTTTTTATTTATTGCAACAAAAATGTTTACAGTGGACTTGATACAATAATAACTGAAGAGAATCCCATAATCAAGGATGGGAAAAATCAAAGTTCATCCGACATATACCATCAACACTGGAAGTTCTTTGCAAGATCTGCATTGCATCATTGGGCTAGGGAATCATTTTTAACAGATTTTGAGGGTCGTTGTGACATACTCATGGAATGAGTATGAGTAGTCAAGGAACACTATGATTAACTACACTAACAATTAGGAAGAGCATATGGGGTGCTGGAATCTGTGGCTGTTGCATGGAGTTTAGAAGTGGTAGGCTCGTCTTCCTCTTAATTGATAATTCTCACTCTGTGGATTCTAGGCAATACCATTCTCTAACTTTCCTCCTGCATATATGTTCTCCAGATTGCCTTTCCAAATGACTGAGCTGTGGGGTAGTCTTGCCTCTAGTACACAGGGAAAAATAAGTCCTTTATTTTCCAGCTTGACTAAGTCCAGTTCCCACAGCTTCTCTTCAGTTCATGCTCTTTATGCCCTGAGAGAAACACAAAGGTGGTGCAGACAGGCACCCCTTCATCTGGTCCCACACTGCCAGGATGGCTGTGGCCACCCTGTGTATCTGGGGCAACTGCCAGGTTCAGCATGGTGCTGCATGGCACAGGTGATGCTATCTGCAAAGATGGAGAACTCCAACTAAATGTCAGCTTTGGGGATGTGAACATGGGCACAATAAGGAAAAGCTCCAAAGGGATGCCCAAAGACCACTGTGAGAGCCAGAAAAGCCAGCTGATGGGCCTGTGAATTGGAAATTATAGTTTGAGGATAGTTTCATGCAGAGAGGGCAGGTGAGATGCAGCTTCCATTGACAACAGCTGTTGGGGAGCTTCTATCTCCCTGTAAGCCTGTTACAGGGCATAGGCTGGTGCTGTATGGAAGGCTCCCCTCATCCTTGCACTGATGACCTCGAAACATTTCCAAAGACCCTGGCTGACTGGCAGAGGAGCTCATGTCTTCACATGCCTATCTGGGATCTGCTGCAAGGCAAACTGGTGGCCTGAACAGAAACCAATTGGCACTGGGTGGTCATGGCCATCCTGGCAGTCTGGGGCCTCTCAGTGCAGTTTGTAGGATGGGTCTCTGCTGTCTGCTTGGAGAAGGCTGTGCAGGGAGCCCTCAGTGGCCTCCTGGGAGAGGTCTGCTGTCTTCAAGCATGTTTCAATTTCCTCCTGTCCCACCAGCATGTTGGCGTGCCACGCGCTTGTGAGCTTCCCCCATCCCATACAAGTACAAAGTACATCTATGAGTAAATAAATCACATATTATGGGTATTTGTATACTCCTTTATATCTGTAGCTACATTCATTTTCTGTATTTTGTATTCTATATTCCAAATTTTTATATTGGGTGTAGGTCTCAAGGTGTTGGCACTTGGAGGGGGTGGGGGTGGGGTGCAGCAGGGGCTGCCCTGTGCCGAGCACAGCTTTTTCTAGCTGGTTCTGCCCAGCTCTGATGGATCCACTGCAGGACATGGCTTAGGCTGGTCAGCCAAGATGGTGGTGCCTCTGGAAAAAGTATTTAAGGATGGGCAAACCCACTGAACAGGTAGAGAAGGGTTACAGTGTGAGGAGCAGCCCTCCAGACACCTAGAACTGAGAAGAAGGAGGGGAGGAGGTGCTCTAGGTGCTGGAGCAGAAGTTTCTCTGTGGCCTGTGGAGGAAACCACGTGGGAGCAGGTTTGTCCTGAAGGGCTGCAGCCTGTGGAAGAAACCATGCTGGAGCAGGAGAAAGTGTGAGGAGGAAGAAGCAGCAGAGAGGAACTGTTATGGCTGGACCCCATAATCCCCATCCCTTTGTGCCACTCAGGGTGTGTGTGAGGGAAGGAGGTAGAGGACCTGGAAATGAAAAATTGAGCATGAGAAAGGGGTGGGGGAGATATTTCAGTTTGTCTTCATTTCTCAGTATCTGAACTTATTTTAACTGGCAATAAAATCATTTTCCCCCAGTAAGGTCTGTTTTGCCCATGATGGTAACTGATAAGTGTTCTCTCTGTATTTGTCTCACCTGGAAAGTGATCTCTCTGTGTTTATCTAAACCCATGAGTTTTTTTGTCACACTTTTTCTCCACATTCTGTTGAGAAAGGAGAGTGAGAGAACAGCTGGGGGGCAGCTGGCAACTGGCTAACACCAAGCCACCACAATTCTATAGTCTGTGGGCTATATATTATTTATGTATATCTATTTCTCTATGTAGAAACCTATGTACATATAAATATATACATATATCTGAGTCAAGGTCGGCTGCCTCGGAGCCAGCACAGCTGCAGCGCCTGACCACGAGTTGCATGGGGGGGTTCTCCAGCCCTTGCTTCGCCAGAGGCAGCCCGGGACAGTGGCAGGACCAGGCCACACCTGACAGCTCTCGTGACAGAGGCTGACAGGGAGCGGGCATCCCAGGACACCAGCAGCTGCGCCCACGACCTCTGCCTAGGAATAGCCACCGTGTGCCAGCTGGTGGGAGCCACCCACAGTGTGCTGCAGTGTGAGTGTGGCAGCTCATGCAGCAGGGCACAGGGATTCTCTCCCTCCTCCCTTTCGAGTCCATCCTAGCTACTGGCAGTATCTGTGACCACAGTTTTTGTGATGGTCTCTACCAGGCAGAGAACTTGCCCCAGAAAAACTGTGGTGATCCAAACAGAGGGCCTGTCCAGAACCATGGCTGTACAGGTCTCTGGCAGCAGGGAGTGCCAGAGCCTGCTGCTGCCAGGGCCGGGGGGGGGGGGGGGGGGCGGCAGGCATTCCACCTGTGTGAGGTGCGAGCAGGTGGAAGATCTGGTCAGCGTGGTGGCAGAGCTGAAAGAGCAGGTTGAGAGACTGAGGGCCATCAAGGACCATGAGCAGGAGATCGACTGGTGGAGTAGCTCCCTGGAGTGCCAGAGGGAATGGCGCCACGGAGATACCACGCAACTGATGGTGAACCCCCTGCCCTGCCCCGTGAGGCAGAGGAGGGGGACCTGAGGGATGGGGAGGGTTGGGAGAGGGTTCCTGCTTGGCATCATGGGTGACCCCCACCTGTTTCCCTTGCATCCCCAGGTCCCGCTAAACAATAGGTTTGTAGCATTGGACGTGGCAGGGGAGGTAAGTGGGGAGGCGCAGGAAGGTTCCCTAAAGAGGTTACCAAAGACGAGGCAGTTGACTCCAGGCATTCAGACTGCCTCAACCAGGAAAGAAGGAAAGAAAGGTGGTTGTGGTAGGCGACTCTCTTCTCAGAGGAACAGAGGACCCCATTTGCAGACCAGATCCGAGCCGTGGGGAAGTGTGCTGCCTACCTGGGGCCCGGGTCAGGGATATAACTAGAAAACTGCCGGAGCTGGTTCACCCCACTGATTATTACCCATTACTCATAGTTCAAGCGGGCAGTGATGAAATCTCTCAGAAAAGCCTGCCAACTATGAAGAGAGATTTCAGGGGTTTAGGGCAAATAGTTCAAGGAGCGGGATCGCAAGTCATGTTTTGTGCCATTCCTTCTGGGGAGGTGAAGGACATGGAGAGGGCTAGGAAAACACAGGTAATGAATAACTGGCTGAGAGGCTGGTGTCGTGACAGGAACTTTGGGTTCTTTGACCATGGGGCAGTTTACTCGACCCCTGGTCCCTCAGGAGTCACTCCTGAAGGGCAAAGGGGTCCAGGAAGCCTGGACACTCCTCAAGAAGGAAATTTTAAAGGCACAGGAGCAGGCTGTTCCTGTGTCCCATAAGGCGAGCCAGAGGGGAAGAAGACCAGCATGGATGAACAGGGAACTTTAACTGAGACTCTGGGAGAAAAAGAGAGTCTACATCCGCTGGAAGAAAGGATAGGCTACTTGGGGCAACTACAAGGAAGTTGCTAAGATATGCAGACAGGAAGTTAGAAAGGCAAAAACCCATCTTGAACTCAGATTGGCCACTGCAGTAAAAGAGAACAAGAAATCCTTTTACAAATATATGAACACCAAGAGAAGAGTCAAGGAAAATTTCCATCCTTTCCTTGATGCAGCAGGAACTGTGATCACTGAGGATAAGAATAAGGCTGAGGTTCTCAATGCCTTCTTTACATCTGTCTTTAGTAGTTGGATCAGTTATCCTCAGGGTACTTTACTCCCTGACCTGGATGTCCCCTATCATTCAGGTAGAGAATCCCCCCCGTGATCCAGGAAGAGACGGTTAGAGACCTGCTCCTCCATCTGGAATGTCACAAGTCCATGAGACCAGACGAGCTCCACCCTAGGATGCTGAGGGAGCTGGCAGAAGTGATTGCCAAGCCGCTTTCTACCATCTATCAGCATTCCTGGTTATCTGGAGAGGTCCCAGAGGATTGGAGACTTGCTGATGTGACTCCCATCTACAAGAGGGGCCATAAGGAGGACTCGGGGAACTACAGGCCTGTCAGCCTGAGCTCAGTTCCAGGAAAAGTTATGGAGCAAATCATCTTGTGTGAGATCACATGGCACTTGCATGCCAGGGGTTCAGGCCCAGCCAGCATGGGTTCACAAAAGGCAGGTCATGCTTGTCCAACCTTATCTCCTTCTGTGATCTTTTGACCAGACTGGTAGATGAGGGAAGGGCTGTTGATGTAGTCGACTTAGACTTCAGCAAAGCCTTGGACATGGTCTCCCACAGTATTCTCCTAAGGAAACTGGCTGCCCGTGGCCTAGACGGGTATACTCTTCTCTGAGTGAAGAACTGGCTGGAGGGCCATGCCCAGCGGGTAGTGCTTAATGGAGTTAAGTTCAGCTCTTGTCTCGTTACAATGGACATTACAATGACCTGGATGAGGGGATTGAGTGTACCCTCTGTAAGTTTGCAGACGACACCAAGTTGGGAGGTAGTGTAGATCTGCCTGAAAGTAGGGTGGCCCTTCAGAGGGATCTGGATAGGCTGGACTGCTGGGCTGAGGCAAATGGGATGAAGTTCAATAAGGCCAAGTGCCGGGTCCCGCACTTTGGCCACAATAACCCCATGCAACGATATAAGCTTGGGGCAGAGTGGCTAGAAGACTGTGAAGAGGAAAGGGACCTGGGAGTGTTGATTGATGCTTGGCTGAACATGAGCTGGCAGTGTGCCCAGGTGGCCAAGAAGGCCAACAGCATCCTGGCCTGTATTAGAAATAGTGTAGCCCGCAGGAGTAGGGAGGTGATCATCTCCCGTACTCACCTTTGGTGAGGCCGTGCCTCGAGTACTGTGTTCAGTTTTGGGCCCCTCACTACATGAAGGACATTGAGGGCCTGGAGCGTGTCCAGAGAAGGGCAACAAAACTGATGAGGGGTCTGGAACACAAGTCTTATGAGGAGCGGCTAAGGGAGCTGGATTGTTTAGTCTGGAGAAGAGGAGGCTCAGGGGAGACCTCATTGCACTCTACAACTTCCTGAAGGGAGGTTGTACTCTTCTCTCAGATAACTAATGATAGGATTCAAGGAAATGACCACAAGTTGCACCTGGGGAGATTTAGATTAGATATCAGGAAAAACTTTTTCTCTCAAAGAGTGATCAGGTGCTGGAACGGCCTGCCCAGGGACATGGTGGAGTCATCATCCCTTGCGGTGTTCTAGAAGCACCTGGACAAGGTGCTGGACAGGGAACTCCCAGAAAGAGTCCAGCGGAGGGCCACAAAGATGATACGGGGCCTGGAGCATCTTCCCTATGAGGAAAGGCTGCGAGACCTGGGTCTGTTCAGCCTGGAGAAGAGAAGACTGAGAGGGGATCTCATCAATGTGTATAAATACCTGAGGTGTGGGAGACAGAGGGATTTGGCCAACCTCTTTTCAGTGGTTTGTGGGGATAGGACAAGGGGCAATGGCCACAAGATAGAGCACAGGAAGTTCCGCACCAGCATGCGAAAGAACTTCACGGTGAGGGTAACAGAGCACTGGAACAGGCTGCTTAGGGAGGTTGTGGAGTCTCCCTCTCTGGAGATATTCAAGGCCCATCTGGACGCCTACCTGGGCAGCCTGCTCTAAGGAGCCTGCTTTGGCAGGGGGGTTGGACCCAGTGATCTTTCGAGGTCCCTTCCACCCCCTTCGATTCTGTGATTTTGTGATTCTGTGATTCTGTGATCTAATCATGAAGTATGAAAACATGTGGGTTATGTCATTTTCAAAAATGTTGGGTTTTGTGTGTATCATAGGCAGGAGCTTTCAGGTGACTGGAAGATGAGGAGGACTTTTGGGCAAGTGGGACATATGGTAGACAGTAGGAGCAGGGCTTACCCCCACTGAATGAGCTTGGTGACACCAGTCCCTGCTCATGCTGGGTCAGGGTTCTCATGCTGCTACTGCCCTCTGCCAAGCTCCCTCTGCAGTGTCACCCCTGTGCAGTGCCACGGGGCCACAGCTGTGTGCACCACCCCAGGTGTAGTCCAGCAAAAGGGAACCATCATTGCCCTTTACCTTCTGGCCAGGCTACCAGGGATGCAGTCTGGATACTGACAGCCTTCATCTGATCTGGGTTTGTGCCCTCACACTACTCAGGACTTGTTATTTATTCATGTTTAGTTTTTATGAGATTCCTGTAGGCCTGTTCCTGTAGCCTGTCTAGGCACCTTTGAGCAGTGGCTCTGCTCTCAGGTTTGTTGACTGCAACCCAGGTTTGGTGTCATGTGTGGACCTGATGAAGCACATTTCATGTCTTCTTCTGGAACGCTAATGAAAATATTGACCAGTACAAGTGCCTAAGGAGTTCTTATGTATCAAGTCTCTAGGTTGAATGTGAGTTTTTGCCCTTCCTGACAAGTTCTTCCTCCTATTTGTTTTTAATGTAAAAGCCACCAAAAGCACACTAAATGTTAGTGTGTTTAAGTTTACTGAAATCATGCAAGTTTAGTAGTGCAGTCACCAGCACTGTTAGTCTGTCATTTGTTCATTTGTTTTGAAGTTCTAGAACAAGCCTTGTCAAGAATGTTTATCTTCTTCAGAAGTTTTTTTTTTTTTTTTTCCTGAAAAAATGTCTCATGCAGGACTGACTGTTAAGGTTTTATTGCTCGTTTGGGAGTTTAGGATATACACCCTTGACGTGGAAACAGAGGAAATGACAGATGAAAGAGCTGGTACACAACAGGGAATGTTACTGTTTATGGCTGTTAGTGGAAGAAATCTCATTTTCTTATTTTTCTCTTGTTTTCTGAATGAACTTAAGAGATGATGAAAAATGTAGTGCAAACAAAGTTTGCATAAAGCTTTTATTTTAACCGTTTACTTAAATGTTTAACATTTTGCCAATGGTGGGAAGATGGCTGAGACATTTTGTGCATCATGATGATGTATATTCTGCCAATCCTTAAGCATTTAGTCAACTAGGATTCAATTTCACATTTTATTTTCTGCTTCTCATAACTTCAATTTTGATTCATTTTAAACAATTTTGGGAAGTAGGAATATGTATTTTGAGATTTATTTTTTTTTTCTTGTTCTGAATAATGATACTGGAAATACTATGTTAGTAGCTGTTTATACTGTATTTATGTAAGTTGCAAGTTCATGGAATGCAGTTAATGGAACAGTTTTCATTAAAGTTACGAATCCTCACTCTAGTCATATGTCTAATTCTTCTTTAATTAATGTATTATCAATTATTATAGCTTTCTACCAAAGTGTATAAGTTATACATCAATCAGTGTCTTTACATGAAACATTCATTACTACTAGCTTCTCTGGAAAATTCTACATGGTAATTTGAGTTTGATCTGTTGATTTAACATCAGAGAATCATTAAGGAAGATTGAAAAAGACCTCCCAAGATCATCTGGTCCAGCCATACCCTTAACACCAATATTACCCACTAAACCACGTCCCCTAAGTACCACATCCAACCTTTCCTTAAACACCTCCAAGGACAGTGACTCCAACACCTCCCTGGGCAACCCATTCCAACGTCTAGCCACTCTTTCTGAGAAGAATTTTCTCCTTATTTCCAACCATCCTTTCAGTTCTTTCATTCCATGTTTCTTAAGTTATGGAATGCAAAACAAAGACATTCAGAGCATAATCTTTATTTGACTAGGAAGAATGAATGAAATTCAAAGTACTTGTGATTAAAAATGTTACATGAATGAAAGAACTAAAACTAGACTTAAATTTACAGTTCAACTTAACAAGTCACTAACCACTGTTTTCTTTTTACAGATTTCTCTTGGTGTTGATTTGTTTAATATTCAGTGTACTGTCTACTGTAGAACATTATTCTGAATTTGCCACTGGAACCCTTTTCTGGATGGTAAGCGAACTTTTGGGGGAAAGACACTTTTTTGGGAAAGTTTTGACTAACTGTGAATTGCTTTAGGTGAACAAAGGAGATAATTTTAAAAATCCTCATACAAAACATGATACTTAATTTAAAATATTACCTGCCTTTACTTTAAGGAAGGTCATAATTTAAAAGGAATGATTACTAAACTAAGAGAGTACTTGCTCAATTGATTGTTTTTATATACTTGCTTTACATAAGTTATGAAATTGTACACTGTAGTTTTCACAATGGGTGATTGCTGTCTTATGCAGTATGAAACAGAATATTCCATAGCCAGGAATGTATTTTTAAAACAAAACTTTTCTAAGTCTTCTGGTGAAAACTGTGCAAGAACCACGCATTTCTGAAGTACCCGAATTTCAGGACTGTCGTAACCCGATCTAGTGAAGGTATCCCTGTCAATGGCAGGGGAATTGGAACTAGATGATCTTTAAGGTCCCTTTCCACCCGACTCTTTCTATGTTCCATTATATAATTCTAAGTGATTTCTGTTAGACTAGTTTGTCAGTATATCTAACAGGAAGGAACAGCTTTTATCACAGTTTTGTGCATTTGACTATGAAGTTGGTAGTTTTCAGTTCATGGGGCTGTTAGTAATCCATCCATGTATCAGTTTTATACTTGGTATTTTGCAGAAGCATAAAGTCACTGTGCTGCTTATGTAACATCCTTATCTAAGACCCTTTTTCTTGCTATTAAAATCTTAAGTAGTCATTAAAAAAAAAAAAAAAGATGCTGCAATAAGAAAAGCAGCTCACTTGGAGGTAGACAGAGGCTACTTATTGATTTCACAGTGGCTAGGTAACAATTCTTTTCATCACTACTACTTTTTATCTGAACTATCAGTGGCTAGTTCAGAGGTGAAATGTACTTGAACTGTGTTACTAGTCCTGCGATATTAAGTGTTTTAAAAATGTGAGTTTCCATCTAGTGACAATTCATGAACTGTTACAAAATACATATATACTGAAGTATTAATTTGAAGCAGGTGGGAATTAAAGTATAAATCATTTCTGTAAGGACCTCAGAGACTTTTCCTCCTCTGCTCGCCCATGGCCTCCTTTAGAAAGTTAAGAATGATAAAGCATCCTTTGTTAAAAATGGAGTAAATCATTTTTAAACAGTTGCTGAAAACATCTGGATTTTAGCTACTCAGGTCCTCTATCTCAAAGTGTGATAGTCTCAGAAGTTTTATTATAATTTCTTTTTGTTAAGTGCTTCTAAGATTTCTAATGTGATGCATTTTGGTTTTCCAGCTGGTTTGAAAACAAAAATAAGTTATTATTTGTTTTACTGTGGCTTAGACTACATTAGTACACGTGGCTTTCATGTGCAGTTGACTAAGCCATGTTTAGGATCCCTGAGTTGTTTTTGGATTTGATTAATGTTAATTCTGTAACAAATGTTGATTAACCTTTAAGCCATATTCAGTGTCAAACAAAGTGCAGTCTTCTGCCATTCATATGTAATCTTCTCATACTCACTGAAGGATGCAGAGCAATTATAGTTCAGTATAACCACCACCAGAAACAGTAATACTAGTAAAGATTTAATGTTGAGCTGCTTGAGAACAGTGGAGAGTGCCAGCATGGTAAGATACAAGACTGGACCAAATCATCTATTGGATCAAATTCAGAATGAAATTGATTTATTTCTCTTCTCATTCAAGAAACATGCAATTCTTTGCATAGCCCTATTACTGAGTCAGTAGCTGATAAATACTAGTATGTCATGCTGGTGTTGTTTTCGTAGTTGTGAAGGTATATTGTGGTAGATGAACAGTTGAGAAGGATTGACTTAAAAATTATAATGTTGAAAGTTGATAAAACCTGACAAGAAGGATATCATTTGACACTTGTAGATGCTTAAATGTGTTTGTATTTTCTTATAGAGGGTGAGATGTCATGCCAAATACAATTTTGGATAATATGTGTCACTGGAGGAAATATTGCACATTAGTAACAGATGTAACTGCAGGTGTGTCCTAAGCCACTGAAACCTTCTATCAAATACTTAATTTTCTGATATTCATGTTGTATCTGGGTGGTGTAAGATAACAACATTAGGTGTGAAACCTAAAAAAGACCCAAACCTTTATCCAGCCCCCTCTCGCATAAACCAACATATGTTTTCAAGTCTCTGACAATTGAAGTGATTTCTAGAGAAAAAAGAAAAAAAGACTCTTTAGTTCTGCATTTGCATGTTAAGGCCAATCTATAATTTTTGAGGCTTTGAACGTGTTGCTTAGCCACAGTTTCTGATGAAGGTTTATTGCTATGCTTCCCCAAATGTGGGAAATTTGCTCTATTTAAGGTCCTTGCTTGGGCTTAAAGGGAAATACTGTTTTTTACACATATGTAGAAAAGACATGCTGTAAAATGTTGTTTACATGTGGTAAAATAAGTTCACTTCTGTGGTAGAAGGAATAGTAAAACTTGTCTTGAGTTTTCAAATGCTACCATTTGAAAGAGGTTTTTATTCTCGCAGTACTAAATATTTTCCATATTCATGTCACTGCTCTAGGAAGGTTCATTTTTTTTTTTCCAGCTGTAAGAGAAATTTAATTGTTCCATGTAAAAACATTGTATTATCTTTGTTAATTCCCGTGACTATTTTTTTTTCCTTTTTGTCATCTGGCTATTTATCAAAATGGTAAATGAAAAAAGTGACAGTAACATTGGCACAATGGATCATGCTAATAAACACTGACAGAACAGAGAGTGAAGAGGAGTGATTTTCAGGAAGCTTAAAGGTTTAGGTTTTATTTATTTTCATTTATTTGTTGATTTATTGGTGTCCATCTATAGCAGATACCTGTCCAAATTATCTGTACCCTTTCAGTCTAAAAACAAGATTGAAAGCCCTGGAAGAACAGACTGTTTCTATGTTTTTTTTTTGTTGTTTTATTTTGTTTTGTTTTGTTTTTCCTTAGTGTTTATTTTGGGCTAAGCCTAAAGTTATTTCTAAGTTCTTTCTCCCTTTTGGTAGAGGGACTGTGAAGTTGAAGTGTGTATATACAGATGACTTAGGAGGTTTATTTTACTCTTACTACAAAAATCAGGAATGTGCAGTTTCTTAGAAGTATAAATTTGTAAATGGAAAAAATGAAAACAAAACAAAATTAAGCAAAAGTTTGGGGACATTAAGAAGCAAAAGGGACTGCTTGTTCATTTGACACCTTCTATGACTTAGGTTGTACAATTAACTTCTCTGATTAAAAATTGTTTCAACTGGATAATGCATTATAGGGAAATGACTGATCTTGATTTAAAAAAGGGAGGTGTTCTATGCTTCTGAGGACGTTATGTAACAATGATACACCAGCACTAGTATAATTCAAAGGACTAGCCCTCCTTTGCAGTGCAATTCTATATCTCAGCTATATGGCTTCTGTTCCACATCCTTGAGTTTTGCCACTTAGCCTACCAAACTGTCTACATGACTGTAACTTTGCTGTTGCAGCTTCTCTAATACTGTTGGAATTATGGGGTAGAGGTAAATTCGAGACACCTGACTTGAACCAACTTAAAGAAGTCATGTCCAAGTAGCCAGGGCAGACAGGGTTTATTGATGATGGACTATTATGAAGTATGTGATTTCTCACCTATAACCTATAGAATCAAATATAACATCTCAGTCAAAGCCCTCTGTACTGCTTTCACGACCTCCCAACTTTTCTAGCAATATTCTGTCTCTTTTTCCAGCTCTTGTGTTGACATTCCCATGGTTAAAATAAGCTTGTCTCTATGTTCATTCTCCATTGGTTTACATACCCATTTGTAAACACACTTCTTGCATGAGATTTATTAATGTGCCACGCTGTCCTCAAAATTGGGACACTTTCATTCTTCCGTTTTCTTCATTGAAAACTTGGATCTATTTTTGATAGATCCAAAATCCTCTTAAAAATGAATATTATTCTTAAGAAAGTAAAGATAGAGATGTGCTGACTGAATGAATCAGCAATCATGGTTTTCAAACTTGCATATCCTGATTATACCATCTCACAAGCATTTTTTAGATTGTTTTTGGTGTTTAAAAGCTTCTGTGTTCACCGACTATAAAAAGAACATCCTGACCTTACAATTCTGTTCAGATTTAGCATGCTTATCCATTTTGGCATAGGTTATTATCAACACCCTGATGTTAAAGTGAGATTTGAAGACCTGTATATTAAATGGGTTCTATCAAGAGTTGTAGTAAAAAGGCTACACCTCTAAGAGGGAAGAGAGCAGTCAGAATAGGTGTTAATGTGAGGCACAACTGTCCATAAAAGAGTTGGCTTGGGATATGAACCTTTAGCTTAGCTTCTACTTCTGCCTCTGCAGGACTGTTTTACACTGCAGCATTGAATTATGGGACTAAAATGAATACTGGTATTTCTACGGTGCCTTTTTCCTGTGTCTTCAACTATTCTGGTAAACTATCTTGTTTTGCTCGTACCCATCATGATCCAGATGGCATTTTGTATTCCCTTGTTCCGTAGTTAACCCTTACATTTCTCCCAGAAACCCATGGTAATCCACCATAATTCCTATCAGCTCTTTCATGTCAAAACTGTGCAGCATAACTAGGTTGTAAGAGAAGCATACATGTGTTTGGAGGACTGTCTGTACAGTTTATGCCAAACACCACAATTTTAGCTGAAAGAAAATGAGTAGTCGTCTCTGATTCCATTTCAGCATGCAATCACAATTCAGCTATAATTGCAACTATTAGATCTTATTCCATGATGACTTAGGCTGTTTGCTCACTCTTAAGAAGGCTAATGTGAGAGTGTCTTACTGCTATCTTTCCCTACCTAATGGGAAAATATAGATAAGGGTCAGACTGGAGGAGGCTGTGGCCCATGGAGAGCCCCCGCAGGAGCAGGCCCCACGCCGGAGCTGCAGCCCATGGAGAGGAGCCCACGCAGGAGCAGGGGGTCTGAAGGGAGCTGCCGCCCATGGGGGACCCATGCTGGAGCCATTTGCTCCTAACGGATGGACCCCGTGGTACGGAGCCGTGTGGGAGCAGTTATTCAAGAGCTGCTGCCTGTGGGAAGCCCACAGAGGAGCAGTTCGGGAAGGATGGCATCCTGTGGTAGGGACCCTACGTAGAGCATGGACAGGGAGTGACTGTGAAGGAGTGACTGACCACAGCCCCCATTCCCTGTTCCCCTGCACTGCTCAGGGGGAGGATGGAGAAGAGGGTGGATGGGGGTAAGGTCTTTTTAGTTTGCTTTTTGTTTCTCACTGCTCTTCTCTGCTAGTGATAAACAATAAATTTATATTATATTATATTATATTATATTATATTATATTATATTATATTACATTACATTACATTACATTATATTATACATATTATATATATATATATGATAGGGAGCTATGCTGAGTCTGGTTTACACATGACAGTAACTGTTGAGTGATGTCCCTGTCCTTATCTCAACCCTTAAGGCCTTTCCATCATATTTTTTCCCCTTTTCTGTTGAAGAAGGGGAGTGAGAAGTGATTGTGGTGGAGTTCAGCTGCCCAGCAGGGTAAAACCATCTCACTTTGCAATTACAAGACATCTCTCAAGACTTTTTAGAGAGCATGACTTTCTGGGCCCAGTGGATGATCAAGATGTATACATCTATGCTCATGGATTAGTTTGCTTTATGCACATTATTAATATATAAATGGACTTTGCACTTGACCTGCTCAGTGCATTTGTTAAATTCCCAGTTTTGTTTCTATTGTTCCCTTTCTGGGGAAGATATTGCTGGAGTGTTAGGCTGCTAACAAAAATAGCAGCTGACCAAAATCTACTTGAGCCTTTATAGGTTTTTAGGAAACACGTTGTTGCATCCCACTATGTAACAATTACATTTTGTACATTAGGATTCTTCCTCTTGTCTGCAGGGCCATTTCTGGAACAGAGGCTGTGGTATGCCTGCATGCGTGTTTAAGGGGTATGTCTGTGTGTGTGTGTGTGTGTGTGTGTGTGTGTCTGTTCATGACTATTCCTCACGCAAGTCTTACTTGTATGACTTATCATCTTTCTGAAACTTTTCCCACTCTGGTAGTAAGGCTTGCAAATTAGTCATGCAGCAGAAGATTGCCCTATTGCTAACTAACATATGCTAATGTAAGTGCATTTGTCTACACTGATATATGAGGAGCATCTTCCTTTTCATAGAGCCTTACTGTCTGCTTTAATACAGAGGTGGATTGACTGCTTTGTTCTTTTCTTCCACCTTCTAGAAACAAGCTTGCTCAAGTTCTACATTTTGCATTACAAACATGTACCTTTAGTTCAAAGGAATAAAAGACCAAAGTTGTGTAGAAAATATTTATTAAAGTGTCAGAATAACAAGCCCTTACATAAATCATTATGTACAACATAAACTCTTTCCAAACTTATGAGCACAAAAAGTTGCTATTAAAATGTGCATCTATCCACCAAATCAGTCAGTTTAGTAATGATTATTCAGTTCAATTAAACAAAACTAACTCCATAAAGATCTGTATTCATTATCCTTTCAAGGTGCATGAAATGTACACAATGAATGTTTTAAATATATATATATACATATATTATCTATATATGTATAGTTCAGATTGCTGTATGTGCTGTGGTATGATAGAGTCTCTAGTTTCCTATGTTTTCCTTAGTCCTCGTTCTGTACCACTGGGAGCTTGTCTGTCTGTATTTAGGACTTGCTTCATGAGAAAGTTCTTGTACAAAGTCTGGAGAAACAAGCACAAAGAAGCATGTTCCATCCCCCACCACCACATCTTTACTCCTAGCACATACCATGCACTCTGGTTATCTACCTTCTAGTACTCAGGCATGACATAGTAATTTGTGAGGCCATATCACAAGTTCATAAACACCATCCTGGGCAGGATTATTTCAAAAATTTATTTTCAGTATACAGCAGTTTAAGTTCCCTTTTCAGTAGTCACAGTTACAAAACTGCTTGTAGCCATCCCTCACATACTGCTTTTTTGGATCAATTTGCTGCTTGGTTTTGCCAATTTGTTGTGGTGTGATCAAAATGGAGGATTTCTTCCAAGTCTTACGTCTGCTTTCTTATTACCTGCTCTGATATTTAAAGCATGAAGTATTGGGAAAAATGTATAGAAACGGGACTTAAAATTGAGTTGTGATGGACTGTTCTTCCAGTAGTTAGGTATTAAATTAATTCTCCAACACTTGGTGCACCAAATCAGGATTTTACAACAGGCCACTATAGGTGGAAGCCAAATCTTGGTGGAAGTTTGTTATGGACTGCTTGATCAGGATAAAAAAAAAAAAAAAAAAAAAAAAAGCAGGCAAAGTCATCTTTAAAAAACTGAAAATTTTGGGGCATGTACCCTTTTTCTTATGGAGGACTTTCATCCAGCTAACACCCATTAAAAAAAGCAACACAGTAAGATGCAAGTGATCTGTGATCTGAGAGATTTTAGTGTTTCAGGGTTAACATCTAGGTATGGGTACTGAGTGGAACAACTGGGAATGAAACAGTTGTATCTACTATTCAGATCTACAAGGAAAATTATTTGGGGATATAATAATCAAAGACAATGCATTGTCTGTAGCAATCAGGATATTATGCCATTCAAGATCCTGGAAGGAGTACAAACTTAGACTTCAGTAATAGCAACTCTGAAAGGTCAACAAGCTCAGGACAGCTAGCAGGCCTTTAAAGTCAATCTCTAAATGCAGCGAAGCAATGAATTCTAGGAACAGTAGAACAAGGGAAGTGACTATTCCCCTTTACTTAGGGCTAATTTGACTACATCGAGGACAGTGCACCTAGTTTTGGCTCACCACTGCAAGAAAGTCTTCGAAAAACTGGAGCAAGTTCAGCATAGGAACATCAAGATGATGAGGCTGTTGGACTCATTTGATCTTGTGATATTGCCTCAAAAAATTACCATGTCATGCCTGAGTACCAGAAGGTGGATAACCAGAGTGTATGGTATGCACTAAGAGTAAAGATTTGGGGTAGGGGATGGAATGTGGCTTTCTTGCCTTATAAATTTGGCACACCACATGGTAAAGCCTGTACCCAAGATGCATGAGAGCATCAGAATTTCAGGTATCACTTAAAATTAATTTTAAAAAGTGCATTTAATACTTCTGGTAAAAACAGGAAAGAAAAAAAAAAAACACTGCCAAATACTAATGATTTTTTTTTCCTCCATAATGACTCTCTGGACACTTTTAGCACTAATGGAGATAATTCTCAGGGTTTGCTTGCCTTTCTCATACCTTTTCCCATACACAAGTCAAGAACAGTGATTATGGAATTTTCTACAGTCAATACTTAATCTATAGTCAACATTGTTCACTGTCTGTGACAGAATTGACTCCTAATTAGTACTTGTGCTTATCTGCTACTTTCCCAATGTTTTTCATATGTGCTCCTTAACTCTATTTCCATTCACCATATTTCCCAGAGTTCTAAGCATTTTACTTCTTCATCCTTTCACTCATTGAAATATTCACTTTGAGTTCAAATAGATCAATCAAATCAGTTCTGATTGTTCATGTTGCCTTTCATTACAAAAAAACTGTTTACTTAACTGCTCTTTTTGACTTTTAATATTTGTAACTTCTATGTATGTCTTCCTTTTATACTCCTCATTCTGTAAGTGATCCTCTAGAATTTTATTTAGTGTAGCGTTTGAAGTCATGCATCTTCAGCCACATTCTTTTCTTGGAGGCAATCAGACTTATATGCATGTCTGCTTCCTCATATATAAGCAGCTTATGGCTCTTTTTCATATATGTGTACATATTATACAAGAAATTTAAATATTTTCAGCAGTTAGTATTGTTGAGTGGTCATTCAAAAGCATGGAATATCTACAGCTGTTCTTTGAGTTGCCTGGTGTGTTATCACGAACTTTTGGCATGACCACTAACCTTAAAATTGTCTTATTCTAAGATCATAGTAGCTAACTGACTGAGATTTAAAAAAAAAAAAAAAAAAGTATTTAGTAGTATTTTTCACTAAAGTTCCCATATGTGTTACTGTTTCTCTTATTAAAAAAAAAAAAAAAAAAAAAAAGGAAAAAAAAGCCAGAAAAGGAAGAAATACTATGTGCAAATCCTGAATATGTTTATGCTTATCCATTTTCTTTTTCAGGCTTCCTTCATTTTATCCTTTTAATTTGTCCCAAATCTGAATTCCCCAATAGAAGTTGTTATTTTATTTTTCCCCTCTAAGGTGATTCTATTGAAAAATTTATTTTGAAGAAGTTGGAAAAACCTCTTGCATAGGCTTTTGCCTATACTGCAGGAGACTGCAATGTTTTCTTAATGTTCTAGTAGTTCATGTGTCAGTTTTGATTTGTAAATGACATCAAGATTTTTGAGGATATGGCATTAAAAAATAAACTATAAAATGGGTCAGGTGTAATTCCTCCTTTGAGGATTAATGAGCGTGTTCATGGTCGGTGGTCATATATTTTTCTACCAGGAGAGGTCACCATAGTAGTTTACAAAAGACAGATTTTTGTTTTTATTGTAAAAAGATTGCAAAAAAGTTTCTTACCTCGTGGGAGTAATTTCACATATTGTGCAGTTTTAGAAAACAAACAAAAAATATTTTTATCATACATGATATTTTTACACAACATAAATAGGACAGAAGAAATAATCAATTTGTATAATGACAGTGTTATAGGTGAAAGGGAAATTTTGTAGTGTTTCCATATCTCGATGTTAGTTACTTTTTATTTTTTTTAATTTGAGAATACAAAGTGTGTTCTTGACTCTGACAAAATATAATGTTTTTGTTGCAAAATATATTGATTCAACTTTGTTAATTTAATTTCTACTTGCATGCCATGATGTATTTAATATTACGGTCATTGCAATTGGAATGGTGGAGGGATAGGAAATATTGTTTATCTTAATGTGCTTTCAATTTTAGAGCACATAATCTAAATTTGAAATCACTTAGCATTTTCAGTCTAAGCAGTAATAACAAAATTGTGCAGGAATGGATGTACTAGATTGGACCAAAAGCCCAGCTAGTTCAGTATTGAATCTCAGATTGTATCTCAGTGGTTTGTATTCAATACAAAATAGGAAGATTTTCTTATAAAATTATTATGTGTTAAAATTGGTAGAGGGCCTTGAGTTTTGTTTTCCTTTGCTTTCACCAGGGGTCACTAAATTCTAGTCTTTAGCACCTGATGGGTGCTTTCCTACTGTAGTTCCTTCTGGCTTATGGGGTAAGACTTTAAGTGGTATGTGCTGTCCTAGAAGCTTTCTGCAGCAGAAGCACCAGGTAGAAGGCTTAGTGGCTTGACCCTCCCTGTTCCAGTAGAACTGGATCCTGCATTCCAGTGTTTTTTTCCAGATGAGCTCAGCTCCTGTGGCAGCTCTTCCTTTTGGAGACAGACTTTATGCATCCACTTTCCTCTGACGTATTTCTTTGCTGGAAAAAGCAACAGCATATCTTCCAAACACCTTAACACCTGTAGTTCATACTGGTTCACTACTAGAGAGCGCACAGTATACTTACAGACTCTGTTTTCAGGGTCATCATTTGTTGCCCCTGTTGTAAGCTGCCCTCTCACATTGAGTGCTTGGTTGCTAGCAATCCTCATGTAGTGACTACATGTAGCAAGTAAGTTTTATTAATATTTCTCTGTTTGCAAATCCTGTTGGAGAAAAATCTCAAATGTAAGACTAGGAGCTCCTACATCAGCTGCTGCTTAAGCTTTTCAGGAGAAACCTTTCTTGCTATAGCTGTTTTTAGGAATCAGGGCTTAACAGCAGGACCTCAGGAAAGAGTTCTTGGCTGCAGGTGGGTCACATTGTTCTATTTCTTTCCTGGTCACTGCTTTGTTTTGTCTCTCTATAATGATTTCTTCTGCCTCATATGCCACAAAACCTCTTCCTGCTGTATAGATAGCCCAGACTTCTCAAACAAACAACAACAAAACACACACAATAAACAACCAACCAAACAAACAAAACCCCAAACCAACCAACAAAGAAAGGAAAACAAACCAAAAAAAACACAATTTGGAGTACCAAGTGGTACTGGGCTTTCTTGAGACAGCTACGCTATGTGTATCCAACTGCTCTGTTTCTGAACTGAATTTCCGGATGGCTTTTCTTTTTCAAAAGTAGTTGATGACACTGTTTTTCAAGGCCTGTGTTTTTTAAAAAGGACTCACCCTTTCCATCTATAGTGGAAGAACTCTCCTGTTGCTTTATTTTTGTCTCTGCTTTTGTCCCTTCTCCCATTTAAATTGTGTAGTCATGTCATAAAATGCTGTGTCATTTTTAGTCTGTTAGTGGAGTGGAAAAAAGGCTTCATGGACTTAATTCAACTTAATTTTCTCTTTGTAATTAATGGCAAAGTGTATGTATTCTTATAGACTTGAGGGCATTTTTCCTACCCTATCAAAGGAATTAGTTTTAGAAAGTAATAATGGTGGATTTTTATTTTATTTTATTTTATTTTATTTTATTTTATTTTATTTTATTTTATTTTATTTTATTTTATTTTATTTTATTTTTGCCAATGTTCTACTTTTGTGGCATTTTATAAATTTGTGCTTTGCCACACTGCATTAGTGCTTAGGACCTACTCCAGGTCTGTTTAATACAGTGATACATTAACAATCTAACAGATGAAGTTCACAGGTACTCCTGTTCTTTACCAGGGCAGATCATTTCTTACAGATGATAACAGATCTCTTAGAGTACAGTAGGCAGAGTAGGTCCTGCAGTATTTAGTGGTATTTGTGTAGTGTATATTGGCCTGTGTAACACTAGGTGTTAATGAGGTGTCCAATCCCTTAAGGAACTGACAGGTAAACTAGGTTCAGTAAAAAAACACACCATTTCTTTTATACTTTGGAACAGTCAGACCACGTTAGTGGTCTGAATTAATCTGAATAAAAATAACCATATGTCTCAAAAGTGTTTTTTTTTTTTTTTTTTTTCCATTCCTTATAAACCTGGGAGAGAGAAAATAAAAAGAAGCCCTGTTTGTTTCTTAGCTTCTTGTTGGTCTCTAGGAAGATGAGAAAACAGACCAGGGATATTATATTATGAAAATATAAATAATTATTAAAATATATATGGAATATTGTTTCATATATTAAACACATTAGGAAAAAAATGGGGTAAGAAGTCTTTCAACACAACATATAAGCTTAAGTTCTGTGTGAACTGATCTGCTGAGTTGCCATAGTCTTCTGGAATTGAATGTAAATATCAAGCTCCTCCATGTGAATTATAATACAGTTATTCTTGTGACTTATCTTGTAGATTTCCCTAATGCAGTACAGAACATGTTGTGTTGGATGTCGTGTGTTTTTCAGCCCTCTAAAATTTGATTATTGTGCAGTAAGTATGGCTGAGATGAATTAACAAACAGCCAACTTTTAATGTGCTCGGTCAAATTTACTCGCTTCTTACTCTAGCTCTACGGAGTTTTCTGTGCATGGGGTAGAAGATTCTTAGAAGAAAAGTATTTCTTACTTGGGAGTAAGAGAAAGGTGGAGAGGTACATCAGGATTTTTCCAAATCCTCCCCGTCCCCCCACTATCCAGAAATTCTGAGGCCCTCCTAAATCAAAAGTTTGAGACATGAATATGATTATTTACAATTCCAAAATGAATTTGAATAGGTCCCATTCCAGAAAGAAAGCTAAACCCTTCACCTCTTACCAGAGATTGAGGCTTAAAGACGTGCTGATAGGGAGGTTGAAGAATCTTGTGGAGTACTGGTGGATCTATAGAGGAATGAAGATCTTCAAACACTGACTTATTGAGTCTTCTTGATTCACTATTTAATTGTGTTTGCGTTACTGTTATCTTTCTGAATTAAGCAATTCTAGAAAAAAGTCCTGCTCAGAAATGATTCAGTTTTTTCATTTTTTAAGAAAAATTATTACCTGCCTGAATGCATTTAAAAATTGAATCTTCCTCTGTGACTTACCCAACTCACTTGAATGTTAGTTACTACAGATAAAGTGACTAGAGCAACATCTTCTTCCCTCATTAGCATACCATTTCATTCTATACAGGAAATAGCAAATGTCAATAAACTAAAAGGCAAATATACTCCTGGTATGAAGTCAGCAGACTCAGCATGTGTACCAGGTGGGCATACAAAAATGTTTGTAAGAAATGTTGAACAAATCCATTTGTATACAAACAACAAACTTTTTAACATTAAGTGAATTGGTTTCATATATGAGAAGCATCAGAATGAGCTAACGACACTTCAGGACACTTACCAGAATTTTGGATCTTTTCTTGCATATATTGGATATTATATTTTCACATATAATATTTGTCATCTTTATAAAATTTAGCATTGTGGTAGTAAATAAATATTTTCAGTATCAGTAGGTTTTTATAGCACCTGAGCAACTATTAAGCTAATTGGGCCACTAAAATGACATTTTCAGCTCTAAGGATTGGAAAACCTTCAAGACAGGTTATCAGATTAAATTTTGGGCATAAGTACACGTGTGCAAACGTTTGGACTATTAAACGTTTATGCCTGCTTCTGAGGCTTTATTATTTTGATCCGACATTCCTTGATTGAATCTTTGTGAGCACACACTATTCATTTAGCCATCCGACTTCCTCCTTTTACCCGAGCACCTAAATATTCCAATAAAAAAAAGTGAAGAGAGCCTTGTGTGTGCTCTCCACATAAAACACAGCTGCAGCTGAAAAAATACTTGTCTTTTTCATGTGTGCACTTTAATCACCCCAGCCGAACTCCTTCCCTTCTCCTGCTCCCCCCTTGCAGTTATCTGTAGCTGTACTGGAACGTATTGTAAATTCCAGGCTGTGTATTTCATTTACACACATTCATGTATAAAATGTTGATTTTCTATGTTAATGTGAGCATTTTTATATTTGATTATCAGTGACATTCTTGGGTAAAAGTTGACGGCTTTTCCACAAGAGTTTGAATTACATTTACTGTTAGAATTAGATAGGGATGGAAGTCATTTGCATACATATTTACCTTTAAACTTATTATTCTGTTGGTTTTTTTTTTAGTAATAATTTAATGATAGTTATGAAAATTCATTATGCCCAGAATCACATAAACATAATTCTGTATAATTTTGATTTATTTCATGTATGGGAAAAAAACAAAACAAAAAACAAAAAAGACTTATGCAGTGTCTTGAATTATTATTATTATTATTATTAATAATAATAATAATAAACAAAACAAAGATGAGCTTAAGGTATTCCATGTAACTGAGCAAATAATATTACGAATGTATGGTTTTGCTTTTTCCACACTACAGGAAAAAGTACAGAATAATGAAATTGCTGCTACTGATTTCAGTAGAGATTTCAGATAGTACAAACACAATGTAAAATCTGTGATTATATTATATTTCAGTTCTTAACAGTGTATACGCAATTACCACATGTCAAATGCTTTCCCTAATATTACCTTTGCCATTTGAGGAAGCAGGAAGCAACTAATGAGTGAGAAGAATCTATTTCATGCTGTTTTTTCCTTACTCTGTGGTCTTCCCAGTAGATAACCCAAACAACGGCACTGTCTAAAGACCTTCTCCACTGCTACATTTCTCAGTAAATTGTGCCTCTGGTGGTGACTGGAGCAAATTCACTGCCGCATACAAAGGATGATGTTTTTTTCTGTACGTGTCTCATGATCTTTCAGTGGGTTGAGGTGAATATCCTGACAGTTTATGACAGGTGTGGTTCAAAGTACATGCAATTTTGCTTTCCTTTTCTTTCCTCACAGGAGTTCAGTGAAGGTTTGCTGAAAAAAATGGAAGGTTGACGCTTAAAGCAGAGTAAAGTAGCCAAGGGTATTTCTTAGGTATATTTTGATCAAGACTGATGTGGCTCTTATTTTTGGAGGTAACTGTTTGTTCCTACTCATTCTTTTTGGTTTTGATTTAGAGAATTCATCCCTGGATTTCTGTTGATGACAAATGGCTTTCAAGCTTGATGAAATCTTCTGAGAATCCTGTCGTGTATTTCTTCCACAACTATTTGCAAGGGAAGGACAAAAATACTGCTGGAATCCTAAATAAAGTTTTGCAGGGTTCTTGTGTGTATAATATCACTTGAAAGCAAGAAGAGTGGAAAATTTCAAAAAGTTGGAGAAAAATCTCAAACTGACATGCAGTTGTCAGTCAGGAACATAGTTGGTACATTTAATTTACAGATTATTTTTTCTGGTTCATATTTTGTCCACAACAACTTCTCAGTAGCTCTTGGTGCAACTTCAGTAGGAACATGTAGTTTTTCTAACTTTCTAGAGAATTGCTGTTGTTTGTTTTCTCTAGCAGAAGGTAAACAAAATGTAGTAAATTTGAGGTGTTGAAAAATGTTTACAGGTATAGGAGGAAAAGGAGGCAGGTTAGGGTTTTTGTAAAGGTGAATTTTTTGAGGTGAGCTTTGATCAGTCGTGACAGTCTTGGAAATGGATGTCTTCTATCTTTTAGTAGAAGTATACAAAACAGCAATAAATTTCATAACCTTCCTCCTTCTTTTTGGAGGGACCACCTATAGAGCCGTGATGTTTATCCAGTTTCTGTGCTCTTTTGGTCTTTGGCCTGTCTGTGGTTGCCAATGAATGTGTTAATTGCTGTGGTTTTGGTAATGTGGACATCTGTCCAGGACAAAATGAACTCACATCAGTAATTAATTTCAAATTTATGGAAGCTGTAAGTTCTTCTTCCATCCTTCTTCCTGACAACAATTTATTTTTCCTTTGCATTGACAGTACGATGCAACCTTATTGACTTCAGCAGGGCTTCCCAGATGTAACTGAGATGATTTCTTATTGGTAGCTGAAATAAAATCACAGATTCTGGAGTTTGTGTTGAGAATAAAATACATTCAGGCCAGACACAGTGTAAGTTCCAGCTTTTAAAAGTGCCCTTAGAGGATCATCAAGGAATATCCTAACTCCAGGAAGTTTTTGCTGCTTCAGGAACTATCTGCTTATTTCTTTTCCACACATTTTTTTTACCTGACTGACACAAAAATTCCAATGTGCTATTTCTGTAGAAATAATTCTTCCACTGCTGTTAGTATTATCTGTTAGGAGGGACATGTAATAAACTGCCACTGAGTGGCAGAAGCATGCTTTTGATGCAGTTGGATGGTACCTTTGTTTTCATTTGAATGCTATGGAAATCTTCCCTTGTCAAATGGCAAGATATCAGTACTGTCAGCCAAAGCACATATGCTATGCTTTTTGTTTCTTCCTCTAAGTCTCTAAGCATTTGTATTTCGGAGGGGGAGGTCAGTGGAGCTCAGCTGTTTTGTTCTGTAGTTGAGGATATGGAACTATTTGTTTCAGAAATGCTCCTTAGATCAAGCTTTGGTACTAGCTTTCTGCCTAAATACAAAAAGAAGAGCTCATGATTTCACAGTCTGCTGCCATTCAGTGCCATTTGTCCAGTAAATCCATATAGACAATGTTTTGCTTCCTTTGCTGCAAATAAGAGATCCTTTATCAGAGACTTGAAACCAAATGCTACTGAGTGATGATATCAGGAACCTGCTAAAAATGTAAGCAATTTAATCAATGAGAAAGCTGTTTGCAAGATCCCTGAAATGCAAGAATTATTTTCCTTTGAATATTATTCTTAAAATGTGCTTTGACTGTTACGATCAAATAAGTTTTTGCATTTAGATTTCAGACACAACACAATCTTAGAAGTATCACTTGTAGAAACTCTAGGTAATATATTACTAAAAAAAACTTCTGGAAAATCTTAAGTTTCAGTAAACTGGGAGCCAATTTGCTGTGTATTTTTTTTTTTTGTGCTTCTGACTTGAAACTGTGCTGTAAACTTTCTTAGCTTTTTACTAATCCTTGGTTTTAGTCAAGCTGAAAGTACCATGCGAACAGAGGAAAGATTCTACAGATTTTCTTGCTTCTCATTCCAGGCAAAACAAGGAGGTAGAAGTGAATACAGAAATGCTAACCTTAACTTTGTCAAAAAACAGAACTGGAGTTAGGGTTTGTATATTAGTGTAGAGTTTTTTCTTACCTGTTTACTAGCTTTGAAATATTTTGGTGTCTTTTCAGCCATTCAGAGCATCAGTTCTAAAGATATGTCAGCATTGTTATTCAGTGGCATTTGTGATTTAAGTGTGTTCACTCTAGGGGTGCTTTAGATTTCCCCAGGTGCAGATTGCAAACATATTTAAGTTAAAACAAAAATATTTTCCAAAGCTTTAATTTATATAGTAGGTGTTTCGTGACTCTGAGTTACTGGATAAAGTTTGGGTTGGAACAAATCCTAGAAGCTGTGTTTTGGTTGTGGTAACATATGGCAATGGTGGAGGAAAATAAGGAAGGAAGGAACAAAGATCTCAACAAATCCATCCATGTTGTGATCCTCTACTGTTTTCTTTAGAAGTATTTTGAAGTATACTGACTCATGGCTATGCATAACTGCTTTGTAATAAACGGAAGCAATATTACGTGCTGAAGAGAGAAGAAATATTAACATATAGATCATTGATTTGTTTTATAAGTTGTCTATTTTTTAATATTCAAAAGTTGACATTACACTTTCTGTTTTTATATTTATATATATATTTTTTTTTCAGGGTGTGGCAATGTTTCATATACTTGGTATTTTTAGGAATGATATCCTTGGAGTCTCCATTCCTTTTTTTTTTTTTATTTTAAAGATCAATAAAGAAATAAGAGTATTGTGTTTTTCCCTGTAATATAATGATGTAATGAAACTTAAGCGGTTATTTTATTCATGTGAAATCACATTCAGAAACAGTTTACATCTCCCTTTAACATACTGGCCAGCATATGCATACAAAATATGAATACATAAAGCACATTCCTTTTTTAATGCAGTGTTTCTTTCATCTCCACAAGCTTATTTTTATTAGTTGTAGGAATAAATTATATGTGCAAACTAAAAACAAAACAAACACACACACACACACACACAAAAGAAACGCAAAAAACCTGATATTTTGTTCTTTTAATTCTTATATAGGAAATAGTTCTGGTTGTGTTTTTTGGTGCTGAATATGTGGTCCGATTGTGGTCTGCAGGCTGTAGGAGTAAATATGTTGGCTTCCAGGGAAGAATACGTTTTGCCAGAAAGCCAATATCGATTATCGGTAAGATTTATTTATTTATTTTTTTAATTTTAACTTTTATTTAATCTTTTATTTTTATCTTATTATCATCCAGTTTTAAGTAGAGATGTCACCTACTGTAGAGATTATATTGCAGATCTGAGCTATGTTTCAAGCATATGTCTGATTTGTGAGCCTATGCAATTTTTTTACTTTGGATTGATAAAACTGAACACTTAACATATGTCTGTGAGACACAGGCAGGCCATCAGCTTAAGAAAGGCAAAATTCATAAAGGGAAGAAATCCTTATTAAATCTACATGTGTAACTGGGAAAAAAATTGAAAAAGTTTTTGTCCTGAGGTCTGATGTAGAAAGCAGACAGAAAGGTAAGTACAAATCGGAGAAAAAATGAAAATGTGCAAAGGGAAACTTGGGAAAAATTGCCCTGGCTAATACTAAAGTTAAGCAGTTTGAGGGACAATGGTGGTTACCATCTCTAGAGTAAGAGAGAGTTTAGGGGAAGAGGTAGCTAACAGAACGTGTGGAACAATGATAGATTAATAAAAGGTGATATGTGGGCAAAATTGCACTAGATCATAAAATAAGCTTTTTTGTTTTGTATCTGGGATTTTATATAAACTCCAGCAGAGCTATGAATTATATAACTCAACATCAACATCATTGGATTTTAAATAGACTAAAGTGGGAGAAGTGAAAAGGGGAGAGAATGGGCTGATGGTTCCTTAACCATCTGCAACTTTATGAAACTCGATGCAAAAGATTAGAAAACAACATGTTCTATTGTACATCTGGATGTTGGTAGTGAATAACGTGATGAGATATTGTACTTAATTTTTGGTTATTGAGAAAGAAGTGTTTCATTACATATAAATAAATTCTGCTGCTGCTTCTAGAGCTGTTCTAGTTTCGTGATCTAACATGAGCCCTATAGGTAATTTTTTTTCTTCTAGTCCTCTTCTTGACTTCTCTTTCAATCAAGAAATGTTCTTAGTAAGTATATTGGAGTACACAAGTGCAGCAGAAAATGTGTCAGTCCCATTCAACTGTGATTTCAACTTGATACCATTTCTGTATAATAGTATTGTGCATTTACTGTAGTAAACATTAAGGTTTGTGTAGCCCTTGGAGAAGATACAGTGTCTTTGTTAATAAATGCTGGGAATGACTACAGCTGGTTTTGCATTCACAGCAAACAGTAATACTTTTACATTTAAAATTCCCCTAAGAATAAAATACATTTAAAGCTAAGATTTGCTTTCATATATCAAATACAGATGGAACTGTGTCTATATTAATCCAAGTGGATAAATTTGGGAAATACATTTGTCTTGAATGATAGAATCATACTGACTCATCCTATCATTTTCAGAACAATAAGAATAAAACACAAACACAAGAAAAATAAATGAAAGTATAAGAGCAAAATGTAAAAGTGAAGGTATTCAATTTATATTTAAATCAGTATGAAAGCATTTATTTTAACATCAGCAAATATAAACATTGCTTTGATATCAGAGAAATTTATTGTATTTTTGTACACACAAAAACTGGATTTTGTTCTTGAAAAGTTCATTTTGGGTAATGTTTTCCCCCTCCCCACCTTCTCCCCAACAGTGAATTAATAAAAATTTCTATGGTGCATATAACCAGAAAGAGATCCTGTAGTCAAGGCTAGCAATTATTTTATTTTGTAAATTTGCTTAATATTACTGAAGTCCATGCTGGATAAAATAGTATGTTAGCATGCAACTTCTATAACAGGAAATAAAACATGAAGATAGGAGGTCACATTATTTCTTGTGTCTTCTTTTAAAATTTAATCTAAAGGGGAAACTGATGTAACTTCTTTACCATTTAAATCAGAATTTTGTATTTCTTAGGTAGGTTTTCTAAAGCTCACCAAATTTTTCTCCTTTTTGAAGACAGAGTACATGTAATTGAGAAAAGACAATTCTGTAATTAAAGAATGTTGGGACACACAAATCAAATTAATTCCCAGCATCCCTGGAGAAATCACTTTGTCTCTCCATGCTTCTTCATTCCCTAGTTCACAGAATTAGCACGTTTAAAGAGTTCTAGTGCTCGTGTATTATCATAGAAGCAGTAATACTGATATCTTTCCTAAATGTTGATTTAACACTTAAATTACTTTCTATTACTTAGGGTTAAGTTAGCAGCTAAGTGCTTCTGAATCTCCTAGCCTAATCAGGCTTTTATGAAACACAGCTACCAAGCACATGCAAAACCAAGAGAACATCCTTTTACCTATTTTATCCTTCTGTTGTTGTTGTGGAAAATGTCACAAAAAACAACTTATGAATTAACTTCTGCTTGTACTTGTTGTGACACCATGCAGTTTGAAAAGAGATATTTAGGTACATAAATTACTGGATTAAAGACTTGAGCACACATATGTGAGTCCATCTCTTATTGTCCTTAAGCAAAGGACTGTATTTATGAGCACCTTTAATTGGTTATGATAGAGCTCTGAAAAAGCATAAGCACTTGGTATGTTCTAGCTACAGTGTATTCATCTAACGTGTGTGATGCCCACAGAAAACTAAAATTCAGTGAAAAAGAATATCATGTAAATCAAATTCAAGTATCTGCATATAATCTGTTTAATTTAAGTCCTTATGAACATCATATTCTCTCCAGACTACTAATAACACATCTCCAGGCTGAGGAATATTTGCATTCTGTAAAATACTACGGCAACTAAAAATGAAAATACAAATAAAAATTCCTAAAATAAAATGGTTTTACTGTTTTTACTTTAAAATGATTATTTGCATTTAGTCAAAAAGCTGAGAATTTTATACTAGTAAGTAAACTTGTGAGGACAGGTCAGCAATTTGCTTGAAAAAAAGCAACACTCAGGTAAGCTGTGTTATAGGTATTGCTATGTGCTGTCCTGAATTGTGTGTATAAATAAGTAATAGTTCACTGGCAAGCTGAATTTTAGAAAAAAAATGGCAGCTGGTTGGATTTGCTAAAGGATTTAGAGCATGAGAGTTAGTCATAGGTACAGTAGGCTTACCTGTGAACTAGAATTTCAAAGTTGTGTACTACATATGATAAATTGCAGGGATTTATGTGATTTATGTAGGTCTGTTATCTACATATGTAGTGCACAGGCTATGCAGAAGTTGCTGTGTCGTTTTTGTCTCTCTCCATCTCATGTACCATGCATGTACCTCATGCAGCCATGTTTGCAAACGTAGGTAGGTAGAATGTTTGAGTAGGTTATACTGTTGTTCCTAAATTACTGGAATTCAATTTTTAGAAATTACAAAGGTTTCCTGACATTTCTTCATTTGGAAACTAATATAAATATTCATGTAATGTTAATCCAACTACTAATGATTGTTATAGTTGAAGTTATTTAAATAAACGATGGTCTTTTATCCAGACATTTTCTATGCCAAGTAAGTGCTTCAGTCTGAGTTTTGTGAAGGCATTTAATGCAAAATATTGAAGTTGTTTCTAAAAAAAAAAAAAAGTAATTCTGGTTACTTCTCATACAGAAGTTCTACTACTTCCAAACTTTGAAGCAGATACTTGACAATGAGAAAATAGGTTTTTGATTATCCCTGAAATTCAACTCTATGCTAACTAATAAGCCTTTGAAAAAAAAAATGTGGCTTCTTAATGCTTAAAATACCCTGCTAGGGAATGATCTTATATTCTTCAAGGGTTCACCTGCACAATTCAAATTTCAGGTTTCTCTGAGCAGCAGAGCTGGGGCTAGGAGTAGAAAATAAATTGATTTTGGTTTAAGAGTGGTCTTCCTGAAACTTTTGAAGGCACATGGAAAAGGATAATACTGGGCTCAAATACCAAAGTGTAGTGGCTGGGTAGGAGGAATGGACTGGAACACACAGGAGGAAAGGACAGGAGGATGGATACTGATGTCAAGATCTGGGACAAGGAAGTATAAAAAGACTCACAAGCCAGCAGAATGTTTGGGGAAAGGACGTTGGGTCTGAAAATACATGAGATTTAAAGGTGGCAGTGTAAGGGCAGAAGGATATGCTGTAGACCTGGAGTGTAAAACAGGGCTGTTTGAACCAGTGAAGTGGGATTAGTATGAGAAACAGAGAAGTAGAGATAGTAAAACAGGTTTGGAGGAAATAATTGGAACGTCTGTACCATGTAGGAGACACTTATTAAAAATTGAAAGAAAAAATGAAAAATCTGTATTGCTGTCACTACTTGATTGAAAAATATTTTGAAAGTGTCAGTCTTTTCTTCCTTAATTGCTGGTCATCAGATAAGTATCTATATGTTTGATATTTTAGTAAAGACATCTGGTGAAACATTTATTCTAGAGAAAAGTTCTGCATTAAAGTGCAATGTAATATGGAGAAAAAAAAAAAAGGCCCTCCCTAAAATCCATGTGTTTACAAATACGTGTTCACACACATACATGATAAAGGAACAATACAGAAAATGGAAGGTCAGGTAATCAAAATTTAGATTATCTCAGAATGGAAGCTCTTTCTGTAACTTTAATTTACTCCTCCCTGTACTTATTCATAAATGTACAATTATTGTAGTAGAGTCTTTAATTACCTGATTTCTTAGGTAGGAATCTGGATTTACAGTAAATCAGACTGATTCTGAAAATAATCTGAGTCAGAATGAAAGATACCGTTGGTTGTAGAACTGCTGCAATATGTGTTGCAGCAGCTATATGGTTGTGAACGAGGCAAGAGAATATTTAAGGAAGAGCGAAAAAAGTGTTGTTGCCTCTGATGTTGGATTCTATCCTACAACTTGCCTAGGCATCACATGGAAACTCTGTGGCAGTCATTTAAATCAGTTTTCACAAGTGTACCTCATTTTCTGGATGTCCAAATGAAAGCTTTGAAGTCAGGTTACAGAGGTTCTGAGTTCTCACAGCTGCAAGTGAAGTCAGTAGGCACTGTTATTTTTGAAGTGCTATATAATGGTAAGTGCTCTGAAGAATAAGGTACTGCTTGTTTCAACTTGGCAAGGAAAATTTGCCCAAATTTTTCCTTATTCTATGCACATTTGCTTCCCATTTATAATACTATCCTTTATTTTCTAGTCAGAATTAGAAAGGGAAGCACTTAGATTCTCTGAAGGGGAGTACCACAGAAATGCTCATGAGGAAATTAGAAAAATGTCCTTTCAGAATAATGACAGAGTAGGATTCAATAAACCTGTTCACTGAATTAGGAAAACAGAAAATGTTTAAAGGTTGTTGATGCTGTGAACACAATCCGTCATTTGCATTGTATGATGCTGGAAGTGTGTAAACTGTGGAGTTGTGGGAAAAAATGAGAACTGTGGGAACAATTATCATTTTTTTCATACATTAAAGACTGTATCACAAAGTAAACCAACAACAGCTCCGACTCTTTTTGTTCAACCTTTGTTCTGACAGTTCTGTAAACTTTGAAATATTGGCTTTACAGCTTTAATATAATTTTTAAACTACAAGTTTGTGTATCTGCTTGTGACACCTGTCTGCATGCTTTTCATAAATGGTGGAAACAAATCCTTGCTTTCCCTCTTAAGTCAAGAGCCCTGAGCCAAAACATGGATTCATTTCTATGGTGTAAATATGACTTTTCCTTTATTGTTTTCATGTAAAGCTGCCTGATTTGTTCTGTCAGGGTCATTAAAACTTCTGTTATTAAATTAATTATGGAAGAACCTGTAGCTGTTCTTTCTTTCGCTCTTTCTTTTGCTCTTTTGCTCTTTTTCTTTTCTCTCTCTCTTTTTTTTTTTGGGGGGGGGGGCGGGGGAGAGTGTGTTTGAAATTATTACATTAACTTACTGCCCACCAAATTTCAGCTAACTTCATTTCTTTTTTGAAGTTCTTTCCTCAGACTATATTCATTTATTCATTGCGTGTTTCAGTGCTGAGAGCTAACATTTAATACACTCTTTCATTTTTTTAATTTTTTTTTAACAGATCTAATTGTGGTAATAGCCTCGATTATTGTTCTGAGCATAGGATCTAATGGGCAGGTGTTTGCCACCTCAGCAATAAGGTATGTTCTTCTAGTGACTTGCAGCTCTTCACAGCCACACAGATATAAATCTAGTTTAGGAAAAGTTGTTATAATGAAACACTGGGCAGTGGAAGATGCATTATTGTTTGCTCACTGCTTGGGTAACAGGAGTGCAGAAACAAGGCATATGAAGAATGGTGTGAATGCCAAAGCCAAGAGGAAACAACTAAAGAAACATTACATTCTATGTAAAACATCAAACATTTCTCTATGTTAGACAAAAGAGCATTAATGAACATCAGTTTATTTAAGAAGTAATCCAGATAGCACTTAACTCAGTACTTTATAAATATGAGTAATTACTTTGTTTAAACTCTAATTATGCTTTGGTGGATTTGTTTGGCGCAAGTAACTCATACCATACATGAACCAGAAACATTTGATGTCTAGTGTGTTTGTTCAGCTTGCATCAAGTACTGCAGGCTTGTTCAGGGAAGTAAACTGAGTAAATAGAAGAAAGGAAATGATAAGTGGAGTAGGTATACTTCCCACTCTTTCTAACTTAACTTGCAAGATGTACTGCATTTTCTGTTACAAACCTCTGATTTCCCCTGCAGTCTGATCACTGGGATTTATCTACACTAATCTAGCTGTGTAGAAAAACAGTAAAGGGAACTATATGTATAAGGTGTTTTTTAAAGTATTCTGTTACCATAGAACATTAATCTTTACGTGACAATAAAATCCACACAGGAGAAGAGGAGGGTAAATGTGAAAATTTTAAGGATTTTTTTGTATTTAACAAACTGTGTAGGAAGGGCTTTAATGAAAACGCCTTCTGTGTATTTATTTACGAACCCAGTTGGCTTTGGGTTCAGTATGTATGTCCTTTCCTGGTGTTAAATTATACAGTCACTGTCCTACAACTCAGGATGCTTTCTACCAGAGATATCTCTGCAGTGATGTTATTGCCCCATTGAAAAACTATCTGGGACAGGCAAGTCTCAGTCTGATAGGTTTTCTGACAATGCATTCTGTGATGCAAGTAGCTGTTTTGGAATTAAGAAGGAAACATAGAATCATAGAATCATTAAGGTTAGAAGAGACCTCCAAATACCTTCTAGCCCAACCATCCCCCAACCACCAATGTCACCCACTAAACCATGTCCCTAAGCACCACGTCCAACCTTTCCTTAAACACCCCCAGTGAAGGTGACTCCACCACCTCCCTGGGCAACCCATTCCAATGCCTGACTACTCTTTCTGAGAAGAAATGTCTCCTCATTTCCAACCTGAACCTCCCCTGGAGCAACTTGAGGCCATTCCCTCTTGTCCTATCGCTAGTTATCTGTGAGAAGAGACCGACCCCCAGCTCCCCACAACCTCCTTTCAGGTAGCTGTAGAGAGCAATCAGGTCTCCCCTGAACCTCCTCTTCTCCAGACTGAACAACCCCAGTTCCCTCAGCCGCTCCTCAATTTCTTTTTTCTTTTCAGAGGAAAGGAAATGGGGTGTGCATATTCAGAGGCTGTGTAACTAGAGTTTTGCCTTCACTATTTTACTTTTTTAAATCTATACTTGTGAAACTTTCCGTGCCTGTAACACGCATGTCAGAACTTGGCTTATAGTAACATAATAGACCTTAACATCTTAGATACAACAGAGACAGGAAAATCGAGAACTGCCATTGGGTCAAGCATCAAAAGAGTGTCTAACAATTATACAGGAGAGCTATGTGTGACTCACCTGTTCCAACATCAGCAATCAATGATTCAGCAGTCCACTGGTACACACATTTGGTAGTCTTGTAATTCTTCGTTGACTCATGTTTTAATTATCAGGTTTTAAGTGGTTATTTTAAAGTTTCTGAGATAATTAAAACTATAATTCTAATGGCATATCAAAGAAATAAAACAAAGTGTACTCAATCATTTATACGTCATTTGGTAGTCAGTATTATTGTCTTCTTCCAACATAAAAGACAAGCATTTGATCATCTGATTGGCAACTGTGAAAGCTCAGAAAAACTTGCTTTGTGACTAAAGGAAATGTTGGATCATTCAGAATACAGTATGCCTTCTCTGTCTGAATAACACCACTGACTGAAGGAAAGCATCATGCTGAGGATCTTGCCAGTTGATGTAGCCTGGAAGAATGCAGCTAAAGTGGGATTGAAATAAGATGACTGAACTAAAAAACAGTAATAATAAATGGGGATAGCAGAGGTAAAATACTATAGTGAAAAATTTTCAGATAGGTGAATTCAACATCCTTTTCTACTATTCACTGTTTTCTTTCAATGATAAGATAGTAAAACAAGGGCAGGAAAATGAAGTTCATTGCAAAAAGGGTCAGTAGAAGGAAATATTTTCATTGAATAGATTTATTGAAGACCCATACTGATAATTATTTTTCTTTAGCTGAAAATGTTCAAAGTTTATGCTTCAGTTATTGTCCTAAAATCACCTATCTATTTCCAGTTAGATGGTTTCTATTACTTAACACGAAGGACTTCAGTAGTAGAACATGTTTAGTTCACATTCTGCTTTTGGAAACTAGAGGAAAATGTTTTCTCATATTTATATTAGTAAAGTTTGAAGCACTGGTTTTGCTTGGAAAGAAACATTTGAGAATCATATTCAGGTAAACAATGTTAAGTTTCCTTCAAGTTTGAAAGTATATATTTTAGAAATTTCTTGCCTCTTTTTTTTTTTTTTTTAATTGTTGTACAAGTCTATATTTCTGAATATATTTGCACACAATGTAATGAGATCTCAACATATTGTCTACTGAGACTTCCTCAAGTCTAAGATGCAATCTTACTGGGGTCAATGCCTTTGTCTTAATTTGGCTGTATGTTAGTGAACATAGTCAATTCTGTATAGGCACAAAAGTACTGACCTCAATCACTGTTTCAATTTAATGTCCTGTTTTTCTTACAGGGGAATCCGGTTTCTCCAGATACTTCGCATGCTTCATGTAGATCGGCAGGGAGGCACCTGGAGACTACTAGGATCAGTTGTTTTCATACATCGTCAGGTACTAGATCTTTAAAGATCCCCTGCCTTTTGTTTACTCCAGTATATCTTTTTATGGACTTTAAATCATAGTCTGGTTTAAATTCTTGCAAGTTCTTGCAAGAGGAAAAATGCTTTAAAAGACCATCATGCGTTTCTACTTTTAAAATGAGAACACTATTCTTTACTTCAGGTCAGTGGTTAGCAGTGCATCGGCATCAGCATTTTTTTTGAAATTAATTGCTATACTCTTTGATCTTGTTCTTCAGTATAACTTATTATATTCAGTTATGTGGTCTGTCTTTCATATTGCAAACACTGTCCACTGTCTTCACATCCTAGATTGGTTGTTCTGTGGAAAAAAAAAAAAAAAAAAAAGTACAAGTGGAAATGCTTTGATTGAACAAAAAGTTATTTAAATTGTTCTTTTCTGTCTGAATAAGGAGTTTTCTAATTCATTCTATAAATAATCATACTATGTTGTGATAATATAACAGGAAAGCAATGTTTTAAGCAGATAGGCAGTTAAACACAGAGGTAAACATGGCTGTAAATAGTTCTTTGTCTGCCAAAGTTTGGAAACAGTTATTCTGTATGAACATTCACTAAAGTTGAAAAGCTTAAATGTTTTAGTTCAGACTTTTAAAATGACTGGCTGAATAATTCTTTTTGATGTTTTATGGAGCTGACATCTATATGAACATGATAATAAAGTTTTATCAATAGCCTTTAAATTGCATAAATACCATACCTTGGAGGGCTACTACTGTGCTATAAATTTTTACATCAGACTTCTAAGGGTGGTTCTTTAACCTGCTCTTTATGAGTGTAGATTTGTTCTTCAGATATTGACAAATAATTATAGATTTCCACGGACATTCTTTCATTTGCTTCATTCTGTAGGTAGACAATTGCTTTTTTTTTTTTTTTTTAAGTGTTCTGGGGCAGAGAATGTGAAGTACTTAATCCAAAAGAATCATGTTATGTTACTTTAATTCCTTTTATTTTTTCCCCAGTAGTGTAGGAAATTTTATGCCCTTATGAAGCCATTGATGCACATTGAGGTCTTGATTTAAAATAATCTTTTAAAAATGCTTTAGCATAAAGTCTACTTTTGTCTTGTACAACAGGATGAATTTTAATGCTCTAAGACTGTGTAGTCTTCATTTACTGTGGTCACATTGCCTAGATATCTAACTAGGGCAGAACTGGAATCCAAATATATGTTCTCAACTTTTCCTAATTTTACTGACAGAGGTGTTTGAGAATACCCTTCTTCCATGGGTATTCAAATTTTTAGTCAAGAATCTTGAAATACCGTCTCCAAAATATAACCTAAGTCTTAAATGTCACAAATACAAGTTCAACGGTTTGAAGAGAAAAAAAAACAAAAAACAAAAAACAAACAAGCAAAAAAACCACAACAACAACAAAAAACCTAAATGAAAACACAAAAACTTGAAGTGAATTATAAATAAATGTACCTGAAGTTCTGTGAATCCAAAGTGTCTGTGATGATATATAAAACTCTACAGATCTGTAGAACGTGTCAAAGCAGATCACCCACTAACACACTGAAGAAATGGTAGAATGAAAGTGGGGTGTTTTCTTTGTAGGCAAGGAACAAGAACTAGTCTCCATTTCCATTGTAGTTTTCTATGGATCACTGAACATACAGTCTCAGGTGTTAAACAGTTTCCTCTTGCATTGGAAAAACATTGTGTAGTCAAATAAAAGAGTTGTGAAAAATCAGAGAAAGCTAAATACTTTCTACTATTAAAAGTAAAAAGAAGGAGCTTTTCACAGCAATGGGGTGTTATCTGCAAGTACACAGCATGCCATTATCATTAGAAAAAAGTATGGAAAAAATATAGTGATCAATACATGCTCTGGAAGATACTTTTTTATTTTTTTTCATTTCTGAAGTATGGGGAATGTCTACCTAACTTACTGTATTGTTTCTTAGGCTAGCACTGATAAATGCAACAAGTCAGTCTTATGGTCAGTCTTAAGCAATCAAAGTATAGGATGTACAAGTTGCTTTCTTAGATGTGGTCACAATCAGAAGAACACGGCCTTCGATTCATAACAGTTATTTTATCATACTGTTCATAAAGTGCATTTCTAAAGCAGTGCTTTACTATTTTTAAAATGTATTAACATTTGGTATTCTGAGTGGACAATTAAATGGAACAATTCCCATTCAACCCTATTTAAAGGACATGAAACAGGACAGATGTCCTGCCCTACATTTAGCAGTACAAATGACTGTGTAAATGGTGGCTTCTGCTTGCTTTTTCAATCTAACATAAATAGAAAACAAAACATTTGCTTACATGTTTTACTGGAAGCAGATTTCATACCTGAAATGAAACTTATTAATTTTTCTATCATGATGCAAACAAACCAAAGCAAAACAAAACAAAAAACAAACAACAACAAAAAAAAACAAACAGGTATTTATAATGTTTTTTAATAGATAATATATGATTTAAACATTATGTACTCATTTATTTTCTATTTTAATAGGAACTTATAACTACGTTGTACATTGGATTCTTGGGATTAATCTTTTCATCCTATTTTGTTTATCTTGCTGAGAAGGATGCAGTTGATGAGGATGGAAAGACAGGTTTCTCCAGCTATGCTGATGCCCTTTGGTGGGGTGTGGTAAGTCTTTATCAGAAAAATGTGTACTCAAACTAAATGTGCAAGATTTTCTGCTGAAGTTGTGATCATTTTCTCTTTTTCAAAAATTACATTTGTGTAAGGAACACATTTGTGTAGGGAAGCTTGGCAACTTTTCAAAAAGGATACCAGGAAAAGAATGTAATAAATGAAATTAAATTATTTTGGTGTTTGATAGCAAGTCTTTAGCTAACTAGCCTTGAAAACATACAAATGGGAAAAAAAAATAATATATATATATATAAATTTAAATCCACATTGCAAAAAGAGTGTAAGTACCCCTTGAATCCTATACCACTTTTAAACTCCACTTAATGTTCTGCAAAAGGTCTGTAACTTTTAAAAGAATATTCTGTTTGTGGAAGCTTGACTCTAACTTTTAATTTTTGGATCTCTTTGTGTAAAGTTCCTTGTCTTAGTAATAACACAGACCTTGATGCAGGTTAGAAGTTACTGTGTTTTGAATGATTCCATGATTAACAGTTACGATAAATAACTCCATCAAAAGCAACAGACAAATCTCAAATTTATCAGCTTCTTTGGACAGCAGTCATGGTGAGTGTTAATCTTTGGTTAAATAATAATAATAAAGAATCATATGAAGGATGAACTGGAATTATGAGAGCAATGTGGTAATTATTGGTATGTATGCCCAGAATCAGATGAAAAGGGAATAGATAGCTATGAACAGAATAAGAAATACTCCCTTAATATGGCTCTTCTCATCATATTTCTTAGTATGCGTCATGCTTTTCCTCCTTATTAGCTGTTGCACAAACCATCTCTTAGCTGTTGCACAAACCATCTCTGCTCTTGTGGTCCCTTTTACCACTAGAGAACCTTATATATTTTATGAGGTGGCCATCTCATTATAACAAACCCAATGAGATTCATCACAGTGCTAGTGACAAAGAAAAATGAGAAGACTAGAACAGATGCAGAGCCACCATCTTCCAGAGAGAGAGAGTTTCAAGAGTATCGTTAAAGATAACAAAAAAATGTTTTTACAAATACATCAACACAAAAAGGAGGACTAAGGAGAATCTCCATCCTTTACTGGATGCGGGGGGAAACTTAGTTACAAAAGATGAGGAAAAGGCTGAGTTGCTCAATGCTTTCTTTGCCTCAGTCTTTAGCGGCAAGACCGGTTGTTCTCTGGATACCGGGTACCCTGAGCCGGTGGAAGGGGATGGGGAGCAGGATGTGGCCATCACTATCCATGAGGAAATGGTTGGCGACCTGCTACAACATTTGGATGTACGGAAGTCTTGGGGCCAGATGGGATCCACCCGAGGGTACTGAGAGAACTGGCGGAGGAGCTGGCCAAGCCGCTTTCCATCATTTATCGGCGGTCCTGGCTATCAGGGGAGGTCCCAGTCGACTGGCGGCTGGCAAACGTGACGCCCATCTACAAGAAGGGTCGGAGGGTAGACCTGGGAAACTATAGGCCTGTTAGCTTGACCTCAGTGCCAGGGAAGCTTATGGAACAGATTATCTTGAGGGTCATCACGCGGCACTTGCAGGGCAACCGGGCGATCAGGCCCAGTCAGCATGGGTTTATGAAAGGTAGGTCCTGCTTGACGAACCTGATCTCCTTCTATGACCAAGTGGCGCGCTTGGTGGATGAGGGGAAGGCTGTGGATGTGATCTACCTTGACTTCAGTAAGGCTTTTGACACCGTTTCCCACAACATTCTCCTCAAGAAACTGGCTGCTTGTGGCTTGGACTGGCGTACGCTTTGTTGGGTTAAAAACTGGCTGGATGGCCGGGCCCAAAGAGTAGTGGTGAATGGAGTTAAATCCAGTTGGAGGCCGGTTACTAGTGGAGTCCCCCAGGGCTCAGTGATGGGGCCGGTCCTCTTTAATATCTTTATCGATGACCTGGATGAGGGGATCGAGTGCACCCTCAGTAAGTTTGCAGATGACACCAAGTTAGGTGCATGTGTCGATCTGCTCGAGGGAAGGACGGCTCTGCAAGAGGATCTGGATAGGCTGGACTGATGGGCTGAGGTCAACTGCATGAAGTTCAACAAGGCCAAGTGCCGGGTCCTGCATCTGGGGCGTAACAACCCCAAGCAGCGCTACGGGCTGGGAGATGAGTGGTTGGAAAGCTGCCTGGCAGAGAAGGACCTGGGAGTACTGGTTGACAGTCGGCTGAATACGAGCCAGCAGTGTGCTCGGGTGGCCAAGAAGGCCAACAGCATCCTGGCTTGTAAAAGAAGCAGTGTGGCCAGCAGGTCTAGGGAGGTGATTGTCCCCCCGTACTCGGCTCTGGTGAGGCCGCACCTCGAGTACTGTGTTCAGTTTTGGGCCCCTTGCTACAAGAAGGACATGGAGGTGCTTGAGAGAGTCCAGAGAAGGGCAATGAAGCTGGTGAGGGGTCTGGAGAACAAGTCTTCCGAGGAGTGTCTGAGGGAGCTGGGGTTGTTTAGCCTTGAGAAGAGGAGGCTCAGGGGTGACCTTATTGCTCTCTATAGGTACCTTAAAGGAGGCTGTAGAGAGGTGGGGATTGGTCTATTCTCCCACGTGCTCAGTGACAGGATGAGGGGGAATGGGCTAAAGTTGCGCCAGGGGAGGTTTAGGTTGGACATTAGGAAGAACTTCTTTACTGAAAGGGTTGTTAGGCATTGGAATGGACTGCCCAGGGACGTGGTTGAGTCGCCATCCCTGGAGGTCTTTAAAAGACGTTTAGATGTAGCCCTTAGTGATATGGTTTAGTGTAGGATTTGTTAGTGTTAGGACAGAGGTTGGACTAGATGATCTTGGAGGTCTCTTCCAGCCTAGACAATTCTGTGATTCTGTGAAGATTGATTTGAAATGTAATAAACTGGATTTGTTCTTAGATATCAGACTTGAAAAATAACAATATACTTATTAGGCAATAAACCAATTGTTTATCTGAATCCAAATAAACTGATGAGTAAGTCTGGGAAGACAGACAAAATGTTCCTAATAGATGTATGTTTCTAATCCTTAACTTGGATGCTGTGTAAGCCTCTATTTCAGTGAAGTATACAGAAATATAGATTATATTACATGTACCCTGAATTACCACTTTATAAGTGGTTCAGTATAAAAATCTTTTAAGCTTTAAATTCCTGACATTATGTTGTCAGATACTCATTTCATTTGTAGAGTACCACCTATGCCTGTGCAAAAGAGTACACACTAAAAATGTTCTATTAAAAAAGAAAAATCCATTAAATGGCCAGATGGACCTAATTATCTGACCTGGTGGGAAAAGAACAAAACCATGGAATAACTCATAGAAGAATCACTTGTTAAACTCCTCTACAGACATATGATAAAATTTTCAGTAAAACATAAAGCCCCATGCTTATAGATGTGATAACCTCTAACTAATGGAAGAAAGAAATCTATACCCCAGAAGCACAGATTGTTATATTTTAGAAGCAAAAGTAAACAATTAGAGTATAATTGATGTTATGAAAGACACCCCATGTCTACTTTAAGAAAACAAACCTGTAAAGACGCTCATGACTGAATGCAGTGGAATGCAGCTACTCTTCCTGTTTTTACCAATGATCTAGCTGAACCGTCTGCAAAGTACCTCTAATTAAAAGTGGAGCTGCTTGTGGGAACTTCAGCAGCATTAGGGCTCCCATGAAAGTCTGCGCCTGTTCAGCTAAATCTGTGTGAAATATCTCATGAGTTTTTCTTTCATAGTAAAGTTACAAAGAGCTTTGCAGCACCATGTGAATTAGCATGACAGCAATGAAAGAAATGGATTGCATATAGTTTATTAACAAAAAAAGTCTTAATTTAATGTGTGATCATTAAAGTATGGTGATTCATGTTTGCTCTGCAGTATGTAATTTCTAGGCCTGTAGCTACAAAAGGCCAGAAATGACCAAATTTAGACCCAAGTCTAAAGTGGGTTGAAAGAGAAACCGCTTGTCAAACTAAGGGGAGCTAGGTAAAGTAAAAAACAAACAAAAAGGATTTTCAGCAATCACTTTGTGAACTAACTATGTTTTTTAACATCTAGTTAAGTCAAAGTATACTCATGCATGGATTATTCCTTCATGTAACAAAACTTCCATGTGAAGCAAATGTGCTTTTTTTTTACCCTTTCATCATTTAATTTATTTATTTATTTAACTCTCGGTGTCCTGCACCTACTTTATGAGTTGTATTGAATGTTTAGATATGGACTAAAAGCATTTTATGAAAACTAGAAGCTATAGCCTAGATTCGAGTAAAGAGTACAAAATTAAGGAGGAAAAAAAAAAGTATGGATGTGTTTATACAGACATTTTATTAACATTTTGGACTTAAGGAATTTACAAGAGAGTTCAATTGTGATCATCAACAAAGTATAAAACATGCATTACTTTACCTTGCTGAGGTAGGTGACTTGGAATCTCTATTTGAAAGTGTACTTTTATGCCTTGCAAAGTGTTCATTGGGTTTTGTTGTTGTTTTCCAAAACTTGACTTGTTTTGTGTAACAGCAAAATAAAATCAACTTTGTCTCTCTGTAACTATGTGAGGCACATGAAGAACACTGTTTGAATTGTTGTTTAAGCTTTCCGGACATCTAAGCCTCCTCAGCACTAGTGAGTCAGGGTGCAGGTGCAGTTCACAGCTGGAAACAGTGACAAAGGACAAAGTGAATCAGTTTCTTTTTCTTTTCAAATCTTCTGTAACATAGAAACACAGATGTGGAGTTACTAGGGGGTGAAATTTGATTTCACTTTTGCCTTTCAAAACTTAACCATGGGAAAAAAAAATCTTGCTAGCAAGTATTTGAAAGTCTTATGTGTCAAAAACCGCAGAGTGTATTATGGGTAACATTTTGCTTTGAGTAGAAAGTGCAAGCTTGCTGAACTTGATACAAATGACCTGAAAGGTTTAAATATGAAGAAAAGGGAAAAATAAAGAACCAAAGAGAGTTGGAATTAAATGCTAACAAGGTTCACCCGCTCCAGTTAAATGCAAGGTGGTTTCACCTAGATTTGGCAGACGTGCAGATTAAACTGCAAAGACATATCAAAGGCTTGTGGTATTTATATGAAGCTATTTTCAGAAGTTATAGCATGTTAGAGCACATGCAGAAGCATTTCTAACAGAACTGTCAGCCTGCCAGAGTTGTAACCCATATCACAGCAGTTTTTCCGTCCTATCAGAGTATTTTTCTTGAGGAAATAAGGACATGTTGGTCCCTCCATTCTTGCCTCTTAATGTTGGTAAAACTTACTGCTTTTGCTACAAATGTGACTATTCTATACCATTGAACTTGAGTTAAATAGTGTCTCCAGTAAATCATTGTTAACTGGCAGAGGTCCTTGGGAACAATTGCTCAGAATTTCCAGTAGTAAATTTCTGTACCAGAGGTGGTGGTCTGAACCCCTTTATTTTTAATACTTTTTTTTTTTTTTTTTTTTTTTTTAAATGTGTGCAGTTCTGGCTCTTCAAGCTTCAGGACACCTGCCTGTCTTAAAGCATGTGAGAAGCTGTGTTGTCTTCTACTAAATTAGAGTTCTTGCTTTTTTGAAGTGTAAATGTATGTTTTCAGAGGCTGCATTAGAGCATGTGTGTACCAGCTGGAATGTGCCATAGTAAATCTTTGTTAAGAAGCAGGTGTTATTTTCCAAAGTCTACTTATTAAACATTCTGTGGGCAGATTACTAATAACTTCTGTATGTACAAGCAAAAAGAAATCTGATTGTGATTAAGAAAGCCAGAGAATTACATTATCTATAATCCTTTCCACATACTTCAATGCACTAATTAGATTACCAAGAAGGAACCCTCTTAAGGTAGCAAGGGAGAAACTTTCTGAGACATGTTCAGGCACCTGCAGGAATCTGCAAGCCAAATAAATGCCTGCTGGCACCTGCAGGAATCTGCAAGCCAAATAAATGCCTGCTGTAGGGATGAAAAATAATATTTTCTCTGGTTATGGCTTTCATGCTATCTTCCATAGTAACACTAAGACAGTTCAACATTACTGCAGTTTGTTTTTATGTCCTCAGTGCTGGAAAACTCAAACACACAGAGACACAGACACAGACACAAACCAAACCAAACCAAAACAAAAACAAACAAACAAACAAACAAACAAAACAACAAGAAGACTTTCATAAGAAAGAGGAGGAAAAGGAAGGAAAAATCCTAGACTTTAAGGGGTCATCCAGGTGTACTGAGGAGCGGAAGAGCCATTAAAGAAACACAATTTTAAAATCCTCCACTCTCTGCTAACACACACTGTGTTTCGAAGTTTTGGGGGGTCTGGTTTAGTTCTGGGGGCTGGCAAACTCATCTGATTGTACTGCTGGTAGTATGCAGTGGCTGAGTCATTTCATGGGCAAGTCACACCATGTCTGGACAAACACCTGACAAGACAGGGTTCCTGCTGAGGGCAGCCTGCAGTTCAAGGTAGTAATATTCATTAGAGGATACAGATACTACAAAGTTGACTTGATCAAATGAGAAATTCATGATGAATAAACACAAGTCTGATTTTTTTTTAACTTGGAAAAATTCAATTTGATAGTAATTGGTTATTTTTCCCTTCAAATTTTCCTTCTAGCATTCTGCAGAACTGCTCTCAGAGCAGGAGGAAATGTATTTTTCCCATGGCTTGATTGTTGATAGTTTTTTTTTTTTTAAATTTCCTCAAAAGCCTATATTGCAGAATATCTAAGTATATGTCAGTGACTTTTCCCATAAAAGGCAGTATTTCCACACCCGCTTTCATAATCAGTGTAGATTTATATATTGTTTTATGTCTGTTTTGGCTGTATTTCTGCTACCACTCAGGGCAAGGTGAAGGGAACCAGGTTTAGAGCTGGAGCTCTCAAATAGAAGTACTTTTTTTTTTTTCTACTTGAAGCTCTCTCAAGTGGTTGGCATTGGTGACAGAAGTCTACATTTCCTCACCAGAAGCTTTCCACCTCTCATGGGTAGAGGTCATCTTTGCTACTTTGCCATACTGCCATCATGTGTACTGTTGTGTCAGGGCTGTGCATACACTAATGAGCCTGACCAGTCACACCTGGACCATCCCATAACACCCACATTCCAGAGGCTCTGTTTAAGCTCAGCACTGGGCACTTCCTCTCTGCCTGAGCTTTGCTGAATGGGAGCTGGCCTCTAGCTTGGTCATGTTCTTGTGCTCTAGACCTCAGCCTGTGGGTTGACTTCTACTCTTGACTTCAGGCTTCCTTCATTGCCTTCTGATTTGAACTCTCTTTTGGATATGGCTGACATCTGTGAGGTTAGGTATGGGGTAGGGAGGCCCCATCTGGCCATTTTGGGATCCCCTTGGCTTCTGGCTCACCTTCTCTGTGGGAGCAGCTGTCCCTTGCTTCACTATAAACCCTCCTGAAAGACCAGCTTTCCTTTGTCTTCTGATCTCCCTACAGTGCCAAACCCTTACTGACCACTGGGCTCCACACAAATTCTTCTCCAGCCTGCCAGGACTCACTAGGGGTAGCCTAACTCTTCTGTCCTTCTCAGGCCTTCTGGCTTCTGTGGCTTTTCACAGGTGGCCTCTCCTCTACCAAGCATGAAGTCACTCATGTCACGTCCCTTTCCAGTTTCCTGTCCCTATTCCAGTTCTGTACCCTGGAAAAGTCCACTGATATCCCATAGTGGTGATGTCTCTCTATGGCAAGTTCCTCCTGATCCCAGACCTCTTAGAAATGTGAGGATGTTGCTAGAAGAGAGGGCTGTTCTCATGGCCCTAAATGGATAACTGGCTTTAACGGCCCTAATAAGCACCACCTGTAGCATCTACCCCCCCTCTACCCAGGGGCTCTGAGCCTAGCTCTGTGTCCTCATTTCATGCCTAAATTGTTCTGGAGCTTAGGTGATTTTCACCTGGAACAAAGCTATGTTTGGTTGTAGAGTTCCCTGCTTCTGACCTGAATATGTAGGGTGACTTTCTGGCTTGATCTTGGTTCTGCCTCATGTTGTGATGTTGTAGACCATCATTATGATCTAGACTGTTGGTTGGACCTGGCCACTGTTTCCACATCTTTCCTGCTTGGGTACTGTGGGACTGTTATCCCACTTGGCTCTGTGATCACTAACCCTTAAGAAACATCCAGCTGTACCCTGACAGGCTATGAGCAGATCTAGTAACGTACATCCCATGGCTCAAATGCAATTTTAAATCCCAGGGAACTGTAGTTGTGAGGGAAAAAAAAAAAAAAAAAACAAAAAAAAACTAAGAACATGGGGCTCAGCTGTATTTAGTTCTTGGTTTACTGAAATATTTTCTTGTTTTCTTTGGGAGTTAGTGTTCTGGAGTATTTGGATGTTTCTCATCCTGGTATGAGGGTTCTGCTGTGGTAGTGTTAGTTCTGTCCCTTATCTTTCTTGCCAGTACAGTGAGTAGCTTACCCTGACACAGCTAGTGTTTCTGCCTGACTGCAAATTTGGCAAATGTTTGTGCATCAGTTGTGTGTGACTCAGTGATTTTAAGGCTTACATCTCAACACTGTAGGACTATCACAGAATCATCTAGGTTGGAAGAGACCTCCAAGATCACCTAGTCCAACCTCTGACCTAACACTAACAAGTCCTCCTCTAAACCGTATCACTAAGGGCTACATCTAAACGTCTTTTAAAGACCTCTAGGGATGGTGACTTAACCACTTCCCCGGGTAGCCTATTCCAATGCCTAACAACCCTTTCAGTAAAGAAGTTCTTCCTAATGTCCAACCTAAACCTCCCCTGGCGCAACTTTAGCCCATTCCCCCTCATCCTGTCACCAGGCACATGGGAGAATAGACCAATCCCCACCTCTCTACAGCCTCCTTTAAGGTACTTGTAGAGTGCAATAAGGTCACCCCTGAACCTCCTCTTCTTCAGGCTGAACAATCCCAGCTCCCTCAGCTGCTCCTCGGAAGATATGTTCTCCAGACCCCTCACCAGCTTCATTGCCCTTCTCTGGACTCTCTCAAGCACCTCCATGTCCTTCTTGTAGCGAGGGTCCTAAAACTGAACACAGTACTCGAGGTGCGGCCTCACCAGAGCCGAGTACAGGGGGACAATCACTTCCCTGGTCCTGCTGGCCACACTGTTTCTTATACAAGCCAGGATGCTGTTGGCCTTCTTGGCCACCTGAGCACCATGCTGGCTCATATTCAGCTATCAAGCAATATATATTAAAAATAAAAATTAAAAACAAAAATACTGCAAGCCCATGATTTCAAGCCTATAGGGGCATCCTTCCAGTTCAGGAGGATGTAAACAGCCAGCTATGAACTGTGAGAACAGTCTTCCTGGGTCAAGCCTAGTGTCACTTCTCCAGCAGTGGCCATTTGTGAATACCTGTTGAAGAATATAAAAACAGAATAAGCCTACAGTGATGTTCAATGTACTCCTATGGTTTCCTTACACACAAATCCAAACACCGTTGATCCACTTGTATCTCCTGATACTTGTATCTCCTACTCCTTTTACTCCTCTTTTTTTTTTTTTTTTCCCCTTTTTTAGTTCCCTCTGCTCTTGGGGAAAAACATGTATGGTATTGCAGTGAATAAGATGTATGTTTCTGGCCTAGGTGACAGTCACAACAATTGGTTATGGAGACAAAGTTCCCCAGACATGGATTGGGAAGACTGTTGCTTCCTGTTTCTCGGTATTTGCTATATCTTTCTTTGCTCTACCAGCGGTAAGTAGAACTTGGATGTTTTTTAACTGTCTGACTTGGACTGCACAGGTTAAATCAGTACCTTTAATAGGAAATAATGGGCTGGGTGTTGCTTCAGAATGTTTGCTTACATGCACATCTATAAATATGTTTGTGTATTTGTGCACATGCAAAAATGAATAAAACTGCTGTCTTTCTACTGTAGTCATTTTCTTTAGAGATAAGCATTTTAAGAAGGAGATGTTTTCACTACTCTGGAGAAAGGGAGAGATTTATTTCATGTCAGTGTCAGAGGTGAAACATCCTTTGTTTCTGTTATTTTATGATAACGTAGAAACTACCTGGGGTATTGAGAAGAGAAGCTCTGCCACAAAACAGAAATTTAGGAAATTGCATTTACTTTCCTACATAGTACTGTAAAGTATCATTGCTGGCCTTTCTGAATTTTCAGTTAACTGATTAGGGAATGTACAGACAAGAATATAAAAAAATAGAATAGATAAAGTATTTCTTCAGTTACTATCAGTTTTAATAAAAATGCTTAAATCATAAAGCATATCTTACTTTGTTACTTGTTTTGCCTGGAAAATCAAACTGAGTTGTGGCTTTGCGTGGGTCGTGTGCCTTTTTTTTTTTTTTTGAGACATTAAAAACAAGTGCAAAGAACAGCTATAGATCGGTCTTATGACATTGGCATTTGCTTCCCCCACCATTGTGTAGGGTTGTCTTTGAAATGTGACTGCCACTTTGTGAATGCCCCTGTGGCTAATGTTGCCTATAGACTGCAATAAGCATGCTGTTTGTTGCAGTTACATGATGCCAACATCAACATGCTCAATTTCAATTTTGTTAGGTAAATAGCTTTTTATTACTGTGGATATTTGAAAGCTTGTCTTTTTTTAAATGTCCATTTATTTAATGCATTAAGTGTTTGGCTTAGGTGCATAAAATCATGTTGCAGTCTCACCAGTAATTTTATTTGTATTTAGGGTATTCTAGGGTCTGGTTTTGCCCTGAAAGTACAGCAGAAGCAACGTCAGAAGCATTTCAACAGACAAATCCCAGCAGCAGCTTCTCTAATTCAGGTCAGACCCCTAGCAGTAAAATATACAGGAGAGTGATGGAGAGGCAGTAGGGCCTAGCAGTTCATGTACTATCTGAGAATCACAGTTTCTGGGCTTTATTATAAATCTATAAGTTGTGTTTAACCACAGAGGTTCTTTGGTACACTTCAGTCCCTAGAAAGAATTAGATAACTGCCTGTCCCACATCCATTCTTATGAGCAGGAGGCTTCACTAACCAGACATTCACAGGCATCATAACAGTATTTGGATGCAGCTAAAGTAAACTTAAGTTGGTAAAAAAAAATAAATTAAAATCCTTGTCATAATCTTTAATTGTTAACTTCTTTTTTTTTATTCCCTTAGCTCCTATGTGTTTGCCAAATTCAGAGGTGAAGAATGTGTATATGTATATTTGTATACACACCTCAGTTTAGAAAAATGTCTCAGCATAGCTTTTCATATTATATAAAGAATGCACTAACATGGTGTGCAAATGCTAAAATGTGGCATGCTGCAGAAGAGGGGAAGCAGCAGCATTATATACTTGTGGGGATTCACTGTTATGGAGGATGGTTTTCCTTGCTGTGAGCAGTGGTTAGACCCCAGCTCCTAGGAGAATACTACAGAGAGTATACTTAAAATCACAGTGCTGACTACATTTCCTAGTGCCTCACTGAAGCTGTATATAGGGGAAGAGTGAATTTTATTAGGCATGTGGTTTGGTATAGCACAGCAAGTGCAGTCAGAAACCTTTGAATCATGTTTAAATTGATTGAAGATGCTGCTCTCAGTTTGGTTTGCAGCAAATTCTGACTTATACATCCTGCAAAACAGTTCCTGCTTATACACTGAGAATATTGTTTTGGGATTTTATTATAGACACTGTGGCGGTGCTATGCGGCAGAGAAATCTTACAGTTCTACAACAACATGGAAAATCTATGTTACATCACCTGCACAAAACCCCAAAAAACCACCAGCGCCATCTAGCCCTAGTATGGGAAAACAGGTAACATAGACTCGACAGAGCTATCTATTCTGTCCTTGGGTTTAATTTGGTTGGATAACTTGACAAAAACATTATAAAGAGTCCAAAAAATTTGGAGAGCTGAGAGAGATTTTCAATGGGACTTTTGTTTTCCTTTTGCCACAGCGGGATCAATTTAGTTTTCCTTACAATATTCCTGAAGGACTAATGCCTTCTACTATTAGATTTGCCTTGCTGATCTGACAGATGCTTATTCTCCATTATTTTACTCCCTTTGAAGTCTATTCTACCTTCTCAAAGATTGTATAAGTCGTTGATACCATTCTCCATTTTGTATTCATTTTGCACAGTAATTCATACCGGAAGAAAGAAGAATGCTAGTTAAAAAATTTACATTCACACTCATTTGACTGAGAGTAGCTGCATTTGTCTTGCTCATGTACATCTTTCTGTGGTACTTTATCTTTGGGGGTACATGGAAGTTTGAGGAAATTCCTGAGCATTGGCTGCAATAAATTGGAACAATTTTTGTCTGCGTAGGTGGAATTGCCTAAACATAGGTATGTAGTTTCACTGGCAACCTTGCCTAGATTTTCGTATGCATTCTGGAAAGGCAGAGGTCTGCAACAGGACTAGCTCAGGTACATGGGGTTTCTAAAGTGGTGGATGGTAGAGGCCTGCTTTTAGGCAATGAGGTCCCACTGATGCCTGTCACTCAATGGAGAATTGCAATATGATTACTCCACAGCATGTGCAGGTACCTTTATCAATATGATCTGTGTGCATGTGTATGTTTTGGCTCTAGAGTGGTGCAGTTTGCTCAGTGCTGAGCAGAGTGTAACTGTTGTGAGACTAGTTACTCCTTAACTTGAGGCACAACAGCCAGGAGGAAAGGGGTAAAGCAGAAGTAAGGCAGAGTACTATGTGTTGCTGAACAGCATGCAATACCTGTTGGGAGAATTGGAAAAAGTATTGTTTGTCCTTAGTATTTTCCCTCTTTTTCTCTATGAGATGAGTTCCCTAATATATTATTAAACTTGAACTTCATTATGAATTGCTAACCCCAATTCATTAACTTTAATGGTTCTTTCATTTCTCTTTTCTCTACATAGCCCCTCATTTTAAAGACTTAAATGTATACTGATCTTGTGCGTATGGTTGAATTTTGTTCTTTAAAGAATTTAGAGTTCCTTTTCCTGTTATAAAAACCCATGCATGTGGATGCATGGTAGTGCATCCACAATCTAAAATAAACATCCATTTCTACTATTTTTCTTGTCCTGTTTGATTAATTTCAAACATGCTTTTGTTTCAGTGCTTGTGGATCTGAACAGAAACTTTCTTTAATTGAGAAGATCACCTAGTGCTTTGCTCATATTTCAAAGCCTGCAATTAATTAGTCATCTGTTTAATTAGCAATAAAGAAAAGCTACACCCAAGCTATTATATACTCAAATGATTAATATTTTGGGTGCCTTGAATTTCAGATATGGCTTGAGAAATTGTAACTGATAAAATTCTAACTGATAACTGATTTTCAGAATGTGCTAAGCATCTTCCCTTAAGAGTAACCCTTACCAAATTTAAAATAATAATCTAAAATGAGCCATTCTGTAAGCATTAACCAAGAATGTAACACTTTTACTGAATTACAATTGCACTGAAATAAATAATCTTGCTGAGATGAATTTATTGTACAGGGAGGTTCTTTTCTGGTTTTCATAGTATGTTTTGATATCATCCTCTTTCTACTACCACAGGCTAGAAGATCCAAAAGAAAAGGGAAACCAGGCTGTGGTAATGGTTCTGCACCTGTGATAAACCCAGGAGAGAATGCCTTATCTATTCCACAGATCACTTATGATCATGTTGATGAACAAGAAGACAAAAAAGATGTGTCTTTCTACATCGATGAACCAGGAGGTAATTTACATTTAGGCTAGCATTTTTAAGAGAGAATGTTAACAGTAACTAAACTGATGAAAATTTCTGTGAAAAATAATATAAAAGTAATCAGTAACGCAAAATGTGTCAAAAATTACAGGGAGACTCAAAGTAACAGAAATGCAAAAGGAAATTTTTAGATGTGTGGTGTGAACATAAAAAACAAAAACCTTTTTTGTTTCAAATTCTACATTTTGGAATTATTTCAGCTGGATGGAAAGCTTCCTCAGATCTATGCCACTATTAAACTTTACCTCACATAGAGCCTGAAGAAAGGAAAATAAAATAGGAAAAATATCTTTACTTTTTTACAGCACCTTCTTAAACACTGTGCAAATAAATTGTGATAGGCATAAAATATTTACCCATTCCTTTGTTAACCAGGAGGTTTTGATAAGTGTTTTGTTTATTACTTCACTAAAATATTGTGTTGCTATGAGTGGTTGTATTTCAATATGGAAAGTGGTTGAATTTCTTTGCTGAGCTAAGATATTGCTGCGTTTGTAAAAATTCTTTTCCACCATGAACTTCATTTAAAGATGGTGGGTATAAAATAACATTGTTTATTATGAAGTGAGGATTTTTTTGAAAGTTAGTTTTTCCATCGTTGTGCTGACTTCCTTTGTCTCATGAGATGGGAAGGGAAACATGCAAGTTCTGGATTTGCTAAAGTCTTTAGCTTAAAGAGAAACTGTTTCCTCATAGTTCAAGGAGTTATGTTCTGTACATAGAGGCATGCAAAACTTGGACAAGTTAACTGAGGTGTCCAAAGATGTTGGTCCTAGTCAAAGGCAGTAGCGCTGAATTATGGTCTCATTTGCTGCTTTCACATAAGTTTTCATCTGTCCTTGCTAAACCTGAGTGTCAACTCTGTATGAAATAGCTCTTATGTGGCATTGAGGCTGATACAATTTCAGCCTGGAGAGAGTATGTCTGTAGTCTTGACACGATGATCTCTTTAATTAAATATATATCCATGTATATTAAATATTTTTACTCCCAGAGTGAATGTGTAATGTCTTCTGAATGAAATCAAATGCAGTAGTTTTACTGGGCTGTTCTGACTTTAGATTTGCCAGAGAGTGTTGTTAACCTGTTATATTCAAGTGAGAGCAATTAGCTGCTTGCTATTCCACATCTGACTGAGAACTGTGACATACTGAAACACATCTGCAAGGGGTAGGAGCATCTTGCTCCTAGCGTTTTAGAAAGATCTTCAAGACTCTACTTTATGCAATTGATAGCCATGAACCTGCTGTTCTGGGAGGAAACGTTTTTCTTCTCCTGGTGTAGATTTTCATTCTTGTTCTGGTTTATATTTTGATTTTCCTTCTGTCATGTTGTGTTGAGGTCAAGAGTGCTTTTCAGCAATGACAGTATTTTTGACAGTGTTGTTGCTTGGCAATTCCTGTGTTTTTGTAGGTTTCTGGGAAAGGGGTGAATGGTGTGGTTTATGAAGTTGCTGGTTTAAAAATTTTCCTCTTTACAGAATACAACAATTCTCAACACCCTTGTTTATTAGAAATGTGCAGCTTCCCTTGCTGATCAGTGCAGATTTAGCTGAGTGTATCTTGGTATTGTGGCATCAGTCAGTGCTGGACAGAAGCAAAAAAAAAAAAAAAAAAGAAAGGCTTGTGCAATGGTGTAACTTCTAACTTTAATAAAGAATTGAGGACTAAGTTGCCTGTAATCATGCCTCAGCCAGTGCTTGTATCTTCACTTCAGCTGTATTCCTTCAATGTTAGTCTGAGCAAAGCACTGTCCCTCAGAAGAAAGATTGAAAGGACTAGACTGTAAAATATTTATTTATTTATTTATTTTGCATTACAGCTGGGTAGCAGAGCGAAATGAAAGCATTTTTGCCCTTTTTCTGAAATTGCTTTCTTGTTCAATTCTTACTATAGTTGGTCTAATTTATTCTCATTCTGAGACTCAACCATGCATATTATTCCGTTACCAATCTTTTTTATTTTTTTGCCTTTGCTCATGTCTGGGGTAAGTCACACTTCATTTGGTTTTCTGATTTATTCCTTCTGGTACAAAGCTTCCAGGATTCCAGGCTAACTTGATTGCTCAGTTGACTGAACATTCTTGACACCTCTCAAAAATTTAAACCTGATTTCTCTCAGCAAAGATCTCCTTGCCAGAGTTAATAGGCTTCTATTCTTGAGAAGTAGAAGTACTAGGTTGCAAGCCTGTAAGTGTGGGTGTTTTTTTTTCCTCCCTTAAAGTCTCTCTTAGAAAAGGAAAAAAAAAAAAATGTAATTGAAAAGAAGTATGCCAGCTTCTATTTCACTGTTGTTATAGTGGAATATTTTATTCATTGGTTGTTGCGGCTGGATGTTTTACAGATGATGGCAGACTTTGAGGTTGAATTAGATCACTTTTATAGGCCTGACCTAGGAGGAGCAGAGCTGTTGCTTTGAAACAGCTCTTCTTGTCTGCTGCTTCAGTCAGATGTGAGAGACTGCAAGGAAACCTGAAACAAATGCCTGGCAACTGCAGTCAAAGGAATAACAGTCCCACTAAGAAAATGCCTTGTTCTGGGCAGAAAATAAACTGACATTCAGTTAAAATTTCCTTGACGGAGAGATTTACCTTGATTCAGGAAGTACATAATGTGAGTGTACCTCTTTTTCATGAGAACTGAGGTTTTTCTTTGGATATCCTGTTTGCGTATCCACGTCCACCCAGCTTCATCTTGGCTTGATCAAAAATTGTGTGGAGGCATATCTTTCAAGGCTAGATAAAAATGCTTTCCTCTTTACCTCTAAATTGAAGGTTTGAGAAAGGGGAGCCTTATAATGCCTATAGATATGATCAACATTAATTTAACACTTGAAATACTTGTATGTGTAATAAAAAAAAAAAGTATTTTTGTAATTGTATGTGTAATAAAAAAAAAAAAAAGGTAGTGCATAATGTAGGAACTGGATCTTTATGTACCATAACTGGCTGGATCTTGCAAGAAACGCCTGATAAATCAAAAGATAAACTGCTCTTGACTTAGTTATGCATCTTGGGATTTGTGGCATGACTAGTGTAGCGTGCTCTATACCACTAAGAACTTGACCATCCTTGCAGGAATGGAAAGGCTAAGTCCTTCCACAGTAATATTTTCCTTGAAGTCAAATTTCTTGAAAAGATAAAAATATTTAGAAAGAAATTAAAAGGAACAGCTAGAGCAGACATGGATTTGCTGAAAAAACAATTCTCAGAAATAACTGTGATACTGAAGATACTCTAGTGCAGTGTATTGTTTCTGTGCATTTCCATTGTCTCCAGCTGAGAACTCTTTTGTACCAGGATGCACAGTTTAATTTTTTTCTGCAATGATTTGAAGCTCCTCAGTGACTTCACCTCACCTGAGATTATAGCCATAATTTTTTTCTATAGTCTAGGAATTGAACTTTACCTGTACTTCTGTCAACCAGAGTGTACAGCACATAGTTCCTTGCAGCAGGGTCTGTTATTTAAGATGACATCACACATGTCAACTCTCTGGCATCTTTAATGTGCCTTTAAGATTTAAACAAGGCACTTAACTATCAAGACGATAGTTACTTATTGTATCAAGAGTGAGTGATAGGTCATAAAGACAAATCCAAATAGAAGAATGACAAATAACACTCGAATGCAACTGACATTCTCTTATGTGCATTTGAGTTTCATATTCAAATAACAGCTATACACTGTAATGTATGCTTCTCAAAATGAACTGAATAGCTGTTTCATAACACTTTATTAGGAAAAAAAATTATAAAAATGTGAAAACTTTTGGACCTTACAGGTCAGCCTCTTGGGACTTCTCCAGCAGATGGAATATATTATTCTCTGTCAGTTACTGTAGATTGTATACACAACTCGTTATTGTAAAATTTGTCAAAGTCACAAAACTCTCACACTGATAAATCTCTGCTGGGATAAAAACAAAATTCCCTATTTATCACTATGCTTTTCTGTTTGCTTTTGGGGTTTTCTTGCATGCTGATATTTTTTCATCCTCCTATTCAAACCAAAACTGTACAAGAGTAACTTCTCAATAGGAGAGGTAGAGATTTAATTTTCAGTGCTCCCCAGAATACCTTTTCAAACACTTTTATATAAGTGCATAATAGTGTTAATGCTGATTAATTCTTTCTATAATATTAGTTTGGATGCTGACATTCCAGAATTCACCTATCTAGCACTAGGTTGGTTGTTCCTGGAAATTGGTTGCATTTCCATTGGGAAAAGGGCTGCTTTCCCTCAGTGGTGTAGATAGATTACAATCTGCAGTACATATAAAGAAGCAAACATTTTAAATTAAGTGGATTCATAGATTCCAGTGCTGACAAGTTGAGTGAAAGGTGAGAAAAAACATATGGCTGAAATTAACAGAATAAAGCAAACACCAAAGCATTTGACAGTCTGCCTAACTGTCAGTAAGTCAGGGGGAAAAAAAAAAAAAAAGAAAAAAAAAAGTAAATATAAAGATATGCTCCAAATGAGCAAGGAAAAGTATCCAGATACCTTGCTTCTGAAAAATATCATGCTCTTAAGAAGGTGAGTAGCAGATGCTGGTGGCTTTACGATAAGAACCTATATGCAGTATAGGGCTGTTTAATATCTAAATTTGTCAGTTCAGGACCCATAGTTACTAATGGTACTTGACTGTGAATAAGAATTGTGGAAACACAACCAAATGCTTCTACTGGAGTTTTAAGTCCCTGCTGTTTCAGCCCTGGCTGCCCTGAGCAAGTACTTTCAGTGTATTCTGTGGTTTACCTTGCATGACCAAAGTGGGATAGTAGATCTAGGAGAGGGAGCTGGTGTAAGGGGAGACGAAGGCTGAGAGGAAGAGATCAGCTGCCTCTGCCAAACACATTTTTACTTCTGATTAAATCTGGCAGCTTTTGAGGTTTAATTTTTTTTCCCCTCTGCATTTATTCAACTCTGTTCTGCCTGATTTAGGACCAGAGTTTAGATCACCAATCACTCTGAATTGGACTGAGCAAATACTTTGTTTTAGATGGGAGTCCTTAATGAGAGAAGGCATTTGCAGCTCCCTAAATATTTTCTGCTTCATAATATTAGTAAAACTGATTTTTAGACTTCTTTTTTTCCTCCAGAAAATGTTTGCTTTGTCAAAGACATTTCATTTAGATGAAAACAAATTTAGTTGAAAATGTTCCAACTAATTTTAGTTGTGAAATAAAACTGAATAACACTATGAAGAAAGGCTGAGAGAGCTGGCTGTTCAGCCTGAACAAGAGAAGGCTTTGGGGTGACCTTATTGCAGCTACTCAACACTTAAAGGGGGCTTATGAAAAAGGTGGAGAGCCAACTTTGGGAAGAAGAGAGAAAAGTGGAACAGACATAACAGGCTTCAAGAATGGAAGCTCAGTATTAATAGATAAAGTGTTGTAGGAAGCAAGAGTGAGAAAAGTATAGTGCTTTTATAAGCAAATCTTATAAAAGTAAAATTGAGAATTCAGTGCTAGTATATGTGAAGTCTTGATCTAACCGTTTATTAATCCAGATCCAAGTTACAAAAAAGAAGTTCATTATTATTATATTTTTTGCTTTTTATTTTCATATTCCAAAAGTTGCATTAATAGTAATAATGCAATTAAAACTGTAATATAGACTTCTTAGTTTTTACCTCTTTTCCTCATGTCTGTGCTCTTCCTTCCTCTGCTGCTCTGGATCCTAAGAATTTCATCTGTTGGGGCAGGAGAAGCCCAAGTGTTAAAATAAACTGGTGCAATCTGGAGTTCTTCACAACAGTATATAAATTCCGTATAATAACAAATATAACGTATATAGTTATGTTATAACTATAGGTATATAAAATATCATATTCCGGAGGAATACTATGTTTGTAGTGATGATTTCTTCTCTCTTAGGACCCACTTGAAATCATATATAAATTTTTGCTAACAATTTTACACTTTTCTTCATTGGTTTGTAGCTCCATGTTTCATCTGGATTTACTATATTATAATCCCATTTATGAATGTGAGACACTGTTTCTTTGTTCTTTGTTACCTTTAAAAAACAATTTTTCTCAGCTCCTTGTCTGCATTTTAATTTAACTGACCACTAGTGAACTGCTTATAGCTGTGGAGACCCCGGTGACAAGACTGTGCCCTTTCTACTATCTTAGGTTTTACTCCTATATACTGCATCCTGTATCTCTACTTCTTGAGGTCTCTGATAGTCTGTCCAGCCTGTATTTCTCTATGATATGCCATTATGTTCACTGTAAATATCTTAGTCTACTAGAATTACTGCTTGTTACAGCTGTAGATATGAAATTATGGTTGTAGTACACAAATATAAACAAAAGTAAAACTAGTTAGATAGAGATACCTGGTCAATTAGAGAAATTGCTTTCATAGCCAAACCACTTAAAGGCAAATCAAAAAAAGTCTGGACGGAGGAGAACTGATATACTTCAGGGATGAAGTTTCACAAATTTGGTACAAAGCCTAGGCCTTCTTATTAGCAATGGAAATACAGGGCAAAACAGGAGAATCTGGGAGATGTAGAAACTTCTTAGTGAATTTACAAGAATATGCCAAACTGTCAATTTTCCAAAATGTAGGAAAGATGGAACAATCTGGGTAAATTGTGAATAACCTAAAATTGAGATGAAAACCTATGGAGAAAGGAAAATTGTCTCCTTTTTTAAACATAAAGGGTAGAAAAATTGATGTCAGGAAATAGTTTATTGTGTTTTATTTTTCACAGAAAGTCAACACATTCATTGGAGGTAATGCTACAAGTTGTGCTACTTAATACTATTTAGATAATAATTCAGTGAGGAGCAATTCAAGTTAGAAGAGAAAGGATTAGGAAAGATGCACTGAAGTCATGTGGTTTTTAGGTATATGGGCTTGCAAAGTACATAGCTGAGTAGTTTGGGTGAGGTCAGAAACAACCTGAGAGCTATGAACAGGACTCATAGGAGGCTAGTGAGATTGCAGAGGTCTACAAAAGGAAATACAAAGTGTGCTTTGAAAGAGGGAAGGAGGACTCACAGAATTATGGGCCAGTTGGTTAAAGCCCATGAGAATTCTGAAGTGGTCAAACTGTTAAAACTGATAGTCACACTTAAGTTGGTAGTGACACAGAACAATTGTAGTACTATAGACTCTAAGGATTTCCACTGTAGTTCATTAATGACTGTATGGAAACGCAGACCTTTTGAACCATCTGTGAGCCTTTCCAGTGAACATGAGAAGCAGGCGCTTCATCTTGTAAATTGTTTAAGAATAGCTTTTTGAACTTCCTCCATTTTTCTTGTGTGTACTAATTTTGTTATCTTAGAAAACAACAAAACTACCAAAACAAAGAGCAAAACACCATCAAGGACTGTGGGGTTTTGCCTTAAAGTTTCTTTTCCATAAAAGATATAGAGGCAGTTAAAGAGACTGTCATCATCCTCCATCTCATTTTAACAAAAATTCAGTGCATAATAGCTGGCTGGTTAGACTGCAAGGGAAAACACAGTTTTGGTGTTGAGGCAGTATGCAAAAGGCTTGTCTGGAGTTGAGGAAGAAGTGCTGCATGAGTCAGTGTTCCTGGATTCTGTTCCTAGCTCTGTTACTGATTTGCTATGTAACCTTGGGCAAACAATTAACTCACTGTGCTTCAGCTGCGTCATCTGTTAAATGAATATAAGTCTCGTCTGTCTGAGATATCATGAGTCTTAATTTTTTATGAAGTGTTTTTAGACTGACACAGCATTACAGAAGTAAAGAATGCTATTAGTCAATACAATACTAAACATAGGCCTATTCGTTTATTTATTGTTAGCATAAGCAAGGAGGAGTAGTAATCAGGAATGTCAGATTTTGTAAAAAGAGAAGCTGATTCTTGCAGAAAATACAGTAAATGCTCTGTGGGGGAAAATAAGCTGTTATTTTAATCTAGAATGTGAAGCTACTTTTTAGCAACAGAAATTTGTTCTTTCTGATAGGAATGACAAAATGTTATTGTGAGAGGCCGGGACACCATGTTATTTTTTTAATTATTATTTTTTAAAAACTGGTTCTACTTAAATGCAGGAGTAGGTGCCAGTAGGTATAATTCTCATCTTGATAGATGGACTTAATATGGTTTGAAAAGGTTGTATTTTACGTTGTGCATCATCTAGAAAAGCTGAAAAGATTCCAGAATTAGAAGTAAAATAAACTTTGGTTCTATGTAGTTTGTGTATTTGTTATATATCATACTTGTATATATATGTATGCAACCTTGACCATTGCTTTAAAATTGAGAGAAGAAAATTTGTTCAGGATTATTACTTTTGTTTTGGTTCTGTTCCTTGTTTAGATACCCAGATGTTGGCTGCTTTCTAAACAATTTTTTTGATATGTGTCTTCATGTAGCAGTCTCATAGCAGGTGTTTGAAAAATAACTTTAATATACAGGGATGCATAGTGTTCTTTGCAGATTTTCTCTATCAGAAATCAATTAGTTTCTTTGCTTTCACTTCTGTGCTTTGGAAATGCTTTTATGTGCTTTTATAGATAAGGGAATAGCAACTTGTGTCATCTACCTGGACTTGTGCAAAGCATTTGACACTGTCCCCCATGATATCCTTGTCTCTAAATTGGAGAGACATGGATTTAATAGATGGACCACTGGGTGGGTAAGTAATTGGCTGGCTGGTCACACTCAGAGAGCTGAGGTCAATGTCTCAATGTCTGAATGGAGATCAGAAATGAGTAGGGTTCCTCAGGGGTCAATGTTGGGACTGGTGCTGTTTAACATCTTTGTCTGCGACATGGACAGTGGGATGGAATGCACCCTCAACGAGTCTGCTGATGACACCAAGCTGTGTGGTGCAGTTGACATGCTGGAGGGGTGGTATGCCATCCAGAGAGAGGGACCTGGACAGGCTTGAGAGGTGGGCCTGTGCAACAGGCTGAGAGAATTGGGGTTGTTCAGCTTGGAGAAGAGAAGGCTCTGGGGAGACCATATAGCAGCCTTCCAGTACCTATAGGGGGCCTACAGAAAAGCAGGGAGGCCTAGGACAAAGGTTTTAAGCCTTTTTTTTTTTAAACAAAAGAAAAAGTTTAGATTAGATATTAGGAAGAAATTCTTTACTATGAGGGTGGTGAGGCGCTGGCACAGGTTGCCCAGGGAAGCTGTGGATGCCCCATCCCTGGAAGTGTTGAAGGCCAAATTGGATGGGGCAGCCTGGTCTGGTGGGAGGTGTCCCTGCCCATGGCAGGGGGTTTGGAACTGGATGGTCTTTAAGGTCCCTTCTAACCCAAACCATTCAGTGATTCTGTGATTCATACCTACAGGCATAAGTGTTGTGATAGAAAATCTGACCTGTCAACTTGCCTAAAGATATGTGCAAGGGATTTTTATACCTTTCTGTCAGTTTAATCCTCTCAGGTGTAAAAGCATTGCATGTCTGAATATAAATGGAAGGACAGAAGTCTAAGAAATAAAGCTTTGTTTCAACCTGTAAGCATATTGCACTGACATATTTCAGTCAGTTATCTTTGTTTTTGGACGTAAAGATTCAAGAACAAAAAGGGAGGTGGCCAGACAGTAGGCAATCCCCAGATTATAGTGGTCTTGCTTGTTATTAAGTTGTAAGTCTTCACACTTGAATAATTTTGAATTTATACCTCCTGCATTCATTGTTGTTTGTGTTTGTTTCCACTGTTCTTGTGTCATGTGTGATAACCTGAAACCACTGCACTTTGCTGTCCTGTTTGAATTGATGGGTCACTGGAATGATGCCATTATTGCACTGAGCCATGATCTAGTTGGTGGCACTTCAACATTTTTCTGGTTTATTTCTACTTACTCCGGTAGAAAGTAGTTTCTGAGTTGAGTAGCTGTGTCTTAGGGGAGTACATACCTGGGGCATTCCAAAGATACATGTTTTTTGTTTAATTCTTAAGCTTCTTCCTGTTAAATGTGATCTGCATAAACTCTGACATACTGGAGATAAAAAAAAAAAAAAAAATAAAAATAATAGTTGTTTCTCTGAAGATTGTCCACATTCTCTGTTAATCGTGAAATCCTAGGAATATATGTACTGCACCATGCATCTGCCTGTTAAACACAGAACTCTAAGAAGCATTTTTCATGAGTAATGAAAAAAAGGCAGCTGCTTGTCATTTACTTAACCTTGCTTGGGATAAATTTAATCAGTGAAAAACATCTGGAACTGATTGTCCTTCCATTTGGAGTGTCCAGTAATGTGCTGTGTACATACAGCCAGAGCACCTTTAGCATTGGAATACTTGGCTAAACAATCTTTTGCAAAATGGTTACCTTTGGAAAGAAAAGAGGGAGCAGAAATTTCCTAATGAGCAAACATTTGCAATATTCTCTATAGGTTGCGTTGTTCATTGATTTTCGTGCAGCTGTTGTATGAAATCCATTGATCAGAGTTAATAAATTTCTAAGTGGCTAAGACTGCTTATTATATATATTGATTAAATTTGGGCCAAATTCTGAACCCTTTAGTATTACCTGAATACAACTGATGAAACAATCTGACCTTGTTACTTTTTTTGATAGAATTTGACATGTAAGCAAACTGAGGTCATAAAAAGCTCTGCCTGTGATCTATGAGTGGATTTAGTTAAAGTATTTAAAAGCTTTCTTGCAGAGTTAGGTGCTGGGCTTCTGTAGTAAATGATTGATACCTGCTTTCCAGATGGTTTTTCTGTTAAATGAAACTAAAATCACTGAATTGAACAGTAATACTGCAGAAGATGCTAAGCATTGTTAAAAAGCTACTAGGGGTAGATATACAGAAGAATAAATGATGCATTTAAGTGATGTTTTCTGTGGATGATACATTTCCTTCCGTACAAGGGAAGTTGACAAAAATGGAATGTATGATTACTTTTATTTAAATCATGTTCACTTGGAGGGAAACACTTATATTTAAATATGTATTCAGAAGCTTTTTGGAATTGAGAAGTAAGTAAATTTCTGTCAGTGAGAAAAGCTCTTCCTCTGTAGTCTTCTGCAGAGAAATTTGCAGTGAATACCCCAACTGAATGGCAAAGATTTCTGTGAATTTTGCTGGAGTATAGACCCAAGATGGGGGAAGCAAGGGTGGGCAATTCCACTTTGCTTTGCCACATCTGTTAGTGAGTTATCTTGCTTTTCCTTCCATGCTGACATTGATAAAACTCCTACATGACACCATCCTGTCTTGTATTATGAAACTATACAGATGTGATCAGTGCTACCCAATATAGCAGCAAAGTACCAAGCTTGGAAATGCAAAAGCATGGGTATCAGTGATGGCTTTTTGAATTGTAATCTTTGTAATCAGCATTAATCATCTTCCAGCAGTGGCAATCCATCATCAAAGAGAAAACATTTCTGGGTTTCATCTATTTCATTCTTGCTATGGTCTGCACTGTGTGGTCTCACCAGCAGGAGAATTGTATGGAGTTGGCATGAACTTAAAAAAAAATAAATTAAAGAATAATAATTTTCCATTTCTGAATAATGTGAATTATGGGGAGGGCATCTATAATATAATTCTGATAACTAATTCCAGGACTTCTGGCTTGCATATAACGTGGTTCTGAATCAGCCTCATGGGTACATAAACTGCGACCCTGTTCTGACCTTTTGGATCCGTTTGTGTTCCTTTAAGTATTATATTATGCTGACTCCTCAAAACTTGACTCCAGTTTCCAAAAAAAAATCCTAAGCTGTATAATGCCAGTATTTGTTGCCAGTGGCTTTTCTTCGTTCTTTTTAATGGAGTGAATCAGACCATGGCAATGGGATACTCTAGACCTGGTTGTACTAACTCAATTAAGATCCATTTCAGGTCAGGTTGACCTGAATCTATCCTAGATTAATTTGTGCTGAGCGAGCCATCATGAAGCAAGCGTGTAGCAGCCCTACATAGAAGTCTACAAGTTTCTGTTGCTGTTTATATGAAGAGCTCAGAGTGGTTGCTGTTCCTATAACCTTGTTTGAGAGAGGGAGCAAGCACTATATTTTGGTGTACACAGGGGCCCAACAGATTTACAGAGATTAATTTAGACAGCCCTATACTTTAGAAAGTGTCTGCAAAAGTACATGCAAACTTGTCTTAGCATAATAAAACGTCAGTCAGTGTTAAAAAGGACTCTTCCCTTGCTGGAGAAATGGTATCTCTGGATGTTCTAAGGTTGCGCTGTTTCCAGTAAGGTAAAATTGCATTCATAAAACAGTAGGCCTATGCCTATGTTATATGAAAGATCTCTATCAGCTAAACTTAATATCAACTTTGGTGAAGTAGTGATGGTTTTTACAAGGGGATCATTCTGGCTGGTAAAGATTCTCTATTTCTCTTAGTTATCTTCTACTTAAGTCTTCTTAAAGGAATAATGATTTTCTTTGCTAAATAAATAAATAAATCCATTAGTAGATGTCAAACTCAGACATGGGTTGGCTGGAGTGAAAACAGCCAGAGGGGGAAAATACTTGAACCTTTCAGACAGCAGGGCAATTTAGGTTGGGCTCTATAAAATCTGTGTGTCAGTAGTACTTTCTGAAAAAGAAGAATTTGAGCAAGTTTGTTGCTTGATATTAAAGCATTTAATTTATAATCTCCTTAATAATAAGGAGACCTCTAATGCTCTCCTTTCTGCTTCCTTCAGTCTCCATATCATCCACTGAATAGACCTTCATGTCTTACTATTTTATAAGATGCAGTCACACAACTCTATAGTCTTCTGTCTCCTCCCCCTCATTTTGTCTCTGCTGCAGCCAGGTCGTGTGACTTTTGCCCACATGAGAGAGTGACGGAATTGTCTGAGGGATTTTCCAGTGTTTATCTTACTTTCTTTGCCAGCCATCTGAATAAACTATTCTGCAGGGAGACAAGACTTCTTAGCTTTGTGCATCTTCCTCCATGGATGCAGATGTGTCCCATTTCAATTGCTGAAATGTGGCTTTTTTCATGAAACTCTTTCCAAGGGAATCAGGTTCTTAGCCATGAAAAAAGAATGAATTGTCACAGAAAGGCTGTCTTTGATTTCAATTATCTCATTTAAGCAGTTGCCTTTGCAGCTGAACAACTACTCGAGGGTAAATAAAGTTGCTGAATTTTGTCTCCATGCTGCCAGCTCTCATTTAACCTTAGACTGCAAGCAATTATGCGTGTTGTTCTTGGCTGATGTCAATCTCTAAGAACCAGGAAAGGGTTAAGATTTTTGTGCATACCTTGCAATATTAGATGAGAGTGGTGGACAGATCTGGGTATAAAAGAAGCAGGTGCTTCAGAAAGAGGTGCATCAGGAGGTGCTTCTAGCAAACCTAATACTATAATCTTTGCAAAGCAGGAAACAGTCAGCACTGTGAACAAAGCAGCCAGATCTTTTCTTTATGACTTCAACCTAATTTAAAGGTTGGATGTGGTGCTTAGGAATATGGATAGTGGGTGACATTGGTGGTAGGGGTATGGTTGGACTAGTTGATCTTGGAGGTCTTTTCCAACCTTAATAATTCTATGTTAAATCTATTCTTTAAATGGAAGAAGGATCATATCAAAATCTGGATATGAAAACCCTAAAGGACTTATAGTTTGAAAGACAATTCATAAGTTATGAGTTTTGCTGAGGTTTGGAGTGGGGGTTTCTAAACAGAAAAGCATAGACGGTACAAAGTATAAGTAACAGTACAAGAAACACTAATGAAAAAGAAGGCAGAGTTGAGGAGCAAGATGTTAACTTCTCCCTACTGGTCTGAAAGCAAAATTCTGAAAGCCTTGTGTCCCAGAGGAGCCTTCATGATGCCAAGACTGCATTGAAAATCTTAGGTCTTAATGTGCTACAGTCATAATCCAAGAGTCTTCACTTCATCCTCCTGAAAGAAAGGATTTGTCTCTTGGGCTATGCCTTCACTATTGTTCCCAGACTCTGCAATACCTTTTTCAGAAGGTTTATTGGGATAAAATTCCTTTTACTTATAACATCCTTTTGTAGGATTTTGACATATGGATTCACTAGTATGGCATTTTTCCCTGTAGCAACATCAACAGTGTTTGAGGTTAGTGCACCAATTTCCCAATCACTAGGCAAGTATGATTTCATATCTACAGTAAGATTAGTGTAGACAGATCTCTTTTAACATATTCTCAACTCAATGTGGACAAGTTTACTGAAGAAAACCCAGCAAATATTCTTGTATAGCACCTCAGGCTTGGAAAGGCCCACAGCTGTAGACCACCAGATGTTTCTGTGAAGCTAACTCTATATACTTAGCTTGTCTTTGTGCATCCACTCTTCACTTCTGTTGGAGACAAGGTGTGGTGGCTTTACTCAGCTGGGCAGCTGAGCTCAGCCACAACAGCCCTTTTGCTCCCCTTCCTCAAAGGGAAAAGGGGAGAAAATACAACGAAAAGGGTTCAAGGGCTGACATAAGGACAGGGAGATCACTCAATAATTATCGTCACAGGCAAAACAGGCTCAGCATAGGGAGATTAATGTAACTGATTACCTATTTCTAACAAGCTAATGCAGTGAGAAATTAAAGACAAAGTAAAACAACCTCCCCACCCATCTACCCTCTTCTACGTCCTTCCCCCAAGCAGCTCTTCAAGAACTGCTCCAGTATGGGTTCGTACCATGAGGTGCATCCCTTAGGAGCAAACTGCTCCAACATGGGTCCCCATGGGCAGCATCCTGAAAGATCATCTGCTCCTGCATGGGCTACTGTCCACAGGCTACAGCTCTGGAACACTCTGCTTTTGTGGGGGCTCTCCATGGGCCGTAGTCTCCTCCAGGCCACATCCACCTGCTCCACCGGGGGCTCCTCCACGAGCTGCAGCATGGAGATCTGCCCCATGTGGGACCCATGGGCTGCAGGGGGACAGCCTGCTCCACCAGGGGCCTCTCCACAGGCCACAGGGGAACTTCTGCTCCGGTGCCTGGAGCACCTCCTGCCTTCCTTCTGCGCTGACCTTGGTATCTGCAAGGCTGTTGCTCACTCCTCGCTCTCCCAGCTGTTGTTTGTTTTTTTTGTTTGTTTGTTTGTTTTTCTTTTTCCCTTTCTTAAATCTACTCCCAGAGAGGTGCAACCAACATAGCTTATTGGCTCAGCTCTGGCTAGCAGTGGGTCCCTTTTGGAGCTGGCTGAATCTGGCTTTGATCTGACATGGGGCAACTTCTGGGCTCTTCTCACAGATGCCAGCCCTGCAGAACTCCCACTACCATATCCTTACCATGTAAACTTAATAAGCAAGGTGCTGCATAATACAGTTTTTTTGTGATCTGTTTTTTTGATGTTAGGAAAAAACAGCTGTTTTGTCAATTGCAGTAGTTATCCAAAGTGCAAACCATTCCAAGATGGCACATGTACCTTTGCATTTGAATGACCATAAGGTCCTTCAACTCCTATGCTTATCTTTTTTTTTTTTTAATTTTTATTTATTATTTTTTTTAACATAAGGATATATGCAAGTAATCTACTAAGCCTAGATTTAACAGATGGAGCAAAATGGGCTACATCTCAAGTCATTGATGAATGAACACTCAAATTCTTATAAATATTCTTGTTGTAGCCTGTATTTCTAGTGTTTGACCAATGCAAAGGTCGAGGCAGTATTATCTGTTCTATTCCAAGACAGTAGAATTTTTATTTATTTTTTTTTGGAACAAAATAGAACAAGATTTTGTCTTCAAAAGCCTCCCTATGGTGAGGAATTAGCAAGCATGCTCAGGTTACATACCCAAGTCAGTTTTGCTCTATCCACTGGACACAAGCAAACTATAATGCTTATCTCGAAGAAAGATCCTTCTGAATGTTTAGGCAACAGCAAAAGTTTGTGCAATCTACTGTGTAGAAAGCCAAGCCAAAGTGCTTTGGGAAGAACCCATCAAGGTAGTGAAACTGTCAAGTATTTGATCTTCTTTCAGGATGAAAGTTAGTTTTCGAAGATATTATGTAAAATAGAACATTTCTAATGAAAACATTTTCCAGAAATTATTTTATAAACTTCAGTCGTTTGCAGTCTTTTCATATTTTACCTAAAAACCTAATTGCTAGTTTATTAAAAAAAATAAATCAAATGAACAATTCAAGTCACTCCTCAAATTCAACTTTCATCTGGATTTCTATTTGGTACTGGTAGAATCTTCATCTGGTTCTTAATGTACTGACACCATCATGTCCTACAGTGTCAGCATAGGCATCTATATCTCAGTTCTCTGCTTTTCAGGGCTTCATTGCACACTTCTTCAAGGTGGATATTCTTTTCTCTATGAGGAGAGTGGGTCAGTCAAACTGGAAAGTGCAAGGTGTATTTCATAGAGTGAGGTTTTTCATTCTTTTGCCTGCAAGTCCTCTGGAGGAGAGGAAGGTGAGTGCAATAGGCCTGTGTATCTCATTACATCTTTCAGTGTGGTTCACTGTGGTTCACATTGTCACTGCGATTTTCAGGCAAAAATGATGGCCTGTTGCCAGAGGAGACCCTAAGCCTTGAGAGCTACAGGATGCAAATTCAAATTTTTCCACAATGTCATCAGTACAAAAAGACTTTATGCCTCTGACTGGGAGCATGTGTCAACTGTAGAGATGTATACCTTACATATAAAGATAATTATTCCCTTGTCAATTTTTGGTTGCTATTAAAAAAGTGTAGAATACTATGCTAACTAACTATGCTGGGTCCTCTAAAGCTAATCATTTGAGTCTCAAAAATAGGTTCAAGTCTTTTTTTTTTTTTTTTTTTTGGTGGCAGGAAAAGCTTGGTAGCTTATTTGTAATTAAAATAAATTTAAGTAGAACTTAGAACATTCTAAATAACTCCTAATAACAATTGCTCATAAGCAATGTGGAAAAAGTAGGAATACGGTATGTATTAATAGTGAATGTGCATAGTGACTGAGCTGAAATACATGGCATGAATTTAATATTAAAGTAAATGTGTTAGGTTGGTTTACAACGTTTTTATAAAGATAATATATTTTGAGAGTTTTGTTTGTGCTTATAAGCTGTTACCATACAAATTCTATGATCTCGAAATGTCTTTCAAAACTTCTATAGCATTGGGTACGCATAATAATGTCCATTTAAAATGTCTTTTTTATATTTCCAATTTAGAATTTTACTAACAACAATTTACTACCCTAATATGTCTTCATATGCAACATTTAGCAGTTATGTATTCAGAACAAATGTATTTTGAGATAGAAAGGGAGCATTCATAAAATACTGTTTCTTCTTTTCATTTGCAATGTACAGTACAAGCACAACTGGAGATTTAATTCAAAACTATTCAAATCTACTGCAGTCAATATCTAAGAATCTTTTTTGTTGAGCTTGCTTTAAGCTATCACGAATATTCTCTCTAGTATTAAGACTTACTTTAACACCATTTTTCTAGTCAGTACAGAATACGCAGATTGGTAAAAATGTTGCGTTTCTTGAATTCATGACTAACTGCTAGTTAATGGGAAGTTTTAATTGTGTGTTGCAAAGAACTGCATTAGACCAGGAAATGGTTGGTATATTTCACTGCAATTACAATAACTGGGTTTTGTTTTCTTGTGAGTCAAAACATTTACAAAAATTTGAAGATGTTTCCAACATTACCGTCGCTGCAATTTGTGTGCTTTGACCATTAACATGAAAAATAAAAACGTTTTCAGACTGGTTTATTTTCTTTAATAGCTACACTAAAACTATACTTCCTTTTTAAAATAAACATTTTTACTATAATGGCAGTTCTGAATCCCATAATGGAAAGTAACTCTATTTATATTTTATGATATGTTCCCTATGTGTAATTCTAAGAGTTTTTATGTGTTAAGAGCTCTCCCTGCAGAGTTAACACGCTGCCAAACTACATTTCACTGGCTATTAATTGTTGCATTTTACAGTCAATTCTTCTTGTCTTTTAATCTTAAAAAAAAACATAATAATAAGTCATTGGAGAAGGCTCACTTTCAAAGCAATTTTTGTCTTATTTTCACAGACTGCTCTTACTTTATTTTGTTCTCCAGAATAACTGAACTAACAGTTCAGTAATATTAGTAGCCTTAGTAAGTCAGACGCGTTAGCATAGGTGATTTGAATTTAATCATGATTGCTGATCTCTGAACATATATGTCATTTCCAGCCCTGAAAATGTGTTCAAATCTCTGTGGACACAATGATTGTCCCAGATAAGTGTGTGTGTGTTTGTTTTAAAACATAAAACAATAATAATAATAATAATAATAATAGTAATAATAATAATAAAACAACACCAAAAAATGTGACTGATGTTTCAGCTAGGAGAAGAAATACTTCTCAAAGTTGAAATGAGTCAAAGCACTCTGCTGTAGAATATCGAGAAATGTTGTTTTCTGGACATTTAAATACAATTTGCCTCGTTAGATGGTTTCCTAAAAATACCCAGTCCATATTCCTCTTGGACCACTTGTGGTAACTTTTGGGTTTTATATATGCAGGAGAAGTAGCTTGCTGCTGACAGATGTCAGCAACTAAGTCTGTGGTGTTTCAGCCACCAAGTGTTAACAGCAAACGTAAACCACTGTGACAGAATTGGAGCTGTTCCATGTATTCGCCTAAGTTTTTGAGATGTTTAATGCAAGACTATATAGTATTAAGCTAGTAGGCTTGCAAAGAGGGAGAGACAGAAGAACTTTGTGCAAACACTTTTGAGAGCCCTTATAGGAAACAAGGAATTCTACTCTCTTTGAAGATTGATGTCGGGATTTCTTGTTCATAAAGTTGATTTTATGCAGAGGGGCCAAACTGCTATGTGGCAAAATTAATAGCTAAGCTGTATCCTCTGTGCAATTCACCGTGTGTCTCTGAATGCTTCTCCTCCCTCAGCCCACCTTCTAACCTGGAAACTCTGTTTACCATCCTCTTTGCCCAGTCTTACCAATTATTACCATCCATATGAACCACATTTCATTTGAGTTAGGAAGTCTGTTTTTTTCTCTTTAGGAGAAAGAGTTTTCACTAAAAAAAAAAAAAAAAAAAAGCATTACTTACTCTTTTCAGGAACAGAGCCCAAGAGAGAAGGGATGTTGAAGCAAAAAAAAAAAAAAAAAAGAAAAAAAGGCAGCATTTATTTTTATATCCTCATAGCAACCTAGAAAGAGCTAGCTACCTGCAATGGATGTAGTCTCTGTATCTTAATCTGAATCATCCACAGAAATATTTTGTCTCTTGGTAATGGGAAAGTCCTTTTGGAGTTCAGCATAGACCTACTGTTCTCTGACAGCTTTGTTGTTGGGCCCTTTTAGTCCAGTCAGCTCAGTAAGTTGGAGGACAAAAGTCCTTACAGGTGAATTTTGATGTAGCAATTGGAGGCCATAAGAGCAAGTTATGCATAATTATGGGAAAAGGTGTCTGGCTGGCAGACTTGTATTTACTGCTGAAATGCCATGTGCTTTCTCCTGAGAAAGGCAGGAGGCTGAAGGGAAACATCCAGGCAGTTGGACCACATGTCTAGTCATATAGTAAGTATATTATTGGCTAACATGCAGTGTGACTAAATGATGACAGTGGAATGACTTCAGCTCGATCACAGATAGTTGCATTTAGTGCCGTTTCAAAAAAGAACATCTGACACTTTTTTTTTTGGAACAACTTTCTGAGAAGATATTAAAAACAGCTTCCTTTAGGTTTATTTTGCAGGTCATTCCTGTGAAGAGAACCAAAAAACAGTCCTAGGCATGACACAACCAGAAAGGTAGAATTCAAAGTTGCTGGATTAGTAGCTCTTCCTTAGCAACACAATTGTTAGACATTTAAAAAAAAAATAAATAAATCTATTAGTTTGCTCAGATTAAATTGGCCAGGGAAAATCCTTTGTTAAATTACTGCTTTGAAGGGGACTGAACTGAGTGCAATGGAAAACACAGCTCGATATCTGAACAGATAGAGTGGCACCAGTACTGCATGCTTCTATGCTCCATTAATCTCTGATTCTCTTCTGACAGGTCATATCTGAGTATGAGGAGGTACTTACAACTCTTTGTGCAATTGGTCCCTGACCACTTTTCTGAATCTATCAACAAACCTGCTTGTCAGTTAATGCCAAACATTACACAGTTTCAGTGGTATGGACATTCGCGTGTTCTGCAAGTTTTTTTTCATATAAAAATACCTAGCTAAATGTTCCAGACTAATATGTTCAATTAAAAAAAAAAAAAGTGATTTTGTGCTGAATGTACTTTTTCTAAAGTAGTCTAATATTTATGGTACTATAGAAAATGATTTTGCTTGTGTTTGTGTGAATATGTTGCATCCTTCTTGTTTGCTAGGTCTTACAAGTATGTTCAGGCAGTCAGATATGTAACAGCATCTTCATATGCATTCAAACATGTTTCATTGTTTTCTGTCTGCATGTTTTCCGGTACTACATGCATTTGTGATTTTGAATTGTGTTGGCACTCATTTGCATCTCTGTGTTGTCCCATTAGACATGTAATGAGTGATCATGGTTCCCTGGAGTGTAACTCAGTATGCAATTTGGCCTACAGGTTTATCCGAACAGAAGAATGTACAACAAATATAGTCAGCATTAGTGTATTTTGAGTGCTGATTGTTTTAAATCAGATACACAGGAAACCAGATGTTGGCATTTATCTAAAACACTTGCAGCCAAACATGTAACTAAGTACAGGAGCAATAATGCATGGCACTTTTTGCATATGCTTAGCAATTTGTAGCAAATATGAATCTATTCTTATTCATTAGTTCACTTTATAAGTTAGTCCTTTTATTTCTCTTCCACTTCGTAACAGATGTTTTATACATTGTGGCCTGATTCTACAGGCTTTCAGTGAGCAAAATCAAATTCAGGGAGAACATTGTCTCTACTGAAAATAAATTTAGATGTCTAAAATTGGGAACATAATGTGTCTTTTTTTTAATTGTACTGAGTACTTGTAGCTATCTGAGCTGTGTAGGGGGCAATCTTAGTACTTGATATTTTCAGATGACTTACATTTGAGTACTTAGGATTTAAAATCCCACATTCAATGCCAAGATTTTGAATATTTCGTATGAAAAACTAAAATAAAAATAGCCCTTTCTTATTTAGGCTAGTACTGAGTACACTTCTGACACTTTAGTTTCACAGTAATAATGAAGAAAAGGTCTCACAATATAATTTTCATAATGAACTGATTCCATCTATGCTAATGATACATTTTGCTGTATTCTTCCAAAGTGACTGCTCAGATAAACCTGGACACCATTTGACTGCTGAACTGAATAATAATAGCAGATAGAAATCTTTTTTGTAAAGGTAGGCTGGTAGTCAGGTGCCAGACATTTATAGACCCCTTGTCTTTCATAAACCATTCAGTTTCCTGTTTTATGAGGAAAGTAAAAATCTGGAAATGTTTTGGTCTAGGTCCCAAACTAGTTTGCTCTCTACACAGCTTTAAAAATGGCAATTTTCAGGCAGTGAGGTGATAGTTCTTGCTACAGGAAAGAAGACAAGGAACGATGCTGCAATATCACAGGTAATTTGTCCCTGTGGATGGAGGAAGTACAGTAACCCCATGTATTTTCTGTCAATATACAGCCTTACATATAAAATTAAATAGATCACGTTCATGTCTCAGACATTCATTATATAGAGTAGCAGAGCCTGGTGTTAGGAGAGAGAATGTTTTAACAGTACAACTTCAGATCTAAAAGTTGTTAAATAATTGACTAGCAGGGTCAACTTTTAGTCTGGGTTGATCCCACATAGCATGCATGTAGAATTAAGATACATGCATTATAAGTTTAATGCAGATGTCAGAGACTGGACTGACAGTCATTTTTCAGAGAGGCCTCCTTTTCTCTTTCTCCATTGACTGCTAAGAAATTAGAGCTTTCTGATTTAGGCCTGACACTGAGTGAGCAAAAATTAAGAAGTTTTCCTTTTTTTTTTTTTCTTAGAGCTATGTCACCCACAGTGTATACTATGCACATTTTCTTTTAAACTGATAACTACTGTGGAAATAATTTAAGCAAACAATTAAATGGCCTGTTGATTAAGTGTGCAGAACAGATTTTTTTTGCAAGTGCATATGCAATTTAAAAAATTTAAAATCAGAAAATTTAAAAACAGAAAATTGGTTTTAGGCACTTGAAAAAAAAATCTAGACATTTGATCTCACTGTAAAGAAGCTGATAAGCTTTGTTTTCTATTGTTAAATATGTAACGATTTACAGATGAAATTGTTTATTTTAATATTTCTTTTGAAATTGTTACTAATGAAAAGTTTTATTAAAGCCTACAGAGTGGTTGAGGTATCAGAAAAAAAAAATGATGATTTGATAGACAAGGATGTTAGGTTAAATAAAGCTAAGTGACATTGCAAAAATCTCTGGGTTACACTTGAGTGTGTTTATTATGTTCTCACCATTTTAGGAATTAGCATTAAATAAAAATAGACAAGTGTATGAGGCTTAGGTTTTTTGCTCTTCCATTTGAGTTGTTTTGTTTTACGGATTCCTATGTCTGTGGCATTTATCGATGTTTCTTGTATGGTTGTAGATATTCTATTTTATATTTTCAACTCACTGTTTACAACTGTTCATGCTCAGAAAATATTATAAATCTTATAACTGAGTAGATACAGCCTTTTCATGTCATGAATAGGATGCAAGAAGGAAAGATGGCTTCTCTTCTTTCCTCCATATTTTTTTGCTTCACTTCCCTGCTTTTCTCAAAAAAAAAAAAAAAAAAAAAAGATTAATTACCCATAAAGTCAGTCTGGAAAAGGAAAGCTTATTAAAGTAAATGTGGAGAGGGAAGATGTAGTTGTTCTGGCTTGGTTTGCAGCTGTTACAGACTTACCATATGTAGTAGCTGGACCTTATAACTTTGGATTTTATTTCTGGAAAGCGTCACTGCCATGTGTTGAATGTATTTTAATGCTCCATGTTTCCTCAAAATGAAAACATTATCATGAATGATTATTATGAATTACTTCATTGCCCAGAAGCTCATGGCTTCTTCACATTCAAAAAATGTTTTCATTCCTTTTCGTGCGATTCAGGGAATTTTGATTTATGATTGAACATTGCTGTTTAAATGACTTTTGGAAGTTCACTCAGGGAAAGTGACAATTACTTCAGAAAACGAGTTGGTTCCAGAAATAATGTTTCAAATAAGGTAACTGCTCATGACTCTGCCAGTCACCTTAAAGACAGAAAAATATTTAGAACAAGGGATATGATACTTGCATTTACAATTGATTCTGATGTTTGGATGTGTGGATCAGAAAACATTATTAACAGGTTAATATTTTAAGCAGGAACGCAGAATTAAGGGGTGGTAAAAGCATAAAAGGATTTAGTATTAAGTAGATCTTATTATTAGGATTACAAAGATAAAACCTGTATTGTCTTATAGTGGCTTAATACTAACAAAACATGAACCTGAACAGACTCCAACCCGAGTCAAGTGTTTCTGAGAGTAGTGGGGAATCTTCTAATATCACAATACAAATGTTAATAGCATCAGAGCTGTGATTTCTGCTTGAACTTGCTGTTCAGGAACAGCACTTTATGAAAAGCTCTTCCTTCTGTTAGTATTTGTGGATGCTAAGGGCAGGTTTTTGAGATAAATCTATTTTGTAACCAAACAGGCAAAAATTATTATGCCCACAGATCTGTGCTGGGAGCATTGGGGGGGGGGGGGGCGGGGGGGGGCATAAGCAGAGAGAGAATGTCTGTGACATGACACAAATACTTAGTTTTATGGAGCAAAGTGGACGTCTTCCATTCAACTAATGAAACGAGGTATGGAGTATACACTACAGAGCTCCTGTTTGTATGAAGTATATAATCACAGCCCAAAGCATTGTCTTTTTCAAAATGATTGTAGGAATGAAACATATGTGCAATACCTGTGGGGTGAGACTGTCATAGATGATCATAGTAAAGTCTTCACCAAACTGAAAATTTTCCTGTTTATGTCCCCCATGTAAAGAGGGAACAAAAGCCTGCTGTGCTTGTGAAGATTACCAAGGACCACCTGAGACCATTAAGCACAGGATTATATTTGCCACGTGACTGCAGCTATATGGTCAGAGAAGAAGGGGCTTCAGGTGAGCTGTGGAGTAAGAGCAGAGCTGCTCTGTAGTGCTCAGTACAGAATGAGGAGAAAGTGTGGGATTCAGTACTGGCCTGCTACTGTTGTATCTCTTTTCCTATAAATATCAAGTTATGGGGCAAAAAGCCAATGTAGTACTGAATGCTTCTCATAGAAGGAATTAGCAAGCAAATGTAAACAGTTGAATAATCAGTTTTCTTTAAGAACTGTGGATGCACATTGCAGACAGCAGTGTGTTCAGACATGGACACTTCCAACTTATAGTGGAATAAATGGTGGATTGCGACCCTGGGCTTCATGAGAGCAAACTTTGGTCTCTTCAGGGATCTACTTGGAAGAATTCCATGGGTTAGGGCCCTAGAAGGAAGGGGGGCCCAAGACAGCTGGTCAATATTCAAGCATCACTTCCTCCAAGCTCAAGATCGGTGCATCCCATATGGTAAGAAGGCAAGCAAAGGGGGCAGGAGACCTGCATGGATGGGCAGGGATCTCCTGGAAAAGCTCAGATAGAAGAAGGAAGTTTACAGCATGTGGAAAAAGGGATAGGTCACTTGGGAAGAATATAGGGACACTGTCAGAGTATGCAGGGAAGGCCAAGAAAGTGTGTCCCAACGAGGAAGGCCAAGGCCCATTTGGAATTAAATCTGGCAAGGGATTTCAAGGACAATAAGAAGAGCTTCTTCAAATACATCAGTAGAAAAAGGAAGAGCGGGGATAAAGGAAAAAAAAAAATATGAAAATTTCAGACCTTGGAGACAAAGAGAGGAAGTCTGGAGAAAGGAGGACATGCTCTCGGTCGAAGAGGATCAGGTCAGAGATCAGCTAAGCAAACTTGATATCCACAAATCCATGGGTCCCAATGGAATACATCCATGGGTGCTAAGGGAGCTGGCTAATGTTATTGCTAGGCCACTCTCCATCATCTTTGAAAGGTTGTGGAGAATCGGAGAGGTGCCTGAGGCCTGGTAGAAAGCCAATGTCGTGTCAGTCTTCAAAAGGGCAAGAAGGAGGACCCAGACAACTACAGTCAGCCTCACCTCCATCCCTGGAAAGGTGATGGAGCAGCTCATCCTAGAGGTCGTTGCCAAGCATGTGGAGGAGAAGAAGGTGATCAGGAGTACTCAGCATGAATTCACCAAGGGGAAATCATGCTTAACCAATCTGATAGCCTTCTATGATGAGATGACTAGCTGGGGATGAGGGGAGAGTGGTGTCTGTGGTCTACCTTGACTTCAGCAAGGTTTTGGACGCTGTCTCCCATAACATCCTCATAGACAAGCTCAGGAAGTGTGCCCTAGATGAGTGGATGGTAAGGTGGATTGAGAACTGGCTGGATTGCAGAGCTCAGAGTGTTGAGCTTGGTGGTGCAGTCTAGTTGGGGGCCTGTAGCTAGCGGTGTCCCCCAGGGGTCAGTACTGGGTCCAGTCTTGTTCAACTTAATCATCAGTGACCTGGAACAGAGTGCACCCTCAGCAAGTTTGAGGACACAAAGCTGGGAGGAGTGGCTGATATCCCAGAGGGCTGTGCTGCCATTCGAAGGCACCTCGCCAGGCTGGTGGGATGGGCTGAGAAGAACCTCGTGAAGTTCAACAAGGGCAAATGAAGGGTCCTGCACCTAGGGAGGAATGACCCCAAGCACCAGTGCAGGCTGGGGGCTGATCTGCTGGAGAGCAGCTCTGCAGAGAGGGGCCTGGGAGTCCTGGTGGACAGCAAGCTGACCATGGGCCAGCAATGTGCCCTTGTGGCCAAGAAGGCCAATGGTATCCTGGGGTGCATTATGAAGATTGTTGCCAGCAGGTCAAGGGAGTGATCCTGCCCCTCTGCTCAGCCCTGGTGAGGCTTCACCTGGAGTATTGTGTCCAGCTCTGGGCTCCCCGGTACAAGAGGGACATGGAGGTACTAGAGTGAGTTCAGAGGAGGGCTACTAAGATGATTAGAGGACTGGAGCACCTGTGATACAAGGACAAGCTGGGAGAACTGGGCCTGTTTAGCCTGGAAAAGAGAAGACTGAAGGGAGACCTCATCAATGTATATAGATATCTAAAGGGAAGGTGTCAAGAGGATGGAACCAGACTCTTTTAAGTGGTATACAGTGAAAGGACGAGAGGCAGTGGGTGCAAACTGAAGCACAGAAGGTTCCGTCTGAATGTGAGAGGGCACTTCTTTATTGTGAGGGTGACAGAGCACTGGGAGAGGTTGCCCAGAGAGGTTGTGGAATCTCCTTCTCTGGAGATATTCAAAACCCACCTGGATGCCATCCTGCACAATGTGATGTGCAGGTGATCCTGCTCAGCAGAGGGTTGGACTAGATGATCTTCAGATGTCCCTTCCAACCTTGGCCATTTTGTGAACTCGGACCTGTACTTCATGGAGATGAGTATTTGCTCAAACTTTTTAAAACAATTATTTTTCATGACTTACAAGGCTATTTGCACTTTTACAGTCTGAGTGAATTCCTTCATTTGCTGGTCATTGTATATATTCTTAGTCTGTAGTGAAATTTGTAGCTTCCCTCTGCTTTGAACATAAGCAGTATGTTCAAAGGGGCAGTACCATCTTTGTAATCCATTGTAGTTACCCTGTTGAGTTTCCTGAGTTCAAACACCTGAGGCTTTAGCCTGTAAGAATTTTTGAACAGGGATGAATACAGTGATCAAATAAAGTACTCAATACAAAATGCAGTTAAATGATGAAAACAGTAAGTTTAAAGAAGGATTTTAGAGAAATTTAAGCATACATATCAGGTGGTATTAACTGCAGAAAGTCTGAATATTTCCATCTATTGGCATGTCCAAATTGAAGATAAGGTGAAATTCTGCTTACAAGTAGGTAGCTCTCAAGAAGAAAAGCTTGTTTTGTAAGAGGTTTCTGTGTATTTGAACTGTATATGTGCACTGATGTATTTTTGTATGGCATATGTTAGGCATTGATTTCAGTGATTGTGACCAAAAAAAGCCATGTGACATATTAGAACCATTTCTCTAATTTACTGTACAATGTCATAAGGGAAATAGTTTATATATAGTGACAACCTAATGTATTATGATCTCTTTGAATTATTTGTGCAGTGAAAAGACGTTTAGAAGGGAACACCCAAGAAATGTCACAAGCCAACAGCTTCACTGTTGACATTGACCTTATAACAGAAGAGTCACCACTGCCAGCTGTATCTGATGTGGCACAGTAAGTGGAACAGTAGCTTTTTAATTGATAATAAAGTGCATTTGTATTCGCATTGTATTTGTCACTGAATAAAAGTAGTGTTCTTTGACTGGACTTTGACTGCACTAAGTGATTATGAGTTAAGTAACTGTATGTGAATGTTTCCTATAATATGCTTAGCTTTAAGCTTATTGGAAGTAGTCAGATGTTTGGAAAGAGAAGAATTGCCATACAATGGGTGGCTTACAGTCTTGGTGTCTTATTTTTTTTTTTTTTTTTTTTTAAGGCAGAAAACATTTTCTCATGCTGTGTTTCACAGAGAGGCTTATGCTTTGTAGAATTCTGAAGTGCTCCTAGTATGTTTAATCTATAAATTTGGAAACATAAATTAAATATTTATGCATAAATATAACCTGAAAATGTAAAGGCTACATTATGTGTAATATTGTAAGGAAATTATGTTGGAAAAATACGAAAGTTGAATTATTAAGGATACTGATCATGTCTGGATTGACCAGAACAAAATGTCCCCTTTACCAGTGAGTTTGCTGTAACTGTTGAGTGAACTTCTAGGTTGCTCGTCTCAGATTTGGGAAATGCTTATGGCACTGTTTCTTGAAATAAGTATGTTAGTATCTGCATGCAGAACTCCTCTGTTTGTGTTTTGATGGGATCTTGAGTAACCTTGATGTTTTTTTTCTGTGCAATATACAGAGGATAGAGCTACTAGGGGACAGAGAATCTGGAGTATTTCAAACGTGAAGTGGAGCAGTACAGCAAGGCCTGGATGGACCAGTGCATCCAGATATCATTTTCAGGCTTTATCTTATATGCAGAAACTGATGCAAACAATGCTGGTGAATAGAACTTGTGTTAGCCATAATGTATGCCCTAAAGACACAGTAAAGCTGACACAACTTTGTGAAGGTCTAGTTATTGTTCAGATGTTATATTAATGTTGATTAAAAAACTTGCCAGAGTTTACACTTGCAAAAGAGCATGGAAATGTCATTGGGAAAACCTTCCAGTAAATGCTTGAATATAATATTACTTTTTAAATATTAGGATAAGCTTTTATTGAGTTCTTTCAGATAGAATGTTGGAAAAGATCTTGCACATCTGTCCCTCCAGTGGGAGGTAAAATCTTGTGTCAGATTCATGCATATGTTCCAGCTATTACTGGGCTAACAAGTTGAAGGATACTCTGCTGCTGGAAAATGTTAATGTTATTTTAGTTCAAAGTTGCCCAAAAGAAAAATAAGAAATAAATGTACAATATATTTGTCAATCTAACAAAAAAAATAGCATATTAAAATTAGTTAAAAAATGCAGGACAAAAATGTAATGCACTAAACTTGCCGACCTGTTTCATTTGATTCTTACTGTATGATAGGAAAATGAAACATTTATAAGAAGAATGGAGTTGGAATTCAGAGCAGTGTGTGGGGCAAGACAGAGCGATTAAAGACATTTGCAAGCACTTTATAGGAGAACCAGTACATGTTGTGAACTGTTATTTTGGCTTCAGACCACTAAGTTAAAGGTGCTGGATTTGTTTTTGAAAACAGAGGTCAGCAGGGTTTAGCCATAGAGTTGGTGGAAGATTCTTGAGGATATTGTAAAAAAACAGTTATGTCAGTTGGGTGATTTCATATCCAAAGGAAAATTTTTAAGGCTTTATGAATCAAAAAAAAAGCTTGAAAAAAAAAATATTTGGAAAACAAAATTTTAAAGCATATTTTTATGTTCTCATGCCAGCAAGACAGGATCAAGAACATCAGCAATGACAGAGGAAACTGTTTTGCATGGAAATGGCATTACATTCTATTGCTGTGTACTGTTTATTCTTAATTTGCAGCGGTAGCTCTGGTATTCAGAAAAGGGTAGTCTACAGATTTAAGAGAGAAAAGTTTCACACACTATTAATTCTATTTATTTATTTTTTTTCAGTTTTTATACATTTGAATTTCCTACTGAAACTATCCACTGAGGACTAGATTATAAGATTTATCTATTTTTTAAGCTATTCCATATTAGTTCCACAGGATGGACATATGGTGAAAGCTTTCTTCACCACAAGAAGTGACCAAAGTTTGCTTTATGGCATGCTTGTCATCAGGTTAAAATTCAGTAGATTTATTTCCAGTCTGAGAAAGGCTGAAGGGCTTGTCCCCCAGAGAGAAGGTGTTTAGGAGCAGGATGCCAGAACAATTAATGCAGCATGCTTCCAGGGGAACTTAGAGGAACGGAGCAGTTAAGAGTAAGCTGTATGCAGACAAATTATCCTGGTGGCCTACATACAGCCTATGTAAGCTGGTCACCATACAACTTCACATGAGAGGCAAAATAGAATGTAGCCTGTTTTTATCTAAGAAGATACATCTAGATGTAAAGGAAGCATTGAAATTTGTATTTCCTGGAGAACAGAAGAAAGGTTATAAAACTGTTAAAATTTTTGTGCTTTTATTTTGTTATTATTTTAATGATATCTTCTTAAGTTTCTTCACTCCCAGCAACTAAGATGTCAGGTATGGGAGGTGACCTGATGACAGAGGGTTCCTTAAATTTGGTTGACACCTGTAATGCTCCTATTGATCCTGACTGGAACACAGGACTGTGCTTGCTAGTTATGGTACAATGTCAGGACTCCTGTCTTATGTTCTCTGACCTCCTGTGCAAATGCAGTGGATTAAACCAACTGCATTTGCCTATATTTGAGAGACAGTCTTAGGTACACAGGACAGAAAAGAGGGCAAATGAAATGGGGTATGCTGTTTATAAGTCTTGCTCTTAATGAGTGTGTTTTGTCATTGTTGGCTGCGAATTAATATAATAATTTTCTGAGACACAAAAGTGTGTTTGAAGTCTAGTAGGAAAGCACTGAGGATGAGGGGTAGAAATGTCATGAACTGATTACCAGGATTTGTGACAACTCTTCTCAGGGGTCCTGGTAATATCCCAGCTATGCTGGAGGATATTTTAGGGAACAAAGATTGTTGCTTGTCTTCAGACAAAGATAATTATTGACAGCAGTATTCAAGACAAATTTAAAAGTGATGTTGCTCCAATCTGTAGTGTGATTGCTTTTTGCATTTATTTTTTTTTTTCTTCATATGATTACTTTCTGTGCAGGTAACTCATAGAGATTATATGTCTATTAAATCTATGGTAATTATACTGTGCTTTTATGCATGATATCCTGGTGCTTGTAATTTCACAACATGGTATTTTGGTCTAAATCAGAGAATTATGAATTGTTGCATTCAAATTGTGCATTTTAAAGTCAGCTCACTGCAAGCAAAGAATTTTAAATTTGGAAAGAAACAATCATTTTTTCTATTTAGTACAAGAAAAATTGGTGGTATTTTGTGTTATTCTGTACAGTGCATCTTGCAAACTGCTTGCATTTCTAGCTCATGTTAGAGTTAGAATGTATTTCTCTTTTTTGTTTATTTTGTGTAAAATAAGGAAAGGAATAGTAGAAAGCTAACCAAATATATGAAAGAAAAGATTTAAATACATGGAGTATTTTCAAGTAATGTGTTTCAGAGTTTAAAGTAATATACTGTCAATTCATTAATTCCTCTTCATGTGAACATCATAAAAATATAAACAGAATGAGCCTGCGAATAAATATTGGTACATTAATGATTATTAAATTCTAAGAGTCATTACATATATGTATGAATTTCAACTTCTGAATACCCATAATGAACTTTAAGTGTATAGAAAAACATGTCAAAAGTTAGGTACACAGATACAGATGCAGATCCAGATATAAATATATCTAAATGTGAAGCCAAATTACCATTTCATGTAGTTTTGTACTTCTAAAATCAAACATGCTAGTTTTTACCTTTATCATTGGTAATTTTAGTTTATATGTCTGTAATTCTATTTAGTATTTTGCTGAAACAAGGTTGCATTAAATCAAGAGGAGTCTTGATTAATAAAAATGTAGCATCTAATTTCTCATTTATATTGTGAACTTTATTGAAGAAGCACAGAACACAACTATTTTATTTTTACTGTCATTTCTAAAACATTAAGTAAGATAATAAGTATTAACCCTGTATTTGCCAAATATGCACTTACCTCCTACTTGAGTATTAGTTATACTTAGTGTGCTTATTTGTCTTGTCTTTTAGCAGAAGTATAAGCAGGTAAGTCATCATGTGTGCAAGCTTTCTAAATCAGCATGGCTTTTGCTTTGCACTTAGTTATATTATACCTAAACTAACATGCCTTGGAATTCATAATGGAGGAATACATATTTTTTCCTATTAAAAGCTCCGCTTTATTCTAACCATGTAAACAAGTAGGATAAAACAGTTATTTTGTTTTCTCATGTAGACATCGTTTCATGCTCTGGAATGATGGAATGCGTTTTTTTTTTTTTTTTCTTTTCCCTCCTTTGGAATGGTTTATGTGATAAAAGTGGTTTGATTTCATTCAAGAATAACATGCATTTGATCGTCAGCAAGACAAATTCTGATCCTAGAGTCACAATGCAGTCAGTGAACTAGGCAAAAATTCTTCCGACAGTAGAATTCAGCCAAAGGTGTATATGCAGTGAACCTTCTCAGTTTGCAAAGTATGTGAAAACATGGCTTTCATACAACAGTTACTGACAGTATGCTGCAATGATGACGATTTCACATGAGATGCTTCTTTGTGAGGTCAAGCTGCCAAATGGTGAAGTTCTCCTTGCCTTCAAACAAGCGTATAAGTTACAAAATAAATCTCACTGTATACGTTTATTCCAAAACCTGTAACTTTTTTTTAATTTTCTAAGCTGATATTTTGATTATTAAACATGAAATATCAAGTCTACAAATGTATTTTTTAATGCGTGTGCATTAGTCTCACACTAATTTGGTTTTCAGGCTGGTTGGAAAGTGGTGATACTACCATTTGAGAATGCATCTTAAGTGAAAGCAAAGCAGTTCAGTTGGTTGCAGTACTGCCCAGGTTTAAGCAGTTAATACATCCAGTATTGGAATTCTCGTGTTAGTGATCTGTGCAAGCTTAGACAAGGTATGCTGTCCTGCTAGAAGGTGGGAAGTGTCAATAAAAATAAAATAAAATAGCAAACTTAAAAACAGAGCTCAAGTAAGAGCTGTCTTTTTGTAGAAATCCATTTGCTTTGAGTGGTTCACATGATGTTTCAGTTTCCAGTGATCTGGGCAAAAATGTGGAAAAACACAAAATTCCCTGAGCCAGGGAATGAAACCATCATATTTAATATATAATTCTGTGGTTGTCTGAAGTTTTTGCTGAAGATTTCTGGCCCAGGCCCTTGGATAAAATCCTCATGTAATTGTTGACCTCAGCAGAGCTATATTGATTTATACTGGCTGCATCTGTGTTGTACAAAGTGGAAATCAAAATGATGTTGCTAGATATGAACATATTTATTTAATCATAAATGCTGTCAGATTTGTTTAATTTCAATTTGTTGATGAGTAGTAGACTCTTCTGTTTTTAACAAGTGCTTAAGCTACCTTATTGCCTATAATATACTTAGCCACTCAATTTTTCATTCTCTGTTGAGCAGTTAGAAGATGACTCCATCACTGCACAGAGACACTACAAAATGATGTTCTGTCTGTGCTCTAAATGTAGGAGAAAAAAAAAAGATTATATTTGACTTATTACAGCATACTTGTTTGGTCTTTATGTTTCTAGATTAAATTCTACATCAGAAAAGGTTTTGAGGTCTAAATCTTGTGAATGTTATTTATGGAGCTGAAAAGTTAATTTTTATCACTGCTTTTTCTTGCTAACCTTGGCACTTTCTTTACATCACCTGATTATTTTGGCAGAAGTTGTAAAATCAATTCAAAAAAGAATCCTTCTTCCAGCTTGACTAAACATAATTTATGGTGCTGCTTCTTTCTCTGTGACATTATATCTTGAGGCCTCTATTTCTTCCTAATTTCCTATTGTATGTACATGCATGTGACAAAGACAGAGGGCCTAGTATAGAATTAGGCCTGTTTGTAAAAATGGTATACATGGCAAATTCCTATATCATTGTAACGGGTTACTTACTAATGAAGAAGGCAAGAGAGAGTTCCAAATGGCACTAAACAAGTGGCAAACTGTGATTTCTGTTTAAGTTTCTTATCCATTTTTGGCAGGACTTTTACCTCTTTTACCTGTCTGATGCAGCCCATCTTGTGTATCACAAGGTCTCTGAGGAAAGAGCTGATAATACTGAGCTCTGTAAAGTGAGTAAACTGTAAGATTGCTAATTTTTAATCTATATCTACAAGCATCAAAAATGCAAATAAAACCTATTATACATATGAGTTTGGTATGTGACAAAGGTAAGAAAGGAGGAGAAAAATGCATCAGAAGGAGAGCAGAGACAAACCCTAGTGGATTTCTAGTTCTTCCTAGTTTGAACATTTAAGGGCAGCCACTTAAGCTGTCATTTAAACCAACCCCAGTTCAAACCAGAAATTAAATTGCAGAGATGTCTTTTACCTGTGTTAAGTGACACAGTCTTTGGGGATGGATATGTTGCTTGATAGACAACGAGATCATCAACTACAAGTCCTGTAGATCTGTACTAACAGGTACTTTTGCAGAATCAGAACTCCTTGAGGAAGAAGTAGGAGTAGTAGAGGCTAAAATAATGGGTCCAAGTGAGCAGGTTGCTGAGATCCTGTGAAAGTTGCAACAGGCATTTGTATAAACAGAATACAGGGTAGCACGTAAGTAGATCTTGGAAGGGAGAGCACAGCCTACGACTGTAAGTTACCTCTGATTAAGGGGCATGCAGCTATGAGGGTGTAGCCTGTGGCAATTCAGAGTTCATTTGGCTGGGAAGGAACCCTCCCCAGGACAGAACTGAACTGTGACACAAAACACCACTGCTTCCAACATAAAGCCTGTAGGGTGACTTAGGATATGAAGCCTTAATGTGGAAGTTGTTGAGGCATCCTCTTTCATATGTTTTTGAGTCTTCTGCTTGTTCCTTTTATTTTCCTTGCTACGTGTTTGTCTATACGAAGGAACAAATTCTGTTGGCTCTTGATTCTGTGTTTCAAAATATAATAAACTAGAGGCAGGGGCTATTAATTTGTGCATTCCACTACTAACTGGAGTTGTCACATGCAGTAAATCCAGTGTCTGTTGATTATTCAAGACTGAAAAGAGATTCTGGAACAGAAGGAGCAAAGGTTCTGCCATCATCAGAGATGTGGTATGCTTTACTAAGGAGCGGTGCGTACCTTCTTTTGAGTCTGGGAGAGCATCCACTATATGTGATTCATTCTTTTTTTTGTTATTGTTGTTACTAAGATGAAGTTTTGCAAATGATATTTGTCTCTTTCTGGACTCTCCTTCACTGTACTGGAACTTTGCAAGAGTGAAGGAGACCAGTGATTATAACTTTCTCAGTGTTGAACTTTTTATGCCTCCAGCTGGTCTTCATGTTATGCTGATTGTGATGACAACAACCCTTGATCATGAAAATATTTTCTGTGATGCACACCAGAGTTACCCTTCCAGCAGGAAAGGGAATTTGGCCAATAGACTGCATTGAAAGATTACACCAAGCTGGTCCCAGATAGCACAGTCTCAAGAAGAATATACACAGCACCAGTTTTAACAGCAGACATCCTGTTTTTGTTTTTCAGAGTTCTGTGGTTTAAAACTGTGGTGTTTAAAGCTCTTAATGCTGTAAGGAAAAGCAAAAGTTAAAAATTCTGTATGTCAGCATGGGTAAGCAACTGTGGTTGAGTATGCGTTTTGTAGCTCACTAAGGTCACGTAAAGGTAAATGTCAGTTGGTCTCTTTTAGCAGAAAGCAGCGTAATGCTGCAGTTCAGCAGTCATCACGTCAGCTCTCTTGGGAGGAAACCTTTAGAAGGTGAGATCCTCATACAATGACCATCGTCAGTGGTAATTGCCGTCAGCTGAACAGCTGTAGTAATAACTCTTCAGCTGGAACAGGCTGCCAGGGAAGTGATAGTTACACCTGTTCCCAACGGGAAAGTGGGGTCTTAATTACTTTTCATGGATTGAGAGTGAGACCAACAGTTGCTATTCTTTCTGAGGCCCTGTAAATAACAGAGTCAAATCACATTAGGGAACGGTGGGTTTAATACAATACTAGCCAAAATAATTCTATGCAAAAGCTTAAAAAGTGTTTATGTACTTCTGCTATGTTCCTATAAATTAATCTGTACGTAATCTGGCTGTGAACATGGTTCACTGTTTCAGTTTGAAGTCTTGAAATGATGTGATAGAAGCATAAATAGAGATCTGAATGTTGAAGTGATCAGATATCCATTGTTCCCCACTTCCCTCCCCCCCCTTTTTTTTTTTTACTTTTAAGGTCGTAGCATGAAAAACAGCTTTTAGATTGTATGCGAGAGATTTTATCTGCAAAATGATTAGCAGAACAAACCAACTTCAGAATGTGGTTGTTGCACAATCAGAAGAAGTGGGAATATCTTTTTTTTTTTTTTTAAAAAAAAGAAAGAGGAAAGGGCTGATCGCCAAAAACTATAGAAGAACCCTGAAGAGGAGTGGAAAAGATAGGTCTTAGATAAGGCAATAGTTGCAAAGCCTCAAGGCCTGCAGTGTAGCACTCCATTCAAGTAGGGAAAACTGAGACTCCAAGGAGGAGAATGACTTTGTTTCAGGATTGCTGAATCCTGATACAAAAGGAGGCAAAATAGGCAAATGAATCTTCACTGAGGAACAGAACCTTCTGTGAGGACTGAGGCTTAACTGAGGGCAAAGGTACTCTTCCATCTCTGTTTGTGTTTGTTCTGGGTTACCTGGAAGAACAGAGCATGAAGCTGCTCCCCACTTCACCAGAAATGGGATCTACAGGGATGAGGGGGCACTTCAAACTTTTTTTCAGTGAAGTGGAAAATACCACCTCTGTTTGTAATCCACAGAGCTATAGTCAAAGGAAGGTGCTCCATACTTAGTCTTGGCATTTAACAGATTCAGGAACAGTGGTTTGTTTATTCTATTGGAAGTGATCGATTTATCATAGGATTGACAGATAGGAAAAATGAATGGCTTTCTCCATTGCCCACTAACAGAAATTTTATACAAAGTGAATGGAACAAGCTATAAAACTTATGATAGGTTTTAAAGCTTACATTAGAAGTGCTCAAATAAAAAGGTGCTATACATAACTTTATAAGTTATTGATCAGTGCTTGAAAAGAAAGGTGTTTTGTCCGTCTTTCAGCTTTATTTCAGTCTTCTAGTAGTTCTCTCCATCTGTAGATGGCAGTGAAGGTTTTTATCAGGGACTAAGAATATTTTCTTGTTATTCTTCTTTGGCTCTGTTTGAAAATCCCACCGTGTATAACTTGACACAAAGCACATTTCAAGTCTTACCGAGTTCTTAGTTTATTTGTGCAAATACCATTTAGCTTTGTGTTTTTATCACAACTTCTTTATATAGTTGTCACTTTCAGTGTAACTACAGAAACAGTTCATGTTATCAGCAACAAATCTATCACACTGAATACTATCAAATCTAGTAATGATAGTAATATTGTGTAGGATAATTGAATCTACTAAAAGGTATTAGTTATAAAGCTGTTATTACTGAGATAGAATGGAACAGCTAGGGTACTTAATCATCAACTGGATCCATTGTGCCACTTGTTGTCCTTTTGTAAATGTTCATTGATTATCTTAAAATATTGCTTCATTTTTGAAAGTGTGATTGGGCACTTTTAATATCATATAAATATTGCCTGTATTGTTACTGAGAAAGTTGTGAAGCAATAGTGGCTATCAACTAGCTGCTAAAGGGAATGGTTTTATAAGGGGTAAAATCACCCAAAAGGAGCTGGCTAAATGTCAGCAGCAAGCTCAATCAGAGTGCAGAATATTCCTGGATTTGTTATAGTTTGCCTACCTTCACCACATTTACATTTCATCCATGTTTTTGAAACAGAGATGAAGTGAAGGGGAGAGATGAAAAATTTGTAGGTGGGCAATCCACAGTAACAATGAAGATAGGACATTTATATCTTGTTTCCAGCTCCCTCATTGCGCTGTTGACACTTATCAATCCTCCTTCTCAGGTACATACAATATAGGTAGTAATGATGCAACTAGTTCTGTCCACTGCATTATTAATTACTTCAAAGAGAAATTTGGGTGGTGGTCTGACATTTCTGAACCGGAAAAGGTAGAATAATGAAAATTCAGCTGACAGTAGTAATTACTGATATGGTTGTATGCTTCTTACCATTATAAAACTTGATGTTAAGTTATACTCTTTAGTACTTCCTATTTTTGTATCATCTTTTTTAATTTTGAACTCTCTAAAAGGGCTATTTGAGGATCTATTTCAACCTCAAAGCACTTTATTAGCAAGTAATATGAAAGCAAGGCTGGCATTAGTATAAATTTATTCCATTATGTAGTTTTCTCAGGAATTGACCTTGCTTTTCTTTTTGTTGTTGTTTTGGCTTTTTTTTTAAGCCTGAAGGGTAACTTTTCAGACTTACTACTTTTATTTTTAAGTGAAGACATTTGGCCAGTGGAGGGCACTATACTATAACACAATGAGAGACAGAAACTCCCGTTTCTTTCTGAAATATGATTTGTCACTTCAACAAACTTACTTATGAACTTAATTTATAAGTGTCTGAATTTCTCCAGTGTTTAGCTGGCAAGTTGCCATGTTAAGGAAAAATGCTAGATGTACTTGAACATCAGTTTAATGAGAAACTTAACCAACCTCCAATGACTGAACTTGTTATTGTGTTTATACTTTCCTTTCTGGAAAACAGACTGTAGTGTAACAGCCCACTGAAGGTTGTCAAAATATAACTAAGTGCATGTATCATGTAAGCCTCTGCAACCAATGGTTTCAATCTGATGGAAAAGTCTGAAGTGAAAAAGTTGTTTTGGTAACAGAAGCTCTGACAAAAAAGATGTTGCATATCATTAAATTCTTCATAAGTTTTCTAATCATATCACAGGATTTTACAGTAGGGATAGAATTTTTCATCATATGATCCTGAGATACATGGTTGAGAATTTCTGTCTTGTGTAAAAAACAAGTTGCAAAGGATGTATCTTTTTTGAGTAAAAGACTCACGTTTGATATACTCAAATTATTAATGTGAATCTCAGTAGCAGGGTAGAGAATGGACATAATGCAACTGATTAATTTGTCTAATGTTTTTGAAACGGATGTGAAGAGAAATGGCTGGACTCACAGTCTTTGTTGTCATGTTTTGTCTGTATGTATGAGGATAAAGTTAGTGAAGGGAGGAATCATTTTCTAAAGGTTTTGTTTAGGTTTCAAAATATGTTGAGGTTTTCAGTTAAAGATTCATATTACACTGCACGTTGTTATGCTCTTAGAGCTGCATGACACTTGACAGTAGGTAACTGCATTTACATGCATCTGTGGTAAAAGTTTGAAGAGTGTAACATTGAGTATGTCCTCTTATGAGGATGACCCTGTACAACCCTTCTTACCAGATCACTTCAGGTTCTTATTGTTAGAGAAAATGAAATAGTGCCAAACAACACATACTGCTTTCTCTTTCCCCGCATCTTCCCCTCAGTCCCATCCTCCCCCCACCCCTGCAACAAAAGATGGAAAAAACATGATGTTTGCAATGCACAGAGAAGTGTGGCTCTGTTGTTTACCATGGTATAGTAAGAAATTAATGAGCATATATTTTCTTTTGACTTTGCATTTATGGTTTTGTAACAGTTTCAACTTTAATGGTTTTTATGAGACCAAGTTTTACATATATGAAGTATATGCGTAAACATGTTCTAGTAACAGGCACGTATCTGTTGCATTCATTGTGTCCTTTTATGTAAAGTACATTGAGGGAAAGGAAAAGCACAGTGACGGTACTTCAGGATGTCTGCAGCTAAACTACATAGGTCATTCCCGATGTGGTCTAGCACCATCCACAAGCCACGTTGTACCATATGTTTTCTATTGGCAGCATTCAACAGAAAAATGTTTTAGACATTGTACACGCTCGTCATCCTTCCTTTTTCCTTCTGCAGTGGCTTCCCTGAGCTATGCCTGTGATAGAAAGCATGGCTATCAGCAGCTATAAAATCAAAAGCTCAACCATTCTGGTGGGTCTATAAGCAATTAGAGGGAAAGAGTGCAGAAGAACTTGAAGGAATGAGAACACTGTTTGTTTTCATAGGAGTTCAGGTTGTGGCCATGAAGGGGAGGGCTGGAGTGAAAAACTGTCATTCTAACTAAGGCAGAGTGTATAAATTTTACCTTACTGATATCTGAGTGTTATACTGCTGTCCTTCTGAGCATTGTGTTGACAGCACACCCTTGCAAGCCAGAATAGTGACTTCCATTTGGAAGAGTAATATTTCATCCCCATAGCCTACTTTCTTAAGAAGTGATGTTGACTGTTTAACAATATGTTGCTCCTACAGAAATTATTTCTGGAGCAGTATCAACCAGACAAAAATGCAGAAATTGGAAGCAAAGGTTAAGGGAGCTTAGTGTTGTTAATTAATAGGTTGTGATAAGTGGATTAGAGGAAGAAGAGAGATCATAAAATATCCCAAGTTGGAAGGGACCCATAAGGATCATCAAGTCCATCTCCTGGCACCGCACAGGTCTGCCCAAAAGTTTAGACCATGTGACTCAGTGCACAGTCCAATCTCTTCTTAAATTCAGACAGGCTTGGTGCAGTGACTACTTCACTGGGGAGCCTGTTCCAGTGTGTAACCACCCTTTCGGTGAAGAACCTCTTCCTGATGTCCAGCCTAAACTTCCCCTGCCTCAGCTTAACACCGTTCCCGGGGGTCCTATCCCTGGTGATAATGGAGAATAGGTCACCTGCCTCTCCACTCCCCCTTGCGAGGAAGTTGTAGACTGTGATGAGGTCCCCCCTCAGCCTCCTCTTCTCCAGGCTGAACAGGCCAAGTGACCTCAGCCACTCCTCATATGTCTTCCCCTCTAGGCCCTTCACCATCTTCGTAGCCCTCCTCTGGACACTCTCCAACAGTTTCATGTCCTTTTTGTACTGTGGTGCCCAGAACTGCACACAGTACTTGAGGTGAGGCCGCACCAGCGCAGAGTAGAGATAGGAGAGACAACTTCATTACAGATGTGGAGAACAGTTGTATAGTGAGGGAACGCTATTTTTCTGTATTTCAGAATTGATTATTTATGAAAATAACATTTTAAAACTTTCAAAATAAACTCTAAAATAGAATAGCAATAATAAATTTAAATTGCATAATTTGGCTATGGTGTTTCATAGTGGATTTGAAGCCAAGAAAGTTCAGAGTTTGATTTATTTCTATCTAGAAAACAGGTAGACTGTCCAATTACCTGAAGATAAATGAATGAAGATTTTTGCCGTGTTTTTAAGTGTTAATTTGATATTTACCACGCAGAGCTGTAATCTTATTTGCTAACCTCCAGACAATCTTATTCTGGAATTACTAGAAAAGCCCTTTCCTTGTTGAAATATGAACAATTTTTCATTAAATTCAAATGTTTTTCGTACACTACCTTTTGTACTACAACATAATATACAACAGAGCAAGATGGATGCCTACTTTCAATGTGTTAAATTGGAGTTCAGATGATACTATTGAGTTATTGAAACTTCTTACATGAGATGGAATTATATATGCAGATCATTTGTGAAAGGTTCAAAGACACATTTCTTTTAAATGTTTGAATTATATATCTTTCAAAATCTCTTCTGTATTTTCCTAGATTTCAAAGAAAAATGTTACAAGGAAAATTAAGTTCTTCAAAAATAAATAAATAAATAAATTGGTGATGTATACATCTTCATTTCATTATTCATTTAAAAACAATACCAGTTTCATTCCTTAAGTGAACACTGCAAGACTACTGGTCATTCAGCTGCAGTAAAAGTACAATAAATATTTATCTCCCTCATTGCATTTTCAACTAAATTCAAATTTATATATTTTACAATGAGCAGACATCTTATAATAAAACTATCTTATGTATAAAAGAGTTCACAAAAACGAAGTATCAGTTTGGGAGATTTTCTTCCATCAGCTATGGCTATTTTAATTTTTTTGGGGGGGAAACTCTTCCCAAATTGAAGGAATGTATTCTAGGCCTGATGTTTCACTTATTTCTAAAACTATGTCATACTTTGTTTTTTACAGTGATAATGTTTTTGGGAAAGTTTAAAGCAATAACTGAATTCTTGTTGCCAAATCAACACTGGATTTAGGTTAAATACTTCTTACCTCTATTTCCGTGCCTGGGAAGTAATACACATAGTTGTAGATGAAGTTCTGCATTGCAACTAGTGTACACCTGTGTTTGACCCTTTAAATAGGGCTGGTTTGTAAAAGCTAATAGATAAAATTACTACGTCAGTCATTTGACTTCTATGTTAACCTCACTGCTTGGAAACTTTATTTTAATAAGTTATTTTAAGAAAATGTAAGTGATAGAAATTCTTTGGAACCCCATGGTTTCTCAGGAATTTCTCAGCTCTGACACTTTCACAGCTGCACATGTAAAATCTTTCCTTTATATAGGCAAAACTCGATTAACTCTAAATGGGACAATTAAAGTAACTTTTCAGGTTGGATACACTTAAATAGATGCCAAACAAATACCAGTGCCAGTTGCTTGTCTGTTTTTTTTTTCTTTTAGTGCGCTGTAATTTGGAGAAGCAATTATACTCTCGCTTATTCAGATTAAACCCCCTATCTCCAGGGCTTTTTTTCCCCATCACCCAACAATGCTTTTAGATGTTATCACTATGTTCTCCAAAAACTTTGTCCTAATTGTGTAGCTGTTTGTTTGTATTGCTAGGACAATTTATCTCTGGTCTCTGGGTCAAAATGAATGTATCAGACCATTACAGTACAAAAAGCTTAGTATGTGGGCACTGAAGCTTACAGTCATTGCACGCTATATTGAGTTCTGTTCCTCTCATTTCACATGACTGTTTTGCTTCTAGCATGCTGTAATGGCATTTTTCATAAGTTACTGATACTTATCTCCTCTGGTTTTCATTAGTTAGTGCCTACACCCAAAGTCTAGCAAGAATAGATAATCTTGATGGCCTTTTTTATTTAGTCAGCTGTCTGCAATATACTTGGTGTATGTCATTAGTATTAAAATATGTTCAGAAACAAAGCTCAGAAAGCTAATGAAGCTGCTTTTACACTGATTTCTCTTACAGCAGTTGCTACTGAAGGGTCCTCTCCAATGAGTTCTGTGACTTCTCCCTCTAGTAATGCAAATTGAATAATACAATGTAATTGCTATGTTTTCTTGGAAACAACTTCGAGGTTTCTACATGTTCCTGTGCTTACTTAGCTATTTTACGTTATTAAAAAAAAATAAAAAAATGCTTCTATACCAAAATGCATGGAACTTGCAGCATTGCCCAGACATTTCAGATCAGCAAAATGTGTAATTTTTCCATATTTAATTATTTTCTTATTCTTTCTAGCCTGTGGCTGCAGTAAATTAGGCATCATCTTAATCCCAGAACTTCATTACTTGACAGACTTTCTCATTTTGACAAAGGAGTAAGATTTTTTTAAATGTAAAAACAATTTCAATTTGATTAATATATATAATCTTTTATAACGAACTTTGAGTAGAAGGCTTCCACTAATCTCATTGGCCTTTCGGTACACCTGCCAAGCTCTGTTTAAATTTTAATTCAGAAAATGAACCTGTTAGTGTGAAGTTAAACAAGTACTGGGGAAGGGTAACTTGCTACGCAAAGAACTGCTATGGTACCTTGAGGGTTTTGACTGCAACCCCTTCTTCTGGTCCCTCTTGCATGGAAAACGTGTCAGATCTAAATAAAATAAGGTATAATTTATTATGCTAGTTATCCCTTCTGCTTGCATATCACACTGCTGCTGGCCAGAGAGAACTGTTTTGTGACATGAACTTTGTCTCAGCAGCAGGAATGGGCCAAACTTCTGTCTCTTCTTGTTTCCCCTTTTTCTCCCAGCAACACTGGAGGCACAGGAGTGATGGCTGTTCCCCAGGTTGGAGGATTGGTGAGGTGTGATGTGAGGTGGTGAGAGCAGGATCTGAGGGTTGTGGTGGAGAGGAGGAAATGAGATGGGAGCTTGTGCCTGAGAAGAGTTGCAGGGAAAATATCAGTCCTGATGAAGGTTAAAGTCACTCTCCCTCCTACCTAGAGCTCTTTTGCACATCTTGCTGACCACTTCAGAACCTGGTCTGGCTCCTCTCATCTCTGTTCCCCATCCATAACCACCTAAACCTCTCATTAATCCCTCCAGCTTCTTCTTTTCTTTGTGGGGTTGAAGTAGTGTTTCTTCATTCATCTGGGGTAAAAGCCCTGGACAGGAAAAAATGATTTTCTAGAAGTCTTGATTGAGATCTGTTGTCTATTTTACTGATCAAGCATCTGAGTTTCACTGGTCTCTAGATGGTCAAGCATCTGAGTTTATACATCCTCAGAGAGCTTTAAACTTCTGCCAGGAAGAATGCCTTATATTTGAAAATCTGGGAGAAAACCAAAAATCTCTATCTATATTAGTGCGTCTCTTCAGCAACATTGCAGCATGTTCCTGTTGAACAGACGTAATCAGTACACCAGGATGATGACCAGGTTATCTCCATTCCTTTCAAATTTGCTCAGTTGCTACAATGAGCAGTCAGCCTTCCATACAGTTGATTAAGCATAGGTTTAGAATCATAATAACGTGTGCAGCTATTGGATTTTTGTGAAAGAGTCTATGACTGGCTTACAGAGGTCTTTCTTTTCCATGATATTGTTACACCTTTATGGATTTCTTTGTTTGTTTGCCTACTCGTGAAAGCTCTTAACCAACCTGTGTGCTTGAACCCCTGTGTATTTACTTGGGGTTTAAATTTAATTTTATCACTCACACATAGTAGTCAAACCTGAAAATTAAATCCAAATTACCCTCCTGCTTACTTTACAGCAAGTCTGTGTGTGTGATGAGTAAACAGACTGTGGGTGGCCTAGGGCAAAATAAAATTTAAGTGCTTGTTCGCAAGGGCAGCTTTCTTCACCTTCAATAGATAAACACCGAGCTATGGTTTAGCAGATTTTACCAGTCGGTTTATTTGACATCAGAAACAAATATTCCAACAGCTGAATGTGTGTATATATATATATTATGTATATATACATATATATATATACATATTTGTATTTTCATAGGCAATATTGTAAAGTTTTCAGAGTTCTTCAGTGTTCAGAACTTAAGTCTGGATTAAAGATTTTGCCACAATATATATCTCAAACCTCTGTAACTAAATTGGAAATAACAAAACCAAAATATAAGCTCTTACTTTACACATTTAGTCTATACAACAAGTATTCCACAATAAAATGATAACTATTTGGAAAAAAATAAGTCCTTATAGATTGCTTAAGAATAGTTACTCTTTGTTGTCCTCTCCTTGAACTGCATCTGTTTGAGTAGCAGTAATGCACATTTCTCAGATCTCTGATTTCAGCAGAGGAATTGTGATGGTTTAATGCATGAGCTAATGAAGAACTGAAGTTGTGACCAAGGTTGTTTAATCTTCTCTTTGGCTTTTTCCTTGTTCAGTAAGTTCTTATCTCTTTCACAAATAGAAGAGGCATGAGCTCATTATAGAATTTGGTATTCAAGACATCACCATTCCTCTCAGTGCTACTTCTGAGATGGCTTTTCTTCTAGCACTGGCCTAACAAAGTTAATATAATTATCAAAGCTTGACAAACAGTTACACCTTTCCCTGGGCAAGGGTTTTCTGCTTTTCCTAGGGTGAGGGATTTTTTCTTGTTCAGTAGTTTCAGTATTCTCTTTCTTGTTTGGTAACAAAGAAATAGCAGAGAATTGTCTGACAATTCAGATTGCTTACCTTATTCATCTATATTTCACAAATATCCCTAATAATGGTAACCACAGCCTCCTTGTCTGCCTGTTTTAAAATACCTCATTTTATTCAGGAAGGAGGGAGGGGGAGAAAGCAATGAAGGAAACAGATTAAGTTCAAGGTCTTTTGGTTTACACTGTTAGTTCTGATTCCAGTGCTTTTATTTAAACAGAGCTGGCCTGTCTTGGACTAGCAACCAGCTGTGCCCAAGAAAGTGAAATCTGTAGTCATGTTCCAGCCTTTGGAGTCAGGAAGAAATCTGAGGAACTCCTTAATACAGGATGTTAGATTGGCCCTGAAGCTCCTTCTCAGAGTGCAACGGAATGACTTCTCCATGCAGACTCTGGACCCAAATTATTAAATGGATTGTAAACTATGATGTTTACACATGAGCTTGTGCTGAGCAACTGTGAGCTACAGTCCACTAGCTATCTGGTTGCAGTTATGTAGGCGGCTTTGAGGGGTCTGTGTTTGCCTGTATTTGCTACAAAGACATGACTTCAAAGAAGACACAGTGCAAAGGGGTTGGGTCTACTGCTCAGTAACTTACAGAAAGACACCTTTTGTAGAAATACAACCCACAAAGTCCAAATCAGAGATCGGAAATGGGTTTGAGGTCCTGTAGATTCGATTTTGACATTACTGGTTTAAGCAATACTTATCATGTTTGTTGTAATGTTTGTTAGATCGCATTTTTGGCAGATCCCATTTTTTTTCCAATTTCTGTATGACATTTTGCATAGAATCTATAAAGCAAAGTCAAAGGGAGTTTGTCTTTAATAACAAAGGATGGTAAAAATTGCTATGGTGTCAACGACTGCCATACAACCCTTGTCACTTTATTTTTTAACTTTAATTGCCTAAATTGTCTTATGTTCCTTGATGGCAATCATCTACAAAAAGTATTTGACATAAGATAAATTTTGGCTAAAATAATCATTAATTTGAGAGAACAGAAGCAGAAAACTCTGGCATAAGATCTTGTAAAAATAGCTTTTCTACTTTTCTGTTTATGGGTCAAAGTCTAGAGACCATCCAAACAGTAATGTATTAAGAAGTTTTGGGGGGCTGGGAGTTAAAGTAGATAATTATGAACCAGATTTGTGTACAGTAAAATGTTTTATGATCATAAAGACAAGAAATTGGCATTATTTTATGGAAGGTTCTCATTTATGTCTGCCTGTTCTTAGTAACATATATTTAAAAGCTTCTGTTGTCTCAGTGCTGCAGGGAATGATGTTTTCTGAAAGCATGATAATCTAAAGTATGTGTGTAATGTTGCACTGTAAGTATTTTTAGGGGGAGTAGTAAATGATGCTGCTGATGTGTTTTCTTCTGAGGAAAAAATGCTTTAATGAATGGGCAAAAAAAAAAAAACAACACACAAGTGAATGATGGTAGGAGGGTAAAAGTTTGTTGTTGATTTGCCAATGAAAATGAGATCTGAACTTTGTGTACTAAAGGAAAATATGGCCACCTGACTGAAAATGTCAGTCTTTTTTTTTTTTTTTCCTTATCCTATATCAAGAAATGCATTGTAGGCATTCCATTCTTTGCTTAGTGCTGTAAGTTAATAGAAAAATGATTAATATTATTTTTCTATAATTATGTTATTAGTTACATTCTCAACTATACAATGTATTTATCTTAGTGATGCCAAAGGAAGAATGTCAATTGCTACAATCTGTCACAATGGTTAATATTTCCTCTATTTAAGTACAGCTAACCTTACTGCGCTCATTTAGACAAGTGCTATCATATTATCATGTCAAATACTTTTCAAAGTGCATCGATTGCTGTAGCACTTGTAGAAGAGTAGCATACGTTCTGCTCTTCATCTTATACACTGCTGGGTTTGAATATTCTGTAGCTTGGAAGTTGGTCTCTGCTTCGTTTTACCCATTCATAAAAGTACACAGAACAAGTACCTCATGGAACTGCAGTGAGGTGCTGCAAGCTCCCAGATTCCTTCAACATACTCTAAGATTTTCAAATGAAAAATGATGCTTTAAAACAAATAATTCACTAGTTAATATTCCCAAGAAAATGCGAACAAGCACTTTTTTTTTTTTTTAAAGCGGTCATATACAAATGGCCATTTATCTGTGTGAACATGAATTCTTTCCGTTGCAAAGGAAGATTGATAGCACAAGCTGCTCTATCCTTTATAGCAGAAGCTTACTCTTCCTCTGGAATTTCTTAATTAACAATGATAACTCTTGAAATAAAACATAGGCCAGTGTAGCTTCCAAACACTTAATATTGCTACTTTCTTTTTAGAACTGAATTACAAAATATGGTAGAAAAGTCCTTAAAATGAGAAAGGGAGTAAAATGATCTTTTAAAAATCAGCTGTTTAGGAGCTAGTAAGAAAAAAAAAAGGTTTTGGTGAAGCTTCTGTTGAGTCTTAATAAATAAAAGGAGCAGGGAGTACAGTTGCAGGTGAATTGTAGTACAAATAAATGAAAGGTTATGGATAAAGAAATATAAAAAGCCACAGGTGCGCTGTTATTTGATTTTTGAACTCACAGATTTCCTACATAACTCACATAAGAATGAAGAATCAGAGAATCAGAAGCAGTTTTTATTTTTGTTACATTTAGAAGAAAAAGTGGGCCATGAAGTTTTCTTCAGGTCTACATTTGTGGAAGGTGTGGCTGAAAAACAAGTTACTCTGGGTAAAAAAGCTGTACTGTTGGGGAGTCTCCAAAAGCACTTGAATAACCTGGGGCAGCACATTTCTGGGAACTTTGGTGTAGTTATTAAAACAAAATAAAACAAAACAACAACAACAACAAAAAAATTAAACCAAGAACATAGCATCAAGGCTTCACCTTTCACAAAGATGTGCATAGATCCCTCTGTTTCTCGCAATGTACTTCATATTCTTTCACTAGCTCGATTCCAAATCTTCATACAGTATGTTACAGAAATTCTGTAACATACGTTACAGAAACATCAATATGTTACAGAAATTCTGACTAAGTTTCTCATTTTTATGTGCTTGTTTCCCAGCCAGTTTAAAAGGATCTAAGACTGCCCTGCCTCAAAAAAGGTTTGTCTGGCTCTTCTGTCTAAGCCTCCACTGCTTCTCTTGTCTCAGCACTAGAAATTGTACAGGTTGTTTATATGGCTAAATAACTGCAAAAGACCCAGTAGAAAACACTGAGAATATAAAAGGAGAAAATAAATCTTTCATTAGTATCGGATGGTCCCTTTGAATATAACGATGACAGTTAAAAGACGTTTAGATTTAGAGCTTAGTGATATGGTTTAGTGGAGGACTTGTTAGTGTTAGGACTTGTTAGTGTTAGGTCAGAGGTTGGACTCGGTGATCTTGGAGGTCTCTTCCAACCTAGATAATTCTGTGATTCTGTGAATTTTTACCATGTGTTCTTGCAAGTTTTATGGAGCTACTACTCTTAACTTCAACTTGTAAGACTTGTCCCTCTTCTTTCACTTTACATATTACTTACATGTTAACAGATGAAAGTCAGGCATGTTTACTGATTGTATTGTGCAGTTCCCATATTTGTAGATAGTTGTTGGCTTGGAAGTGTGTCGCTGAATGGTGTCAGGATTTGTTATTTTTTCTTCTAATTGTAATTTTCTTGTATGTGCATAGACATTTTTCATTTTGAAAACTGAATACGATGCCAGAATTGGAGAGTTGGTTCCTATGTTATGATTGTGGTATACTTCCTGTTCCAAATCCTACAGAGTGAATGGATAGTTATACCCCTCCATACAACTACTGTTAAAGTCTCCATGTGTATGTTAAAAAATGACAGGAAAAGTGTCAAATATTTTAAGTTCAAAGAGCTTGCAGATCAGGTATGAGTGTTTTCAAAGAAAACTTCCATGCAACACCTTTCTATCTCAACATTTGGAAGTAAAAACGGTTGATCCCTGGTTTCAGTAGGAATTTATAAATTTTGCAGAGTAACTTTGTAGATCATTCTTGTAAATGATTCACAAGGGAAAAATCAGTAGGATTGTATTTTGCTTTATGTTCAGTGATGCAACAGCAAATCCTTTCTGTGCCTAAAAGTATGTTTGAAATTACATACCATTATTGGAAATTACATACTGTTGTGTTTTTATAGGTGTACATTTTAAATACATAAGTGTGCTTGAATTGCAAATGCTATTGCCTTGGATATGGTGATAAAATTACATATTTCTTCAGTATTTTGCTACTGCTGTCTCTACAGGGCAACACTTTGTTCTTCCTTTTCCTCTGCTATTCATTTTGATCTTGAAATACAAGATGACTTGCAGCTGAACAACCACAACAACCACAACTCAGTGAAACTGTAGTCACCGCACCCCCACTGTATTCATGTTCAATGAAACATGTGATAAAGTTGCTGCTCTGTATATTGTAGTATGTAATACAGAACAGAAGAATAATGGTACTGGGAGATGGCAGGTAGGATAAGCTTTTTCTTCTCAAGGAGAAACACATTCTCTTCAAGGTTAGGTTTGGAACATTTTGAAAAGCACATTGTGGCCCCAGTTAGAATAACTGTACTAGGAGTGGCTATGAGAGGCTGTGAGAGTCTGGAGTTCATGAACTTAAATGCTTCCAGCTCACTCAGTGTAAGAAGCTTGGAATGCGGTGATATCATGGGTTGTTTTGCCAAGTGACTTACAGAAGTAACTTTCTGTTGTTGATGAATATTGTTTTCAGAAATCCTTTCATACTTCACAACATCATCTTTGGATGTATTCAGCACAGAAGAATGCTCAAGATTTCATTTATAGAATGTGCAAATGCTACCACCCAAATATTCCTTTCTAAGGTCCAAGGTAGGCAATGGACCACAGCAAATCAAGCATACTATGACTTTCAGTCTGAATTTTTTGAAACATCTGGAAACAGGAAAAAAAAGAAAAACAAATCAGACAACAGTCAGAAGTATCATAACTGAAGTCAAAATCTTCAGTACCTTTTTTTATGATCCCTAAATACATATCTCATCTATGGACTGTTTTGGTGCTAGGCATTATGTGTTGCTTGCTGGTTCTTACAATCTTGTATCTTTTCTGGTGTCAAGTGACTGTGTAATTCAGTCACCAATCTTGCTAAACTTTCAAAGAAAATTAGACTAATTCTAAATGTAGCACTTTTTTTTTTTTTTTTTTTTCCCGGTACACCTTTCTACTGTATTCCCCAAATGTTTAAATATCTACAGAAAAAAAAAAAGAAAAAAAAAAAACTCTCAGTCGTGCTGATGCTTTATTCATCTTTTACAGAAAGACAGCCAACAATTGTAGTTTGGATCACATTGTGAGGTAACTTGAAGCCAGAAGTCTGTGGGCTGCCAGCAATGCCTTGGTGGTACCATAAATGTTAGCATAGCTACCTGCCCAAGTGTTTTAATTTTCCTGAGCGAAGAATACAACATTTCCTGGTACATATGATGTGCATTTCATTTTGAACATACACTTATTCAGGCTAAAGACTATGAGCTTGATTTTCAACAACCTAACTTTTCAGGGCATCTCTGCATAGTAGAGAACAGCCTGGAGTACTAATCACTAACTGTGCCAGATGCTGTGAGGTTTCTGGACATCTGAGTTTTGGTTATAAGTACTGTGAGTTCTTCCAAAACACCGTTTTTAACTCAGTTGCTGCAAAAGCAGCTAACCCAAAAATCCATGTCTTATTTTTATGGTTAGAATTGTATGGATGAAAATAATCAAATGGAATAGTAACTTGAACTTTCCCTCTGTATGCCTACTAGACTTAGCCACAAAATTTCCCATTGTCCAGAAATAGATATACCCACTGCACTTCATACAATAAGCCACAGACATCAAAATGCTTCTCGTGGGGCTGTGTTTATAGTGAGCTAGTCAGGTATGTCTAACACATGTGGGAGAAAGAAACACTGGGAATCATAGAAACAAACGTTCCTGAAAGTTGCCCAGCCCAGCCCAGACAAAATGCCTTCCATTATATGAGGCTGATTATTGGTTGCAATGATATTCTAAATTTAGGAACTATTTTTGAAGTGAAAAAAAAAATATTTTAAATAAATATCACAGCCTGATAGGACCTATGTATTTCATTATTGGTCATTACGAGAAATGGCAAAACACTTTGGGGAAAAAAGCTCCCACTTGCAAATAAAATACTGTAGTACTAACTTGTCTGTTAAGAATGTTTTATTTTTTCATTTGCCACAGATGATGTTAAATTTTAGCCAACTTTGAATTTTATGGACAGGAAAAAACTTCTTTTTTCTTTCTTTTTTTTTTTTCTTATTCTAACATGGTACTAGTTAAATCAACCCTGGCAAAGATAAAGCAAAACATTGACACACAAGCTTGAAATGAACATGCTTAGTCCCTTCTCATGCAAAAACTCAGTAGAAACCCCAAAAGGGTATTTTTAGCTTTTGTTTACTTGTAGGATAGATAAATGGAGTCGGCTGTGACAGGGACATGATTCATCAGCATGAAAAAGAGACTGATAAAATCCAGAACAAACAAACAAAAGCAGAAAGGAGTTTCAGGGAAAAGGGAGAAATGGGTTTATTTTTAGTTTGAGTCCATAGGTTTTGCAGAGGTAGGATTCCTTTCTTCCATCTCTGCCCTGAAAATTGAAAAACTTTTAGACTAATAAGCAAGAAGCAGGAGCAAGCTGTATGTTTATGCTAGTACATGTCTGAAATGTACCAGAACCCTTACTATTTCACCCCTACTATTTCTTTCTATTAGTCCTTGCAAATGTAAATTAAAACATAGCAGGTTTTCAAAGGTAGCTGTCAATGGTTTAATATTTTGTAATGTGACTGTGGACAGTTGTTTCCATCTTTGCATCAGCAAATGTTACACTTTGGTCTTATTTTCCATAACAGAAACTTGCCTTTATTCTAATGCAGAAAGTAGATTGGTCTGGTGACCTTTTTTTTTTTTTTTTTTTTTTTTTAATCTTAAAGCTATGCAGCTCTGATACAGGAAGAGTTCAGTACAGATGGTTGGTATTAAAAACAGAGATACTGCTTAAGTCTTGAACTAGAAGCTATTAGACAATACTGTACAGTGTTAACTTCTCTTTAAAGTACAAATCCCTCCAGCTCCTGTATTTCACCATCCATGCAACCACCATCAATACTCATTTCTGTTTACTGTAGCTGTGTGTCTGTGTGTAAACTCAGATTGTTTCTTTGTTTTAATGTTCAAGTGTGTGTCTTTCCTTTTTTATTTTTTTTCCTATGTACAAGATTCTTCTCATGCTAGGGTATGATGAATATTAAGTGAACTTAAGCACATTATGTTGTTTGCATGCAACTTTGCAAAATATTAGAATCTGAAGATTTTTAGAGCTTTCATGGCAAAATTGTATTTAAGTTGATTCTGGATCTGCTACCTTTGTGTGAATGCATAGTATTCCTATACAAGTTTCCCATGTCAGGTTTTGCAGAAGTTGTCCATTTTGCAGTTTCATGTGGCAATGAGACAACGTCTCTTTCTTGTTCTTCTTTATTTTTCCTCTTTTTTAAATGATCTATCTATTTATTTATTTATTAAAAAAAAAACAAAACAATTAAATCTGATCCAGTGTGTTGAAAGTAGTACTGTAAGATTGGTGCTGGTGCCTTGTTTGATAAACCTAGTTCTGTGTGGGCAGGAGTTTTGCAGGAAACCATACTGAGTACTTCTCTGGGGAAGAGGTTGCAATGCTTTATGAACTGAGGGTTCAGGAGAGATTTCTGCAGACAAAGCAAGAAGGTACTCAGCGTGTGTGTGGAGAAAGGCAATTTGACACTGTAGACCCACAATGGTAACAATTCTAAGTATGACTTCTTTGCATTTTATGCAAGAAGAGTAAAGTGAACTTCCTAGCAAAAGTAGTAACTGGTTACCAGTCTATTCAAAAAGTAGGGAGCCAAACAATAAGTGAAGTAAATTACTCTGTGTGTGTAGCAATCATGAAAGCTATAGGCATTTGAAGGCTTTGGAATACAGTGTTTGTATCAAAAGAGAATCTTTGTCCCTAAAGCCTACATTGTTGGGATTTGAACATGTTTTCATGACAGACTTTATGTAGTGACTGTGGTCCTTTTCATGTACTGTAAAGCTCTCTGTGTTGTTGTGCTCCCTACACATTAGGGACTGGTTTAATGACCGCTTACCTGTGTACATCCTTCAGGAGTCTGTGGGTGGTAAGTGCAGCATCTGCAGATTTATGTTGCTTGATCCTTGTAGTAAATGAACAGCTTGTTTTCCCTGGTGTAGGTGATACTCGAGTTAACTGACTTTATAAATAAAAAAGGGAACAAAATGCTGAGTTTCTTGGGGGAATCAGAATATTACAGGACAGTTGTGTGTAGAGCCTCTATTTTTGACTTCTTGCTAGTGGCAAACAAGAACAGGGAAGTTTCTTTTATGCATTCACTTTACCTCTTGAAATTCTCTATTTGCAAGGTTTTCCCTCATGTGAATTTAGGAAAAAAATACCATGGTTCAGAAAGGTGAGAATTTTCACAAGAAAGCTTTGTGCTCACTGGGTGTGTAGGGAGGGGAAGGAAAGCTAACCAGGATGATGTGTCTGTCTTAGCCAGAGCCGTAAGTAGTCTTATGTCATAAAAATTATTGTATTAAATACAGGCAATCTACCGATCTTTTGTCCTCTCTGAATATTGGTAGGTTTTACATGCCATAGAATAGGAAAAGATGGAATAAAATTTTACAAACTGAAGGAAAAATGTCAAAGCTCAGTTCCTGCAGTAAATTGACTGTTGTTATGCTTTCAAATGCATAAGTTATTTTTATAAGTGATTCTTGATTTCTTGCAAACTATTTTGTCTTTTTCTTATCTATGGCTTCATGTCTTCATTGAAATTTGATGGGTCTCTCTTCAGCTAGGTGGAGTTGTAGGGTATGACAACTGATACTTGATACAGATAAGATTTCATGCTTACTGGTGTGAGTGGGGGATATGGTCTTCCTGGGACCATTCTTATGGGAGGGCAGTTTTATACTGAGACCATTTCTTCCTCTCTCCCTCTTGGCAAGTACCTTCTAAAGATTTATTGGATCTTATTATTATTACTATTGCTATTTTTAAGCACAAACTTAGTCTGGTATATAACTGCTTTAAAATGGGTTCTGTGTATCACCAATGAGATAGTAAGAGCAGATTATTTCTTGTCTTATACCGGATTTTTAGTAAGCATGTACTAGCATATTTTTAAGTAATCTATTAAAAGTAGACCATAAAATGTGTTGTGTCATACTCAGATGCCCTTTTGTGTATAGTCAACCTCTACACAGTAATCTCCGTATCTGTTTTGTTAGGAAAAGAAATTTTCTGTTGAGGACTTGTAACAAATCCTATTCTAGCCTTTGCAGAAGACTGAGAAAAGTATGTATACACTGCAAGAAACCCATGTCAGAAGATTTTCAGACTCCCTATGATACATGTGTGACTAAATCACTTGTTTGCATCAGCTATCGCTTACCTCTTACATGAACACTTACTCATTTCTGATGTACTGCAAGCATGTCTTTCCTTAGGAGAAATTCTGACATTTTCAGTTTGGGTATTTTTAATTGACTTCTGGAAAGTTTTCCTCCCCCCACCTATAGTTCCCTCTACTCTGAATATATAATTTTATTTCCAATTTTAATGCTTATAGGGAAAATCATATGTCATCACAATATTGTGCTTTCTGTCAATTCATGCAACTTATTTTTTTATCATCTTAATTCTTCTGCCTGTTCTCCCCATTTCTTGTTACTTGACTGCTGCAGTTTATTTTAAATTTGTCACTGAAATATCTTTTTGCATTGAGTGACAATACCTCCTGTCAGACAGCCTGCTTAAAAGAAATAGCTGTTTAATTTATAAATATGCATATTCTGTCTTAAACTCAGAAGAGTAAAAAACACATTGAAATCTGTTTTACAATCTAGTCCACTTGGCTCCTATGCTGTCCATGAAATCATTTTTCAATAAGATGAGCACGTAAAAGTTCTACTCTCACTGCTATTGTAATTTAAAAACATAAAAAACCTGCTACAGATTGTCACAGTTCTTGGAAGATAACAAATACCATATGAGTTTCCATTCTGCTAAGCTGAATAAAATGGATCCAGTCTAAGGTATAACTTTAATGCATAAAGTAGATCACAAGTTGTTATATAATGGTCCTAGTAATTAAGTATTGAGATTATTATTTTTTAAATCATAAATGACAATCATTTGAAATGCCTGTGGTAATACTTGTTTTAAAATGTATGAAACCAGTCATATTCAAAGGGTTTTATTTCTCCAGTCATCATACCATCTAAAAACTCTTGTTGGTGAAATCTTTCTACCATGTAGATCACATCTGCTGCCACGAATCATAAAGACTTTTCTGAAACAAATAAACACAGGAAATTGACATTTTTTCAAGAAAGCTTTAAAAAGAAGCTGCATTATGTCACTTCAGAAACAGGGAGTAAAATTAGCAGACTGAATATGTTTGTTTTGATGGCTTTTCACTTCCTTCAGTAATTAGAACAGTTGTAATATTACTCAATAAGCCAATTCATTTTGTGGGCTGCAACTTGTGGGTGCAAGCAGATAAAGAGTGGCTAAAAAATGTGTGGAGATTTTCATCCTAGTTTTTACACTTTTTGGATTTTTTTTGGATTTTTATTTATCATGTTAGTGAAATGACAGCAGCAGAGAAGTAAGCAAGAAAAACAAGACCCCCCTTTTTCTTTTCTTTTTCTTTTCTTGTTTCAGTAGGCCATATAGATCAAAATGTACATGTTTGGAGTGTGTGTTGTAGTAAGCCTTTGATGCTTGATAAGTTTACCTCCACACACTTATAAAACCTCTATACTGATTCACGTGACAGATCACTCAAATGCTCTGTACAGAGCATCATATGTCATCTTTAGGGAATGTCTTCTTCACTGGAGAGTTAACTTGGGTTTCACCTTCAGTTTAATCTTAATGTGCCCTACCCTATATAGGTAGTGGGCAAGAGCTCTTTTCACTGTTCATTTATTTTTCCATTTTCTTCCTTATTATACTATTGTGGATACAGATGTAACATTTAAAAGTCAACAAACAAAAAAAGCCCTATAGGAAGTGGTGTTGAATATTGTCCTTTTATAGAACTACTGCAAAATTGTGGTGTAAAACTGATTTGGAGCAGGAAAAAGTTCCTTGGGACAAACATAAGCCTATTTTATTGCCTTGATTTGTAAAGGGGTGTAGTGGAAAAGTCATGCAAATTTTTAATTTGAGAAATACTTTCTCTTCTGGTTAGAGCACAAAACTGGCCAGTAAGTTCCTGGATTCTGTTCCTGACCGACACTGATCTGTCTGGACCTAGGGGCATTGCTTAGCCTGATCTTTCTGTTAACAAAAGGGTGAGAGCAGTATTAAAAGAGTTGATAATGGAAATAAGATCAAAAGTCTATTCTGTAAAGTGTTTTGAGATCTGTTGGTGAAAACAAACAAAAAAAAAAGTAACAAACTAGTTAATACTGTTCAACCTGACCAGGAGAAATATTACCATAACAAGTACAAATAGTGCTCAGTATGACGCTGTCACAAAATTTACAAGCATTGTTCTCATAAACTCAAAGGAACTATTTTTATTTTTTTTCCCACCAATTTATCTCAAAACACTTTACAGAAGAGACTTTTGATGTTGTTTCTGATTTGCTGGAAGTGTTCAAGGCCAGGCTGGATGGGGCTTTGAGCAACCTGATCTAGTAGGTGGCACCCGGCTCATGGCAGGGGGGTTGGAATTAGATGAACTTCAAGGGCCCTCCCGATACAAACCATTCTATGGTTCTATGAAACTGGTGTTCACAGCGGTGATGTCCTATACAAGTCACCCAGGAGAAGGACTGGAAAGGGAATGCAGTCCTTCTTGCATTCCCAGCTCACAAATATCATGATACAGGGACACATTTACTCACCATGCACAGTTTCTCCTACATTCATTCTTTGTTTTTCTCCCCTTTTTCTCCCATCTCCAAGGAAGCAGCAGTTGAAAAAAACTATAAAAGAGTTTCCATCCTTTCTAATTTTCAAAAATAGGTCTGTATATTTTCTTTTTTCTTGTAAATCGATCTAAATCTGCTGGCAATAAAATTACTTAGCCTCATACAATGTCATGTATGTATTATCTTGTCCTTCTTGACAGAATGGATCATACCAGATCATGAAGAACAATTATTTTCTTTTCAGAAAGCCTTTCTGACTCCTTATGTAATCCTGTGGGAGTAAGATACTGAACATCACGAGTTTCTTTGCCAGGTTTTGGAGATTAATATTCAGTGTATGACACTTCTGTAGTCCTATCCCCTGTTTCTTTTCCCAGAGGAAAAAAAAAAGGCACAGCTCATAATTGCATGTGCTAATTACATGAAGTTTTATTTTCCATCAGTGTATGAGGACCACATTGCAAGATATTCAAAGTAGCCTAATTTGTATACTTGTTCCCACCCTAACAATAATTCAGAATAATCAGTTTTAAGAAGGTTATTTTTTCTATTCTTAGCTGACTAGAAACTTAAATAAGAAAGAGTTAATGTTTCCTCTTATGAAACTTATTTGAGATTCAAGTGGAAATTGAAGTTTCATTTATAAAACCAATGGACCAGATTCCCTGAAGATGCTGCAGTGAAGTAGAATGCTTGCCCTCTGTCCACAGTGTTTCGTTGTGGTTTTTTTTTGTTTGTTTGTTTGTTTTTCCAGTGATAAAATCTGCCAATACTCCCATAAATGTAAGCAGCACCAAACGCTACTTCCAAATTCTCTTCATGGAGAATACTGCTCTGGTGTTATGGTATGATGGTGCTAGCCTTCTTCCAAAGATCTGGCACTGCAGGCCTACCTGTTTTTCCTGTTGTTTACCTAGCCTCTCCACTTCAGCTTCAGGGATGAAGTGTGCAGTTGCAGATACAAGCCCAGCAAAAATCTGTCACATCTGGGAAGAGGCTGTGCTGGGATAATGGCACTGGTTATTATAGAGAAGAGGAAATGGTACGAAACCAAATGCCTTCTTGGACTACAGCAATCTCCAAACAATAATGCCTTCTGGGATCTGTTCTGGTTCCTCAGCACCAGAAAGTGTGTTGATGGGTGGATTTAAGTGGAAAAAGGAAAGATCATTTGCCTCATCCTCAATTTTTTATAAGTCCTACATGCTCCTTTTGCAAAAGTGTAGGAAGACCTATGGCACCTGGTGATATTGTAGTGCTTTTTAATTATTTATTTTTGAAATTGTGAAAAATTCCATATCCCTAATTGTAAGCTTCTCCAGAAGTTCACAATCAGAAATCATTCACTCAAACTATCAGCATTGACTACACAATGCTGCTGACTTGCCGACACATGGGGCTCTCTCTGTACATGTGGTGAAAGAACAGGCACCAATAGTGTCAGCAGTGCATCCTATTGAGTCATGCAACAGGAGAGAAGTCTTTGTATTGCAGCATGTAGATTGCCTCCTAAGAAGTGATCTTTGAGACAGAGCTCTGATAAATGGTTCACACTCTAGCTGTGGTGCAGCACCACAGTGTCACTCCTAAATCATGACCCAGCTAGCTCGATGCAGGTGGTTGTGCCATGGGTGTGATTTTGTGGAAGGGAGCCATGAGCAATCTTATTTATAATACATGAGATGCTCTCAGTCTGAACACAATCCAGTGTATTTCATCAGTAATTATTGCAGAGGAATTACTTGCTGTTGTGTGTTCACTGGTCCAAAAATCTGTCTTAGATTCACAACTGGTGTAAATTAATACATCTCTATTAACTTTGGGAGCTCTGCATTAATTTACACCAGCTGGTCCAGCATGTGAATGAGTGGCAGTTTGTCCATAGCACTCTGTCAGCAGTAGCAGTGGTTTCTGCTGCTTTGTACCTCAGGCTTTACAGACAAGTTTCTTCTGCTTTTTTTTCCTCTTTGTTTTGCTCAAGGAAACGTATTTTAGGCATGCATATCCTAGATGTAATTAATTTGAGGATAATAAATAATAAAGAAAATATGGTTAAAAATGATCAAAGAATAGCTGAGTTTCTTTTAATTTCTGAAGAAATGGTGTAAAATTTGGAAAGGAGATTAACTTTTTTATGTTTTCCACTTCCATGCAAGTTTTAGAGTGTAATTGCTAGTACAACTATAATGTCATAATGATTTTTAAGTTTTTTTTTATAATGAAGTTTGATATAAGTACAGTTAGTTTTGCGAACTTTCTAGAAAAATATTACAATTATGTATCAGAATATGTTTTACAAGGTCATATCATTTTTGTAATGGTGACTAGTGAGACAGAAAGGCCAAGATCATAATGTTTATACAGTGAGTCAAGTGAAGGGGGAAAAAAAAAAATGCAACACAAAAGCAGCAGGCATTTGAGCGAAGACCACCATGCTGAACAACAAATATCCACACTGGCTGTTCTTTGAAGTAAGACACTTAATGCCTTTTATGTCAGCAGCTATCAAAGGGAAAGCTGAAAAACTGAACTAGAAAGGTTAAATTGCACATTGGTCATGGCATAGTCCAGTATATGTGTCAAATATACAAAAAATACAGCACCGTTTCAATTTTTTTATTTTTATGAAGCACAGATTTGCTGAGTGACTGCTTAAGCAGAGTCTTAGCAAAAGCAGGCTACAACATAATGCTTCCTTTTTCATTTCTGATTTAATGTCAGAGAAACTGATCCCTAGTGATCAAGGGTCAAAAACTATTCACAGGCTTATGTATGACTCTGTGAGTAGGGGAGACACAGATTTCCTTAAATCTGTTAAGTGAAAAGCAGTGGAAGGTAGGGATGTGGTCTCCTGAAACCAAGTCATTGTCATTCTCCTCCACTTCAGTGTCATCAGTATTGTTTGCATTCAAAATATATGCTGATGCAGCCATTATTCATCCATACTCTTTGCTTAAAATGAAAGTACTTTACAATGGATTTAAAATATATGGCATTTTATGTTCTTAATAATTTAACAATTGCTATCTGTACACTCAGAGAAAATGTTTTCTTGAGCTTCATTCCTGCATAAAATAGACTTGGAAAAAAAAAAAAAAAGTTGGTTTCTTTCAGAAATGTATTTATGTGTTTGATTTCACTGCCTATTTTGCTGACAATGAAATGAAAAGTTGTGCTGTAAGCATTCAGCTGTTAAAAAAAACAACACCATAGAATGCGGCCAATAAAACGTGTATAGTTAAAGCTAAGCTATCATAATCATTAATGAAGAGAAATAAATATACTTGATAACAGAATAAAGTTTTTGTATACGCATATGCTTATTAACACGCACATGTATGCAAGCATTTAGAATTTGCTAGTATGTAAAAACTTAACCAAGCTGTCTCTTGCTTTTGAAATGAATCTAAACAATACATTTGTGCCAGAGTTAAGATATCAGTTTCAATATTTGTGTTGAATCAGATCCATTTGTTAAATGTCAGCTCGGCAGATATTAACAAGAGAATCATCATAGAACCCACTTTCCTGGACACAGTGTGTCAACCTGAAAGTATCAAATAACATCTGGTAGTGACCTGTACTTTGTAAACCATATTTTTGAAATCAGCTTAACATATTTTGTCCAAACAAACCAAGAAATTAACATGCAGTGGAAAGAAAAGCATTCCAGCTGCAGATAAAAATAATTTGTGAAGTACTATCAAGAGACACAGAGTAATTGCAGAAGTGTGATTGAGTGGAGGCAGCAAGTATTTTGTATTTTAACTGTAAAACAGGACATAAGAAAAGAAAACAGAAGGTCTTTAATATGGCACTATCATTAAAAAAAGCTTCAGTTAAGCAAGTATATTGTACACAGAGAAGTGCTATGTTTGTTAGAATGTGTATGGAAGGAACTGAATATAATTAGACTTATAATAGGAGTTTTTGGCTCTGATTCTGCTCTGTTTCAAAGCTTCAACTGTTCTTGAATTCTTAATAAGTTAAGGAATGAGTACAGCATAGGAGAGAGCAGGCAGAATCTGTTGTAGCAGCTTGCCCACGCCAGTTTGCCAAAATCTAAATAGCCCTTTAAAAAAGGCTTATTTTTTGCTGATGACATCATTCCTGCCACTGTCAAAGTGTGACAAGTCTTGGCTTGCCTAAAGAAGAAGAAAAATAAAACTTTCTAAAATTGACACTGCACAGATTTAAAACACATACAAGGGCTACTATAAATGTAAGATATTTATACCCTGCTTCCATGCTATGAGTTTTCAGCAATAGCCTTTTTTCTCGACCATTTTGACTTTGTAAGTCTTTGAGCAATACATTTTAAAACATCCAGATTGTTCTCTGTGATTTTGTTATGGCTGCTGTAGCTTAGGCACTGGACTATTTTATTATCAGCGGCCACAACCTGCCTTTTTTTTTTTCCAGTTTAGTTACCTTTGAGATAGCTGAAAATTTATGTATAAAGATAGTAAAGCTACAGGTGTTTCTGGGGGTAATGTCAGTACATGCTTTCCACAGTGCTAATCTTTTCTCTTTTTTTTCCTTCTGATTTCTTATTTCTTCTGATCTGAAGCTTTATAGAGACGGTGCTTTATCAGAGTATTTTTGAACATGCTTATTATTTACCATTTGAAGCAGTGTCACCAGCTGTGAACTGTACAATGAATAATTAATGTTGAATGGCAACCTTGAACCTCATAAAGCTGATTAGTAAGACAATGCATCTGGGAGAAAAACTTTAAGACTGTGCTTGTAAAAGAATATCAAAACAGCTTAACACGGTAGGGAAAAGGCCCCTGGAGCCCCTTTAAAGCCAATTGCCTACAAACACTCCTAAAAAGAACAACTCTGCAGTGGGAAGGAAAAAAAAAAAAAAAAAAAATGGGATGTATAAAAATCCTATGAAGTTCAGAAAATAAAACAGCCTTTGTACTTAATTGTAACAGAGATATTTGGAGTTAAACACTGCATAACATTATATATAGTCTTTAGTCACCCAGAATAGAGCATATTTGTCTTCTTTCTAGTTCAGATTGTTACAGCACAGTTGTTTTCTAGTTCTTTGGGTTCTAAATTCATTCATAAACAGGGACACTGCATGGCTTTGCTGATACTTCAAAGCAGAAAATATTTGCCCTGGTTTCCCTGTTGCAGAGGCTGTTGACAAACTACATATAAATCCAAGCAATATTCTTTTTTATTACTGCACGTTGGCAAAGCTAAGTATTGATGTAAATTTCAGAAATAACTAATCAATTTTTCTGAACAGATTGCTGTGGAGTTTTGAGAAGTTGCTTATTTTATTTTATTTATTCTATTTTTGCAGTTTCATGAAATGGCATTATTTGCTGTTCGTTCTAGTGCTTAGGCTGGGCTGTTCGTTCTAGTGCTCAGAGGAATGAGCTTTTACCTCAAAATTTAGATTATCTGAAAGGACTAGGTAGTCATAAAAGATTGGAGAAAGGAAGTACTATCTCTTTTAAAAGCCAGACAGATACAGTTTAAAGTCTGAGATGTAAAGATATTAAGGAGCTTGCCTGAGATTTTGAAACAGTTATGTGGCAACAGTTTTAAACTTATCCAGAATGGAAGAATTTAAGCTTTTGAATTAGACCAGCTGGCCATGGGCCTCTGAGCTACACAACATAGGAGTGAGAATGTGCAACTCCTTCAATTGACTAGTAATATATCTGTCCTTGACTGACAAAGCTGGACTGGTCAAAATGGTTTTAATTAGAAGATCAGCCCTTCATCTGAATATCTGTACTCAGTGAGTGAAGGAAGAGTATTAGTTTTGTGGTAGAATTTTATCCATAATGATTTTTAGTAAATATGGCATGATCCAATTGTGACTTACAGAAGTTTTAAATCAAGCAGATCTACTCCTTTTTTCTTTAAAACAGTTATGAGTCTTTAAATGTAGATTGTATAACTCACATATGTTTTTTTTTTCTTCACAGATTGTTAAATCTGTTAATACTTAAAAGAAATTATTGAGCACTTTTTGTCTCTGTTAAATGGTTTGATTTCATTCAAGGACTGAATTCTAGCTTTTAATTGATATCTTTTAATTTATGATGTTAATTGATATTTCTTAATTTAGATGTTAACTAACATCTTATTTAAATTAAACATTCTAAAAAAATGAAACAGTCAACATCTAAACAAAATGTTCTGTTTTTTTTTTTTCATTTAAGAGTTCACAATGTTTTTGGAGTTTGTTTCAATTTTTGATAATTAAAAAAAAAAAAGAAAGCTTTCACAGTTTGGAAAAATATGTGCTGTTCAACCTTAGTAATAGGGACTGCTTTGTCAGAAAATTGAAAAAAAAATAAAAATAAAAAAATCCGTACCTCCTCGGTGCAACCAAACACATGTCTAGATTTGGCAAGTAGTTTGTCAAAGCTGAGGATTCATTCCATGGTATTGTTTACAGTTTGTAATATTCACTTCTTCATTTTAAAAATACTGCAGAAATGGTTAATCTGAAAATGGTGCAAGATTTAGATTGGGATTGATCCTTTTTTTTTTTTTTTTTTTTTTTTTTATACTATAGTGTACCAAAAGCATATACAAAGCATAGTGTTAAGTGAGTTTCAGGTAGTCTTTTTTCTTTTTACTGAATTGGTCTAACTCCAGACATAAAAGCAGGTCATGTTCACTAAAACCATATGAGTTCTGTGCTGCAGATCTAACAAGTTTTGAAAGTCATTGTGCAATTTTATAAGATTCTGTGTAATTTTACCAGCATAGAGAAGCTTTCAGTGATTCAGTTTAAATACACTCACTAATAATACAGAGCTATACTTCATAAAATAACAATTTGCTGAAATTACTATTCTATATAGATTAAAATAAAATGCTTTTAATCCTCATTTTAAAACAAAGTTCCAATAACTATGAATCAATCATCACATCCAAATTGATTTTTAAGTATTTTATTTTATTTTATTTTTAATTTTTAGGCTTACTTTTCCAAGACAAATCAATTCAAAGATTTTAACCAGTCTCTAAAACATGTGAAGATTGAGGTTATAAAATATTTAGATGTGTATTAAATTGCATTAAAGCTACTAAAAAAAAAAAAAAGTGAAAGATCTATGTAAGGATTCAAAAGGAATTTTGTTCTCTTAAAAGATGTATCTGTTTCTGTGCTATAGAGCTGTAAATGACTCTCAGCTTTATGTAGATTGTGTTTTGTGTTTATACTTTTGTCCCTCACATCTCTGGAAAAAATCTGAGCAGTTTTCTATATGTTAATTGTTGGCTTTCTGTGAGACATCATGGGGCAAACAGAATATTGAAGAATTGCACCTGTATGTTTGGCATGTGCCAAACCCCCAAAATATTAATAGAATTTATATAGGTGAAGTAAATTGACTATAGGTTGGGTAAAATCCCTATGTGATGCTCCAGTTTTGTTTTTAAGTCATGAGTGAGGCTTAGATTGGTGGCCCTCTTCGCAGAGCTAGGTTTCATTTTGCCTGAATGTCAGCTAGTTCAACTGCACACCTCTTTTTATTGTGTTGTGTTTTTTATTTTTTCTCCTCAAATTCTATACTGTCAGCCAAGAATAACTTGAGGCTGAATTCAGGACTGCTTTTTAATGCTTTCAAAACATCAAAGGAATGTATCTGATGCTTTTTCATACTAGATTCAATTATTATTTTTTTTTAAGGCACTTAGTAAAACCAACAACTCCCTCAAAGCAGCAGATTGCTGGTGCTGGAGCAGCACAGAGAGCAAAGGGTCTGAACCCAAAAATGAACTGCAGGGCTACAGGAGAGGCTGCTGGGAAATCTGCCTTCAGGCATGTCACTGTTCAGAAAGTTCATTGTGTCAATGTAAGCAAGTTTTGTTTCACTTGTATTGCAAAAAAATCTTCTAAATATCAGATCACTTAGGCTTTTCCTGCCCTGATCTTTCTCTGAATTTATCAGAGATCTTAATTTCCATTTTCTGTAGATTTGACTCCTTTTCTCATACATGGCCCTTCTACGAATGACTGCATCTTTGTGGGAGAATGGGTAGGAATTTTCTCTTGTAATTTAATGGGTGAAAATGCATTTATTTTTACAATTGCTTTTTCTTAAGCAATGTTTATAAGCAAGGTTCGAGTTGAGTGAGAGAGAACAGGGATAGCTAATAGGATCACATCTCAAATCCATACTGGCTCTTAGAATCACAATGTTCTCACAGAAGACCATAGACTGAAAGAGAGAAAAATCCTATTTGGGCACTCACAATGCCATTAAATGGGCAAGGTTATCAGTGGCCATACAGGTCTCATGAATAATATAGTTTAAAAAGGAGGCAGGAGACACAGAGGACTCCTGGCACAAGCTTTATTAAACTCAGCACCTCCAAGTTTGCTGGGGGTGAACACAGTGGGACTTTTACATTCCGTCTACAGCCCAGATAGGTCTGTGTATAATGTCAAATTCTCCTTTGTGTGGTGCAATTTGATCATTGGGCTGAGCCACAAACTGTTTATTCAGCTGGTGAAAAGCATTGTCCTGAAGGCTTTCAGTATTTCAGGCATCCACCATTTGGAGTTAAAAGTGTAGGAGAAATGTGTTACTCCACAGCCTATTCTGAGCTCCATGCATTGCCTTCTCTCATACCCATTCCTTTTCCTTGTGGGGCCAAGCCTTGCATGAACAGCTTTATCTGAAACTATGCACAGCCACACTCTAAAACAGCAAGAACTGTTTTGAAATCTGCCTGTGTATCTCCCAAGGGATGTCTGTGCATGCTATTTGCCATGTTCCTTAGCGCAGGCAGGTACCAAGCTGTATTTGCAAAGAGAATAAGTGGGAAAGCACAAATGCTTGTCTTCGCCCATCTTGCCTGTTAAGGTACTGCTTACAACTCCATCAGTTCTCTTATTCTTCATTCTCTTAGATTGGATCAGAAGTTATCCTGCTAATGAATGGCTACTGAAAACTGATAGTTGTGCTCCTGGGGAAAAGCTGTAGGAAACCTGACTAAAATTATTAAGCAAGTGACTAACCTGGATATTTTATACTTCATGAAACTTTAGAACCTGTATTGTTAGACAGCATGATACAAGCACGGCCCCATATAGGGGTGCTTTATTGTGAATTATCTAGTGAGAACTGGTATAGGATCATGCTGCTTGTTTTACACAGATCATTGAGCAACTATGAGATCAGCAGTAGCTTTGCACTGGAGTAGTTTCATATTTCAATTAGCACAGCTGCATATTTACTCCAAAATATTCAGATTCTGAAAATCAAGCTGGCAACTTACATCTACCACTTGCCACCTTAGTGATGTAGGAAAGTCTGAGCTTTTGTACTCTTTGTATTGTGACTTGTGTTTTATTTTTTTTTAAGTTAATTGACTACCATTACTCCTCAAACAAGTCAGGTAGCTGGTTATGTGACAGTACTGTCCGTTTTTCTTTGTTGTCTTGGAAAAGACATCAGAGTTTGGCTGTAGACAAGTCACATGCCTGAGTCAACAGTATCACTGACTCATAATTTAATTATATTTATATTATTAAACAGTTCTTGCATTATACCCAAACTGAGAACTGTGGAATATAAAACAAGAGTTGGTATAAAAATGTTTAAATTTAATGTGAACTCATTACATGATTTGTGCAACTTAAAAACTGGAATAAAAGATGGCATCCTGTTTTTTTCTGTTCCTGGAATGTGATTTTCCTTATAAGATATGGCAGCTTTAACAATATTGAAAAAAGCACATTTATATTCATTCTATCTTCATTAAGATTTCTTGCGTTTCTTATTCTACTTTCTTCTATATGAGCAGATATCACCTCCAATTAACTGTACTGTCCTTTTAATTTTAACAATTATATAATTTATGTTTATTTGCGGGACAAGTGTTTGCTTGTCTATAGTGTTATGGATTATTTTGTGATACAGTTTCTCAGAGAACTTTATCATGGAGTTACAAGGAGAAGCTAGGCTACAGTGGTGATGATTTGCCAAGTAGATATATTTATATACTGTTGAATGCAGAGATTAAAACATTCATCTTTGTTGCAAGTTAATTAAGTGAGCTTCCAGTTGAATATTGTTCTCACAAGTCAAATATTCAATGTATTTCTCTGCTGAAATTCCCAATCTTTTCCCTCAGCAATGCAAAGTTGCAGAGGTGACAGAAAAGTATCCAGGCAATGGGAGGTTCTGAAACTACAGGACAGCTTTTGTAGTCCAAATAAAAATAAAAGTGGGTTCTTCTCACAGTCCAGCCTGATGTGTATGCTGGCAAAATAAATTAAGTGCTGGCCAGCTACAGATAGTTGGAATACTTTCCAGAGAACTCTATATACCAGGCAGGAGTTTTGTAACTATCAAAAGAAGGGTTTCCTATGAAAATGTGTGACATGACAAGCAGGTTAACGTGATTTTATTAACAAAGATTATCTACCATGTATCATCATGTTATTGTTATTCTAAAAATTACTACTCACTAAGTGAAAAATGTCAAAACAGATTGGCAAGGAACATATTGTGAGTATGAATGAACTTAGCATTTGCCAGCCACGGGTGGGTGGAATGTGCCACTTAACAAATTATTCTATTTTTAGCATCCTAACCTTCTTCATATGCTTTCAATCAGGAGACGAGTCTTATGCATGCGAGGCGGCCAAAACAAGCTGCCAGTTGTGGCCTTTCCGTTAGCTTTCCACAGTTTTAGCTTGCAGACCTAATGTCGAAAAATCCTGCAGCAGCTGGCTGTGGAGGGCTGGCCCGATCACTGTAGCCATGGTGTGGAATTTCTCTGCGTTGAGTATATTTAGACAGCAGCACGCTTACAAATGTGTTGTAAAATTGGACGCCTGCCGGGGGAGGCTTGGCCCTCCTTGGTTTACTTACTAAGCCTATGTTTCAATGGAGAAGCAAATTTGATTTTTCTCCCCCCTGCCTCCCTTTTTCTTTCTCTTCTCTCTCCTCCCCCAGCCCTCTTTTGCTAAAGAGGCATCAGTGACTGGTGAGAAGAACTGACCAACTTGACCTCCTCTCACACTGGTGGTCATGAGAATAATGCAGGAGGAGGTCAAAGGTTAGCTTTTGAATACTCTTAGGAGCTAATTTATTACAAGGAGGGAGTTTCACATTGGCTGAATTATTTTCTTGAAGAGAAGACCACACTTGAGTTTGTTTATGCCTTGTGTTCGTTGGGAGTTCTCTTTAGGAGCCTTTCTATGCACCTGTGCAGAGCACAATAACAGCCCTTTTCTGCAGGGCAGAATAACCGACAGCCAGAGGGAAAAAAAAAAAAAGAAAAAAGGCTAGGCTGGAGCAGAACCTGGAGGCTATTTGATTACAGAATGTAGTCCAGAGGGGTGTTTTTTTTTTGTTGTTTGTTTTCATTGTAACTCTTTTTGTTTGTTTGTTTGTTTGTTTGCCCCATTTTGCCCTTATCCTGTTGCTGGATGTTTTTTGGCTAGTGGAAGATGGAAAGCTGGGATGGGAGAGGAGGGAAGGAAGGCAACCATATTTATAGAAGCATCTTGCTGATAAAGACATGGATCTAGGGCGTATGGATCTGGCTTACTTGGAGGTCAGGAATAGTAAAAGCTGTCATTCTCTCTGTTTCCATATGATGTTGGGGTGCAAGAAAATGGTAGATTCTTTCATTTCTGGTCTACCAAACTGCATAGAACACTGTGATACATTATTACTTATGGATTTGGAAGTTATTTGCCTGAATTTAAGTGTCCTGGCTGCACTTAGTCTCTCTGCTGCTCAGCTACAGACCAGCAACTTCATTTCTCAGTCATTCCTCCTGTTTTTGTACAGTGTCTGGTGATATCTCCAACATCACTTAAAGGCAGACAAGGCAGCTGTGGCTGCATATTCTGTTGAGACTCCCATTATCCAGAAAATCATGACTGATTACAGTGATTTTTCTTTTTACAAAACAGCCCCTAGCCTTTGTTTGCAGTTTAAGGAAGATCTGCGGTGTGTCACGAGATGCTGTACCTTAGGCTTCCTGTGCGCTGTAATCCCTGATTTTGCCTGTATGTTCTGCTGATTTAAATTTGTCCAGATTGTTGGTGGAACAACTCTGAAAGCCAATTTATGTAAACAAAATAATTTTCTTTTGAATTCCATGGGGTTAGGACACTGAGTCTGCTCAGCACTGGAACCTGGGTTTGTTGGGGATGTATTACATATTCTACAGTTCCAAGCACGAGGATTAGGGAAAACTCAAGTCTTCCCTTTAAATGTGCTCATTAGCTTTGTCTCTGTAGGCAAGGGGACAGAAGCCATTTTGGGGGACTTGAGAGGGGATTATGTATTTTCTGGGGCTCTTTGGAAAGGAAAGGGGAAAGGGAAAGAAACTTTCTGCCCATGACATTTTTTCTTCCTTCTGCAATTTCCACATTCTTTTAAAAATTAAGGCATTTGCCTGTTATCATTTTGAAGGGAGTTTTGTAGCCATTTGGCTGATGATGGCAATAACCATGTATACCTGTTAGGTTATGAAATAAAAGGCTTATCTCCACAGATAGAGAGGAACACAGTGCCAGGCAGGGTCACCCCAATAACCCAGTCAGGAGAAGGTTCCACCACTGTGGACCCTTCCAAGGGCTGTCATAGGGGAGCATCAGAACTGACACCTACCAAAATGAGTCAATGGGAACATCTTTTTGGGTCACCTCACAGACTGATGGGTGTCACTGGAGGGTATGGGACATGTTATGGGTTGCAGGGGAAGAGCATCTTAGGATAGTACAAAATTTACAATGGGATGTTTAACATAGCAAACAAATGCAGAGAAAGGGAGAGATCAAGGAGGTTTGGAGAGGAAGTGTGGAAAATTGAGGGAAAAGGAGATAAAAGGGGGTGGTCATGTGTAAACGATAGCTTGTATGTACTTGTCTAAGCGATGCCCTCTGTCTATCCTGTCTTGTTAAACTCAATTTCTAGCTATTTCCTGTGTGAGGAACTCTGTATTCTATGTTAAAGCATGCGTGTGGAGGTTCAGATGCCAGCAACTGGAGTCAGACCACAAGTCACAGGGGCTGTGTATCTGTGGAGCCCACAACCAGGGTGAGCGAGGGTTTACAGGTCAGTGTGTGGTCCCCAGTGCATAAGAAGGCATAGTAGCCAGCGAGTAGTCTTGTGAAGCCAGGTAGATACCAGAGGGTCTGTAAGGTTGGCAAATGAATGGACTGAGCTATTTCTGAGGGAGACTATAACTGCTGGGGATCAAGGGAATGTGTGTATATCTCTCTGTGAGTGAGACAAACGGAGATAAGAAGATCCAAGGACCAACTAGTGAGTAGACTGTGTCTAACAAAACTTACAAGAGGAATTCATGGTGTGTTTGTTGCTGCATGTGTTGCTGTGGGCAAGGGAGTCTTCTACCAGAAGTGGACTGGGCTGTGGGCCTCAAGGACTTGTGTGTCCAGTCCAGCTACTGAAGGGATTCATGGTGTAGACATACGTATATATGTCCTAGTAATGGATCTCCATCCTGATCAGCTACAGAGGGGAACAAGATGAACCTGCTAGTGCTGTTTGTGCAAGTGCTGAATGTTTTCTGTCTGTGTTGATCTGTGGTGCTGGCCATGTGTATACTTATGTATGTGTGTGTTGTACATATGCGTGTGCATGCATACTGGATGTACACATTCAGCCTCCCTACATGTTGAATCTGCAGGCATGGAGGTACAGCAGCCATGTCTGTTTCAGGCTTCTGTATTCAGCAACTGAAGAGCTTGTTTAATATCACCTGAAGTGGGAGAGACTCGCACTGCTGGGTGCCTGTCACTGACAACAGCAAAAAAGCCTTATTTTAGGCAGAACATTATTGGAGTCTGAACAGTGACGATAAAACCACAGACCATAGTGATGAAACTGAAAGGAAGTATGTATATTTCTTTCTGTAGATTGGAGAACAGGGAAGGAAGTTTTCCATTCTGTTTGAACTTAAGGGGTCAGTGATGAGTCTCACAGAATTCAGAAGACAAGCATCATCCTGGTAAAGTGTTGGAACCAGTGGTGGTCCAGGAAAGCAAATTAGGTCTTTTTATTTCTGCCGGTGCATCTGACCTGCATCCTGAGACAACTGCTTTTTATTCTGGCTATGTTGCCTGGTAAAATAGGAAGACATCTGAGAACTGAGAACTGATTCTGTCTGAGCTTAACGAAAGGTTGTAACTGAGCATGTGCTAACCATTGCCCTGGCAGTGCTCATCCCACATTGTAACACTTAGGTCTGCCTAAGTTTTGTTCTCCTTCTTTTGTCATTCTAGTTGTAAGATCTGCAGGCCAGAAACTGTCATCTCTTCCATTTGGAGTGTGTCCACATCCCTTACTGCAATATAAATGATAGTATCTGCTAGCTAAGGTTAGTGCTCTGCAAGACCGGTTGTGACTTTGGAGGACGCTACTGGTGTGTAAGGGAGAAATGGAATTTCATCCATGTGTTACTGACGTCCAAGCCTATATTAAAAGTGCAACTCTCCTTTATTATATATTTTTTCTGTTCTTTTACAAGCTGTTGGTTTTGCTATGCAAAGTAATGTCTTTTGAGTGATTACAGAACAATTGTCTCTGGTTTCAAGTAGGACAAGAAGGGGAGGAACACATTGATAAACATAATTAATGAGAGAAAAGCTGGTCAAAGCTGTTGTGTGAACTGGGGTTGAGCGAACAGGTCCTATGTAGTAGGCACATCACTGCTGTTAGGGAGCATTAGACTGGCTTGGCTTAATGTTGCGACTTTGGAATAACTTCTATTGGATTGGGTGAAGTCAACTACATGCCAAACTTGTTTCTGTTTTCTTCACAGAAGGAGGAATCTTTATGCCAATTCAATTCAACAGATGAAATAATACTTTGTTAATAGATTGTGTTGATGTATGCATTTTATGGAGTGAACCAACATTTTCATTACTGCTTACACTCCTACATGGAGCATGGACTGATTCAACGTGTTCACGTGTAGGAGGCAAACCGATATGTAATGCTTCAGCTGCTTCCTCAGATGGACGTTGAACAAGGATCCCAGTGTTCTCCAGTATTTCCTTGTTGATCAGCAAAGACATAGGTACAAATGTACTCTCTGCGTTTAATTTCCTCAGGGCTACAAAGTGCAGTCTCAGTAAACCCAAAAGTTTGAAATTAAATTGGTTGCAATTTACAGAATTGTTCAATATATAAAAGCCCTAGTTCTGTACAGGTTTAAATCTGGCTTCTAATTTAACTTACCAGGAAATAATTACATACTTCAGCTCATGAGCACATTTAACATTTTTCTTGTTCTTGTGAACTTCAGTTATATAGACCCTGCAGCGACTTAGCTGAATAAAGTGATAATGAATATCAAGTAAAGATCATGATCAGAGGTGTTTTTGTGTTTGTTTGTTTGTTTGTTTTTTGTTTGTTTGTTTCTCCTCTTACATGTTAGTGACATCAAGAGGCTGTATGGAGTGCTCACATTACTTTTATCTTCTCTATTCTGTTACTCTCCAGGAAATTGTGATTTCTAGGAGTGAACTTACAGCTTTTGATTGATAATAAGTTTTTAATGCTAGTGTTGTGACATTTTGCTGAAAGACTGTGAAGTCTAGTAGACAGTGAGATTCTTCATATCTCTTCTGCTTTGAAAAGTCATATTCTTCATTTTGATTTATAATCTCTTGCTACCTATTTTTAGAATAACCAATCTGCCATACGAAGAATTGTGAGCGATGAAGGTTATGATAGGTTTTATGATGGCTAAAATCTGTGTAAAAGAACGAATAACCATTTTTATAGCAGGTAATCAACCCTATATAACCTCAAAACTTTAACTTCTGAAGTTATAACTGTGATCTAGAACTGATCACTATATTATTCTTTCTGTAATTTTGTTGATTCACAAATAAGTGATGTCATACTACCATCTTATCAAGCTAAGTGTTCATAATATTTGACAACCTAGGGAAAAGTGATGATTGCTACATTTATTTATAATTATGTTTTTTTTGTTCTTTTTAAAAATTTTGCTTAATTCTCATAAAGATTATTTTTGGAAATTTATAAAGAAAAAGAGAAAGTTTGTTGAGGAGGTTTTTAGTAACTTTTTTTTACTACTACTAAGGCTTTTTGAAGAAAGATACATGAACAAACACTGTGTGCACACATACACTCCCCACCCCCACCACCCCCAAAAAAACCAACAAAGATTCTGCCCTCTTCTGAGGGTTAACAATGCCTTTGTGTGATGGAATCAGTAAAGTGGAATAGGTTATTCAAAATCATATCTTCTCTACAGACCTGCTAGTTGCTTGTCTGATGTGTCCCTGGATCATATGCTGAAACTATCACGGTTCTAGTAGCTGCCTTTGGTCTGGCAGGGATTGCTGAAATTAAGGCTTTGAGTGGGTGAAGGCTGTTTACAAGATCTCCTGCTGAGCCTGATAAGACATATATTGTGGGGTAATTTCTGGAGTTTTGCCAGTTGCAAACAGGGCCCCCAACAAGCCTGTTAAGGTAGGAATGAGGTTGGAATGCTACACTTTGCTGCACACTATTTTCCACTGTCCCTGCTCTGCTGACCACAAGAGTAAAAATAGAGATATTTTTTTTCACTGTAATGTCTGCCATCCTTTATTATATGTTAGAATTTATAAATAGTTCATCTGATTAACTGTGATTTTTTTTATTATTTTTTAAAATACTTAAGAAATATTTTCCTATTGAACCCCTTCCCTGTCTCTGCAAGTGGCAGGACAAGATGACATATATCCACTTTATTTTGTTTTGAAGCCTGAAATCTTTAGTGGCCTATTGTTGCTGTGGTTTAGGAGGATCAGAATTAGAATGCAGTTTTTACATACAATTTTAATGTTTTTATTAATGTTGTCATAGGAAAGTCCTGTCAAGTTTAACCTGTTTATGGTTCAGTAAAATGTTGTGTCTTGGTTCCCAGGCCTCAGCTGCCCTTTATGAGACTGGTTTTCATGTGCCACTGTATTTTAATGGAAAGTATGGCTTATGACAGAAACAGAGTTGTTGCCTTAAAATATAGAAAGGCTACAGACTTGTCATAATGCTTACTGACAGTAAGGGATTTTGAACTTTGGTTGTGGGTGTCCAATAAGGAGGTTTTCTTGAGAGAAATGTTCTTGGATTTATTAAAACAATAACTTAATATGTCTGGAACAAGCTCCTTGTAATGTGGTATAAAGCATGAGATGCAGAAGTTTGGAAAGGGATTTTTTTTTTTTTGGTACAGGTTGTTCATCTTGGAATCATTTAGCATTAAAGTACTCTACTGTATGTTGCACACAGATGTGGTTTAACACATGAACTGAATAGCCTTTTGCTCTTTTCTTCAAGGTTTCAGAACTAGATTTTATAGTTTTTGGCAGTCTGTACCTAGAAGTTTCAAAATTGTTCTATAAGCAATATCTTGTGGTCATAAATTATCACAGCCATTTTAGGTTTGTAAAAATCGTACATAAATCTCCACGTAAGCACAATAATAAAAAGTGCAAATGTGTTTAGTAATGTTTCTTGGTTCACCATTGCTCTGAGTTGTGTGAAACAGTAACCTAAAAACTACAACTAGGAACCTATCTTATTACCTATTTGTTAACTCCCACCATAACATACTGTGGTAGTAAAATCACTAAGCTTTGCTGTTTATTGCCCTTTTGATATGTGGCAACATAAGTGGACCACAGGCACTCCAAGATAAAACAGGAGGAGGCTTTTTCCAGTATTAATAGTGCAGATGTCAGACCTTTGCCTCCTTGAAGTCAACAAACCAAGTTTGATTGTTGTGGGCTTTCTGGGAAGTTGACTTCATGCAACCTCTGGGTTCCTTATTTACTGGTAAAGAGAGCATTGCTCAACACATGGCTGGCATCACTCTCAGTCATTTTGGAAGAAAATTATCTAAATGACTGAACTCTTATTGGAAACATCCCTGCAAGTTCAGCTGTACTGTGTGCTTTATGAACTTACAGGAAAACATGGTTCTTGCTTCAAAGAGCTAATAATGAGGTTCAAAATGAGGCACACCACATCAAAAGAGAGATATAATATAGGAGGGAAGGAAGACAGAAGGAACTGTGGTGCTTTTGTCCATTGGGACATAGCCGAATCATGCCTCTAGTGCCTAACTGTTTCAAGTAGCTCAGTTTAAGTTTTAATTGTATTTGCTCCAGCCAGTCCCCATTTTCTTGTGTGTGCCCCCAAGTTCACAACAGAACTTGATCTGAATCCAAAACCTGCTCTGTTTTCCTTAGCAGAACCATGACCCAGATACATTAGCAGCTAAACAGCTGCAGAGCACCAGATTTTGCTGGTGAAGGAAGGCTCTAATCTGGAAGTACAAGCAGCTGGATAAGATTTCTGTAGTGCACCTGATCTGCTGGTGTGATTATATTTCATACTGCAAATAAGTTAAAAAATATATAATAAACTCCCCCGTGCGTTTTTCATCTACATTTCTCTAGTTACCTTTTAATTTTTGCATAAATATTACACTGTGGGGAGCATGGCAAGGTGTACCCAAAAGATCCTCATTTTCCAAGTAGTTAATGAAACAAAAAATAACACTGTTCTTCAGTTAAAGATGGTGCTAGGATTTCCGTGCAATAACTGAACTATGATTTGCAGCATAGATAGGCCAAATGGATGACAAGATATGCTGCAGCAAAGAATGAATCTTCAGCATATCTCAGCTTTTAAGATTGATGAATACAGAAAGCAAACTGACTCAAAAGGAAAGAGAACTTTGGATGACTAAATAAGGTGCAGGAGGATTGTTGGTTAGAGTGATGTTGATCTGTGATTTATTTATTTATTTATTTATTTATTTTTTCTGGAAAAGAAATATCATTCTTTGTGACTGGGGGAGACTGAAGTTCCAATTTGTCCACCACAGTAGGTGCAGCTGAACCTGGTCTTGTATTACATACTCAGTAAATAACACAATGGGTAAGGTATTAAAGTGAACACGTTCTCCTTCTTGTCAGACATTTTTTTCCTGAGGCTGAGAAACTTATCATATCACAACTGCTGTGAACAAACTCTTTTCAAGATTTTTGGTTTCATCCATGGTGATTTCTCATAAAATGTATCTTTTGAAACTACTCCAGAGATAATGGTTATGACAGATAGATAAGTATATACATACTACAGATGCATCTCAATAGAAAGAATTTGTGTATTATCCTCAAGAAATAATAAAGTAAAGTAAAAAACACTGGCACATAGATTAAAATCATCCTAGCTGTCCATTTTACTTTCTTGTTTACAGCAAGCAACACTGTTCTATGATCCCAACACCCTCATTATATTCCTTACACACTGAACTTTGGTGAAACTCTGCGTGCTCAAAGACTCTTACTGTCAGTGGCACTTTATAGCTAGCTAAGAACCCTTTAAGAAAAGTTGAGCCTTTTCATATTGGATTTACTGTGCCCTTTCTGCCAGATGATCATTTATCTTTGTCTGTGTGTTAGTGCTGCTGAAGCTGCATGTGCTGCAATACTGTTTAAATACTGTTTAGTAAAAGCAGACCTGGATTAGAGCTATTCAGACAACACAAGGAAAAAAAAAAAACACAAAAAAAGCACACACACAAAAACAATTCATAGGGTAAACAGTTCATTGACTGCTGAAATATTTTTCAAGTAGTGTATATGATATGACAGGTACTTCTCTTCTAGCTATTTCTAGTGCAGATAATTACTCAGTGTAGATAGTTATCTTCCAGAAAAAAAGAAAAAAGAAAGAAAAAAAAAAGCCAAACCATTCAGCTAATAACAGCAAATAGTTGCTCTCTGGCACAGTTTCATTTGAAACAGACTCCAGGAGATATAAACAGCTGGAACTTGACTGCACAGGCAGCTTCTGTTAGTGTGCTGACGTGAAAGCTCTGGCTGTCCTGTACCTCTGTCCTGCCCAGTGCTGGGCTTGGCCGTTCAATAATGAGCTTGTGTGTTAAGATCAGCAACAAACTGTGAAGGTCATTCCTGTGAAATGGTGTCACAAACTGTCACTAGGTCACTTTACAGATGTCACTCTGTGTAGAATAGCTAAGGAGAAGAGAAAAAAAACTCACCCTTCCATCATCCTGCTCCATGCAACAACTGACCTCTTTCGTTCCCTGGTAAAGCAAACAGATGAATTTCCTGCTTTCTGCTACTCTTCAAAACACAGAGAAAAAGAGTAATTATGTCTGGGAGGAGTTGAAAAGAAGAAAAAAATAGTTTGAAGTATGTTTAAAGTGGAAATTTATACCAAAGTGCAATTCAATGGATGCAGAGGGCGCTAAGACACCAATAGAATCTATTCTGCATTGAACTACTCTTAATTAATTTCTGTCCATGGCAATCTGTAAACTGTCTTGCATTTTGTACTTAAAATTACTAAACAAGTAATTACACCTTCAGGTGAAGGTGTATATCTGATCAAGTGAAAATCCTTTTTTTCTAAGTTTATTAAACTCAAGACAGGATGCAAACTGTTTTCCTAGGGCTTGATTGCATTTTAAGGGAAAGGTAACTTTTTATTTGTTGTTTCTTTACTGGAATGAAAACTACTCAATGGAATATGTAAGTTAATTTACTTTCTGGAGCTCTAGAAATGGCAATAATAGTTGAAAGGTATTTTAAGAGTGAAATCTAACACACCATATCTAAAATATTCCATTCCAGGTCTAATGTATCTAAAATTATGACACTTATGCTTAAAATAGTAAATTGTTCCTTTGATAAAATATTTAAAAGTAGAAATAAGTTTGTTCTTTTAGATACATACAGCTGAAACTGGGGCTCCAGTATTAATACTTGGCCTAAGATTTCCTGACTACTGTCTGCAGTACCTCAACATCCCCATGTAATAATCAAAGCTGTCTTTTTTCTTTCTTTTCTTAAATTTAGGCTTCAAAACCTGGCTTGATCAAAATAGAAGTATCTTGGCTTTCTTACTTATCTCTCTCATATATTTATTTAAGCCAGATTTTCAGATGTGATCAGCATCCAACACTGAGAAATCTGTTCAGTAGAAACTGAAGTGTAAGATTTGAATTTTTTCTGATTCTAGTTACCTGTGCTGTGTTTCTTGCTGTTGTTTGTTGTCTTTTTTTGAAAATCTGGCTTTGGATATGCCCACATAATTAGAGTAGATATAAGTTACAGTTGATATAAGGAGCAACACCTAGAGTGAAGATGAATTCACTTCTTGTTCTCATATTCTTTTTTTTTTTTTTTTGATGTTTATAGCTTTGCTAAATGTTTTCATTTTGGCTGAAGCTACCCCTTCTACTGCTATGTGGAAGAAGCATTTTCCCAAAACTTAATCCTCTTTAAATTTGTCTGAGAGAAGTACTTTGCTGTATTAAACATACGTAAAAAATATACATATATTACATATGTTCATTTGCTGGCTTTTTATTTATTATGAATATCTTTCACCCCACAGAATTCACTCCACAGAATTCTTATACTTTGGAAGGGTCATCATCCCAAGTCATACATCTTCAGAAAATCTGTTTTGATATGGCTATGTTATAGGGGTTTGATGAAAACAGTTTGTGCGTGCACACCAGCCTGTCTTGTACTTTTCCCCTCTTTGATCTTTGCTTTTCCAAAGATCACTCACCATTCCATTGATCCTGTGCTTACAAGTATAAGTAAGCTGGGTTGATTTTCAGTTGTGTTGGTTGAGCTGACAGATATGGTCTGCAAGGTGAGAGTGGACTGCTTATTGTGGTCTGCAGCCCATATGTATGTATTCTCATTATTAACATTTAATTCATAGCTTTTCCAGAAGCTATAATAAGGATTTTGTTTAAATGAGTATTCCATATTTGTGGCATGTGAAAAAATGACAAAATCCTCTAATCCAGCTTTTATGTATCACGGTTGAACTATACTGATCATACTTTCATGGTTTCCCAAGGAGACGAGGTTTATGAGATCATCCCCTCTGAGTCTCTGTTTTTGTCAGTCTCCTCTTCCCTCCCTCTCCCTCTGTCTCCCTCAATCCTCACCAATAATATTTGAGGCTACTGGCCAAGTTCAATCATATTTGCTTCAGGAGAAGTCTGAAATATATTAAGTTCCTAGAGACTTTGTGAATACTGATGGTAAGGTAATGGAGAGAAACTCAAGGATTTGCTCTCCAAGGATGAAAATGCTTAAGTGTAAATGTAATCCTTGCTAGATAGCAAATGATCTACCCAGAAGCAGCTCTAAACAAAGACATTGTTTCACAGGCTTTACTGTTTGCAGGTATATTTTGTTTTAGAGTGCTATACATTCTACTTAGCATCAGGATTGATCACAGAAGGGCTAGTGTGTGGGAAATTTATGTGAACATTTTGCAGTCAGACCTTATTTTCTTTACTTATTTACACACTTACTGTTATGTGACATCCAGACAACTGGTGGATATACACACACACTTCATCAGACTTCTAGCCTGAGCATTGAGACAGCAGCTCTTGTCTGTCTTTTTTTCCTTCTGTTTTTACTTATAAACAAAAAGTAAGGTGTATTAATGTGAAAAGTAGAAAGTGTTAACAAAACTGTATAGTAGGATCTGTTGAAAAGGTGAAACAGTTTCACAATGAATGACTCTTACTCCTTGGGAAAGTAACTGTTGTACTGAATGCTCCTGCAATCCAAACCCATCAGCATTGGCTGTAATATGTTACTAGTACGGTACATTTTCATCTGTTCTCTCAGATGGGAGAAAAACTTGGCTCTTCTCCTATGTAAATCACTGATAATACTCTGGGTGATTCTGTGATGGCAAGCACAGGACCTGACCGAGGGAGGACTGTTTTTCTGCTGATGCATCCAAAGTGGCTCAAAAGCCATCACTGCATGGCAGAGTCACTCTGGAAATACACAGTAGCTGTTTGCCAAGTGTTTTTGGATATCCTGCAACATGGGCTGCTAGATATTCAGAAATAGTAGGGATTGTGATACATAAAACAATGCAGGAGAAGTGATGGACTTGAAAGAGGAGAAAAAGAAATGCACACATTTACATAAATTCCAAAAGCTTATATATAGGATTCTCTTCCCAAGCAGGGTAAACTATAGCTATACATGTATACTATATACTATATACTATATATATATACTATATATACTATATACTATATACTATATATATATACTATACATGTATGTGTATATATTTATGTTAGATCTTTTATTTTGATGGAAAAAAACAACATACTCTATATTCAGATTGTCACTATCCAGTGTTAAAGTTTTCTCTTTTTCATGTTGTCTCTACTTCATAGAAATGTAATAAAAAGGCCTGAGTATGTGGTCATGAGTCACTAGCAGCTAATAGCAGCAACTATGCAGTCTGCTGTTTATCTCAGAGTTAAGGGAGGATTTTTATGCACAGAGCTGTACTTTTTGATATTTAATATTTCAGGTCTTTTTCCCACTGACAGTCTGGAACAGGCAGGGGTCATGGCTTAACTTGTCCATAAAGTACATAGTACACAATTGATGCTATAAAGATAAGTGATATTCATTACAAGGACCACATTAAAGTCATGTACTTGAAGAGGCAAGTGTTTGGAAGTAAAGCATGTCAGACTTATAATTGTCTTTGTGATATTAATTCAGTCACTTCACACGTAAACATAATGATCACAGCTGGATGATAATTCCATAATAGATGTTTTGTTTATGCTTCAGAATTCTTTAAATATTTTAGAATTCATTACTGACATATTTGATGAAATATATCTTAGCATAAATTAAAAAAAAATACATCTGTTTTACTGTCAAAGTGATACCTTCACAAGACTGAAGCAACATCATTTTTTCAGTGAGCTGCTTATTTCTAATTGGTGGCAATTATGCTTTCTTTAATTGACTGTTTACAGTTTCACTAATGTGTATGGAGTAGAAGTGCAAGAAAGCTCTTTTCATGTTGTTCTTCAGTAGTTCTCCCATTCAAGGTGGGATTTAGTTAACCCACATGTAAGTATCTGCTGTCATTTGAGACACTAAGGTATCTCACCTGACTCCCAGCCAAGGTTTCTGAAGGGTACAAGTCCCTCATAGATCTTTTCTCTTTCTTGTAAGCCCTTTGCAAACATTTCAGATACCATATAGTGTCTCAAGTGGCACTAGTGCTTTCATATAAACAGTGAACACCGCACTTAACTGACTTTGCAAGCTGGAAAATATTCATAAAGTGGAATTGTATGTACAGTAATGCTAATTTGCAGATTTTCTCAGACCAATGTTAATCCAAATAGAAACAGTGTTCATTTGTTGTGTATCACACAACAAATCAATATCTTTAAATAGTCTTTGCAAAAATTGCGAAGCATTCAAGTATTGCAAAATCTTGTTAAACAGGAGACATGGGCAAAGGAAAGAGGAAAACACAGTATATAAGTGTATACAACTCTGGGCTCCCAGGGAGGTGTGTGGGTTCATACATAGCAAAATAACATAGGGCAACATCCTTGTAGATATAACATTGGCAATACCAGAGGCTTGTCCAGATTCTGTCTCCAACTGTGGTCAGCAGCAGATGCTTAGAGAGGATCGTAAGAAAAATGGGATAAGTGTACACTACTTTGTAATTAAATGTCCTCACTAGGATTCTGAATCCTCCAGAGATGTCTAGTCACCTTGAAGTCATGCAGTCATTTTTTAAATCACTATTCAATTTACTCACCCTGTTATCTACTTTGCAATCAAATATATAGGCACCCTGGATTTACTAGTGAATCTGTCAGGATGATAACAAAATATTATTCACATTTCTGGTTTCACCTTTTGAATATGGATGTAGAAAGAATTCAGAATAATTTCTTAAAAACTTTTGGAACAGTATTTCACTGTTTACCATCAGCCATAGAACTAGTCTAATTTGTCAACATTACACCCAATACTTTTTGGTGAAAGGCAAATTCTCCTTAAAAAGCTGTAAAAAGATTGCAACAGGCTTTATTTACAATCTTTTTTTTTTTTTTTTCTGCATCCAGTAACCATTTTTTGCCGAAGCAATTACAGAAAATGGTACCTCAAAATCTCTGATTCTTGGGTATGTCAGAATACATTCCTTGGTGTGTTACTACACACGATGTATTTATTGCAGAGGTTATACCCAAAGATTTTCTTGAAATCTGTGAATCATAATTATTAACCTGTTGGATAAATGATGAGTTGAGTTTGCATGTTTGTATTCCTCTCAGGGCTACTCTTCGAATTTGAAGGCAAGGAATAGTAGCATCTCTAAGTTTCCTGTCTGATATTTGAGACATGACAGTTTTACACCAGTTCTTCATCACCTTCATCTTACTGGCCAAGGTTTCTGTGAGGTCTGTTATGTTGTTCCTTGATCTCTAAACTTTTTATTTTTTTAAACCACTGGACTTTGGGAGGTGACTAATCAGATTGGAGCAGGCGGCAGACCTTTGGGAGCTCACAAGCATTATGTTGGATTTATTTAAAAAGTCATGGCCTCTTTGAAGTCATTACTGCAGCAGCAGTAGCATGCAGTGCTGAGGTCAAGGCATGGAAAACTTCATTACTGGCTACAGACTTTTGTATTCTCTGCAGGGACAAGTTGCTCTAAGCTAGCTAGTTACACACCCCTGTCTTCTTGGCCATTAGTTACAGATGTCTGTGCGTGCTGGTCTGAAACTGAGTTACTAAACAGGGTAGTTCATCTAATTAGTTACCATACTTTGAAATACATTCAACAGCAGAGAAAACATACAGAATGGGTAGGAACCCATCTAAGTAGGTTTGATATTGTGTTATGGTTCAATAAAACCGATATTTTGCAGCCACACTGCAGGTCGTTAAATAAGAATTAAAAGAAAAATAAAATTGCCAAAGTCAATGCCCGTAAAGAGGAAGATGGATAATCCATGAAGCTCATACATGATATTTTTTGTGCCCAGAGGGAAATTAAAAACAAAACAAAACACAATAAAACAGGGATCATGAACCACGTACAGGTTTCTGCAGAAGAAAATACATGGGATGGGGATTCCATACTTGTTAATTTAGGTACTGTTTTTATGTTACCTATTAGCAGATAGAGTTTTACCTGCTTCAGATGTTTTCTCCTTAAAATATTCTACATAATGTGTCCCTTTTTCTCCATCCTTGTTGACATATGAGAAGGAAAAACACAGGAGGTCTCTATCTATTTTCAACTAGTTAGCCTTCACAAATTCAAGTAGATAGCAAACGATCAACAAATACAATCTTGTTTTAACATGTGATTAAATCCTTGTTTTTTTACACAACACAGACAAAACATACTGAAGTTTCTATGAATCTTTTGAAAAACTGCTTATTATTATCAAAGTTTAAAATTACTCTTGGACTATAATTTGTACAGAAGTAGTAGCCTCTTCTACTCTCTCTTGACATTCTGAGTAATAAAGGCCTCTGCATAGGTACAGTTACACTAAACCTTATTTCCTCTTCATTCTGAATCAACTACAGGTTAATGCAAAGGCTGTGTTTTCAGAGTCAAGTAGTAGTCTTTTTTCTACTAGAACCATATTCTCTTGAGAATATTTTTTCCTTCAGAGTTCCTGGCTTTGAATTGTTGATTTTCTTCTTGATGCTTTGAAAAATATGAAAAAATACGATGCTTTCAAACTTTGCTCTTTTATAATCCAGCATTTGCTTCTAATTAGTATTTGCTGCTGTAGGTTCAGGGCTTATATTGACATTTTCCATCATCTAAGTAAAGTTCCCATATTTTCCTTAATTCTTCCAATAAAATATAAGGCCTTTCATAAAGTAGAGTGTTGTTGTTGTTGTTGTTTTTGCGTTCATCTCAAATTATTGGTATACGTTTTCCTGATACATAGTATTGTATTATTTTTAAATACTGGCACTCATCTCAAAGGATTTCTAACTCTCAGACCTATCATGGGGGTGGGCAAAGGGCAACAGAAAGTATAGGTATGTGCATAACTGTACAACAGAGAAGAGAAAAGGTTTTTGGGGGGCAAGTGTAGAAGAAAAAGAAAGCTCCTTTTATGGCTTGTTGCCAGATCCAGCATACAATTTATTTGGTTACTTTAGATTTCCCTGTTAAAAAATTATCAACAAAAGGTCAGTGTGTATTTTTTCCCATTACATTTTAGAACAGTTTCCCTGAGCATACCACAATATTTAGTAATCAAATAGTCATTAGTTCTTCTTTTTGTTTGCTATGTCTATGAAATTCCGACCCAATAAATTTTATATGGATTTTATTATACATTTAGATGACTTCCAAAAAAATATAGTTATGTAACTAAAACACAATTTTAATTGAAAACAATTAGTTAAGATCTAAATATGTGGTAGGAAAATATTTCAGTTTTTTTCCACAGGAATGAATATGTAGCTTCCATGCAAAGAAATCCAAGTAGGCGACAGTAGAGATGGCTCTTCCCCTTGCCTGTTCCTCTTCTTTCCTTTCTCCTCATTTAATGTTGTTGAGAAGTGGGATTCTCCAAAGTGGTTTTAACTTCTAGATTGTGCAATTATGGAAGTTTGAACAAAACCAGAATTGTGGCTAGATGATTCAGTTTTTGCTTCAGTACTATGCAACAGAGATTGTTGCTCTGTGCAGGAATGATAGGGGTAGGAAAAGAAGACGTTATGAAATTTGAGATTTGCATCTACTTTGTTAGGAAAATATTTGATTTTAGATGTTGCTTGGTCTGTGCTATGTCTTGTACTCCTCGTATCTACATTACTGACTTCCAGTTTTCATTTATTTAATCTTAATGACTAGCTGAAAGTTAAAATGTTGTGTCACAACTGCAGCTTGTTAGCTGTGTGTTTGTAATCTTCTGGCCTAGATAACTACAGTGTGTTCTGGAAATGGGAGACTTTGGAGAGTGAACAGTTCTCAAGGTCATCATTAGGAATCGCAAGGAATGTGTAAAAATTGTTTTCTCTTAGCCATACAACCTATCTGCTGGCTTGTGAGTACCTTGTTTTCTGTTCTGTTTTTGTTTTATAAAGTGTTCTGCTTCCTTATAGAATCCTTGCAGATTCTAGAAAAAAATAAAATAAATAAATAAAATAAAAAGCCCTCAAAACTAGTGCAACAGCATCATCTGTTTCCAGTATTTTCATTGGTCAAATCAAAAGGTAGAATCTCTGTTAATCTTTTTTTTTTTTTTTTTTTTTTTTATGGAAGCAAATTGTAGGTACTATTTCATCCAACAGCTTGCAATACTGAATAGGTGAGTAGTAAGGAAAATTAAATTTCTCTATTCAGCTGCTCCTGGGCTTCTTTCAAGTTTTGTTTTTACTCAGCAGGAAGCAAGTCAGAAACAATATTTTTTTTGAGTACAGCAGTTCTCCTCTGTATTGAACAGTTAATTAAAACTTGTCTGAGCAAACTGACTTATTTTTCATGGGGCACATTAAAAGCATTTTATTCTTAATACCAGGAGGGAAGTGTGCATCAGTTGGTTGTATTTGGCCTGAGCAACAGAAGAAAGAAAAAAGTCTTAGTTGAATGTAATGCTTGGACATTGTTAATTAGTTGAATGTAATGGTTTGACATTGTTAATTATTTTTTTAGTCTAGAAGATTAATCGGTTAAAACCATTAATGGTTAAAACCATCTCTTCAGAAATCCTTCCAGATCCGCGCCCACTCTCATATAGTTGTTGCCCAACCCCACCCTGACCAAATCTTTTTCACGCAAACTTTTGTAAATGGCTCAAGATCAAACTCTTATCCAAATTCAGAAAGCCCTGTTGATGGTTTTTTTTTTTTTAGATTTTAAAAAGTTGCCCTGTGAAATTTTTCGCAAACAGCCATCTGCAGATGGTTCACAAAATGTCCTGGGGAAACTAGGAAAGTCTCCAAAATAATGCAGTTTTCAAATTCTTTTCCATTCCTTTTGTAATTGTGTATACAGTTGGAAATATTAAGTGCTTTGATCTAGTAGTCCTATAAAATTACCATAATATGAATTCTACATAGTCAAGTCTCAGTACAGTTTTCTTACTGGGCAGTTGCTATTCCTTGCAAATCAGTGTCCATTAGGCTACATTGCTCGGTGCACTCAGAAAAGGAAAAATATTGCTAGTTGGAAAGAGAAATGATGTGTCAAGGATTAGCCAAACCACTGCGTAATCTGCATTCTGGGGCCAGAAAGCTAATACATTGCAGGAACAGAAAGGCAGAAGTGGTCTATTTTTGCACAAGATTGTAAATGTGCACGTGTATTAGAGAAGAAAAAAGGACAGTGTTGTGATTGGTGCTGCGGCTGCATTCTCAGCTTCGTAATACCAGGTCACTTAGAACTGTGCTGGGACTATAGAGTATATCTCTTCAAGGCCACAGTTCATCAGCTGCCATAGGCTTGAATGCTTTAGGTAGTCAATCAGGAGAAGAAATCAAGGCCTTAGACCACTCCTTTTTATCAGCCATGTAAGTGCTTCTGAGTCTGGATAGGACACTGAGTTGATTATTGCTTTCCTATGTTTAAACACACCAGAAGAGTCTATAAATATTGAAATTAATATGTGTAATGTATCTTATGTCATGTTATGATTTCATTGTTTAGTGTGAACAGAATTACTGTGGGGCTTATTTTTGTCCTTTTCAAACATGCATGTGGCAGGAATGGACAAAGCATGCTTTGATCTTTTGATTTAGTTTGCATTCACATCAAACCACAGTCTTGGTCCAGAGGGTTTTTGTTTGTTTGTTTGATGGGGGAAGGTTTACTCTTTTAGATTTCTGTGTACATTATTTTTGAAACACTGGAATCTTTATTTTTGTCCTAAGCAGTGAACAAAAATACATTATATCCTAGCCTACGTATAGATTGGGATAGGTATGAACAATCAAGAAATTGGGCTTAGCCTATGTGGGGAATTATTTTGTAAATAAAGGTGCAAAATAGAACGGTAAGTTTCATTGGGACAGTTAAAAATAAAATGTTATTTTGCCTCAGATTACCTGAAACAGAATATGAGCATGTGCAGTATTGATTTTTAAACCTAATTTCAGGTGTAATGCTATAGAGAATGTTCATAGACATTGTTCTGAAGTGATTTATCCTTTAAATCACAGCTGTCTTACTGACTGCCTTCATCTGATCCTAAAAGTATAAATGAACTCCAAAGCTTTGATCTGGAAGGTTCAAAACTCAAAGGAGATTTTAAAGGGCTTTGAAGTTGAGCTCTAGAAGGGACAATGCACTGTGCACTTATTCACTGGGGGAGTGCTGTCATCGTACAAGCAGACTTTTGCCAGTGTAAATTCATCACAGTGTTTGATGTAGCATTATTACATCAACATTTGTGTTTATTTAGAGTTAGAATATAGGGAAAAAAATGAAAAACACAAAAAAAAACAGAGCTGCTTTTTCTGTTTGACTCTGTTAATTCAGGTGAATATACATTAATTTTCTATTGACATAATTTTTCAAAATTACAAAGTGTCTTTTAGTATCATCCTTTCCACCATGAAATAAAATTCTGAAAAGCTGTTCAGAGAGATTCTTACTTCTATAAGCAATTTTCACTAAATTGAGCAAGCAAGAAAAATACTCCAAAGAAGTATATGTAGACTTCAAAAAAAAAAAAAAAAAAAAAAGGGGTGGGGTGGGGGAAGGAAGGGGAAGGAAAAAAAAAAAAAAACACAACAAAACAACTTTGGGAAAACCTCTTCCAAATTTAGAAAATTCCCTGTGCAGTTCATTTGTGATCAGATGGATAAAATCCTGAACCTGCAAAAAATGATTAAAATTACAGAGGTTCCATGATTATGTTGTCTTGTAGGGTGGCATTTGTAGAATCAGAATTCTGACTTTTTTTCTGACAAACTTCCAAATTAATATTATTGGTTACTTCCCATGGAGATACAATGTGACTTGCATGGCTGAGCACGTGTTGGACATTAAGTCAGCAGGCATCAGTGGTATGCCTGGATCTGAAAGTACTGTCAAAAGCGTAGAGTAGAATGCAAAAGCACTACATGAGTTTACCAGGTAGCTTGATAAACACATTTTGGTTATTTTCTTGAGAACTTCAGTGTTTTCTTTCCTGGTCTGTGCCTCTTATGTTGAGCTGTGTGGTACCTCATTCATAAGAGCATTGGATTGAAACCACTAATCTCATATCTTTCATGACCTGAACCAGATTAAAATAGAATCTTCTGCAGATGAAAGGCTTGTAGGTTTATCTTTTCTGCTACTAGCCCCAAAGAGCTGCAAAATTCTTTCTGTAATTTCATGGTCCTTTTGTTGAAAATGAGTATCATGAGACTGGGGGATAATGGCATGCTGTGACTGGCTGTTTCAATAAAGACAGGATTATGACAATGAGGCCTTCTTTTCTTCTCTCTGCCCTTGTCAGTTCATATGATAAATAAACAACAGCTGGCATGTTTGTCTCGATATTTCAAGGTGATACTGCCTTTTTCTCACCTGTTCACATGTTAACTATTTCTCCAGCATCAGTAGGTGGGATGTACTCATTTTTTGACAATCACAGATTTTGTTCTCAGTTCTTCAAACAATTCAAAACTTTGGACTAACTGAATAATCGCTACTTTTTACTGTGGGGCAATTCCCTGACATTTTTTGCATGCAGTTGTTTCCCAGAAGTTTATACTCTTCCCTTCAGAGTTTCTACTTGCTCATAGGTACATTATAATATGACAGGTTAAATTTAATCATTTGTTTCCCATTGCATAATCACAAGTATTGTAGTCTCTGTCTTCATAGCTAAGTGGACTGGCTCCTTAGCTGGCTGCTCAGTTACTGAAATTACCATCCACCATCAGAAAAACTATTAGGCTCTTTTGGGAATGTCCATGGTACATTACCCTTTCATTTCAAGGAGACATGAAAGTCTAGGAGAAAGAACACTACTTCATGTCTGGTACTTCTTTGCCATTTTGCAACTTTCCTTGTCTATCACATGGAGTAAGTGAATCTAAAGCTCGTTGGCATATGGCTTAGCTGCTATTTCCTGTTCATCTTATGAGAACAATCCAGTTAGCGTACACTGAAGTGATCTACAGAATGAGATTCATGAATTAGCTACTAGTCAGCAAGTGCTTGAGAATGATAATTCTTAGAAAATCACTTCATTTTTTGGAGGCCGAATAAACATGCTAACCCAGGGAGTGCAGTCAATAATATTGCAGATTTAACTAGTCCCATATCTTGCAGGTGTGGGATCCTCTGCTTGTAAGAGAAGGTGTTTCTGCATTATCATTCCAGTTCAGTTTAGGAGTGTATATATGAACTGTACACATGTACTGCATTTTAGTACGCATATAGTAGCGTCCAAGCAAGCAAGTGGATTCATTCTCATGAAGTTAAACAAGAAGGTGCATCCTAGCCATGAATAGACCTTTAGTCCAGAAGTCTAGACTACATTTAGACAGAGGTAAAAATCTGACATGGATGTAGTACAGATTTCAGTTCCCTAGAAGAAAATCTCTTTACAGATCTAATCCTATTTGGTGCCCTACTTGCTAATGTAACTATAGCCAAGTGTAGCAGGGTAGAATACTTTTCCTTAAGTATTCATCAGACAAAGCGATTCAGGTTTCTGTTTCAATCATTTGTGGCCAAAATCTTAGCTGAACATTTATAATGCTGAAGGCATTATAAAGCCTATAGAAATGTTTACCTCAGCATTTCTCAGGACATTAATGCTGCTTGGAACACAAAATGGGACACTGTGCCAGATGCAGAGCATTAAGGTAAAAGTTTATATTCCCTCAGAAATGTTATTCAATGCCTACTATATTATTTTAGCAGGGGTTAATTAAGCTTGGGAAAGGTCTGTGTATGCTAATCTATATACTTTGCATCCTGAATGGTCACTGTTTTTACATGGTTGATGACAGTCTAATGATCAGTGTTGTTGCATGGATGGAAATTCTGTTTTGATTCAGTACACCCAATTGTCTCCAAGTTTAATGATGTCTTGTGGTTTATAGTACATTCCATCACTACTGCAACTAGACCTCTTAGTAGGTATTAGATTTCCAGTGGGTATTAACACTAATTCTGAAATGCAGCAAAAAATAGCTGTCTGAAACTCTTCCTCCTTGTGCTAGTTTGGTAACTAAGAAAAATGTAACAGAATATTGTTATGACATGTGATTCCTATGTTGTATTTAATATATGATGCTTACTTATATGAGTGTGTGTGTATGTATTTCAAAATGAATCTTACATGTTCCCCTATATTGCACTACAAACCTTTTTTTATTTCCCCTAAGGCATATTTTTAGTTTCTAAACTTGATAACTTTCCTATCAATAACAGAGCTCACCAACATAAATAGTTATTTCCCTTTGGTCTGGGTTGCTGAAACTACATCAAAGCAGATGTCCTCCATTTGCCATTCTGTCTAAATTCAGATTATTCTAACACAGGATGGACAGAGAGAGGGTTTTTTAGGCCTCATTTCCTGAGGTACTGGCAGAATTCAGCCTCCCAGCTGCTGCAGAGCTCTACAGTTTCTTTCTGGCTCTTTCCAAAGCAGGGAAGGGCTGCAGAGAAGAGATGCAATCAGGCTGCATGTAAATGATGAGTTATGCTGTCATGTCCCCATCTTGGGAACAGGCCTTCATCATGAGATCTAATGTATGGATGCTTAAAACAGAGCAGATTGATGAGGACTTATCCCTCTCCAAGCTGCCTCTTATATCAGTATTATACCCAAACCCTAGCTGTGTTCTGAAGCTGCAGAAGTGCTGTTGCCAAAAAAAAAAAAAAAAAAAAAAAAGCGCCTTTTATTCTGCATGATTCTAGGACTGGCTGCATAGATACTTCCCTGTTGGAAAGGAAGATAGGAAGACGGTGAGGAAGAAAAGCCATGACTTTACTGAAGATTTTTTTCTGAGGAATTCTTATTCTTACCTCTGTTATGCTCCTGCATTTTCTCTTTTTTTTTTTTCCACTGTTAATTATCTTATATAGTTGCATTTTTGAATTAATGAGATTTTTTTTTACTCTGATCTTAATACATTCTTTATGAAGATTTTGTTTTCTGCCCTCTCTATATATACTGGCCCACAAGTAGGAATGTTTATAGCATTAGATTTTGTTCTCCTCTGGGTGTGGCAGTTGTGAGTAAAAGGAGCTAGAACTGTCTTTAAGCTATGAATCAATCTCTACGGATCACTATTGTTTGAAGTGGATATACAGTAATCCTCTGATAGGATATTTAGTTGTACTTCCTGAGGAAAAGAAAGAAAGTTTGAGAAGAAAAGAATTTTCATATGGTATTCAAGGAGGCTGACTGGTGATTTGGGGATGTATATAGCGAATTGGAAGAAAATTTCGTAGTTTACTGTGCAGTTGTCTAATGTATATGAAACTAGATAGAAAGTGTATGTGTGTTGGCAGGGTTGGATTGCAGTGTTTGACAAAAGCATGTGTCTCTAGGGTATCATCCACATGTATTAGCAATCAGGCTGTCATACTTGTGATTATGAAAGCCTAAAATACGTGTTAGAACATATACTGAAACCTTTATGAAAATTTTGAGTGGATTTGTGAAAGTTAATTGAACTTTGTATGGTTGTTCTTTCCAGAAGCTGGTGTGGTATAAGGAGTATATGAAGAGAAGATAAGGGATTGTAGAAATCAGTGTTCATGTTAAAGTGGGATTTTTCTTTCAGATAACAAATATTCAGTGCTTCCATTTTACGTTTCCAAAGGTTGAGTACTAAAAGCTGGAAAGACTGACACAATGTTTAATTTAGTGTAAAAGATAACCCTTAAAACCGCTGTTCATATTTTATAATGTAGATTGCACAGAATTTTACGCATAGCCACTGTCAATGTAGTTTATTCTGCAATATTGGTCAGCTGTCTCAACCAAAATTGGTCACAACTGCATTGGTACATTTCTTCCTTGCTCCTAACTCCTCAAGCATCTGTCCTGGATCATGCCTGCATGCAAAGTTAATTGTATTGATGTTAACTAATGGTAATACTGACGTTCTCCTTGAAACACAGAATCATTTCTGAACATTCTCATTTTTTTTCATACTCTGAGAATCAAATAATGCCTACAGAATCATACTCATGCTTGACATCAATTTTCAATGTCTTTTGATTGCCACCTCAGGATAGAGTTCAATTCTCAGCATTTTCCAAAAGAAATTTCAGTCAAATTCCATAGCTCTTTGTATTTCATATAATAGCAGGACAACCTACATGAATTATGCTGGGGATTCCTACCTGTGCATGGAATTCTTTTCAGTAAACTATTCCTGAATAGATCCCTTTGCAGGCACTCTTATTTTCAGCTTACTACTGTTTTTCTTCTTTGAGTGAATTCAGGAAGTCTTGGCCATCTTTCTATAAATTAAAAATATACTGAAGTGCAAAACAGATTCTTTGCAGAGACTCTTATTTTCAACTTACTACTGCTTCTCTTCTGTGAATAAATTCAGAAAGTTTTGGCCATTTTACTATAAAATTAGAAATGTATTGAAGTGCAAAATTGAAGTGCAGATTCCTCTGTGCTAAATGTAGCATTCCATAATGTATGTAATGATTTGATATTTCACTTCTCACTCAGACAATATCCTACAGTTCCACAATGTGAAAGACTGAACTAGATTTTTAATGTACTTGTTTAACGTGGAAATCATTTTGCAACATGAACTGTGGAAGTGTTTCCATGTGTGACTCACAGACTTTTAGATATCAACAGAACATTTTTTTGGAACTTACAGGAAAAGATCCAGAAAAAAAATATATTAATATTATTAAGAGTAAGTATATTATAAAGAAATCAGTTTTTGAATCCATTTTCATAGTAGTTGTACAACGATTAAGATATAAGATTCTCGAAGTAAAATGTGTTTACTTTTCCTGAAGCAAAGGTAAATAAACTAAAGCCAACAGAAACAGATAACTTCAGTGTGTTTTACTAGAGAAGTGGTTGCGCAGAATCTTTTTTTTTTTTTTTAATCTCATAGAATCTGCTCTCCATTACACCAGAAACTCATTTTTGCTTAAGTTTTAATATGGTTATTCTTAAGAATTTGTTTAGAGAATACAGTTTAGATCTTTATCCTGATTAGGACCCAATTAAGTTGGATTTATGCATTTAAATGTTAGCCTCTGTTTGAGTTATAGTAAGGAAAGATGTTTTCCTGAGTTGAGTTTTCTCAAATGGTCGAATTATTTTCATGAATGACCCACTAATGTACACGTGATCTAACATATTCTTCTTACTGAAGGTCACACACTTAGGATTTTACATAGCAAAAACCTCTTCCAATTTTTTGAAACAGCTAGGTGAGAAGGAATTTGGAAATGCTAGGAAACTCTGGAATTTTTCCTTCAGAGGTGATCTGTTTCCTCCTTCTTCTTCCTCATCTAATTTCAAGTAATAGATTTTTTGAAGTAGCAACAGAGCAATTGTTGCAGAAAACATTTCAGAAACCAACAAGACAAGCTTGAAATAGTTTATTGAGAGTTTACAATAATAGCAAGATGTGATATCTGGTTTAATTTAAATGTCCTGTAATATTGGTTTTGGTGCACTCTGTGTGGTTGAAGTGTTGAACTCTACACTGTTTTGTTTTATTCAAATGAAGTGTCAAAAATTTAGAGTAATTAAAATATCTGTGTGTTTTAGCCAAGACAGAAAAAAATATTGTTTTGATTGCTTTACTTACAGGATTTTAAATTGAAGTGCCTGCTAGAGGAACCTTGCTTTTGGAAAGTTGGGGGTGTCCATGCTTTGACAATTATAAGTTTTTTTCCAAATTAATATGCCAGAAATGACATGAAAATCCAGAATGATCACATGCTATTGTAAAAGTTGTCATTAGTATGCTACAGAGCATACAGTTTTGAGAAAGAATGTATTTTGAACCGTTCAACCCATCATCTGTGTTTACAATGCACCTCATGCTTTGAATTGTTGAGTCTAAAGCAGTCTCTCTTTTAGGTTGAGATTGGTGGTGGAGTTATAGACTGCCCTCTCCCCACCTTTTTTTTCCCCCATCTTAAACTAGGTCTGCTTTAGAATTTTTTAATTTTTTCAAAAACTTCCAAATTTCCACTTATGCATTTCATCAAAATTTGCCTGTTCTTCTGCTAGATTAGTTGTGTTAATTCCTCTTCAATTCCTGAGAAGTGTTGTGAACATTTTGTTTTTACATAAGTGGTAATTTTCAGATACATAGAAGTACATGTGAATACACACACATGCAGTATTATAAAATGTTGTTATAGACTGTTCTTGCTATCCTTCCTGGACTTCCACTATGCTGCTGTGTCAGATCACAACTTCAGTTCATGCGTGTACTAAAATTTCTCAGTTTTGATAGCTTATTTTAAAGATTACTCCTGCAACCCTTCAAGCTGCTTCCTAGAGTTAGGCTTTCCATATGTTACAACTCTTTCAAAAAACAGAAAAATCAATTTATTATTTTTTTTAATGTTACACTCCAGTAACATGTGGATGGATCTTTTCATTGTTATTTCTTGTATTACTATAATTACAATTTTTGTACACTATTAAATAGATAAAAAATAATATTCAGTGACTCAGCAAAAAAAAACCAACAAACCATAAATGTTATTTTATGACTGACATATTAGTAAGTTAGAGATGAAAAAATAGGCATAAGCAACTTCTCTTTTGGTGTGCAGCTCTTCCTTAATTTCTACTGAGTGTTTTTCTGTTGTCTTTTTGTATAACCAAAGCTTGGTAATTTTACAAGGGGTTTGTACTTTTACCTTCTCATAAAAATGCAGCAATTTAAAAGAAAAAGAAAAAGAAAAAAGAAAAGAAAAGAAAAGAAAAGAAAAGAAAAGAAAAGAAAAGAAAAGAAAAGAAAAGAAAAGAAAAGAAAAGAAAAGAAAAGAAAAGAAAAGAAAAGAAAAGAAAAGAAAAGAAAAGAAAAGAAAAGAAAAAAAGAAAAGAAAAGAAAAGAAAAGAAAAGAAAAGAAAAGAAAAGAAAAGAAAAGAAAAGAAAAGAAAAGAAAAGAAAAGAAAAGAAAAGAAAAGAAGAAAAAAGAGAAAAAAGAGAAAAAAGAGAAAAAAGAGAAAAAAGAGAAAAAAGAAAAAAAGAAAAAAAGAAAAAAGAAGAGAAAAGAAGAGAAAAGAAGAGAAAAGAAGAGAAAAGAAGAGAAAAGAAGAGAAAAGAAAAAAAGAAAAGAAGAGAAGAGAAGAGAAGAAGAAGAGAAGAGGAAAGAGAAGAGGAAAGGAAAGGAAAGGAAAGGAAAGGAAAGGAAAAGAACAAGGAAAGAACAAGGAAAGAACAAGGAAAAGAACAAGGAAAAGAACAAGGAAAACAGCAAAACACACAAACATTCAAGGTATAAATGTGTCAACAAAACATTATCACCATTTTCAACCAATCCTGTGAGTTGAATATTTGCTTGAACTTCCACATTAAATATGTTCAATCTTGAGATCTGCGTATTTCACTATGACAGATATGCTTTCTAAATAGAAACGTTAGAGTTTTGAACTTTCATGCATGTATAAGAATACATTTCCTTGCAAGCCCTGCTTCCAGTTGCTTTTTGGTAGGATACTTAAACTTTATAGTAGTGCCAATAAATTCTCTATTCCTATCACTGGCAGATTTGCCAAAGCAAAGATTCATCTAGCAGTCTCAAAAAAATATATATATATATATTAAAAAAATATTAACATCAACTTGAAATGAAATGTCTTGGTTTTGTATTACTTTCACTTTTATTTTAATGATAATATTTTAAAAACTTAATGTCAGGTTTCAATTTCTCTAAGAAAAGTAATTTGTTACTTCTTTGATTTAGTCTAAATTTAGCATCTAGAAATTAGTTGCCAAACATATTTTATTTTAATAAACTTCTTATCGTAACAGTAAGAGGAAAATGCTGCCTGTTAGAAAATATAGTATCTGTTGACAAGGCATTTGTCTATGGTAACCTTAATAAAAGGTTAAAATATAGACAGCTAAGTTGTTAAACAATTCAATCATTGTCCTTTCTGGAGTGCTTTTAGGCCCTTACATTTCTTGTATAGTTAATTTACCCCATTCAGTCTATATTAAAATGTCAGTTTTACACTGAAGTCTGAGGTCATGGTTATGTGTGACCTCCTCAGAAAACAATAGAAGTGATTCAGGATAAACAAGTGTGGAAAATGCTGTCTAGTGGATTTTCAGTACTTTGTATTTTGAGTAGATTTTATGACTTCATCAATGTATAGTGCTGCCCATTTAAAAAAGAGCTTATATTAAGTTTGTGAGACCACAAATTTGATATGGTATTCTTGGCGTTACATTGTTTGGTAAATCCTTGACATTTCTGATGTATTTTTAAGAAGACAGAGTTATAAAATGTTTTTGGAAAGTGCGAAATGTACCTCACACTTTGTCATTCTATTTGAATGTGAATCACTAGTCAGACAAAGCTATTCTTCTCATGCTTTGAAGCTGAATGCAGAATGCTTAAGTTAAAAAAAAAAAAAATTGATAAGCATGTTTTGATGAGCGTCTTCTCCTATCACTTTAACCGAGGGCATTAAAGTTTGCTGTTGAGTGTGTTGTGTTGTACAGGAAAAACAGAGCTCCTGGAATATTTTAAAATTAAACTACAACATATAATGTGTCGTATGGTGGAGGGGAGGAGAGTATGGGGCAAGGAGCTGAAGCTAAGAGCCATTAATCATGCAGAGGACTTCAGAGAATTTTTTTTTTATCTTTATTTTTTTTCAAGTAAATCTAGCCCTACAGTAAAGCAGCTGTAGAAATGAGTTTCAAGCCCATGAAGACCAAGACCTACAAATCTGCCTCTGTTCCATAGGGTCAAAGGGCACTGCTCCTGCAGGCAGAGCTGCAGACAGCCCCATAAATGCAGAACTGTTGCCATGACACAGAAAGATTGTCATACAGAGTAGGAGGGCAAATGAGAGAAACTTTCTTCAAGCCTACACTAGGGAGTTGGGAAGAAAAGCTTGAAGTGGATAAGTGTTCTCTCTGAAAGCATATCCATCTAAGAAACTTGTTCACAGTAATTTTTCAAAGCTGTATCTCAGATTGTTTTAAATGACATGCTAAATAATGTAACTTGAAGAATTTACTATATTAATTGGTATTCTGATATTTGCCAGTGGGGACAAGCACAGAAGTGTAATTATATGAATCCGATTTTATTTTCAAGAGCACAAAATAGCAATATCTAGAATGTAAAATTTAGATTTAGTATTTTTTGCATTGAATTTTCATTGGGATAACTACCAAGCTGCTTTCCAGGGATCCTATCTATATGAGTAATGATAGTATTTGTAAGCAATGATTGAAATGTACCTGATTTTCTTTATACTTGAAGTACAATGTAATAAGTGCTTCTTTAATATTATGATTTTTAATGGTGATAATAGACTGTGAAGTTGATTCTCATGTTTTTCAAGCGATCTCTTAGGAAAGTGATCTCCTACTGGCTAGATAGTCACACTCAAAGAGTTGCAGTCAATGGCTCAATGTCCAGGTTAGCATTCAGACTGGCACTATTTAACGTCTTTGTTGGTGACATGGACAGTGAAATTGAGTGCACCCTTAGCAAGTTTTCCAATGACACCAAGCTGTGTGGTGCAGTTGACATGCTGGAGGGAAGGGATGCCATCCAAAGGTACCTTGATAAGCTTGAGAGGTGGGTCTGTGCAAACCTCATGGAGTTCAACAAGGCGAAGTGCAAGGTCCTGCATCTGGGCCAGGGCAATCCCAAGCACAAATGAAGTCTGGGAGGAAAACAGATTGAGAGCAGTCCTGATGAGAAGGATCTGGTGGTGCTGGTTGATGAGAAGCTCAACATGAGTCGGCAAAGTGTGCTTGTAGCCCAGAAAGCCAACCATATCCTGGGCTGCATCAAAAGGAGTGTGGCCAGAAGGTCGAGGGAAGTGATTTCTCCCCCTCTACTCTGGTCTCTTGAGACCCCTCCTGGAGCCCTGCTTTCAGCTCTGGAGCCCCCAGGACAAGAAGGGCACAGAAGTATTATGACTTCAGAGAGGGCCACAGAGATGATTGGGGGACTGCAGCACCTCTACTGGGAAGACAGGCTGAGAGAGTTGGGGTGGTTCAACCTAGAGAAGAGAAGGCACCGGGAGACCTTATAGGGAGGCACTTTTTGTCAAGGAGTTGTAATAGGACAAGGAGTAATAGCTTTAAACTAAAAGAGGGAAGATTTAGATTAGTATTATGAAGAAATTCTTTACTCAGGGGGTGGTGAGGCACTGGCACAGGTTGCCCAGAGAAGCTGCGGATGCCCCATCCCTGGAGGTGTTGAAGGCCAGGTTGGATGGGGCTCTGAGCAGCCTGATCTGGTGGGCGGTGTCCCTGCCCATGGCAGGGGGGTTGGAACCAGATGATCTTTAAGGTCCCTTCAAACCCAAGCTGTTCAATGATTCTGTGAAACTCATAAATTAAATGTTATAACAAATGTAGATAGAGAAAGTATCTCTCCCTCCCCCCCCCCCTCCCCCCCATAGTACCAGGCATATTTTAGATTAGATTGAGAAAAACTAAAAATAGTTAGGCAAAACTAAAAACACTTAGGCAACAGGTACATCAGCTGTGCCCACGGGAGGAACCATCAACAGTGAAGGTGTGTGTGTGTGAAACAACAAATGAAACATACTAGGGAAGAATGGTTTATAAGAATACAGTAGCATTAGTCTGGGTTAAATGTGTTATGTGGGGGTAGATTAAATAATTCATTAGAGGGTCAAGCCTTCCAAATATGTCTAATGAACTATTAACATGTTTCAGTAGGTTGTCAGTTGATTGAAATTTACAATGAAAGTTACATTGATCTTTGCTCCACATGCTTAAGCTAAATTGCTGTTTCTGCTAGTGACATGTTCAAAAGACTACCATTTTACAGGAAGACCACATTGTGAAGGCTCATCTGTGTCACTCATAGCGTGGGTTCTCTCTATTAAGGGTGTACATGTGATTTGCCAGTGGCTGATATATGAAATGTTAAAGGATATTCCTCTTCCTTGAGTTTCAAAATAGCCTTTTGTTGGCAGCTTAAACTTAATAAGAAACTGATGGATTGGACCAAAGGCCCTAGTAGGCCAGTCTCCAGATATGACCAGGAATAGACCCTTAAAAAACACAAAAGAAACAGGGAGAGTATAACTTATCCTTTCACTCCTTTCACCGTACTCCCTCTCACATCAGCAATTTATGGATCACTGCCTGAGTCAGAGTTTGTATCTGGGTTATAATGTTTGATGTTAATAATGGAGCTGTTTTCTTGAGTTCATCTTTTTCATCCCATTTCTATTTTAGCCTCCTCCAAAGCATTCATGGCAATGACTTCCGCAGTCCTGTTGAGATTTTATATATACTTATTATATCCCACTCAGAATCTTTTATTCTTTTTATTTTTTTATTTTTTCCCCAATAAGGGAGTTCAGGGTTTTCTGGTCTGTATTTTTTTGTTTGTTTGTTCTTTTTTGTTTGTTTGTTTGTTTGTTTTGTTTGTTTGTTTTTTCTTTTTATAAACAATTTCCTTTACCTGTTATCCATCGTCTTGTGACAATTATTTTTCTAGTTTTAACATCATTCTGATGTTATTTACAAATAAATGTCAATTTAATAAATACAAACAGAATATTAACTGTTGAATATATTTTCTGCTATAAATATTAATGAGATTTTTTTTTCATGCAGAGAATAAGGGTCTACAACAGTTACATTTAGCTATATACTTCATGAATTTAAAAAAAATACTTTCATTTCTCTGTTCAATAAGGGTCTACAACAGTTACATTTAGTTATGTACTTTGTGAATTAAAAAAAAAAATCCTTTAATTTCTCTGTTCAAATAATTCTGTTCAGCTAGTGAGAAAATATGTAATTTCGTTTCCCTTAATTCTTTTCCTTTGTTCAAAACTTTCTCTGAGGTGGCTGTTTGTACTGAACAATCAGTTGGAGACAGAAAAACAATTCAGTCAACTGCTTGTGTCTTGGCAAACTGAAGGGCTTTTCAGTACATAAGCATTTTGAAATTTTGACTATAATTGTTGCAGACCACTAAGTTCTGAGTAAAGATCAGTTTGCACAGAGAGACTTATGGTTGAACTGGATGAAGTTTAACGCAGCATATGTTGAGTTATACAGTCCTTCATTACATAAAACCACGTTTCAACTGCTTTAATGGCTAATCTTACTGCTATTGCTTTGATTATCCTCAATATCTAGCCTAACACAATGACACCATACACAGTCACATGAATGCAAACTATACTGCCTCATTCACACACTGACAGAGCTGTTTCTACAGAATCACCTTTTCCAGCCATCAGTATGGCCACATCAGGGCAACTGTGTTCCCAGACACAACCTCACTTGTAACTGAGGCAGGAAGCCATGGTGATGGGTTTGGGCAGGGGTCTCTGTCTTGGGGGCGGAACCTTTTACCAATCTGGACCAGATAACTCACCTGACTTGCAACAAGGCCGGGATCTCTCTTTCTCTTCCTTTGATGTTCAGGTCTGCTGAGGGATCTCCATCACAGTTTTTGAAGGAGCTTCCTCAACCCTGCCCTGCTACTGCATGTGCTTATATTGGTGGTCTCTGATCTAGGCATCATATAAATCATCCAGTTGGATGGCTCCTCATTCATCCTGGTGTGATATTTTACAGTTGTCAGTCTCTGGCAGATTAGGCCTCTCTCTACCATTCATTACAACCCATCCCCTTGAAGCTACAGTTTATACATTTGCCTTTGACAGTCTACTAGCAACAAGGGAAGGCCATATGGACACCTCCAAAATAACACTAAGCTATGCTAGTTATATCAAAGAAGAAAGACAAAATCTTCCATTACATTGGTGGTCTATGAACAATAAGAAAGACATGATCACAAGGTCAGTTGTTGAAATATTATCTTGACATAATCAGTGCTTATTTCCTTTAGCATCTGTACTTCCTGTATTTTTAATTAAGAAATGAAGGCTCTGTCAGAAGTGCTCAACAAGCTGCTTTCCATCATTATATTATTTATCAGCAGCCCTGGCTATCAGGGTACGTCCCAGTTGACTGGCAGCTAGCAAATGTGACACCCATCTACAAGAAGGAATGGAAGGGGGATCTAGGGAACTACAGCCTGTCAGTCTGACCTCGGTGCCAGGGAAGGTTATGGAGCAGATCGTCTTGAGCACCATCATGCAGCGTGTACAGGACAACCAAGTGATCAGGCCCCCAGTCAGCATGTGTTTAGGGCTACAAAGATGGTGAAGGGCCTAGAGGGGAAGACGTTTGATGAGCGGCTGAGGTAACTTGGCCTGTTCAGCCTGGAAAAGAGGAGGCTGAGGGGAGACCTCATCGTGGTCAACAGCTTTCTCACAAGGGGGAGCAGAGGGGCAGGCGCCAATCTGTTCTGTCTGGTGACCAGCAATAGGACCCGAGGGAATGGAGTCAAGCTGCGACAGTGGAGGTTTACGCTGGATATCAGGAAGAGGTTCTTCACCAAGAGGATAGTCACATACTGGAACGGGCTCCCCAGGGACGAAGTCATGGCACCAGCCCTGTCAGAGTTTAAGAAGTGTTTGCACTGTGCTCTCAGTCGCATTGTCTGAATTTTTGAGTAGACTTGTGTGGAGCCAGGAAGTAGACTAGATGATCCTTGTGAATCCCTTATAACTTTATAATAGGATTTTATGAGAAGTTGTTTCTGCTTGAGAAACCTACCCTTTTATGACAAGGTGATGCACTTAGTGGATGAGGGAAAGGCTGTGGATGTGGTCTACCTAGACTTTAGTAAAGCTTTTGACGCTGTTTCCCACATTCCTCTGGAGAAAGAGGAATTCCAAGGAGGCCAGCAGCATCCTGGCTTCTATCAGAAACAGCATGGCCAGCAAGACTAGGGAAGAGATTATCCCCATGTACTTGGCTCTGGTGAGAGCACACCTAAATACTGTGTTCAGTTGTGTGCCCCTGAAGGACAGGAAAGACATGGAGGTGCTGGAGCATGTCCAGAGAAGGACTACAAAGCTGGTAAAGGATCTGGTGAACAAGTCTTATGAGCACCAGCTGAGGGAGCTGGGGTTATTTAGCCTGGAGAAAAGGAGGCTCAGGGGAGACCTTATTGCTCCCTCCAACTACTTCAAAGGAGGCTACAGCAGGGTGGGGATTGATCTTTTCTCCCAAGCAACAAATGATAGGACAAGAGCAAATATCCACAAAGTGTGCCGGGGGAGGTTTATGTTGGATATTAGGAAAAATTTCTTCACTGAAAGGGTTGTGAGGCATTGGAATAGGCTGCCTATGGAAGTAGTTGAGTCACCATCCGTGGAGCTATTCAAAAGAAGTGTAGATGTGGTGTTTAGGGACATAGTTTAGTGGTGGATTTGGGAGTGCTAGATTAACAGTTGGACTTGATGATCTTAGAGGTCATTTCCAACCTAAATGATTCTATGATTCTATGAAATAAAAATCCAGGTAGATGACTATGCTTCCACTACAGCATTCAATGATCCTTCTCTCTTTGTATGTACAAAGCGTAGGTTTTTGTGTGATGCACAATCAGTTGAAAGTGAGACGTGGTGTGCACTCCTTCATCATATTCCCATAAGTGTTGAAAATTCTCTCACTGAAAAATTATAGTGCTTGTTGCCATCATTATTTGTGCTTTGTAACAGAGATAATTCAAATCAGATTTCTGTGAGTGAAGCAAGGAGCTGTCAGGTGAATTCAGTGAGGGGGGGACACGCTTCTTTCTTATGTGTCATATACAGTATTTTATGTCAATCCATGACGAAATATATGTATATTATGTATGTATATGTCAAAATACATTGCTGTGAGAAGATTTAAAGAGCAATACATGATCTTGGAGTGAATATTAGCATTAAAATAATTGATTTCTGCCAAGTGAGTGGAAAATTGCTTTATGTTTGAATTTCATTTTGTAAATGTTTCTCTTATCTTGAAACAAAAGACCTCGGATGATGAGAGCCCATCTAAACTTTGTGATTTTCTAAGGGGATCTGTATAACAAGCGTACTTGTTCTCAATCCTGAGCAATGCTTCATTTTCAGTGTTGTGGCCTGAATTTCACAGAAGCACTTTTTGATTTCTAACATTTGTTTTTCTGATATAGAGGTTCTTTTTGATTTTTGCTACATCATGTGAAGGAAGTACAGAGAAAGCAATCTTAGCAATTTCACTTTGGGAACACAGAATGTACCAGATCAAAAAAAGATTATAATTTACATCTGCTGAATTCTTTGATTCTAAATGAATAAATTGGACACAGCTTTGTTTCTTTTCTTATAACAAGCAGCATTTAGAACTGAAAAGCCAGTGAAACATGAAACATGTATTAGATGAAAGAGGAGTATTCTTAAACAAATCAACTTGCTTCCACTTCAGGAGTTATTAACCAGTAATTCCTTCTGTGTGTTGAGAGGTTTCCCTTGGGCCACAGTTCTCAAGTACAGAATCTATTTTAAATTGCTATCCCTAATGCAAGCAAATGGGAGAACCTGAGTCAAACGAGAAGAAAACTCAACAAAAAGAGGAAGTGGCTTTTGATGAATTTAGTGGCAGTTCCATGTATGTCCTAGAGGAAAGCAGGACAAAATTTGCTGATAAGTAAATCTTTCACTTGGTCTGAGCAGGTTTTGGAATAAAATGCAGGCATTTATAGGAAACAAACACACAATATAGTGGAATGTAACTTGTTAGTTTTTCTTGTATGTTCCAAATTCTAACTGTTTCTGACAACCTGGTTGTCATGTGTAGATTTCCAAATCAGTAATGATCCAGGAATTAGACCTAACCGTACTTTGTAAGTTCATAAACATTAAGATTTTATTCCCACATCACCTGATGATTGCTGTTATTTGAATATGTTACTGCAGCAGTTATACCTCCTGTTGAGATTAGTTAAAGCTGAAGCCTATGGCCTCTGTAATTGTAGCAGCGTTGATGATGATGGATTATGGATTTTTAATTTATTTTTTAACCAAAAGGAGGAAATATCTTTTTTTCCCAATCTTTTTGAATAAATGCACCTTGAGATTGTAAGTGCTTTTTTTCCCTCTACTTCTGTGTTTTTAAAGAAGCCAGGGCATGTTGCTCTTTGTCTGGTTTAATACTTGTGTTTGAGAAACAAATAGAATAGGTCAGGAGGGTATGAGTGCAGAGGACTACTGAAGGTTTGAAGAACCTAAAGTTTGCTTAAAATGTAATGACATTGGGTGGTCCTCTCTGGATGACACATTTGAAATGTGACTATTTTCAAATCAATAAAAGGAGAAAGAAGGTGGCTCCACTTCATCAGTATTGTTAATTTTTTCCTTTTCAAAAGCAGCAGACAAGATTTTAATTTGCAACAGATTCCTTTTCTTAAGAGCTCCAGTCCAACATGGAGTGTTCCCAGCTAAGGTTAAGCAGCTTGAAATAGTTAATTTTACAAAGCAGTGCAGAAATAATATTTTTCACTATCCTTTTCCAGGTTCTCCTTTCTTCTCTTTTATCTACTGAATAATTAATGGGGGCTCTCATATGTGGAATATCATGTCTTCCATCAACTATATACATTCCTTTTTTGTATTTTGCAAGATGAGAATTTTAAATACCTTTAGATACAAGAAAATTAAATGCAAAATTTGTCTAATGTAAGTGAAAAATGTAGAAGTAATTACATTATATAATGCAGAAAGACAGTTTCCAGTGAACCAAGTAAACGTTACTTTTAAAACAATGGAGAACAGACTATATTGCAAATAGAGAATGGAGGACAATATCATTGCGTTGTTTGTGAAAGAAGTGCCGTTTTTTCCTTGTGGAGAAAACTGGTGTTTTGAAAACTGGTGCTTGGTTTTGAACAATGCAAAGGAGAAATCTCTTTTTACTTTGAATACATAAGTGGGTTTTGAATGAATTCTCCTTTGAAACGGTTGGGAGGGAAAACAGTGGTGGTGGTGTGGGCATGAGCCTCTGCCACAGAAGTCCCATATGGCAAACTATCCAAGCTTAGGCTACTAGAAGAGCTGGTGCTCTTGGTCTAATGGCCACCTCCACCACCACAGGGGAACTGTGTATTAGGTGCCTGATCTCCCTTCCTAAAGCGCAGGAAGAACAAGTGCCTCAGGATAAGACTTATAACATAAATAACTTCAATGAACATGCAACTAAGCAAGGTTGTGTCCCCAAGCCATGTTGGACCTAATGCTGAAATACAAGAATACATTTATTTTCAGACACAGTCTGGAATCATCTTTTATAATCAAGTGCTAAAAGATGAGTTTTCAGAAGGATAGCCAGCTTACACATTTTTCTACTGGAAGAGAAAAAACAGTGCCCACCTTTTCTATGACAGACTGCTGATTAAAACATTCCTGAAGTGGGAGGCCTGGTTTCAATTCCTTTATCAGACACGTGAGGTTGAAAGCCAGAATTTCCACCTGCTGGGAGAGCACCCTAAAAAATAAATAAATTAATAAATACTTAAAATCCATCATAAGAAAAAAGAATAGTGAGGAGTCAGGAGAGGAGGCTTTTTCTTTTTGAGAAGTTTCATAATCTATGTATGGGGAGAGCAAATTATTATAGGATTTGCTCACAAATGACAGATGTATTTTTGAGCTAAATGCACAGTAAAACTAAGGCAGAAGCATTCAGAAGCGACTCATTATACTAGAAGTTGCATGAATGCTGAAGCATGTCAGGTCACTCAGAAAGCACTAATGAGGGCTGTGAGCATATTGCAAAACAAGAGTGAAATTGCATTCAATTTATACAGGTCATTCCAAAAACAATATTTGAAACTTTCTTCAATTACTTATTTGTGTCACTTCTTACAAAAGTTTGTGATCTGATTTAATGTATTTGGTACAGTAAGGATTTTCCCAAAGGAGACCTTCATTGATGTTACTACAATAATTTCCTAGCGTTAAGTGGGCCTTGAATACATATCTTTAAATTCAATGCAGCACTTTTGTTGGATGCTGCTTTCCAACAGACCGTCTAGGTTGACTCTCCCAGCTGGTAATCATACAGTACAGTTCCCTCCCATTATTCTTTCTTCATTTTATTGCAAATAAGATTGCACATTCTTACAGTAGTTAGAGAGTTGCTATTTTCTTGGCTTCTTCTGCAGACATTTTTTATTGTTTAGCCATACCCTATTCCCATATCCAGCTCAAAGCAGAAAAATGTTTGCCTGAACTCCAGGAGTAAATAATGACCTACTAGAGTCAGAGAACAGTGAGTGAATGTGTGCATGGCAGAAAAGAGATCATCTGTTCACAAATAAATGCTTTTGAATTGCTGAATAGGATACTTGGTATACTTAATCCTGCTAATAATTTATGCCTCCAGAGCCTCAAATTGTAACAAGTTTCAGAAGTTCATCTTCCTCTTGTAAGGATGATTTTTTAAATTTCTTTGAAAATAATTTTCTGCCTGTTTCTCTGGGCTGCCCCCAGGTTTGGTATTGCAGGAATTTAGGCAAGTAAACTGTGTTCTTTGTTACAAGTTGGTAGTCCTGTAAGCCTTCTTTGAGCTAAATTAAACACATGGCATACAAGACAAGATAGATAGATAGATATTCTGCCCAAGCCAAATATTACAGTCCCTTCCATACAAATTCTGACTAATTATTACTAAATTTTATGTGTGGGTCTGACAAGTCGAATATGTAAATTGGGAAAGAATCTCAAAATGCACAGAAAGCTGATCTTTACCGCTATGTGGAAAGAGAGCAATATAACTGTATATTTATATATTATAACTGTATAAATATATAATATTTATATATTATAACTGTATCGTACATTTCCTGAGGTGAATATGCTCCAAGTTGATTATACATTTATTTTCAGCATTAAATTCCTTGTGGATATTTGTATATCTGAAGATTAGTTCAGATAACTTGTTCTGTTAACTACAAGAAACTTCGTTGTACTAGAATTCGGCTATCAGATGTTCTTAAAGTTGCTGTATACGCACACAACAACTTACTTGTTCCCCATAACACGCAAGCACATTGCTTCCTTTCACCACTGTCCAGTATCAGTATAACACCATCAGTCATGTAATGCACTTTTTTTTTTTCTTATCTTTATTTCATGCTCCATCCATCTTCTGCTTGGCTTAAGTTTATAATTTAGCATCTATCATAGTTAGCAGTCCTAAATCCTTTAGGAGAAAAAAAAAAAAACCACTAAACAAACAAACTAAACAAACAAAAAAAAACCCATGAAAGTCAAGAAAGGAAAAGGAAAAACAGTCATTCAAGATTCTCCAGCTATGCAATTATGGTTACAAAAAATAAATCCTACATATTGCATTTGAGAGGTATGATGGTGAAATTAAGACTGCCTCATACTCCATATACACAAAGAGAAAGAGTTAGGATAAGATGATGAATTGAAATGTGAAGTTTTCTGAGTTTTTAGTGCATAATTCTGTAGTAGAATTAAATGTTTACAAAAAGGAGGAATGAGTAAGAATCTGAAGAAGGAATCTGACCTATACCTTCAAAGTGCTGTTGCCATTTGGAAGTTTGAAAATTGAGTATGCAAATGAAATTAATTCCTAAAGATTGAGGCCATGTACTGCTCCTTCAGTTAAGCCTATTTTTATACTAGTTTGTTAATTTCAAACGTCTTCTGTTCAAGTGAAAATAGGACAGAGAATTAAATTCACAGTCGAGAAAATGTTGAATTGAGTTTTTAAAATTGCATTTGTGTGGAATCTAGTCGTGAATTCAGCTGTAGCAGTTTGGTGTCCAATTATTATGTGGTGCAGTTAAGTCAGATATCAACATATGATATGTAGTTGGCATCCTAACTGGATGAAAGAGGGACCTATGTGTTAAGAGGAAAGCAGTGGTTTAATTTTACTTCTATTTCTGTTTAAATTTTGCAGATACCTTTTTTTTTTTTTTTGAAAAGGACAAATTGAAGCTTCCTTTGCATTTAAAGATGATTCAAACAGATGTCTAAGTTTTTACCAATTGGTACACTAAGTTGATGCACTTGGAAGATCTATAACTTGGTATTTAAGCTTGCAAATAACAGCATAAATGTTTTTATTTTCACAGAATCACAGAATTGCAGGGGTTGGAAGGGACCTCAAGAGATCATCCGGTCCAACCCCCCTGCCAAAGTAGGATTCCTAGAGCAGGTTGCCCAAGTAGGTGTCCAGACGTGCCTTGGATATCTCCACAGAAGGAAACTCCACAACCTCTCTGGGCAGCCTGTTCCAGTGCTCCATCACCCTCAGTGTGAAGTTCTTTCGCATGTTGGTGCGGAACTTCCTGTGATCCATTTTGCGGTCATTCCCCACTTGTTCTGTCCCCACAAACCACTGAAAAGAGGTTGGCCAAATCCCTCCATCTCCCACACTTAAGATATTTGTAAACATTAATAAGATCCCCTCTCAGTCTTCTTTTCTCAAGGTTGAACAGACCCAGGTGTCTCAGCCTTTCCTCATAGGAAATACGCTCCGAGCCCCGTATCAGTATCAAAAGCCTTGCTAAAGTCAAGGTAGATGACATCCACTGCTCTCCCCTCATCTACCCAGCTGGTGATGCCATCATAAAAGGCAACAAGGTTGGTTGAACACGATTTCCCCTTGGTGAATCCATGCTGACTACTCCTCATAACCTTCTTCTCTTCCAATTGCTTGGAGATGGAATGCAGAACAAGCTATTCCAACACCTTTCCAGGGACAGAGGTGAGACTGACTGGCCTGTAGTTTCCCAGATCCTCCTTCTTGCCCTTCTTGAAGACCGGAGTGACATTGGCTATCCTCCAGTCTTCAGGCACCTCTCCTGTTCTCCAGAACCTTTCAAAGATGATAGAGAGCAGTTTGGTGATCACCTCTGCTAGCTCCCTCAGCACACGTGGATGCATCCCATCGGGGCCCAAGGATTTGTGTGCACTGAGCCCACTCAGATGCTCCCGAACCACTCCCTCATCAACCAGGGGGGAGATCTCCATTTCCCAGACTCTTTCTCCTCCCTCCAGGGTCCAGGAGTCCCAAGGGAGAGTCTCTGGAGCAAAGACCAAAGCAAAGAAGGCACTCAGTATCTCCATCTTCTCAGTGTCCCCCATTAAGAGGATACCTCCTTCATTCAGCAAGGGACCTACATTATCCCTAGTCTTCCTTTTACTGTTTACATACTTAAAAAAACCCTTCATATTATTCTTTATCTCTTTTGAAAACTTAATTTCCAGATGGGCTTTAGCCTTCCTCGTTGTGTCCCTGCAGGCCCTGACAACACTTCTATACTCCTCCCAAGAGGACAAGCCCTTTTCCCACATTTTATAGACCTTCCTCTTCCTTTTGATCTTGTCGATGAGCTCCTCGCTCATCCACGCAGGTTTCCTGCCCCCCTTCCCCGATTTCCTACTCTTAGAGATGCACTGATCCTAAGCTTGGAAGAAGTGCTGTTTAAATGTTGCCCAGCTCTCACAAGTACCCTTGCCTTCTAGCAGTCTAGCCCATGAGATACCCCCAAGCAGGTCCCGGAAGAGGTCAAAGTTGGCTCTCCAGAAGTCCAGGATAACAATCATACTTTTTGCCTTATTTCTTCCACCAAGTTCCATCTTGAACTCTACCATCTCATGGTCGCTGCATCCCAAGCTGCCCCCAACCTTCACATCCCTAACAAGCCCATCCCTGTTGGTAAGGACAAGGTCCAGAAGCACCCCTCGCCTCATCACCTCCTCCACCATCTGCATCAGAAAATTGTCTTCAACGCACTGTAGGAACTGTTTGGACTGCTCGTGCCTGGCCGAGTTGCTTACCCCAACAGATGTCTGGATAATTGAAGTCCCCTGTGAGAACCAGCACCTGGGATCGCAAGGCTACTTCCAGCTGCTTGTAGAAGGCCTCATCGACCTCCTCCTCCTCCTGATCTGGTGACCTGTAGTACACCACCACAACAGTGTCCCCCATACCAGCCTGCCCCTTAATTCTCACCCACAAGCTCTCCAGCCATCCTTCACCCTCCCCCAGGTGGAGCTGGGTACACTCTAATTGCTCCCCTCATAAAGGGCAACTCCTCCCCCTCACCTTCCCAGCCTGTCTTTCCTAAAGAGGACATAGCTCTCTATGATAGCATTCCAGTCATGGGAGCTGTCCCACCACATCTCTGTGATTGTAATGAGATCGTGGCACCGTGACCGTACATGAATCTCGAGCTCATCCTGTTTCTTTCCCATGCTTTGCGCATTGGTATACAGGCATTTTAGGGAAGCAGCAGGCGTAGTTACCACTAGAGGGATGAAGACTCTCTAGGGGTAACTGAAGATTCCAGACCTGGTGTCAGGATCATTACCTTCTCTGAGGAGCACTCAGACAATCCTATGGGACAACTCAGAGGTTTTTCCTTACTATCTTCATCAGTGTCAGCAGTGACAACATCCCCCAGCCCTTCTCTGTCACTTCTAACTCCCCTCCCCCATCAAACCTAGTTTAAAGCCCAGGTAATAAGTTCAGAGAGCTTGCTCCCCAATACCCTTGTGCCCCACTTGTTGAGTCCATTTTGGCTTTTGTATTTGTATTTAAGTTTTGTTTCTTTAATTTAATTTAATTCATTTTTTAAAACAATATACTATGCAATATAAATTTTCCTAATCATGTGATCGTGATTTGAAATTTAAATTATTTTCAATACTGATACTTTCAGTTTTAATATCTATTTTTCTTTGTACTTTTGATGTACAAAATGCTGATTAATACAATTATTTTTTTTCTTATGGGAGGAATGCTGAGAAACATTAACCCATCTTTTTCTTCAGCTTGCTTAGTTTCTTTCTGTTACTTGTATCTTTTGTCTAGCTCCTGGACATGCATTAGCAATGAATTTTCTTCAATTTGGCTGTGGTACGCTGTAGTTTGCTGCCTTGCAAAAATATCAGGTTCCTCAAAACAAAAGTATGTCTTTCCTAACAAAAATATGCTATGATTT